>NC_047036.1:43506452-44125794 GCF_011762595.2 Tursiops truncatus
TCTAGGACAGGAACTTCTGATCAGGGGAGCACAGGTCAATGTGCCTGGAATCTAGCTGCAAAATAGGCTAAGAAAACATGATGTGTCATGTTCAGCTTCTCTATGAGAGAATACTCTGTCTTGTCAGGTCGGGAATTCCCCCCAAAAGGAGACAGGCTCAATCTCTGAACATAAAAAAAATGACAATTGCCTGGAACCTGCCCACCACCTGTATTCTGGATTTCTCCATACTCTACCCTAGCTAGCCTCGTGGATTAAGCTCCCCACAAACAAGCATTTTCTAGTTTTCTCCCTCTTGCCACACATCCCTGTTGATCTAAAATACTTCCATTTTCTTAACTCCTTCCTCATCCATTTATATCAGTCCTCTCTCTCCAAAGTCATAGGCCCAGCATTCTACATGCACGGAAGCCACAGTCAATCCATCCCCCAGCTCAATTCATCTTTATTTCTAGAGTTTAATTTATTTTAGAGTTACTCTTAGCCTATAGGGGATAAGGGCAATTTCATGTTTACATAGTATCTTAGGCAAGAGTTCCTCCTCTCGTGTGGTCACCTATGACAATGTCTGAAACAGCCAGTCTTGGTCAACATTATGCTCTTAATATGGTCCCCAAAAAAGTATTCTTTGGGCCAATGAATTTGAGAAAAATTCCCCTATGAAAGTCACAAGGCACACTAGCCTATTAAAGGCTCCAAGAAGTCATGAAATAAAGAAATCTGTTGAACTTTTCCACCCAATACTTCTGAAGTTTATTTGACTACTGCCACGTTTTTACTGTTATCCTCACAACATCTCTTCACATCTATAATATGCTGCAATAGAGATTCCTTGAGATCTACTCAGAAGATTCTGCAAGCTTCCTTTTTCTTGTCTGTCCTGCCTCCCTAAATAAAATTATCCCAAAGTAAGTGAATCTTGACTGAGCTTAGAGAAGGGGAATAAGGACGATGCAGGGAGGCATAACACTTGCTGCTCAGAGTGTGGTCCTTGGACCAGCGGTACCAGCATCACCTGGGAGGTCTGGGAAATGAAGATCTCAGGCCCCATCCCAGGCCCAGGAAAACAGAATCTGCATTTTAACAAGATCCCCAGGTGATTCCTTTGCACAGTAAACCTTGACCGATATTGGCATAGGTAACTTCTACACCTGCAAACTCCAATTCCAAGTAATGAACATTTAAGGAATTCCACTACCACCCAGATTCCCTCACGTAGATTAATGTGTCTATACCCCCAGGGGATCTGGTTCCTCCCTTTAGCATTTTACAGAGCTCAGCATTCTTTCACAGGGATTGCCTACACCCTTTGGGATTCCGGGACTTTAAGGAAAACAACATTTTGTGGTTTGGCCACAGAGAAACTGAGCTGCCTTCTATGATCTTCTTTAAAATTCCCTGTGAGAGGCCCTGGCCCCAGCACTGAGGGCTGTGCCACCCACACCACCGTCTCCGAGGGTTGCTGTTGTAGCTAGCTGCACACCACATGACGTTTAGAAATTCAATTCTGCAGAGCACAAAAGGAATTATAAAAAGGTACTCCACTAGTATTCTGCAAAAACTAGAGTCTCTCAACCACCAGCAGGTGTGTTAAGATACGGTGGATTTTTTAAAAATGTAAACTATAAACAGAACCAGTTTTGGCATCTGGACCTTAGACTGCCTGACACCTCATTCACCTGCCTTAAGTTACACAAGGTCTTACTACTTCCCATAAGGCCCTGCTTTCCAAAGTAGGATTCCAAGGGATTTAGAGTAAGGCAGACCTGGGTTCAAACACTGGCTCTGCTACGTACCAGTTCAGTGGCTTTACCTCCCTCAGCTGTGGATTCCTCCCTGTAAAGTGGAGCCATGAAGACAAGCTTCATGGAGCTGTGTAATGAGAACTCCATCAGGTAAGTGTGGAAAGCACCAGCACAGTGGCTTGCTTGTGTCAAGTGCTCCAACCGCACTGGACCCACACACGCCCTCTCTCCAAGCCCACTCACGAGTGTCAACCCAAAGCTTCCCTGCCCGCAGTCCTCCAGCCTGAGGGGACCACCCTCCTAACTCCACAAGCTGTGGAAATGACAGCGTGGATCCTCCCCCACTCCCCAAACGCCCTGCCTTCCTTTACCCTCCCGCTTACCACGGACCACAAACTCTACAAGCTGCCTAGAGCTTCAGCAAATTTCTCTCTTCACCTTCCCAGCAGCCTGCAGGGCCTCTCCAACCTGTGAAGGGCTTGGGCAAGGAGGCAGATGAAGGGACCTTGGGAGGAAATGGGAGAGGAAGGGCTGGAGGATTCGCTCCTCCAGGGACCTACAATCTGGAGTCTATCCCCACTGCTCCTGAGGATAAGGAAGGAAAAGGAAAACTCTGCATGCTTTCCTCTTAAGTCATGGGAATAAGGTAAATAATGAACCTGCTTTCCTCTGTTTAAACTTGAGGCTGGTAGAAGTGGATTCTACTAACCAATCCTCATACAGAATACAGATTCCATCTTTGGGGGGGGCGGTCATATTACGATTTATAATAAATATATATTTGATCTTCTTCCGCTGTTCCTGGCACAGAGTTCCTAAAATGTTTCAAATCTCCTAAGTGATGAGAGCTTAAATGATATCGTTTGTTATGTTACGAGGTGACGCAGTAAGGACCTCACCTAAGGATGGGGGCTGGTTGCCAGGAGAACCAACCAAGTGATTAGAGGGTTGAAACTTTCAGCTCTAGCCTCCCTGACCTCCAGGAAATTTAAAGTTTAATTTATTTTAGAGTTACTCTAAAGGGGTGGACTCGAGGCAGGAACAATCAACTCACATGCCTATATACCCATGGATCCACACGGCCCTACAAGCAGCCTACAATTGTGTTCTAGGGCTCACAAGGCCTGTGAGGTAAACTTGCCTTGTTCTTTATGGCCACACTCATTAACCTTCAACCATCAGCTGAATCATAACATGGATGTGCTGGAAAATGCAATGATAACCGATTGTGCAACATCAGTGAAATGGAATCATGGGATGAAAAACAGAGGAGGGAAGAGGAAGGGGTATTTTACAACTTCTGTAGGAATCAGGACCAGTAAGATGTGTGGAGTTTCAGGCTTGAGGAAGGGATGGAAAAAAGTAGAGAGGGGTTAACAACAAAAACTGGCCTCTGGCTTTTATTGAATAAATTCAAATGTGTTCTTAAAGCCCTTTGACTTTCTGAATATTTCTGACAATTTCTGTTTAGAGTGTTTGATGAAGTAGTTTAGACTAAGCAGAAGAATGTCTATACCAGAACATTTTTATCAGATTTTTAAAAATGCACCCAAAGCTTGTGTTGCAACATATTAAAATTGGCATATTTATTTATAATGTGAAAGCAGACCAGCTCAATCTGTGTCACCAACAGTCTGCCTCCAGCTGTGCTTCTCTGCCCCCATTTTGCCACTTTGACAACAGCTAGAAAAATTACAGTAGTGCATTAGCAGGGTTCTACTTCCAAATCCTGCAGTGAGAAAGATAGCTAAACTTCACAGAAATATGGGAAAAGACGGAAAATTCCCTTTTAGAAAGGCTGATGATGGTTTCTAACTTTTTGAGGAGTTTATTTACATGGGAAGAAGGACTTTAAGGCATTAAAAAAAACCTCAGTGGTACTTATCCAAATTTTATCTTCCATCTGCATTCACATATCTTCCACTTTAAAATCCTCTCCTAAAATTTCCAGAAGAAAATCTAATCTCCGATTCTGCTTCACCCCCACTGGAAGAAAAAGCAGGCTTTTAGGGCAACAGCCTTGAAAGGCCCCTGACTTGGGTAAGAGGAAATAAACAACGTAGAGTAACCTATACCATTTATATGGCCCTTCTCCTTTATGAAGTCCTCTAACATACATCATCTGAAGCCTCTGAAGAGGTATGAACTGTGTTTAATTAAAGCCTGGGTGATGGAAGTGAATAGAAAGTTATTTTGAGGTTGTTCACACATCTTCAGCCCCTGTTATCAAGCTTTCAGAGCTCTATTCTAAAAAGTTAGGGGGTGGTAGGAGACAATGTTTCTTCTCTAGCAGCTGCCAGAGATTACTGCCATCAGAGTAATTATCACCAGATAATTGTCCCCTTTCTTCCTTGCTGATGGGGCAGAATGGGAACAGAGACTCATCTGAAATAGATTTTATACTTCCTGAATACAAGCTGGATAGCTCAGGTCAGTGGGCACCCACTGAAGGATTTCCACATCATGCCTTAGAGGAAATTAAAATCCGTCTCATACAAAAGGAAAAACCATCAAATGTCACCTACTTGAGGTTAACCAGATTTCTTGAAGTTGAGCAATTGTGGTTTCAGACTGGAATAAGTGCCTACTTTAGCCTAAAAATCCTCTGCTGCGAATGATTTCTGAAGATGGTAACAAGAGGAGCATTTTCTGGTGCCCTGAACTTTGAGGCAAGCACCTGGCTTACCTCTGTAGTGGTATTTGTGAAAAGACAGTGCTAACAACCCCTACCCCTCCCTGCCTTTATGACATTCACAGGGAGGTTATTAAAATTGTTTATTTGGCTGGTCTCTGGAGCAGTCACGAAGTCCAAATTCTTTAAGGGAGTCCTCAAAGTTGTCATAGGACTGAAGATAAGATAGGCTACAGCGTGAGCGGACAGTTCTGCAAATTCGATAGTGTTACTTTCAGGCTCCCGTCTACCCAGGAATGCCCTAGACTGCTGGGTGATGAAATGTTCCATACAAACAAATATTTATGGGCAATGCAATGCAGGTTGGTGGGCAAGAACAAAGTAGAATAGATTATCATCAGAATCTTTACAGTCTGGTAATGTGAAGGTGGCCATCTCTTTATTCTCTCTCATTGATGGGCTTTAATCTCACTCAATAAACCTGCACTATTGCCTGATTATACCAGACAATGTGCTAGGGGCTAGGGGTAGGGAGGACCTTCAGGGAAGCAAGATAATCTCTCTGCCCTCAGTGGGCTCACAGCGCTGTTCCTCATTCTTTCCTAAAGGAGGCGGAATGGCAATAAGACTTCTGAATTAGCAGAGTCACAAGATCAGAGTTCGAGATTTGGTTTCACCACTTGCTAGCTATTGACCTTGGGCAGGTCACTGACCTTTTCCTGCCTCAGGTTCTTCCTCTGTAAATTAAAGGTAATGATACTCTGGCAACCTGCCTCACAGAATTCTTGTGAAGAGCAAATGAAATTAAATATGAAAAATCTTTGCAAAGCATTATGCAAACGTCAGCATTATTATAATCATGGGTCACAGTGAAAGAGCTATTAGATTCCTAAAAACAATGCCACCTTCTACACGGACAGTAACCCCCCAGCAACTCCTATTTTGTAAATCACCTAAAGTCAACACATGGGAAAAGTAAGTCTGCTTTCCTTCAAAGGCAAGGGTGTATCATAAGTATTTGTATTTATGTTTGTGTTTCAAAACCTAGTGTCAAGAGTAAAGTAGGTGCTCAGAAAATATTGAAAAAACAAAAGTGCTGTGTGGCTCCATAGTTAGATTAGACAAAAGGAACTAAAGAGGCCACTCTGGCCGCTACTGGTAGGAAAACGGGGCTCAGAGCTATACATCTTAATGGTCATAATTGGTCAACTTGTCTTCTTATATAATCATGTAAATATGTCAATAGTAATAGTAAATTTGAAATTGTTTACTATAGACCAACCATAAGGTAAGGGGTTCTTCCCCTCCTCTCTCACCATAACAAGACTCCTTGCTAGGAGCTTTGGTTGCTGCTTACCTTTCACCTAGATTGTAAAATCATAGTCTGTAGCCTATAGAAAGGGTTTGAGAAAAGTACAGAACCATGAAGTCTTAGATAATTGGAAGCCAATTTCATAGGTATAAAGTTTAAGTAGGAAAAGGATTCAGTGTCAGAGTCTAGCTGGCCTAGAATAAAATTCCCTGCATGTAACTGTGAAACATATACCTCTAGTTGGGGGATTGAGCTCAAGAGACCAAGTGCTCCTTATAATAAGCCTGTCCACCCTTCTACGGCCAACAGCCCAGTTACATGTGTGAGAGGATCAAGCATGCCCTGCCATCTTAGCACTAAAATTTATGACAGCATCTGAGCAGAACTCCCAAAGTGCAGAAACCCAGAGCATGGCTGCGGGTCAGACAAAACATGTGGCCCACACAGGCCCCTCACTCCCCTTGCTCAAACCCAGCTTACTTTTCCCCTCCGCCACTCTCCACAGGACAGGTTTAAAAAGGAAAACTTATCTTGAAATCAAAAATACTCATTTAGACTTCAACAAAAGTAGCTGTTTTTGAGGCGACACAGAAAAAGAAACAGCTTAGGACAAGGGAAAGAGAGCATATAAACAGAACTTAGACCCAAAATAGTTTCAATTAAAAGGATTTTCAGAAAGGCTCTTACCTTCTCCTCTCTGTAGAGGCCAAAGCAACCAAATGTGCTGAATCAAAGCTCGCCCTGAAGAATATATTCACATAGGCAGGCCCTTCTGGCCAGCCCTGAAAACAGCCTCTCCAGACCCAATCATCTCACCTGGGATCACAGAACTCCAGGAGCTATTCAGGATGGCTTGTCACCCCCCTGGTTTTATAGGTGAGGAAAGAGGCATATGCTGAAGACCTGCCCAAGGTCCCAGAAATGGTGAGTTAGAACTGAGATCTTCCAATACAGTCCACCTACTTCTGCAGGCAAAAAATCAGTGGAAAATGTTTTGTTTTATTTTATTTTTGCCTTAGGAGGGAACTGGCCTCCAAAGAAACCACCTCACCAATTACCAAACTGTCAAACCCAGAGGAGGGATTTGCCATTATTTTTCAATCTGTGCACCAAAAGTGCACCTAATAGAATACCTTAGAATTGATTCCAGGAATAGATCTCGTAACCAAATAAAGCACATTCATAAAGCAACACATAACAGATCCCTTCCATTCTCCCTGTTGGCCTTCTCCCTTCTCTTTATCACAGGTCTCTGGCTTTGGGAGAGTGCCACGCCCAGTCACAAGACTAAGGATGTGCTAAGACTTTGTGTTGACAGATATTTAGAAGAACACTAGTTTCACAGTTTTGCCCTGTGTTTCAGTTGAGACAAGTAACACATACACACTCTTACTAAGAAATGAATATAAAGCAGCTAAAACCACACAAGTTCTAATCACTGGGGCTTGAGACCCAAGCCTAAGACGGTGTTCCTAATTGGCATGGAGTCCCAGATCCTCTCCTACCCTTTGACCCCCCTCTCTTGCATTCTGCCCAGATATGGACCAAGTGCCCCCACCAATCCAGGCTTTAAATTCTCCTGTGCCAGGTGATAAATGCCTCTTCCTCACCCCTCTCCTGAAGATTTCTGTGGCTGTGAGTTCGGAAGCCCTTTCTTCCACTATATCACGTTCCTGTTCTGGTCATTTGGTCTGAAACAGAGCCTCGTTCTAGTCCTCAGTGAGTTCCTTCTCCTACTGGTCTAAGCTTGAATTTCTATTTCTCTACTCTGAGCCTCTCTATAAGGCATCAACTCCATTTCTTGTCCAGAAGTAGAATTTCACTCTCCCCTTGTTCAAAAGCTCCACAGAGCTTCAGACTCATCCACAGAATCCTGTTTTATGTGCCTCTCCAGCTCATTCATTTGAAGAGCAAAGGCAACAGGTTCTGTTTATTGATCCTTGTTCTCACTGATGGCCTAGTCATGGTCTCTAATGCTTTTTAATTTTTAATAGGCTCTGTTTGGTTTCCCCTGTAGCACTTCACTATAGCAAGGATTTGGGTGAAGTTGTTTATTTGGCTGTTGATCCCAGTAAAGCATAGTGAGGGAATGTGAAACACGGAAGGGAAGAAAGTTAATAGAGTGTGTTAAGAAGCTGTAGTTACCCCAAATAGCCAAAGCAATCTTGAGAAAAAAGAACAAAGCCAGAGGCATCATGCTCCTTGATTTCAAACCATATTACAAAGCTATAGTAATCAAAACAGTATGGAAGGAACACTTCCGAATTCATTCTTTGAGGCCACCATCATTCTGATACCAAAACCAGACAAAGATATCACACAAAAAAGAAAAATACAGGCCAATAGCACTGATGAATATAGATGCAAAAATCCTCAACAAAACACTAGTAGGGGCTTCCCTGGTGGCACAGTGGTTGAGAGTCTGCCTGCTAATGCAGGGGACACGGGTTCGAGCCCTGATCTGGGAAGATCCCACATGCCGCGGAGCAACTAGGCCCATGAGCCACAACTACTGAGCCTGCGCATCTGGAGCCTGTGCTCCGCAACAAGAGAGGCCGCAATAGTGAGAGGCCCGTGCACCATGATGAAGAGTGGCCCCTACTTGCCACAACCAGAGAAAGCCCTTGCACAGAAATGAAGACCCAACACAGCAAAAATAAAATAATTAATAAACCCCTACCCCCAACATCTTCTTTAAAAAAAGAAATACTAGCAAACTGAATCCAACAATGTATTTAAAGGATCATACACCATGATCAAGTGGGATTTACCCCAGAGATGCAAGGATTTTTCAATATCTGCAAATCAATCAATGTGATACACCACATTAACAAATTGAAGAATAAAAACCATATGATCATCTCAATAGATACAGAAAAAGCTTCTGGTAAAATTCAACATCAATTTATGATTAAAAAAAAAAAAACTCTCCAGAAAATGGGCAAAGAGGGAACATACCTCAACATAATAAAGGCCATATGTGACAAACCCACAGCTAACATCTTACTCTACAGTGAAAAACTGAAAGCATTTCCTCTAAGAAAAGGAACAAGACAAGGATTTCCACTCTCACCTCTTTTATTCAACATAGTTTTGGAAGTCCTAGTCACAGGAATAAGAGAAGAAAAAGAAATAAAAGGAATCCAAATTGGAAAAGAAGAAGTAAAACTGTCACTGTTTGCAGATGACATGATGCTATACACAGAAAATCCTAAAGACACCTACCAGAAAACTACTAGAGCTCATCAATGAATTCAGGAAAGTTGCAGGATACAAAATTAATATACAGAAATCTGTTGTATTTCTATACACTAACAATGAAATATCATAAAGAATAATTAAGAAAACAATCCCATTTACCATTGTACCAAAAAAAAAAAATACCTAGGAATAAACCTACCTACAGAGGCAAAAGACCTGAAATCTGAAAACTATAGGATGCTGATGAAAGAAATTGAAGACCACACAAATAGATGGAAAGATATACCATGTTCTTGGACTGGAAGAATCAATATTGTTAAAATGACCATAGTACCCAAGGCAAACTACAGATTCAATGTAATCCCTACCAAATTACCAATGGCATTTTTCACAGAAATGGAAGAAAAATTTTTTTAATTTGTATGGAAATACAAAAGACCCTGTATAGCCAAAACAATCCTGAGAAAGAACGGAGCTGGAGGAATCAGGGGCGCTGACTTCAGACTATACTACAAAGCTATAGTAATCAAAACAGTATGGTACTGGCACAACAACAGACGCACAGATCCATGGAACAGGATAGAAAGCCCAGAAATAAACCCATGCACTAATCTATGACAGAAGAGGCAAGAATATACAATGGAGAAAAGATAGCCTCTTCAATAATTCGTGCTGGGCAAACTGTAGAGCTACATGCAAAAGAATGAAATTAGAACATTCACTAACACCATACACAAAAATAAACTCAAAATGGAATAAAGACCTAAATGTAAGACCAGTTACTATAAAACTCCTGGAGGAAAACATAGGCAGAACACTCTTTGACATAAATTGCTGCAATATTTTTTTTGGATCTGTCTCCTAGATTACTGGAAACAAAAGCAAAAATAAACAAATGGGACCTGATTAAACTTAAAAGTTTTTGCAGAGCAAAGGAAACCATCAACAAAATGAAAAGACAACCAACAGAATGGGAGAAAATATTTGCAAACAATGTGACTGACAGGGGATTAATCTCCAAAATATACAAACAGTTCATGGAGCTCAATATCCAATAAACAACCCAATCAAAAAATGGGTAGAAGAGCTAAACAGACATTTCTCCAAAGGAGACATACAGATGGCCAACAGGCATATGAAAAGATGCTCAACATCGCTAATTACTAGAGAAATGCAAATCAAAACTGCAATGAGGTACCACTTCACACAAGTCAGAATGGCCATTATCAAAAAGTTTACAAATAATAAATGCTGGAGAGGGTGTGGAGAAAAGGGAGCCCTCCTACACTGTTGGTGTGAATGTAAATTGGTGCAGCCACTGTGGAGAACAGTATGGAGGTTCCTTTAAAAACTAAAAATAGAGTTATCATATAATCCTGCAATCCCACTTCTGGGCATATATCCAGAGAAAACCACAATTTGAAAAGATATTTACATGCACTTCAATGTTCATTGCAGCACTATTTACAATAGCCAAGACATGGAAACAACCTAAATGTCCATCACAGATGAATAAAGAAAATATGATATATATATATATGATATATATATGTATATATATCATATATATATATACACACACATCTACATTCACATATACACAATGGAATATTAGCCATAAAAAAGAGTGAAATAATTCCATTTGCAGAAACATGGATGGATCTAGAGATTATCATTAAGTGATGTAAATCAGAGAGAGACAAATATATGATGTCACTTATATCTGGTCTAAAAAAATGATACAAATGAACTTATTTACAAAACAGAAGCAGACTCACAGGCCTAGGAAACAAACTTATGGTTACCAAAGGGGGAAGGGGAGGGGAGGGATAGATTAGGAGTTTGGCATTGACATATACACACTACTATATATAAAATAGATAAATAACAAGGACCTACTGTGTAGCACAGGGAACTATATTCAGTATCTTGTAATAACTTACAGTGGAAAAGAATCTGAAAAAGAATATACATAATATATATACGTATTACTGAATCACTTTGCTGTATCCCTGAAGCACTGTAAATCAACTACGCTTCAGTTAAAAAAATACGTAAGGTAATTCCCTGGCGGTCCAGTGGTTAGGACTCCGTGCTTTCACTGCTGAGGGAGCAGGTTCAATCCCTGGTTGGGGAGCTAAGATCCTCCAAGCCATGCGGTGTGGCAAAAAAAAAAATTGAAAAAATTGAAAAAAAAATTTTTTAACATGAAAAAAAAACAGTATGGTACTAGCATCAAAGCAAATAAACAGATCAATGGAACAGAATAGGAAGCCCAGAAATAAACTCATGCATGTATGGTCAACTTATTTATGACAAGGGAGCCAAAAATATAAAATGCGGAGAGGACAGTCTCTTCAAAAAATAGTGTTGGGACAACTGGACAACAAAAGAATGCAACTGGACCACCATACACAAAAGTTAACTTCAAGTGAATTAAAGATTTGAATGTAAGACCCAAAACCATAGAACTCTAGAAGAAAACATGGGTGGTAAGCTCCTTAACATTCGTTTAGGCAATGATTTTTTTGGATTTGACATGGAAAACAAAGACAACAAAAGCAAAAATAAACAAGCGGGACTATATCAAACTAAAAAGCTTCTGCACAGGAAAGGAAACCATCAACAAAATGAAAAGGAGAAAATATTTGCAAATCACATATTTGATAAGCGGTTAATATCCAAAATATCTAAAGAACTTATGCAACTGAACGGCAAAAGATCTGAACAGACATTTTTCCAAAGACATTCAGATGGCCAACAGGTACATGAAAAAATGCTCAGCATCGCTAATCGTCAGAGAAATGCAAATCAAAATCATGAGACATTACCTCACACTTGTTAGAATGGCTATTATCAAAAAGACGAAATAACAAGTATTGGCCAGGATATAGAGAAAAGAGAATCCTTGTGTGCTGTTAGTGAGAATCTAAATTGGTGCACCCACTATGGAAAACAGTATTTTTTTCAAAAAAAAAAATAAAAATAGAGCTACAATTTGATCCAGCAATTCCATTCTGGGTATTTATCTAAAGAAAATAAAAACACTAACTCAAAAAGATATATATATATACCCCCATGTTCATTGCAGCATTATCTACAATAGCCAAGATATGGAAGCAACCTATGTGTCCATCAACAAATGAATGGATAAAGAAAATGTAGTGTGTGTGTGTGTGTGTGTGTGTGTGTGTGTGTGTGTGTGTAAGAGCTGTTGAACTCGTGCCATTTGCAAACTCATGGATGGAATTCAAGGGCACCATGCTAAGTGAAATCAGTCAGACAGAGCAAAACAAATACTGTATGATATCACTTATATGTGGAATCTAAAAACAAACAAACGAAGCTCATAGATATAAACAACAGATGGGTGGTTGTCAGAGGAGAAAGATGGGGTGTGGATGAAATGAGTAAAGAGAGGCAAAAGGTACAGACTTCTAGTTATAAAATAAGCAAGTCATGGGGATATAACGTACAGCATTGCAACTCTAGTTAATGACACTGTAGTGCATATTTGAAAGTTGCTAGGAGAGTAGATCTTAAAAGTTCTCACAAGAAAAATTCTGTAGCTATGTGTGGTGACGGATGTTATCTAGACTTACTGTGGTGATCATTTTACAATATATACAAGTATCAAATCATTATGTTGTATACCTGAAACTAATACAAAGTTGTATGTCCATTATACTCAATGAAAAAAAAAAAAGCAGCAGCAGCAGCAGCTGTTGGGTAACCAGGACTTCCTGATATAGTAACCATCTAGGAAACTGTGTAGAACATTCCTCAGAATGAGGGTAGAGAAGCAAACTTATTTAACCACCCAGGCCGGTCCCTCCTCGGCTGAGGGTTGCTCCTCAGGCAATACTCGTGGCACTTGCAGCCTAACCTGTCTGCTTCCAAGCTCACATTTGTGGCCAGAGAATATCCTCAGGCAGAGAGAAGCAAGACCTGTCTATGTGTACAGGCTGTCCACAGTTGAACCCTGCGGCATCTGCTACAAAGATGATTGTTACAGTCGCTTGGAGCCCCCCTTCTCTGGGTGATCTTTCAGAATTCAATTTAATTTAACACATATTGAATGCCTATGCTATATAATGTGCTAGACTAGGCTCAGGTGTATGTGTGTGTGTGTGTGTATATATATACCTGAGTATATATAATGTACTAGACTAGACTCAGGTAAATACAAAGATGTGTAAGACATGGTTCTTCCCCATGTAGAACTGCAGATCTGATGTAGGAGAGAAACAGAAATATAAGTCACCATAGAATAAAGTAGAATATGAGAAGTGCTAATATTGGAGCCACAACCTATGAGAGCTGTAGGAAGATGAGATTAAATTTGACTAGAGTGGGCTTCCTTGGTGGCGCAGCGGTTGAGAGTCCGCCTGCCGATGCAGGGGACACGGGTTCGTGCCCTGGTCCGGGAAGATCCCGCATGCCGCGGACCGGCTGGGCCCGTGAGCCATGGCCGCTGAGCCTGCGCGTCCGGAGCCTGTGCTCCGCAGCGGGAGAGGCCACAACAGTGAGAGACCCGCGTCCGGCAAAAAAAAAAAAAAAAAAAAAATTTGACTAGAGGGAAACAGCTATCAGTGCAGCTTCCCAAAGCCAAAATATTTTAAACATAATCAACAAACATCCAATTCCCACCAAAAGCCAAAGAAGAAACATTCTTTCACAGGGCCCTAAAGCCAGAAAACAGCAAGAAAATTAGAACCATTTTATCTCAACTCATAGAAGGAAATAAGTCACATATTTCAATATCACCCAGTCTTCTAGATACATTTAAAATGAAATCACAGGAGTAAGATATTCCTTCTGCTTCATATTTAATTGTGCATTTTTAGTCTGTTCTCATTAGTAGGAACAAGGTATTAACAGTCTTTGGGAGACTCCCAAACTCAAGGAATGTGCCCTTAACCTGTTTTCCCTGCGACAGGCAGTTACTTTCTGCTATTGATGGACAACTTTGGAATGAAGCTGAACCAGACCTCAGCAGTTTTCCAAATCCAGGTGAAGAAAGTGGATGACTTCAGCATGAAAGGGCTGTGGAGAAGATGGATGGATGAGTCAGCCCCCATTTGTGGAAAGCAGAGGTTTTGTTAGGAAAATCTCAAGCTTTCATTTTGTGGTGTTTGGGAGCTTAATTCCTTGCTTCTAATTAAATGTATAAACTGTAATCACAAAGGTATTTCACAATTAGTTTCTTAGATCTGGAAGAGGCTCTACGAACAACTTAAGTCAGGGGAAGAAGGGGAGTGGTGTGGGGAACGAGCAGAAGGGCTGAACATCTTGGTTTCAGGAAGCTGCCTGCTGACTAGATGTTGGGGATTCCATACTCCAGTTCCAATACTGGAAAACTGTGGATAGAGAAGAGTGGGAATGAAGGCATGACTCTTCTGGCTTCCCCACTCCAAACCAGACTTTAGCTGTGCAGCTGGAATTCTGGGGACAGAGCTAGAAGCATCAATTGCACTGTCACAACTCAAGTTCTATGTGGCCAAGCCCCTGCCACCATCTCAGAAGGAGATGCCAGTGGGCAACAATAGGGAAGCCAAGGTTGTGTGGGTCTGTGGAAAAATGGCAGAATGAAGCTGCCCTCTCTAGCTGTTACTCCTTCAGCTGTCAGCTGAGAACACTGGGGGATATTTCTCGGACTTCTCTCCTTTGATCCCCTGCAGAGAGACTCAGCATTATTATGCCCAAACCAGCCAAAATCCAACCACTCTACAGCCAAAAGGAGATTTTGCCTAATACCACCATGTACTAACCAGGGGTGCTGAGGACTGTATGTTTTCTGGAGTGGAGAAGAATGCCATATTCAGAAGTTCAAGTCCAAAAGAAACTGGGGTCCTGAGCATTTCCCCAGGGTTGCTCTGTGACTCGGCTGCACAGTGTTGCTTAAGAACAACAGAATAATTCCCTAGTAGAGACAAGTTCTAAATCATTGGAGCTTGATCCCCAAAACAGAAAAGTTCTAGATTACTGGAGCTTGAGGTCCAATTGGCCTGTCTCCTTTTCTTTGCTCTCAAAATATTTTCAGGTGAAGAGTAGGAATGGAAATGATAATATGTATGATTTTTAGGGCCTCCATTGTGCCAGCTGCTTCAAAGTCATTACCTCATATCACAACAACCCTAAAAGGTAAATATTATTATCCTCTATTTTATAAGCGGATTCAGGAGGTTAAGATTAAGGAACTTGGCCCAAATCACACACCTAATGAATGGGAGAAGCCAGCTCTGACTGACTGCAAAGCTCTTTCTACTCCAACTTGCCATCTCTTCCCGCTCAGAGCACACCTTATTAAATATTTGGACATTTATGTCTGGGAAGCGGGAGTGAGTTGGTTGTCCAGCAGACCTGAATCTGGTCCCATAGTCTGCCATGGGAATTTGGGCAAGCATTTAGCTACTCTGGGACTCAGTTTCTTCATTTGTAAAATGGGAAAGAGAATATTAGTACTTAGACCTCATCAGGTTGCTAAGAGGACTAAATGAGATATTGTTTGTAAGCCACTTAGCATAGTGCCAGGCACATGGTCATACTTGATAAATCTTGATTACTGTATTTAGTGTCTGGATTCAGAGCTCCCCAAAGGACTTTAACTTTTTTAACTTGGATGCACAGAACTGGATTAGCTATAATCTTTGGTTTATGATACATTCTCATCATTAATCCATGAGTGGTCCTCTTTATTAATTAATGTATTTATTTAATACTAAATACCCACAAAACTACCACTTAACATAAGAACTATACAATTGACATAACTTACACCTTTTATGCATACAAGGGACTTCATAGTTATACAATATGTACACTGACATATAGCCATATCTATATTCTAAATGTAACAGCATGATGAAAGTACTCAGTGTTCATTGAATAAATGATGGAATCAATAAATGTAACGTTTCTTCATTGATCTCTGGCACAATCTGATGGAGTGTTAAGACAGAAGTCTTTTAGTCTCATTGGACTGAGGAACCAGATCATAGATACCGCACTCCGAAAGAGATGTGACACTCAAAATAGAGTTTGCAAAGACAGTATCTACAAACCAGTTTTAAAAAATTATTAGCCCCTTCTTACATTAAGACCACACCCCACTAAATTAAAAGGTGAATGGGCATTTAAGAGAGGAGGATTTGGGGAGAGAACTATGGATGTGCGCTGGGTCTCAGGTCCATCTCATGTGGGAGGGGTTGGAGGTGATTTCCCTTTACCTGAAGTCAAAGAGAGCCATAACTGGTCCACTCTAAGAGACTGATCCATGTGCCCTGAATATGGCTGTCACAGGGGACAGGTGTCTGTCTCAGGGCTGAGACATGTAGAGGGCAAGTAGTAAGGGCTGGCAGGCCGCTGTCACAAGGAATAAAAGAGGATGGCTGCATCATGATGGAACAGTGCTCCCAGACACTCAGAGTAGAAGTGACATGAGTGTTCCTCTTGGATCAGATATCAGCCGCACAGAAGAGAGAGCTGGCCTGAGATCATCTTAGATCCTAAACAAGAGGACTGTCTGTAGGGGCAAAGTAATACCATTGGAAGGTATGCCATCAGAGTCCCAAGGTGAAAAACTGTAAGCCACCAGCAAGAGAACTGCATACACTATCCCCAGAATGCATAGACCGTAACTGCAGGACTCACAAAGTTCCCCCCAGAAGACTGGCTACAACCACCTGCAGGCTCTGATACACCTCCCGGTGTTAGTTAAGTAAGAACTTTCCTGCTTCCTTCCCTCTTCTCCTTTCCCTGTCTCCAACCCAGGAAGACCAGAGGCAGCCTAGAGAGTAGATGAGACGGGGTGAGAAACTCAAGGAGCACAATGGAGAAGCAACAGTCCTCCTCTTCCACTGCAGGTCTAAGTTCGGGGTGGGGTGGCAGTGGTAGGGAGAAGCTTTAACTTTGAAGGAAGTGTACATTTTTCCTTATTACATTGGACTGGGCATAATAATTACTAAACTGAGACTGTTTATCTGACTAGGAATGACCAGAGTACTTGTCTGAGAGGGTGCAGCCTTCAGGATGGGCCTGAAGGGACACTGGGAAGAAATGAAATTAGCTATGTTCTATATAAACTCTGTAAGTCCCACTTGCTGAAAGTAATGGTTGTAGGGGCTCAACTGAGATTCTCTAGGAATCAATGTACAGTGCTACAGACATACGCTGGGCTCATCAAAAATTCTCAGACAGAAAATGGGATCAGGAGCCCTATTTTGGATCTCTCCCTCTCCATCCAGGGCAATCAGGAGCTTGATTCATGCCCAGAAAATGCTGGAAGAGCCTCCAGATTTTCTCCATTGTGGTCAGCTCTGAGATGCTAATTAACCATCGAAAACAAGTGGCTGTCCTGCTTCTGTGTCAAGGCTGCAGCCTTAATGAAAACTGGCAGCCTTTCCCTTAGTGGTCCTACCACCTCTCTGACCTTCCAGGAATGAGCAAAGCACTGGTCCTCCTACTCTGGAGATGTACTCCAAACCCTGTTGCCTTCATGATGTGAGGCGCTCTCCACCATTTTTCATGCTTCCAAGCACATTTATCTATTCCTCCCCTTCCAGAACTCTCCTGGTATATCCCCCCTCCATGAGCCTTTAGGAATACACCTGCCATCTTCCTCCCAAGTCCATGCTTGAAGGAATAAGGTCTATAGCAAATTCTGCTGTGCTCCACTTGGGACTATGTGCTTGTCACCAAGCTCTGCATGCTTCACCGCTACTGCTGTCACTTGCAATCTTCTCCAGAGGCCTTCCTTGAGCTGTCAGTATCACCTGGCCTGGAAACACCCAGAGCCGGAAGTGCCTGGGAGTCTACATTTCTGCCACCCAGGGCTCATGGCTGCCTGATGCGGGAAAGTGAAAGCCCAGCTCTCTTGCCAGGAGCTAGGACAAACTCTGAAGTATAGTTTAGACTTCAGCACTCCTCCTGGGACCAGGCTAAGGATGGGTCCTCACCTGAAGTCACACACTTGCTTAGCTTTTCTGCCTTACCTGTCCTGCTCCCCGCCCCGCTCTTTCCCCACCCCCCTTCCTGGTTTCTCCTTAGAGCAGTTTATTACTAAACCATTTACAGGGGAATCCTCTTCTCAGGGTCTGTTTCCCAAACTCACCTAAGACAAGGGGGTAGACCCACTCAGTTTTCTCAAACCTGCTAACTTTATGCTGCAAAAAGAACTGATCTCTAAGCAGGACAAGAATGCAGGTCCCAGGCGAGAGCAGCTTGGTGACCCAGAGCACAATCTCACCCTAAACCTCCCCCCTACCCCCATCTCAAACAGAAAATCTCTTAAGAAGTCAGAGTGACTTCTTAAGCACTCTTTGAGTGCCTAAACTCAAAGACATTAGTCACAAACATTTATTCAAATTTGTTTTGACTCTCCCTCTTTGTTTTTAAATCTATTTGGACTGCCAGATCTTTCCTTTAGTACCTGAGGAGACTGAATAAACATTCCACTTAAAAGCATGCATTTTAAATGCTGAATACCTATTGAAAGTTAAGAGACCGTAGGATAAGGGTCAAGATAAGCCTAAAATGGAAGTCTGAGTGAAATTCAATACCTGTTTCTTTCTATGGAATGGTGCAAAGCTAAGTTGACTGAACTGGATGAAAGAGCAACAGTCAACAGAAAAGTCAATAAAGGTACACTGTGCACCTATTTAAAGGACATTAGCCCATTAAAAAGACCTATGCAGCAGCACTCATAGTGGTAAAACAGATGGGGAAAGGCAGCTCCTTAGAAGTCTGGAAGTGGAGGCCTCTGACTCCGGGGTGGGCCTCGCTAATGCGGATATACCTGTTATTTGCTGATTCCCCACTTAGAGAACACTGATGAGTCACAAAGAACTTAACAGGCCCCTCCCTGACCACCTGGGACAAGTCAGCCATAATTGTCTTCAGACTGTGCATAAGGGCAGTGTGAGCCCCACCACTCCAAGCAACTTTATAGGGAGAAGAGAGTCAATGAGAAAAATGATGACCACATCTCACAGTTCCCCATTTAGTCCTGACCTCCTTCTCCCAAGACTGCAATCAGAATCCACATCAGTAAGTACCCAAATGTGCTTTGTTTCACCCCTTCCCTGCACCATCTGGGTTAGAATTAATGGTGGGGCAAGTGTTGATGGAGACTTTGGTTCTAAGAGATTAGTGCTGGAGCCAGACAGCCAGTTCAAATCCAACAGCAAAGCACATCAGCTGTGCATCCTTGACCAGAGTTCTTTGACTCTACATGCTTGTTTCCTCAATTATCAAATTAGAATGATAATATGAGTCCTTACCTCATAACGATAGTAAGCATTAAGTGAGTTCATACTTGAAAAGTAACTAACACATAGTGAACACTCACTAAACAGAACCTGTGACTGTTGTTACAGGTGCTATTATTTATTTCATCATCATCATCCCTGTCATCAGCCAAACCTTCCTTAAGAAAATTCACAAACTTGAAGCAATTTCTATTGTCTATTAGGAATAGAAGATAAAGAAATATTTGCCCTACCACTTAAGTCCCCAGTATCTGAATAAGTCTCTCAGATTTTCTCTGTATGTATCTTGATCTAAAAGACTATTCTGTAGACCTCTTAAGCCAAATATCTTTTGCATTCCATTCTGTGCGACTCCTCTGATACTGCGGAAATTCAAGGGATTCAGGATAAGAAGTCTCTATTTACAATGGATCTTGAACACACCGTAAGAAAAGCATAGGTCAAATAAATCAATGCAGTGCTTTTCTCTTGTCCCTATACAGAGACTTACTGCTACACCCTGTTAAGTTTAAACAAAACCAGTAATTGAGTACTTTTAGTACTTTCCCTCCTTTTATTCCACCAAGCTAAGGTTATTTTGTGTCAGCTGAGTATAAGAAAAATGTGTCCCTCTTCTCTCTTTCATCCTTGCCTTCTCCAGTTGATCCAACATACAGCCTCAAGGGTTTCAGTGGTCTAGCTCTCGCTAATTTTCAATCCTGGTCTAATACTCAAACTGGCTTAATACTCAATAATACTAATACTGGTCTAATACTCAAACACTGAAGCAGCATAAACAATGAAGTAGAACACCTGGTCAGGACAGGCTACATAATTTGCAGGGCTCAGTACAAAATGAAAATGTTGGGCCCCTTATTCAAAAAGTATTAAGAATTTCAAGATGGTGACAGCAGAGCATCAAACCTAAGTGCTATCTGCACAAGTCATATGCCCATGAAGCCAGCCCTGATCCTGGTCACAGAGCTGTCAACACCAGCACTACCACTCTGGCCCAATACTCCTACAACTGCCCCCATCTCTTGCTTCAATCCAGCTCTCTGCCGAAGACAAGAAAATCATTTGCCATTGTCCTCCTGTGAGACTTTAGGTCTCCCATGCCATTCACTTCCTCTGCAGTATCCTGCTCACCTAGACTGCCGTCTCTTCAAAGCTCTGCTCAATGCAGTGAAGATGGAGCATGGCAAGGGCAAAAGGGGACACTCTCCCTGCCGATGTCAGGATACTGGAGGTATGAGGGGAAATAAGGAGGTAGCAGAGGCATGGAATATGCTCTGGGGTGAAGCCTTCAAGGACTCCCATCACCCCAGTGTTCTCCCTGTTTATTTGCACTTCTCACTGCCCAGAAGATCAACTCTGGTGTGTGTAGCTCTGAACAGACTGGTGACGTGCAGCTGTGGTTGCTTTGTTTTCACAAGCCTATTTGCATTTTCTCCATTTCCTTACCATTGAGACTTCAATATGCAAGGAAGAAAAACTAGGCTTTGAGTCAGAGCTTTGACTCCTCACCTTGGCTCTCACTAGCTATGTGACCCCAAGCAAGTCAATTAACCTCTCCAAGCTTCATTCTTCACCTGTAAAATGGGATAATGAACACCAGCCCTGCATACCTCACTGAATTACAGTAATTCTCAAATAAGACATGATATGTGAGTGACCCCTTCAAGCAGGATCTTTGCCCCACTCACTCTTCTTTACTCTCTCATCTTTCTAAACATAGCACAGTGTATTCAACAAATGTTGGATGAGTGAATAAAAACCCCAAACCACTATAACATAAACAAATCAATTTTGTGAGGGCAAAAAACCATTGATTCCATTTTTAATTCCCATATCAAAAGGTTACCTAGTACCTTCCAAAGAGTATTCCATCATTAACACAAATAATGGTTCCTCTTTTCTTCCCTTGGTTTCAGAACTGTAATGTGAGTACAATCACTTTAAAATTCTTTCCTGTTTTCCACTCTAATTACATGGTATCAGGAGCCAAAAGATAGACCATGAGATCCTGATGTTGCTACAACTTGCAAGTGATGCAAATTATCATTAGCAAATTGCATCTGAAACTGCATCTGACACTTCACCCAAAATGATCCCAGGAGAAACAGCTCACTGTAATGACAGTAAGGCTGAATTCACAGTTTAAGGAAAACATCGTGACCAACCTGCAGCTGTTTTAAAAGCACTCATTGCTACAGCAGGTTGTAGGGAGACTAAACCAACTGCCCTTATCTGTAATGATTAAAAAAAAAGAAAGAAAAAGAAAAAACTGCTACCAACACATTTCGCACATGCTGAAAACTCCAAGCTAAATTGGTTGCAAGACTAAGTGCATTCAAAGAAATTGTCTCTGCAATTATCACTAATTAACCAGCCCTAACAGCTGGGAGCCAGTTGGAGAGGTTTACCCTTGAATGTAAATGAGGGAGGAGGGACCTGGGTAAGGACATGGGGAACATATTTGTTTTGTTTTGACTTCTTCCCAGACATATTTCAGTTTACATAAATATTTGAAGGTTAGATCAGACAGGATTTACAGCACAATGGTATTAGGAATGTCTTTATAAAAACTTGGATATTGTCTAAATTAGGTTTCAAGAAGGAGGACTAGGGGTGAGAGCAGGAGTCTTTTTCAATATTTAACTTAATGCCCTGACCAGAACGTCATACCACTTAATAAATAGCTCTGACTTAGAATGAGTGAGCAGTGTTTCCATGGCTTCGATTTTAGCTATAGATTTCAGAAGGAACAGACACTGCCTGGAGAGCCTGCCAACCTTCTGGCTTAAGCACTGCATGTGTGACCTTTGGTTGACCTTGGGTTCTGGGATTTGAGGGTTAGTCTTTTGGCATTTGAGCCTGATTTTTTTTTTTTCTCCAAAAGTGTTTAGAGAAGTAAGAGAGGGCTCCACCCTATGCAACAGGGCAAGCTGTTTCCTGTAGGAGCAAGGGTTAGTGGCTAGCTCAGCGCCTTGTGGAAAACACTTCTTCACGAGAGAAGCTCTTTCTCAAAGAATCTGTTCCTCTTCTATTTCTCTTTCAGCATCTAATTTTGCAAAGAGCTCTTTTAGGAGTAGCACGTTCTTCTGCCTAAAAGCAGATAAAGCGAAGGCAATGCATGAAATACCAAGTCTATGTGTTCTCAAGGCGAGAGTTGGACCAAAACAGGAATCTGACAGGTTGAACCAAACAAAAAGTCCTCACCTGGGTGTTCTTAGTTCATAGTTTCCTCCTGAAGGTGGATGGTTCGGGGGCAGGTGGCCTATGGGAACTTAAACTACATAATCATCTCTTTAATAAACACACATTTTTATTGAGCCTGATGTATCTGATTACAGGTACACATGAAATATATTAGCCTATTTCTGGGTGAAGCAGGAAAGCCTTCATAAAGAGGTTTTATTGTTTACATTCAATGAAAGGAAAGGTCTGACTCAAAGTCCTCAGATTTAATCTCTCTCTGAATTAAAACGGTTCTATTTTACTCTAACTGCTGGTGCTGTTAGGAGAGGTGAATCCAGGATTTTTGCCCAGCCATGGAATCTCTTTATACAAGGGAGCTAGATACGTGGCCACAAACAGACAAGCATGCCTGGTTTACTGGCAGCTGTCCTCAGTGCAAGAAGAGGAAGAGTTTATTTTCCTTTAGGAACCCACAGTTGAATAGTGTTCTGGTGCCCTGTTTCATAACTCTCCGTGTAATGAAGCAGTTGGCATGACCTTCCAAGGCAAGATAATAACAGGAGTAAGCAAAGGCAGGGCTTGTACACAAGGACACTCTGGACCGCTCAACCTCACAAATAAAAGCTTTCAAATACATACAAAACTGTCAAATGCAAAGTGCCTTCCCAGTGTAGTGAAGTGACAGACCTTCAACCACCCACTCACACCCTGCATGTGAACATGGTGAAATCTTCTGTAATTCAAGAACAGCAAGGTACAATGCAAAAGGGCGTTGGGGGCTGGGGGTGGGAACAGGCGCTGGTACCATTTCTCCAATGCCACCTTCCCTGTTCAGATGAGTTTAAGGATGAATATCAAAGCCAGTCATTTGCAAAAGGTAATCACTATAGATTGCCAGAAGTAAGCTGGCTTTGAAAAAGAAGTTATGATTAAAAAAAAAAATGGTCAGAAGCACAAATTACATGACCACTGAACACCAAGTGGGTTAAGGTCAAGATCCAATAGAACAGATTTGCACCCTTCCTGGGGACAGGAAATCTGAGCCCTGCTGTCCCCTGAGTGGCTCAATAAGCAGGCAACAGGTAGGTGGGAGTGGCAAATGCTCTCCAAAGATGGAAGGTGGCTGCCACCAACGCCTTCCCTTCCTACACACACTTGCTGCTTCTCCCACCAAGCTGTGTGTGCCAGTTCTCTCTCTGAATCTGAGCTGGCTTTAGTGACTGGCTATACAATAAATATGGCAGAAATGAAGCTGTGTGACTTTTGAGGCTAGTCCACTAGAACCTGGCAGTATCCCGAGTCTTATGGAACACTCATTGGTGGAATGCTTCTTCTCAAAACCAGCCTCCACGCTAAGAGAAGCCCAGACCTCACGAGAAGTCACATGTCGGCACCCTGGTAGACAGCCCCAGCTGGACTCCCCAACAATAGTCAGTAGCAGCTGCTGACCACACAGGACAGCCACCCTGAATGCGCAGCTGCAGCCAACATCTACCTGCAACTGCATGAAAGACCCCAAGCAAGAACTGCTTAGCTGAGCCCGCTTAGCCCACAGATGTAGATAGATAGATGACAGATAGACAGATAGATAGAAAGAAATGTAGATAGAGACACATATAAATATATATACAAATTTATATATGTGAAAAATAATAAAATGACACCTATGCCCCCTCCACTACACTCTGACCTTTCATGACCCTGTATCCCCTTCCTGGTCTGTCCTCCTCAGTGCCGAGGTAATCCTATACTGAATAAGCCTTAAACATTCCTTTGCTTTTCTTTATAGTTTTATCACATGTGTATTTTCCTAAACAATATGTAATTATATAATATGTATTTAATATAATGATGTTAAATTATATACAAATTATAATAATTATATACATTAATCTTTTTCTTTATTGTTAGTTTCTTGTCTTGTATGTGAAACCTTTCCCTATTCTGAAATCACAGAGATAGTCTCTGTTTTTACTGAGATAGTCTCTTTTTACTGAAAGCTTTAAAATTTTGACTTTTAATTTCTAAGTCATGAATTTATTTGGAATTGATTTTCATGTAAGATATGAAGAGGAAACCATTTTCTATTTTTCATCAGGACACCCAATTTCCCCCCCGAATTTTAACTGGATAGTCTTTCCTTGCCTCATTGATCTTATACCTAATGAAGGTGACATCTTTTAGGAGTCCCAAATTTAGGCAGAACTCTTCAATTTACCCTCACCTTGATTAAGCTCCAGTTTTTGCTCCTATCCCTTGAGAATGTCTGATCCATTAAAATCCAGGCACAATCCACTAGGGATCAGCACGAGGAGATGTTGCATCAGGCAGACGCCACTCCAAGGCCACATCCTCCTGTGGAATCATTCTTTCTTCTGTTTCTGGCCTCTAATTGTTCTTCGAACCTTACCACCAGCTCAATCATACTTTATAAATATTTATTTCAGGTGTCAGTATAAAAGATTTTCTATACTTTCAATTTAAAATATTGCCCTTACTTTTTTTTTTTCCCCCCCGGTACGCGGGCCTCTCACTGCTGTGGCCTCTCCCGTTGCGGAGCACAGGCTCCGGACGCGCAGGCTCAGCGGCCATGGTTCACGGGCCCAGCCGTTCCGCGGCATGTGGGATCTTCCCGGACCGGGGCATGAACCCGTGTCCCCTGCATCAGCAGGCGGACCCTCAACCACTGCACCACCAGGGAAGCCCCTGCCCTTACTTTTAAAGCTAAATCAGTTCTATGGTTTTTCTCCAGTTTTTTGATTTCTTTTATAAATTTGGTTTTTTTCTTTTTACACTACTGTTATTAGTTTTATCCTGATTGGCTGAGTTTATGTTTTCAAGAAATTTTCCAGGAAGAGTTTGTGAATAATTCCATTCCTGAGAATATTTTAGTATTGGCCTCACATGAGAATGACACCTTGGCTGGGTGACACTCTTTCCCCCTTAACATTCTACAGATGTTATTCCATTGTCTTCCATCAGAAAATGCTCCTGAAGAGTCAGAGATCAGTCTGAACTGCTTGGTGCTTTTGTTTTTGTGGTTAGAAGTTTATGATGGTAGGGAGAGAACAGGAGTAATAGTGACCTGTTCTGTTTGTGGACATTGTAGAATTTTTTTTTTCCTTTACTTAACTTCACCAGAATGTATCTTGAAATGTAAGCTGTTATTTATTAAATTTTCCTGGGCCACCATAAATCCTTTTAATCTAAAGATTCAGATCTTCTTTAATTTTAGGAACGTTTTCCTCTACTGTATCGTTGAATCTTTAAATTTCTTTTCTCTTTTCTTGTCCATGAATAGCTCTCTTCTGTGTCTTGGATCTCCACTGGCTATTCTTCATATCTATAATTTCATTCCTAATCTATTGCAACTCAGGCCTTTTCCTTAGCCACTTTTGTGATTTTTCTCAGTCCTATCCTTAGCTCACTAATTTTGGTGCTTCACAGTATCAATATTTATTGTTCTTTTACTGCCTCTAATGTATTTTAAATTTCTGTAACAAAACAGCAGTGCTAGTCAGGCTGCAGTCATGAATGCTCTATAGCATATCAGATTTAAGATGGCCTTAATCTCACAGTTTTTGAAAACTTCTATCAGGAGTGAAAAGAAAAAACATACTTGACTTTACTATGAAGTGGGGAAAAGTGTAAATACAAAGGAATAAATTGGCATTTGTAATGTCTCTTTTCCTCAAATGTACATTCCATTTTGAGAAATAATTTAGGAAAATAGCCAAATATGAGTAAGTCTGGCCACACCCAGAGTGAGACGACAAATTCCCTTCATATTCTAAAATTCTATAACATAAACTGTTCAGATTGTTTCAAAAGTCCCATCAACTCCTCTGACATACTGAGGATGTATTTGTACCTCTTTTTTTTTTCTTTTTTAATGAAAGAAGCACTGTTCACTATCAAAGTCAAGAGCCCTCACATAGAATCGTGCACAAAGAATCAAAAGAAAGATAAGGCAATCATAGTGCTTTCCATCCTTAGGGTCTAAATGAAACACAAAGAAACCCCAGAAAACAAGAACTGTCTGCATATGCTAAAAGACCCAGACCAGATCACTTCTAAGTTCCCTTTGGAATATAACAGTACTTACTGTGGATATGAAATAGTTTCACAGATTCTAATTTCAGTCATTATGGCCCTCTCATGACTGGGGAAGCTAAGGTGTAGTGGAAGGAGCTCTCTAAAAATAGCTCCTGAACTGAGAGTTGAATAAAGACCAAACCCCTTATTTATCTTACTTGTATTTTTCAAAGTGCATATGAGAATGTCTATTCAAGAAACTCTTGCCTCTTAAGAGTAGGTGGAACTACTATTGCAAAGTTGTCATTTTCAAGGGAAAATTGTGTGGGTAGCTTCCTTTATGTCTGAAAAAATTAGAGCTGTACAGGAATTTTCTAATTGGTATGTGGTGACGGCTCCATTCAGTAGCCCTGGTGCAGGACTCCAACAGGGATAACATAAGAAATTTTTAAAGTCACTTCTCCAAGTATAAGAAAAGAGGAACAGAATTAGAATTATTTAACTTAATAAGAAGGAATTATTTAACTTAAGAAGAGAATGCCAAGGGCTAAACTTGCTATCTTCTAATATCTCAGAAGAATAACTCTCTGTGGCCCAGAAAGAGGAAAATTAGATAACTATGGGAGAAAGAGTTGGATTACATCAAAAAATGAACTTCCCAATTATAAAGACTGCATGGGGGGGTAAGGGAATCACCAAAAAAATTACAAAATATAATTACAACAACAATAGTAGTTATCACTTATTGAGTGTATTATATATCACTTTTCTATTTTAAGCACTTTATAGACGTTATCTTATTTAATCCTCATAATGGTGTTCTATGACCTTATTGTTACCTCCACTGAACATTATTTAACATTTTTAGAGGGCCTTCTATGTGCCAGGCACTGTACTAGGCAGTAGGATTAGAGATTCATAAGACTAGACAAAGTCCCTATAACCATGAAGCTTTTATTCTGGTGGGGGGGGGGAGATTGGCAATAAATAAATAAGCAAGAAAAGTAAATTAGAGTGTAAAGTATTATGCAGAGAATTAAAAATAGAGGGATAAGATGGTTACCAGGTAAACTAGGCAATAAGAGGAGGTACCTCTGAGGAGGTAAAATCTGATTGAAAGAAGGAGCCAGCTAGGAAAAGGGAAGCAGCAAAAACACTGCTGACAGAAAGCAGGTAGAGACAAGGACCTAAGGCAGGAACAAGATCACTCTGGAAGCCAAAGGAAGGCCACTGAGACTACAGCAGAGCGCATAAAAGGAAACAGCGTAAGAAGATGACCGAGTGGAGGACAAAGAATGGGTTACGGGGTTTTCTGAGGGTTAGGGTAAAGACTCTGGATTTTAATCTAAGTATTGTGGGAAGCCCTGGGAGAGTTTTAGACAGGGGAGTGAAATAATCGGATTTATGTCTTAAACCTCACTCTGCCTTCTGTGTAGAGAATGGACTACAGGAAGGCAAGAATGGAAGCAGGGAGATTTCTGCAGAGAGATAATCCAGCCTTTCCTTGGAAGCAGGAAGAAGCTTCCCCCAGGAAAAATGGATGCAGGGGACCTGGTCACTTATCCGTTCTATGATTCAGTCACAGCTAGAGCATATTAAATTCTCCCACTCCACAGTGACATTAGAGCACCGATCTGCTGTAAACTCCCCTGGTGATAATACTGTTTTTCTTTTTAAACTTTTAAGTTTTGGCAGCAAACTTACCTGCCAACATCCCACAATTCCTACCAAAAAGCAAATAAAGTGAAAAAAATGCATTTTTGCACCGTCTTAGTCATGTAGAAATGTCTTCTAATGGAATGTGTCTGACTTGGGCCAACTCTTATCTGTGATGCAAGGCTGACTCTACCCAGAAAATTTTTTCCTGTGTTTCTAATAGTATGTCCCAGAAGAATCAATGTACAGTAATTCTTAAGGGACACTTCAAAGTTATTTAAAAAACAAAACAGGTTTTGAGGAGGTTATTCCTCAAATTTTGTTGCATAAGGGGAAATTAACAATGTGGCATACAGGATTCTATCCCTTGATGAAGGGAAAAAGATCAAAGGAATCATGAACATCATCTCCATGCATCTCTCATCTTCCTCCTACAATATTCTCAAGTCAAATGATGTCTAAAGTCTATGTCCATCCGGTATATGAAACATAATGGAAACACAGGTTCCTGTTCAAGAGGGCGACCTAGGAGGATCCTGGGCTCACCTCCTCCCACGCACACACTAAATTTGCAGCTAAATATGGAACATCTTCCTCTGGAGAAAAAACTAAAAACTGAGTGACTCTATGCATCAGGCAAACAAAGGAGAGGAAGCCCACATCAAAGGGGTTGAAAAGTCTGGGATACAATCTCACCAGAAACCCCACCCACTGCAAGGCAACCCAGAGTCAGGAGGGAACTCAAAACGCGGAGCTTCTCCCTGAGGAGGGAAGGGTTTGAACCCCACATTGGGGACTCCCAGCTTTTAAGACAAGCACCCGAGAGACAAGCCCCCAAACATCTAGCTTTGAATACCAAAGGCGTCTGGAGGCCCACCAAGTTGCTAACAATCTGAGAAATGACCCTTAAAGGGCTGGTTGTGGACTTACCTGCCCCAGGGCTCCGCAGCTGATGGAGAGGCACCCAGATTGTTGGGAACGAGGCTCATTTGCTAATCCTGAACGTTGGCCTGAGGGGCAAGCATCGAATTCAGCACACCCCTGGGCCCTGCTGGCTGCGGGCGCCATCTTCAATCCTCGCTCTAGTCAGTGGACGCCGTCTTTTTTTATCTTCTTTAATACGAGTTTGTGGTTTTTTTCCTCTTTCTTTTTGTTCTCTTTTTTCCTTGGGCGCCATCTGTACACGCTCCCTCTGCCTCATTCCAGGTTCCAGCTGGTAGGCGCCATCTCCACGCTCCAGGGCGCCAGTAGCTCCGGGAGGGGAGGTTTTAGGCGTCTGGTGGCCAGTGTTTTGGGACTGCAGAGCAGGGGATGCCCCTGACTTCCTGGCTTTGTTGACCAGGGGGGCTTGCGTTCCTGGGTCTCAGAGGATTGCAACAATTGGAAAGACAGTTCTTGGCAGGCTACCACCCCAGGGCACTGCACAGACTGCGAACAGTAACACAGCCCAGTGTTTCTGTGAGGGAGGCCCATTTGCTCAGCCTGGAGCCTTGACCTGAGGGTCAGGCTTCCGGCTGCCACACAACTAGAGGAGCGGCTGTCGCAGAGCAGAGGCTGGTGGGAGCCATCTTTGCTCTCCCTCTGCCTGCCTACAGCCTGCTGGGATCTTCCTGAAAGAAGCTTATACACTCCACTCACCTGGAGGCCCCTGGAGGCACCTTCAGATCGCCTGACGCAGGTGGCCAGGGGGTTTATGCTCGTGGGCCCACAGTATTGGCATACTTTAAAAGCTGCTGCCCTGGGCTTCCCTGGTGGCGCAGTGGTTGAGAGTCCGCCTGCCGATGCAGGGGACACTGGTTCGTGCCCGGTCCGGGAGAATCCCACATACCGCGGAGCAGCTGGGCCTGTAAGCCATGGCGTCTGAGCCTGCGCGTCCGGAGCCATGGCGTCTGAGCCTGCGCGTCCGGAGCCTGTGCGCCGCAACGGGAGGGGCCACAACAGTGAGAGGGCCGCGTACCGCAAAAAAATAAATAAATAAAATAAAATAGTCTTGGATGATCACAAAGGTTTGAGAGACAACAAAGAGGTAGGGCAGGGTTGAATGATGAGGTTCATCCCCTACACCACGCCACTCCTTCAAGACTGGGAGAGGTAGCTGTTTTATCTAATGTATAGAAACCAACACAGAGAGTCAAGAAAAATGAGGAAACAGAGGAATATGTTCAAACTGAAAAAACAAGGTAAAACCTCAGGGAAAAAAACCCTAATGAAACGAAAATAATTAATTTATCAAAATCTGGAAAAACAAAGGTAAATAAAACCTTGAACTTTAATAATTAAAGAAAAAAGTAATGTAGAAACACTTGATCTGTTTCTTGCAACAAATAGGCTGCCCAAATCACATCTGCTACAGGACATCATGATGGTCCACAGACACAATGATTTAGTAGTAATTAAAAAAAAAAGGTCAGTAATAATAATAGTATTTGTTGAGGACCTCCTCCAGGTCAGACACTGTGTTAGTTGTAGATCGTTCCCTAAAAATGAAAAATGCTTCTAGATCTACTGATGATTTGTACCTCCAGAATAAAAAAAAAAAATCTCTTCAATAGTCTTTGGGACTCGTTAGAAACATTTCTCATTAGGAAACAGTGTTTGGTTTTTCTGTTTTTCCACCCAAGAAAGAGTTGAAGGGATTTAGTCTGGATGGAAAGAAGAGCTTCCTAAGGCTGAAAATATTAAAAGCAAAAACACATACATCATTTAAGTCACACAGAGTTGGCCTCTAACCAAAGAAGAGAGAGGTAAGACATAAACACAGAAAGCATTTAATTCCTTCTTTGTGTATGTAAAAGGTATAAGTGGTGTACTTTGAAAATAGCAACAGGATCCAGAACTGATGAATCATGTGGCTAATGTCATTATGTAAGATAGTTATGAGAACATTTGAAGCAAAAATAGTATGCTTTCTCTCATACTTGTATAAAAATTAAGGGCTTTTGCATGAAGATAATCACTAAAGAAAAATTGCCACTTGTTCTAGTCCTTAGTAAATGTTAAATGTCACATTTACATTATTACCTTTTTTCTTTTTCTGATTTTAAAAGTAATATTTGCTCATTAAAGAAAATCTGGGAAATTAAGAAGGTTAAGAAGATAAGAAGGGAAATCACCCATAATCTCACTACCCAGAATTAATGACCTTAACTTTTTTTTGGTAGATTCATTCCAGCCTTTATCTTAAACAAACGTTATCTTTTTTCAGAGTTAAGAACCAACTATGGGCTTCCCTGGTGGCACAGTGGTTAAGAATCCACCTGCCAATGCAGGGGACACGGGTTCGAGCCCTGGGAAGTCTGGGAAGATCCCACATGCCGTGCAGCAACTAAATAAATAAAAGCTAAAAATAAATAAATAAAAATAAACTTATTAAAAAAAAGAACCAACTATACGTACACTTTTCTTTTTAATTTATTTTTCACCGCGCTGGGTCTTCGTTGCTGCGTGCGGGCTTCTCTAGCTGTGGTGAGCAGGGGCTACTCTTCATTGCAGTGTGCTGGCTTCTCATCGCGGTGGCTTCCCTTGTTGCAGAGCACAGGCTCTAGGCACATGGGCTTTGGTAGTTGCAGCATGCGGGTTCAGTATTTGTGGCTCTCAGGCTCTAGAGCACAGGCTCAATAGTGGTGGTGCACGGGCTTAGTTGTTCCATGGCATATGGGATCTTCCTGGACCAGGGATTGAACCCGTGTCCCCTGCTTTGGCAGGTGGATTCTTAACCACTGTGCCACCAGGGAAGTCTCTGTACACATTTTCGAACTTACTTTTTTCAAGTAACCTTATACAGTGAGTACTTGCCCATGTCATTAATAATTCTTCATACATATTAATAAGTACAAAATATTACATTCGTAATTAAACCTCTATTTTCAAGCATTTAGGCTGCTTCCAATATTTTCCTATTATGAAAAAGCACTAAAAAATATAATATTAATGACATCACGACACAACTGTGAAAACAAAGTAAAATAGCTCCTATTCCATGAATAGGCAAACAGAGGTAGGATTTTTCCCTATACTTTCCTCGCTTAAACTGGGTCATAAAGCGATTGAAAGAAAGTCTAGAGAGAGCTCTCTCTGGTTACAGCACACTGATTAACAGGGTAGAAAACCTCATCACCAACATGAAAGATGTTCAGTACCCCTTTTTGCCCATCTCACTATCTACTACCATTACCCTCCTCTCCGTGAAAACTGGAAGTCTATTGGCCAGAGGTCTGTTGATTATCCAGAAATGACCCAGTGCACTGCAACCTCCAACCAACTTCCCCAAAGTTCCAACGTTGGTCTAGGATATTCTCTCAGTATCAGTGGCTCGCACAACTCCAGAGGTACCATTTGTACTATTTCCTGTGTGATGGTCTCCCCTGGAGTTTTGCAGCATTGCCCCGGACTGTTGCTTCACGTTTATACAAGAGCAAAATGAACAACAGAGACTCTGGCTAGTGAAGAAGTCCTTTTGTTGCTCTGACCCCAATGCTAGTGCTGGAATCTCCTCTGGCTTTAGTGCCCAAGACTTCACTTGTTGAATCAGTTTGGACATATTTTCCACACAGAAAAGCTTTTTTTAGAAGACCCCTCAAGATACAGGGCCACAGGGCTTCTCTAAGACAAAAGCTAAACCAGGACAACAAAGAAATCCCCTGCTCCCACCACCAGGCTAGCAAGCTCCAGATAACAAGAAGAGTCTACTGCTGGGCTTCCCCGGTGGCACACTGGTTGAGAGTCCGTCTGCTAATGCAGGCAACACGGGTTCATGCCCCGGCTCGGGAGGATCCCACATGCCGCGGTGTGGCTGGGCCCGTAAGCCATGGCGTCTGAGCCTGCGCGTCCGGAGCCTGTGCTCCGCAACGGGAGAGGCCACAACAGTGAGAGGCCCGCGTACCGCAAAAAAAAAAAAAAAAAAAAAGAAAATAAAAGAGTCTACTGCTGGTTGAGGATCAGGAGCAGGGAGAAAAACCTCTGAGGTACAGGAAAGGCTTAAAGCTAAAGATGGAAAAAGAACATTGAAAAAACCCTTTCAGTAATTCAACCTCCACCACAAGGTAGTAGAGGAATTTGAAGCCAGTGGTACACTGAAGGTAACTATAGCAAAACAAAGAAACAAATACAAAATCAACTCATTATATTGAACTGACACTATCACCCTCTTCCCCCACTAATGGCCTAGCAGAGGAAGAGACATGTTCATATCTAGGCATAAAAATATTGACCTCAGATCCATTAGATCAGACAATCAATCAAAATTAAAAAATACACACACACAAAAATCAAGGAAAACAACTCATTTTCAAATGACAAAGCAGCCAACAGAAGAGACTTAGAGATGAACCAGATGTTGCAACTATCAGAGGGGTAATGTTAAATAACGAATTAATATCTCTAAAGGTTCTAGTAGAAAAGGTGAACAGCATGCAAAACCAGCTGGAAAATTTCAGCAGAGCAATCCATACTATAGGGGAAAAAATGAAACTGCTAAAAATAAAAAATAATAATAAGAGAAAAAAAGAATGCCTTCAACTTGCTGATCAATAGATTCAACAAGCCAAAGGAAAAAGAAGTGGAAAAAACATTAGTGAACTTGAAAATAGGTCAGTAGAAATTACCCAAATTTATACAATGGAATATTATTCAGCCATTAAAAAAGAATGATATCTAGGGGACTTCCCTGGCAGTCCAGTGGTTAAGACTTCGCCTTCCAATGCAGGGTGTGTGGGTTTGATCCCTGGCTGGGGAACTAAGATTCCCACATGTCTCAGGGCCAAAAACCAAAAAATAAAACAGAAGCAATATTGTAACAAACTCAACAAAGACTTGAAAAATGGTACACACACACTCACACACACACAATAATTTTTATTTTAATTTTGGCTGCATTAGGTCTTCGTTGCTGCCTGTGGGCTCTCTCTAGTTGCAGCGAGCGGGGGCTACTCTTTGTTGCAGTGCGCAGGCTTCAGTAGCTGTGTCGTGGGCTCTAGAGCGCAGGTTCAGTAGTTGTGGTGCATGGGCTTAGTTGCTCCAAGGCATGTGGGATCTTCCCGGACCAGGGCTCAAACCCGTGTCCCCTGCATTGGCAGGTGGATTCTTAACCACTGCACCATGAGGGAAGCCCCCACACACAAAATCTTAAAAAAAACCAAAATGAAATCTTGCCATTTGCAACAATTTGGTTGAAACATAAGGGCATTATGCTAACTGAAGGAAGTCAGACAGAGAAAGGCAAATATATGATCTCTCTTACATGTGAAATCTTAAAAAAAAAAGAAAAAACACGCTCACAGATATAAAACAGACAGCGTGTCAGTTGTAATTAATAATACTTTTTGTAGTATGGTACTGGCACAAAAACAGAAATATAGATCAATATAAGGGGATAGAAAGCCCATAAATAAACCCACGGCCTTATGGTCAATTAATCTATAGCAAAGGAGGCAAGAATATACAATGGAGAAAAGACAGTCTGTTCAATAAGTGGTGCCGGGAAAACTGGACAGGTACATGTAAAAGAATGAAATTAGAACACTCCCTAACACCATACACAAAACTAAACTCAAAGTGGGTAAAAGATCTAAATGTAAGACCAGATACTCTAAAACTCCTAGAGGAAAACATAGGCAGAACACTCCTTGACAAAAATCACAGCAATATTTTTTTGGATCCACCTCCTAGAGTAATGGAAATAGAAACAAAAATAAACAAATGGGGCCTAATTAAATTTAAAAGCTTTTGCACAGCAAAGGAAACCACAAACAAAACAAAAAGACAACCTACAGAATGAGAGAAAATATTTGCAAACGAAGCAACCAAAAAGGAATTAATCTCCAAAATATACAAACAGTTCATGTAGCTCAATATCAAAAAAACAAATAACACAATCCAAAAATGGGCAGAATATCTAAATAGACATTTCTCCAAAGAAGACATACAGATGGCCAAAAGGCACATCAATAGATAATCAATATCACTAATTATTAGAGAATTGCAAATCAAAACTACAACAAGGTATCGCCTCACACTGGTCAGAATGGCCATCATCAAAAAGTCTACAAATAGCAAATGCTGGACAGAGTGTGGAGAAAAGGGAACCCTTCTACACTGTTGGGAATGTAAATTGGTACAGCCACTATGGAGAACAGTATGGAGGTTCCTTAGAAAACTAAAAATACGGGCTTCCCTGGTGGCGTAGTGGTTGAGAGTCCGCCTGCCAATGCAGGGGACATGGGTTCGTGCCCCGGTCCGGGAAGATCCAACGTACCACAGAGCGGCTGGGCCCGTGAGCCATGGCCACTGAGCCTGCGTGTCTGGAGCCTGTGCTCCACAACGGGAGAGGCCACAACAGTGAGAGGCCCGCGTACCGCAAAAAAAAAAAAACTAACTAAAAATAGAGCTACCATATGATCCAGCAATCCTACTCCTGGGCATATATCCAGAGAAAACCACAATTCAAAAAGAGACATGCACCCCAATGTTCGTTGCAGCACTATTTACAATACCAAGACATGAAGGCAACCTAAATGTCCATCAACAGAGGAATGGATAAAGGAGAAGTGGTACGTATATACAATGGAATATTACTCAGCCATAATAAAGAAAGAAGTAATGCCATTTGCAGCAGCAACATGGATGGATCTAGAGATTATCATACTAAGTGAAGTAAGTCAGAAAGAGAAAGACAAATACCATACGATATCACTTATACGTGGGATCTAAAAAATGATACAAATGAAATTATTTACAAAACAGAAGTAGACTCACAGACATAGAAAACAAACTTATGGTTACCAAAGGGGATAGCAGGGGTGGGGGGGAGGGATAAATTAGGAGTTTGGGATTAACATGTACACATTACTGTATATAAAATAAGTAACCAAGAAGGACCTAGTGTATAGCACAGGGAACTCTATACAATATCTTGTAATAACCTATAATGGAAAACAATCTGGAAAAGTATATATATATATGAATCACTTTGCTGTATACTTGAAACTAACACAACATCATCAATCAACTATACTTCAATTTTAAAAAAAAAGAAAAAATAATAATACTGTTTGCACTGAAAGTTGCGAAGAAAGTAGACCTTACAAATTCTCATCACAAGCAAATGCAACACTCTGTAACAACGTGTGGTGGCAGATGCTAACTAGATTATTGTGGTCATCATTTCACAATATATACAAATATCAAACCATTATGTTGTACACCTGAAGCTAATATAATGTTGTATGTCAATTATACTTCAATAAAAAGAATTTTTAACTACCCAAACTAAAACAAAGAGACAAAAAAACAGTGAAGAAAAGCAAAAATTAAACAGAGCCATCAGAACTATGGGTCTAACATGTGTAAGGTATAAAGGCTGAGAATTTCCCCTCAGATCATGAAATATAGTAAGCCACAGGTCTAAGAAGCTCAGAGGATCCCCCTCCCCAACAAACAAACAGATTAAATAACAAAGTAAAGAAGAAGAAGGAGGAGGAGAAGAAAGAGAGGAAAACAAAAGCCACACCACCCATACTCATCTAGAACCAACATAGTCAAGTGGATTAAAAATAAAGAGAACATTTTGAAGACAGTCAAAGAAAAAGGAAACATTACATACAGAGGAACAAAGATAAGAATGACTGTAGGCTTCTTATCTGAAACTATACAAGCCGGAAGACAGATAGCTTTAAAATACTGGGGTGGGGTTAACCCAGAATTTATGCCCAGTGAAAACTTATTTCAAAAATGAAAGAGGAAGACTTTTTTAAACATATAAAAACAAAATTTGTTACCAGCAGACCTACACTACTGAAAATGTTTAGGGAAGTTCTACAGATAGAAAGAAGGAAAATGATACTAGATCAAACCTTGGAGTATAAAACAGGCAGAACCCCAGAAATGGTTAAAATGAAGGTTTTCCTAGCTTTAGGTGAATGAAATTATCTTTAATATAAAAAAGTCAATCTGGTATACTCTGTTGGTGCTCCACACTGACCCCATTAACTGGGCGAGTGCACCTTCACCCACGTGCTGGAGGGGGAAGGGCTGCTATCGGCTCACAGCTGCACTGTACCCCTGAGAATTGCCCTTGACCAGTGGCAGCCACTTGGACACGAACATGTGGGAGGTTATGCCTTGCCCTGCAGGGGGCTGCAGCCAACCACTAACAAATATGGGATACCAAAAAGACCTGCCTCCTCACCTCAATGTAGGATAACTCTGTGGTACTATTCGTGTTTCAGAGTTCCCTGTTCACTAGCTTAGGTTAGCTTTAGCTGAAAACACATCTTTACCTAACCTTTTCCCCTGCCCTATCCTATTTCCTTCCCTTTCTGACAGGTTTCACCAGAAAACTCTCCCTTAAGAGTCCCCTTCCCCATCTCTACTTCTGAGGAGCCTGACCCAAGACACTCAATGTTTCCCCACAAAGCATGATGTTTGCCTTAAGTTTTTGTACACACTGTTTATCATATTAAGGACTTCCCTTCTATTTCTAGTTTCCTAAAGAGTTTATATCAAGAATGGATGCTGGTTTTTTGTCAAGTTTTCCCACATTTATTCATATGACCGTATGGGGTTTCCTCCTTCATTTGGTTAATGTGGTAATTTATGTACAATAAATATGAATTCTTGGAATAAATGCAACTTGGTCATAATGTTTTAAGAAAGAATTTGCTAATCTATTAATTTAGTAATTTTTAAACTGACTGTAAAATACAAGGATTTTCTTCTTTTTTTTTCTTTTTTTACAAGTGTTCGCCTATAAAGATGAAAGGGAAGAAAACTCACTGGGACTAAGCAGGGAAGAGCAGGAGAAATCCCCAATACATTTACACCTTCTGAAGTTGTTAACCACAGAACAACGCTGGCATATTTCATGTTCGGTGAGTGTATACCACTCCAGGTCTGCAAAAGGAACAGGCCTGCCTGCAGGCAAGGGGGCACTGAGAGGGGCTGCAAGTACCCATGAATCATCTGACTTCTAAAAGCAGGTTATGCTCGAAGAGCCAACACAACTCTCTGCTACAGGCCCTGGGCAGAGCCTTTCTGAGCATCGAAACACATGGATCAAAAATCTCATAGGATTATAAGAGCAGAGAGAATAAAAGAAATCCAAAAGCTGGCATACGGCCTTCCACAGAATAGATTTTCAATAAATATTGGCAGATCAACAGATTTCTGTCACCTATACGTCATCGAATCCCTTTCTCATCTTTATTTGGTCATTTTAGAAGTTGGAGGAAATTGAACTCAGTTGCTAGAGTCATTTCATCACTAAATCTTTAACTTTATTAATGAGAAAAGAAATAGCCCTCAACATTCTAACTAGAATATGCATGAGTCTTCACGTATGGAATGATGTCACCAAACACCCTCACCCCTCAAATACACAAGCTCTGGAATGATGATGAGTTTACCGTGATCCAACCAACCCATTCAAACTCTCTTTCCATTCTTGAGATTGCTTATCAGGGCTTGTAACACAGTCTTTAGCTGCAAGGGTAAAAGATTTCCAAGTCTGTTATCCACTATAAGTATGTTTTTGCAGTCTCTTCTAAATTCTACATTCCTCCAAGCCTGTGAATGTATCTTGTCTTTCGTTCTGTCTTTCCTGGCAAAGTCCTAAGGACATAGGAGATTTTGTCAATTATTACTGCATTAGAGATGACTGGCCCATGGAGTTCAACACTGGACCTTGGCTTCACTGACACCATTCTTTAACCAGATGTGCTACTAAAGAACGTACCCATGATGACATTGAAGACAGAAATCCTTATGAACCCTGAAATCATCAGCTTTCTCTAAATTTCTCTCTATGACCCTTCCATTTATTCATGAGATCCAGTGTTTAGTGGACACCTTTAACCTGAAGAGCTAGGCTGCTAAGAGTACTTTTCAAAGAGTCGGTCAGTTGTAAAATAAACACTCCTTGATCATCTGATTGGTGCTGACTTATGACTTGGTTTTTCAGGGAACTCTCCCATGTCTCAGTTTAATCATTTCACCAAAGATCTTGTGCTGTTTGTCAGCAGAAACCACTGCTGTTTGAAGAAACTGGCCTCTCCCTTAACTCTCCCAGACTCGGTCTGTTCTTTCCCACCCTTTATAAAAGTATTTCCCTGAACAATCTTATTGGTGATGCAATTAGTATTGATTTGCCACCAATAGCTTATGGTTTCTTCCCATGACCCTGGAATTGAAACCGTGCACCTCAGATTGGGAGTTGAACCCACGCAGCCAGGACTTAAGCCTGGCCAAAACCCACCATCTTCCAACTGAGATCACACACCTGGTTTCAGGACTTGAAGCTCAGGGTCTCGATGTCTCATCGCAGAAAGAATTCAGTGAGAGACAAAGTGATGTATTGCAATGAGCATATACCGAGGCTCCAGGTCTAGTGAAAGTTGACTTGTCTGCCATCTTGCACCCATTTTGTTCTAATCAGTTTATGTCAAGTCCTTGGGCTGTATCATTCTTTCAAAGGTTGTGCCCTGTCCCCTTCCCTTCTGTTTCAGAATCACTCCAATTTGAGAGGCAACAATCCATGGAAAATGGACCCTATCCCTTGCATTCTTGGTTTCTAACCTTTTACCAGAGTTCTGACCCTAAGCATTTTGGCTTAAATAATATTATATCAAGTTGCACCCATTAATTTTATTTCAGAGATCTCACAGATCATCAGATTTTTGGAGGTAAAAGAAACCTCAATGATTGATTAGTCAACTCCATTTTAACCAAAATTGAGCTCCAGGATAAATGCCTTAGCCTTAATCTAGAGGCAGAACCGAGACAAAACATGAAGTCTAGCCCTCTTCTAGTAAACACACTGTATTACCCTATGTGCACGACCAAATCTAAGAAAATGAGCTTGCAGGTTCATGCTCAGAAAGAAGAAAATGTTCCCAACTCTCTGGAAACAATGTGGTAATTTAAGCAAGCAAGATCTCACTCCAGGTCGCCCCCCCCCACCCCCATCACAAAATGAGGTGGCAGGGCTGCCCTGAACATTGATGCCTCCTGGAGAGTTTCCTGCTATATCCCAAGGGCAAAGACGGTCAGTTACAGATCTTTTTCACATTCTTGATTCACTGACATTCATTAGGGCTCACTGGAATAGGTCTCAAACACCTTATCTCTAACAACATGTTAGAAATCTCTCTGTGCTATTTGTCCTGCTCACCTCAGCCTCATACCTTCTCCTCTGAGGGTGGCTCCACAAAGAGGCGAAGGGGTCACCTCTGGAGTCTGGGAAGGGAGCCTGCTAAAAACTGCCCTCCTTCCAATGAGAAATTGTTTTCTCAGACCTCTGTGTGACTAGAACTTGAAAACTTGAACTTTGAGTTGTGATTTGATACCTGAAATTCCTTTCATTCCACAATTAAAGATAAGGCTTTCAGGGTAAACACAGCACGACTCAGCAATCTCTGGACTAACTAATACACATAAAGGGATAAATGACTGATACGGGTCATTTCCTAGAACAGGTTTTGGAAAAAGAGGAGGGAAAGGAGAGGTCAAGGGCACTGAAGGGAGAAAAAGGAAGACTGGAGACAATGAAGAAAAACTCTGACCCCTTCACGGTCTGCGCTGAACAATGTTATGTTTAATTGCTTCCTGAACCATTCCTCATTTTTTTTTTCTTTAATCACCTTTAACCACAAAGGTAACTGCTATTGGTTTTCTAACGGACAAGGATGTCTTAGCGTGGCATCTACCTAGATGAATATGAATGGGAAATAGTTACTTATAAGCAGGTGTACTAGAAAGAGATTTCAAAACGTGATACGCCTGCATACTGATTATTGTACTACTTAATCAGGATATTTTATATTAGTATGTTCCTTTCTACTGGAGAGCTTAAAGCGGAAAAGGAACCATAGATTTATAAAAAAGAGAAAAAAAATCAGCTTCCTGTGCACCCACTAGAGTGTTGTATGTATTAGAAATCACAGAAAAATGAAAGATAAAATCAATACTCATGTTAAAGGAATTTCCATGTTGGTATGATTGTTTCCATAAATGGAAATGTGGAAGCAGTGATGATGTTGAGAACGTGGTAGGATGCAGTCACTTTTTATTTTCTGGGGGAAAAAAAGGCAGAGAGAGAGGGGGGAAAAAATGGAGTGGTTGTGCTTCTGTTTACCCACTGCCTGGGTTAATATGTAATTGACAAGATTAATGGCTGCATAATAATTGCCTCTATTGTTTACCATCTGGATGGCGGCCAGCCATCTTACCACTCTGCCCACCAGTGGGTTTGGGTTTGTAAGGAATGCAGGGAGCAGATAGGGTCTGTGTGCCAGGTGTTACCTTGCTAAAGAAGACATTCAGGGAGAACTGTACAGGGAGACCTGGTGATGTTCCCTCTGGTGGGGCGTTCCTCTCTGCACTGGGTAAATAGTCCCACTTCAAAACTGCTGTATCCATTGTGGTGGAACAGAGACAGGTGGGCCCAGCCAAACCGCTCTACCTGAGGAAGACAAAACCATTCAGGATCCAGAGAAAGGTCTCCGTTCTGTCCTGTCCAAGGTGTAAAACAAACAGCAGTACTCCTCATGGCTGTTCCTTGCACTGCCCTGGGATGTGCTGGGAAGCACTCGCCTTTCCTCTGCAGATTTACATGGATGTGAAAATACATTCCTCTCCCCTCTTTCCTGATCCGCTTTCAAAGCTCCTGTTTCTAGCCCTTCTCACTGTGAGATGAGCACATAGACCGAGACTTTCAGTCACGAATCGCAGAAAGGATTTCCATGGAAAGGTACCATGAGTCCACCTGCTCTGCTGCTGATCTTGTCTTGTCTTGCCTCTCGCATAGACCAGGATGATTTGATATACAAAAGCAAAGGCTGTGTCATTCCTCCTCACGTGGCCTCGTTCTGGTCTGGGTCACTCACGTTCTCCTTGATTGCCTCAAACTACATGGGTTTCCTTATTTTCCAACAAATCAAGTTCAGATTCCTGACATTCGAGGAGCCTCTCCTGGGGACTGCTACTAATACTTGTCCTACTGTTCGCTTCACCCCAACTTACACTGTTGTATTGTGTAGTTCCATGCTTTCCTCCTTCCACCTAGATGTCTCCCTCGACCCCGTCTCTCTCAGTATATTCAAATCTTATTCCTTTGGTGCAAACCCTGTTGTATAGCTCCCTATTCTACATTCTTATACACCTTGTACTTTTCCTTCATAACATTTATCCCTACTGTCATTACATACTTACAGTGTAGTCACTGTGGCCTGACTTTCCCCCTTACTAGATAATGAGCCCCCTGAAGATAGGGACTGCATGTGTTATGTTCTTTGACATATATCTAGCAGTGGACCAGTAGTAGATTAGTGCTTAGATTAATGGTCAAGTTAATGATGATATTAATGAATGTAAAGACCAGTTAAGATTTTCACTTCCTTCATTAGCTCGACCTTCAGCTTCTCCAGCTGAATATATTGCTAGTCATCTTTTGAAGTGACTTGTGAACTTTGTGCTTCCTGCTGGCACCAATCATTTTCCATGTTTTATCATCATTATCTAAACCTTAGCCTTATCTGTTTTGTTACTCTAAGGTTTCTTGAGAGCAGGGACTCTCATTCATTCTTTAACTTGTTCACAAGTCCAAACAAATTTTATCTAGCTGGGACTCAAAAACTGTTTGCTGAGTGGTGGATTAATTTTTTATTTATCTATCTTTCTGTTTATATAATGCCCATAGTTCCACATTCTGCACACATTACTTTTCCTACATTAGAGGAAAAAATAAATAAGTAACCAGTCAACAAATCTTTTCACCATTTAAGTTTCAGCCATATAGCATATGCTCCTTCAGGGGCATTCCATTCCATTCGGTGAAGACTTGAGTTTAAAGATGTGACAGCAGAGCATGAAAGAGCTCTTAAGTTTTTGCTAGAAACAACAGAAGAGGTAAAAGGCTGGAGCCGTGGGAAAAATGAAGCGAGCAAGGATGAAAAATGAAGACAGTACTGGCAACCGATGGTTTAGGTGGAAAAAACTTAGAGCTCTAAGAAACTCATAGGAGTGATAGGCTTTGAACTTAAGACTTTATTCTGTATAAACTGGAGCCAAGTCTTCAACCTATATGTTCTGTGTGACCTGGGAAAGGTCACTTTTCTCCCTGGATCTGTTTCCACATGGGTGAAATGGCATGAATGATGTATATCTTTCAGATTGTTTGTGAGATTCACATCACCAAATGAAAAATTCTTCTGCAAGTTCAAAAGTGTTTTGCAAGTGGTATTACCTAAATGGTGGCTGAGGACCAAGAACTGGAGTGAGACAGCTTGCAGAGGGTTTGAGAGACCATAGACAGAAACTTACGTTTCATCTGGAGATTAAGGGGAAGCATCAGCCTAAAGCCAATTTGGGGTGATGGTGGGGGGAGTGCTTCCTAATTCCTGTTTATCCAATCTAATTAGCATAATGTCATCAATGTGGTGGCCCAGTGTAATTTTTTATTTATTTATTTATTTTTGGTACAGCAGGTTCTTATTAGTCATCCATTTTATACACATCAGTATATACATGTCAATCCCAATCTCCCAGTTCATCACACCACCATCCCCACCCCTCCACCGCTTTCTCCTCTTGGTGTCCATATGTTTTTTCTCTACATCTGTGTCTCAATTTCTGCCCTGCAAACCAGTTCATCTGTACCATTTTACTAGGTTCCACATATATGCGTTAATATACGATATTTGTTTCTCTCTTTCTGACTTACTTAACTCTGTATGACAGTCTCTAGATCCATCCACGTCTCTACAAATGACCCAATTTCATTCCTTTTTATGGCTGAATAATATTCCATTGTATATATGTACCACATCTTCTTTATCCATTCATCTATTGATGGGCATTTAGGTTGCTTCCATGACCTGGCTATTGTAAATAGTGCTGCAATGAACATTGGGGTGCATGTGTCATTTTGAATTATGGTTTTCCCTGGGTATATGCCCAGTAGTGGGATTGCTGGGTCACATGGTAATTCTATTTTTAGTTTTTTAAGAACCTCCATACTGTTCTCCACAGTGGCTGTATCAATTTACATTCCCACCAACAGTGCAAGAGGGCTCCCTTTCCTCCACACCCTCTCCAGCATTTGTTGCTTGTAGATTTTCTGATGATGCCTATTCTAACTGGTGTAAGGTGATACCTCATTGTAGTTTTGACTTGCATGTCTCATAATTAGTGATGTTGAGCAGCTTTTCATGTGCTTCTTGGCCATCAGTATGTCTTCTTTGGAGAAAAGTCTATTTAGGTCTTCTGCCCATTTTTGGATTGGGTTGTTTGTTTTTTTAATATTGAGCTGCATGAGCTATTTATATATTTTGGAGATTAATCCTTTGTCCATTGATTCGTTTGCAAATATTTTCTCCCATTCTCAGGATTGTCTTTTCATCTTATTTATGGTTTCCTTTGCTGTGCAAAAGCTTTTAAGTTTCATTAGGTCCCATTTGTTTATTTTTGTTTTTATTTCCATTAGTCTAGGAGGTGGGTCAAAAAAGATCTTGCTGTGATTTATGTCAAAGAGTGTTCTTCCTATGTTATCCTCTAAGGGTTTTATAGTGTCCAGTCTTACATTTAGGTTTCTAATCCATTTTGAGCTTATTTTTGTGTATGGTGTTAGGGAGTGCTCTAATTTTATTCTTTTACTCTTTTACATGTAGCTGTCCAGTTTTCCCAGCACCACTTACTGAAGAGACTGTCTTTTCTCCATTGTATATCCTTGCCTCCTTTGTCATAGATTAGTTGACCATAGGTGCATGGGTTTATCTCTGGGCTTTCTATCTTGTTCCATTGATCTATATTTCTGTTTTTGTGTCAGTACCATACTGTCTTGATTACTGTAGCTTTATAGTATAGCCTGAAGTCAGGGAGTCTGGTTCCTCCAGCTCCGTTTTTTTCCCTCAAGACTGCTTTGGCTATTCGGGGTCTTTTGTGTCTCCATACAAATTTTAAGATTTTTTGTTCTAGTTCTGTAAAAAAATGCCATTGGTAATTTGATAGGGATTGCATTGCATCTGTAGATTGCTTTGGGTAATATAGTCATTTTCATCATATTGATTCTTCCAATCCAAGGACATGGTATATCTCTCCATCTGTTGGTATCATCTTTAATTTCTTTCATCAGTGTCATAGTTTTCTGCATAAAGGTTTATTCCTAGGTATTTTATTCTTTTTGTTGCAATGGTAAATGGGAGTGTTTCCTTAATTTCTCTTTCAGATTTTTTTTCATTAGTGTATAGAAATGCAAGAGATCTGTGCATTAATTTTGTATCCTGCAACTTTACCAGATTCATTGATTAGCTCTAGTAGTTTTCTGGTGGCATCTTTAGGATTCTCTATGTATAGTATCACGTCATCTGCAAAGAGTGACAGTTTTACTTCTTCTTTTCCAATTTGGGTTCCTTTTATTTCTTTTTCTTCTCTGATTGCCGTGGTTAGGACTTCCAAAACTACGTTGAATAATAGTGGTGAGAGTGGATATCCTTATCTTGTTCCTGATCTTAGAGGAAATACCATGCTTTCAGTTTTTCACCATTGAGAATGATGTTTGCTGTGAGTTTGTCATATATGGCCTTTGTTATCTTGAGGTAGGTTTTGTAGAATGTTAAGATAAAAAGTCAGTTCATAGAGATGGAAAGGAAAGTGTTGGTTACCAGGGTTTAGGAGGAGGGAGGAAGAGGGAGTTATTGTTTAATGGGTACAGAGTTTTGGTTTTGCAAGATGAAAAAGTTACGGAAATGGATGGTGGTGATGGTTGTATACCACAATTTAATAAGTAAATAAATACTAAATTAATAAATAAGAAAAAAAGTGAATTAAGGAGAGTCGACTGTACTCTCTCCTGAAAGGACATAAGAAGGAGAGGAACAGTAAAGGAATCTCTGCAGAACTGATGAAAAGAAAATGAACCACAGATTCAAAGCTAGAGAAAAGGCCTAAGCCAGGCTGTCTGGTCAGATAACAATCCCGTTTCTTCTTCCTGGACATGCACCCCACTACATTCTCTAGACTCCCTTGCAAAGGGTGTGGCCTTGTGACTGAATTCTAGCAAACTAATGGAAAACAGAATGATGTTGGTCATTCCTAGACCAGGCACATAAAAACCTTCCACCTGTGTTCCTCCATGTTATTTTCCAATCCAGAGGGGGCGTGCTCATGCCCAGAGTGACTTTGGAAGTCACACGTTGAAGATGGTGAAGACAGAAGACAAAGTTGCTCAGGTTCCTGCATCACTACTGGGAAGATGGAACTCTATCAATCAGGACATCTGTTTTAGACTTTACATCAGCAAGGGGAAACAAGTCTACTGTGTTCAAGCCAGTATCCAGTTGGGGGTGAGTTTATTACAGCAGTTATCGTTACCTTAATTAACACAGCATGGATGAGTTGGGGAGGTAACTGAGGAGCCCTCTGTCTGCCTTTTTGAATAATGAAAGTGAGAATTATAAGGAGAGAAAGTGGAAACAGCTGAGAGAAGGAAGAGGTTGGCAGATGGTATCTATGGACAGTCTTTGAAGCCAGTGTCTCAGAATAAGTAATATCAAATTATGGCTTTTAACAAGGCATGTACTATTGCACATCATGACCCAGTCAGTCCATATCTACCCCTATTTAGTGGCTCCCATCTACTCTATGACCTTGACCATGGCACTTGACATGTCCTTGACTTTCTATTTATAGCCACAAAAGAAAAATACCAATCAAATTTCTATAAAAGTTTCTCTAAAACTCCAGGTTCCCTCTCTTGCTTTCTCTCTCTCTTCCCCAACCCCCAAATAATTTTTAATTGTTTAATGTGGGAAAATGCTTTATGAAAATTGCATTCCTTTCTGAGCCACTGCCTGGGTCATTTAAAAATAAACAATAGACAAAGGGACATTAACCTGGGGGGAACTTTATAATAACCTCCAGGGCTGATCCAGGATTGGCTAAGAAGATAAAAGGAGTTGGAAGATTTGTGGCCATCCAAGCTACATAAAAATATATTCAGCTTTTCTCTTCTCCCCAACAGGTATGCTCCAAATGAAGACAATGTCTAATTAATTCTGTGGTCCTGTCATTTCCTATTATTGCTAATGTGTTCTCAGATGTTCAGATAAGTCATAGGCCAATGAACAAATATAGTTACTAAAGGCTAAAGTTTGTAGAGACTCTGAAGCCATTCAAGCAAAGACAAGGAGTAAACAGGATTTATTATAATTACTATTATTGTTTTTATTATTTTAAGCACATAGGTCTATCCAGGACTTAGCTTTTGAGTCTTGGTCATAAACCTTTGGGCACATTGCTAGCCCTTATTATAGCACCAATAAGAGATTAAACTAGAAAACAAATCTACAAATGAGAAGCTATCTCTTAATTAGTAAGCACTCTCCTTCATATAAAATTCCATGCCTGTCTCTAATAGCCACACTTAATACTCACCTAGAGCCTTTCGTCTGAAAATCTCAAGGCACTTCTTGCAATACAAGTGCCAGTTCTCTCAAAATTCCTGTAAGTCAGGGAACTAAAATTCCCATTCATAGGGTATTTTGGCCATTGCTGAGGTCTGAGCTCTTCCGCCTCCATCCCATGTAGCTGTGGGTGACATTCCTTCCCAGATCATAGCTTCACCCCCAATGCAATGAAAGGGAGAAGGATCCTATCAGGACAGGAAATACTGGTTTCATCCCCATGAGAGGCAATAGGATGGAAAGGAAAACTCAGCCTTGGGAGTTAGACCTGACTACAAACTCTGGCTTTAAACAAATAATCTTAACCTCTCTGAGCTTCAGTTTGCTTATTTATAATCAAGAATGTAAGGTAATACTACAGTTCTTGGTACACAGTAGGCACTCAATAATACTTGCTTAGTGGTATAAAGCCATATCTTCCTTTATATCCCTAATTTCAATGGATCTTTGAAACTAACCAATATTTTATCTGATTAATAGTTGGTTGAGAGTCTGCATGAGAATACTGCCCACAGTAGCACTCAGTAAATGTAGTGGAGTTGCCTTGCTATGGAAGAAGTCTATATCCAATGCCCACAGTACCCAAGCCAACTTGGGTTTTCCATAAGAACAAATCCAATATTATCTCACATAAATGCTAATCCCTGGGTATGAAAGCTCTATTTAAGTGCAGTTGTAACTCTCCTTCTTCAGTATACTTGGGTTGATTTTCCAAATCCCATCATATCCTGTATTTATAAACAAAGGAGAATACTGTCATGAACTTTATCACTTTGTTAAATACCAAATACTAAATTATTAGTTACAGAGATTTATTGAAAAAAATTCTTATAAAATTGTCTTGCAGACACTTGAATGTATTACCATGCTTTATGGATTTGTTCAGATTATTTTTAGAAGGCAAATGCTTTAGTCCTTTCAACTATTTGAAAACAAAAGAGTGTGCCTTGGATTATAAATCTTACATTTTCATTAGATTTTTCATAACTCTACCAAAAATTCAGCCAAGCATTTATCAGTCAGGAGTTAGAAAGTCAAAAGGAGTCCCTATTCCCTGGATTAAAAAAAAACTTTTTTTAATTTAATAAATTTACTTGGAAGGCCATGATAGTGACATTTCTTACTGAGAACCTCAACAAATTCAAAACATGGTGTCAACTGAAAAAACACACAACCTAAAAGTTGAGAATTATGTTTTATTCAGGGACATTACTGAGGACTATAGCCCAGGAGACAGCCTCTCAGATAGCTCTGAGGAACTGTCCCAAAGAGGTAAGGGGGGAGCCAGGATATATAGGAGTTTTTGCTGAAACACAAACAATGTAGTCAAACATCAAAGATTACTGCTAATCACAAAAACAGACATCTCAAATTAACGATTTTAGTGGTTTTCTATATAGGGGAAGTTGTAAGAATCTGGGCTCACTGAAATTATTCCTTTGATATACATCTTAACTATACAGGATCAGTACTCTGTTTTTCTCCATCCTGAATTTCCCTCATGGCATACTGGGTGAGGGGGGGCGTAGGGGGACGGATGGAGACTGCTGCTACATCAGTAGCTGATGTCTTCATGGTGGGCAGCATTCATTGTTTCCCAGGATGGCAGGCAACATTCTTTGTCCACAATGGTAATGACCAAATAGTAAGGACAGGGGTTGGGGGAGATTGTGAGTAGACAAAACAGAAATGTTAAACATTTATATCTAATAGTCACGAATTTCTTTCCTAAGAGATCTTTCAGAATATCACTCAGAGATAAGATACCCTTACTTTGTCCACAATTCTCATAAGCTTTTTCATTTGATTTCTCCCACTGTCAGTAGATGAAAAGTGGCGAATCAGAAGTGTGCAGACATTAGAAAGAAGACGGGTTCTTGCAGCCGCCAGCCAACAAGCCAGCAAACCTACAAGTTCATTTTGAATGTTAACTACTTTTCTGGCACTTCAGCAGTTGTTAAGGGACAGAAAAGTAAAAGCTATTATATTGTCCTCCATAGCTTATATTGGATTGGCCAAAAAGTTCGTCTGTTTTTTTCTGTAAGATGGCTCTAGTAGCACTTAGTTGTCCTTAACTTCATTCAAAACAATTTTGTTAGATTGTATTGTGACAGCTGTCATAATCAGCGTGCATGTAAAAAAAAAATTATCAGAATTGGTGAATTTTTGTGTAGCCATTTTAATATTGAAGATGGAAGATTAAAAGCAACATGTTCAGCGTATTATGCTTTATTATTTCAAGAAACGTAAAAACGCACTGAAATGCAAATAAAGATTTACGCAGTATATGGAGAAGGTGCCGTGACTGATCAAACGTGTCAAAAGTGGTTCGCGAAGAAGTTTCGTGCTGGAGATTTCTCGCTGGATTATGCTCCACGGTCAGGTAGACCAGTTGAGGTTGATAGCGATCAAATGGAGACATTAATTGAGAATAATCAATGTTATTACGACGCAGGAGATAGCCGACATACTCAAAATATCCAAATCAAGGTTGAAAATCATTTGCACCAGTTTGGTTATGTTAATCGCTTTGATGTTTGGGTTCCCCATAAGCGAAAAAAACCTTCTTGACCGTATTTCCACATGAAATTCTCTACTTAAACATAATGAAAACGTTCCTTGTTTTTTTTTTTTTTTTTTTGCGGTACGCGGGCCTCTCACTGTTGTGGCCCCTCCCGTTGCGGAGCACAGGCTCAGGACGCAAAGGCCCAGCGGCCATGGCTCACGGGCCCAGCTGCTCCGCGGCATGTGGGATCCTCCCAGACCGGGGCACGAACCCACGTGCCCCGCATCGGCAGGCAGACTCTCAACCACTGCGCCACCAGGGAAGCCCAAAAACACTCCTTTTTTTTTTTTTTTTTTTTGATGTGGACCATTTTTAAAGTCCTTATTGAATTTTTACAATATTGCTTCTGTCTTCTGTTTTGGTTTTTTGGCCGCGAGGCATGTGGGATCTTAGCTCCCCGACCAGGGATCAAACCCGCTCGCCCTGCACTGGAAGGCATATGCTTAACCACTGGACCACCAGGGAAGTCCCCGAGAACGTTCTGTTTTTAAAGCAAATTGTGACGGGCAATGAAAAGTGGATACTGTACAATAATGTGGAGCAGAAGAGATCGTGGGGCAAGGGAAATGAGCCACCACCAACTACACCAAAGGCCAGTCTTCATCCAAAGAAGGTGATGTTGTGTATATGGTGGGATTGGAAGGACGTCCTCTATTATGAGCTCCTTCCAGAAAACCAAACGATTAATTCCAACAAGTACTGCTCCCAATTAGACCAAATGAAAGCAGCACTTGATGAAAAGTGTCCGGAATTATTCAACAAAAAACACATAATCTGGGCTTTCCTGGTGGCGCAGTGGTTGGGGGTCCGCCTGCCGATGTGGGGGGCACGGGTTCGTGCCCCGGTCCGGGAGGATCCCACATGCCACGGAGCAGCTGGGCCCATGGGCCATGGCCGCTGGGCCTGCGCGACCAGAGCCTGTGCTCCACAACGGGAGAGGCCACAACAGTGAGAGGCCCGGGTACCGCAAACAAAACAAAACAAAACAAAAAAAACACATAATCTTCCATCAGGATCACGCAAGACCGCATGTTTCTTTGCTGACCAGGCAAAAACTGCTACAGCTTGGCTGGGAAGTTTCGATTCATTGACCATATTCACCAGACATTGCACCTTCAGATTTCCATTTATTTTGGTCTTTACAAAATTCTCTTAATGGAAAAAATTTCAATTCCCTGGAAGACTGTAAAAGGCACCTGGAACAGTTCTTTGCTCAAACAGATAAAAAGTTTTGGGAAGATGGAATTATGAAGTTGCCTGAAAAAATGGCAGAAGGTAGTGGAATAAATGGTGACTACGTTGTTCAATAAAGTTCTTGGTGAAAATGAAAATGTGTCTTTTATTGTTACTTTAAAACCGAAGGAACTTTTGGGCCAACCCAATATTTTTCTTGGGTGTAGAAAAGAGCTCCACACAAGAAACAAATAGAAAGAAATAAATTATGTAGCACTGACCATGATCTTTTTAAAAATTCAAAGAAGGGAGAAATCAGCAAGGAAGAAAGTATAAAAGTTTTCACGAGGCCAAATCTTTTAAAAAATATTAGAAAAATTAGAGCAGCCCTTTGTCTTAAAGACAAAAACCAAATGTCCGAAAAGTGATGCCGTGAAACCACAGTGGGAGAAATTTAAAAGGCTCTTTTAAAAAAAGTTTTGTTCAGAAGAGAAGATGAACGGGGAGTTTTAGGAAGCTTCAATATCTAAAACACAATTTTTTTTTGTAGATGCCTGGAAAATTGAATAAGAAGAAATCAACTTACAGTATAGAAGGAAAGATTTAGATAAGGCATTGGAATGTATCCTTGAATACAATTACGATTTTTAAAAGTCTTCCTTTTATATGCTGCTCTTTAAATGGTTTCGGTAAAACAGTGAGGAGGCACAGTAATGGGTTCAATGATCCCTTCCCCTTCCGTAGTCCTGGGTTGCATGACCTGTGTAGGATCACCTCTCCTGCTCTGTCCTGCCCCACCCCGCTCTGCCGCACCAGCTGTGCCAATCCACAGGAGCACTCACACTTTCCCAGCAGAAGTGCTCTCCTTCAAGGAGGTTCACAGAGATTATCATCTGTAATCAGGATTCTGAACAAGAACTTCATGAGCTGCTCTGCTCATGACCTAGGTTGGGAAAGAGGGCCAAGTTTGTCTGCTAGTATCAGTGGAAAATGGTGATGATAAAGGCTGTGGACTGAAGGTTCTAAAGGAGAGCAAACATGTACACTTCAAACTCGCTGGCTGACTCTTTGGAGATAGACACTGGCTTGGAATTTGAGGGCCACCAAGATAACCCCCAAATCACTTTTTTACCAACAAGAAAAACCCCCCAAATCACTTTTTTACCAACAAGAAAAGCAATGTAGTATGAAGAGAGGATAGTGGTTGTCTCTCCCCCAGGTAAAACACAGGCAATAAAAACAGTAAAGTTCCTACCAGCCAGACACAACTAATAATATATATTCCAGGTAAGTGGCCATTTGTAAATCTGTCCTAGATCAAAGATTGTAGAGAACAGTTTTCAAAAATGGAAAGAATATTTTCTCATTTTTTTGGATGCCATTCACAATGTAAAAACTATAGATGTGACATACTTTTAAGTTTAATTTGCATTATCAACATTTTTTTCCATCACATTCTTATTTTCTTTTTGCAGTACGCGGGTCTCTCACTGTTGTGGCCTCTCCCGTTGCGGAGCACAGGCTCCGGACGCGCAGGCTCCGCGGCCATGGCTCACGGGCCCAGCCGCTCCGTGGCATGCGGGATCCTCCCGGACTGGGGCATGAACCTGTGTCCCCTGCATCGGCAGGCGGACTCTCAACCACTGTGCCACCAGGGAAGCTGTCCATCACATTCTTAAGTCTAGACTCTAGACAACCAACAAAGCAGTAGATCAAGCCCTGATTTGCAGCATTTGCAAATTTCTGTGGTATAAATGCATCTACCATGGCCAATTTCAAGCTTCCAACATAATACCACTGAAAAATAGAGTCGCAAAGTGATGGGCAACAGCACACCATTCTAGAGTGTTTCCACCATACGGTTACAATACATGTAAAGACTTTCAAGAGCAAAGATAATAGCAAAGTGCAGCAAAATAATTAGGAAGTGATGAATTTTAAGAATTTACTAACTTTGTGTTTAATATAATTGTTAAGCCTGAGTTTATATAGTTTAATTTTTAACAGTGGATGTGCTTAACAACTGGCTCACAAAATTCCTGAAAATCGAACAATCAGCTCTCAAGAACCAGTAGGGGCCAGATCCAGCACACCCCAGGTTCCATTCATTCCTGAGACCTAGCTATATTTCCGTCCTGATTTCAGGAGCTGACAAATGCCCTTGTCTGTCCGTATAGATCAAGTTGCTTTCCGGTCACCGGCAACCCAAAGAATCTTGGCTTATTAAAGAGATCCCTGCCAGCTAGAGTGGACTGCTTCGTCAAGGTTCAAGCTACTACCTCTGAGGACTAATATTCCAGCCTACCTAGATGCTGCTGCTTTTTTTTTTTTTTTTTTAAACTGGGCTTCCCACCTCGTTAAATAGAATTTTCCGCTATGGAAAATCTGGCCATGCCATGCAATGGTCCCTTTAAATGTCCGCCCCAGATGAAGAATGTTTAATCAGCTGAGCGGAGCCTGCCCCTCCCCACAGGAGCTCTGGAGGATGTTCACAGCTCACAGCCGCTCCTGCCCCTTCCCAGGAGCCCCAGCGTCACTATGTGAAACCACAGAGGGTGGAGCCCAGGCTTTTCCCTGGAGAGGAAGTGGCTGCCGGAATGCCAGATGTGCCATTCCCACAGCAGCTGGTGGAGGGCCCGGCTCTCCCAGGGTGAGTAGCAGCCTCCGCAGCGACCAAGCCCTGGAAGTTTGCAAAGTTTCCACAGGGTAGGGAGAACCCAAGCTGCGCAGGGCCCCAGGCAACACAGGATGAGAAATAGAACGTTATTCAAGGCTGAATGCTCCCACGCACCTCGCTTGTTTCCTTCCACCAGTGTTTGGAAAACCTGTTTAAAGAGTTATTCCAAGTGTTTTTTCAAGCCTCTAATCTGCCTTCAAAAATATCCTCGAAGAGGAAACAAAGATTGTTTGCTAGCAGTCAACGAGGGTGGAAACAGCCAGGAAAAGTCTTCCCAGCACACCTAGGTGAAAGCCACAAATTAGGGCTGGGGAGGGCTTGGGCAGAAACCAGCCTGGTGGATCAGTTTGCAGAGCTCTGTGTGTCCTGCAGTTTTTTTTTCAAAAGGGGCAGCTGAAGTCCACAGCTCTTTGTGAAATCTGGGGGAGGGAAGATGAGGGCAGAGGGGAAATGAGGGGAGCAAGGGTGGAGATGCTATAGATGATTGGAAGTGGGGAGAGGGCTGGATGTGGGGAAGAAGTAGGAAAATCAAGTGTGCAGTTCATCTGAAATCTTGTTTAATGTACATTTTCTCAGGGGGGTTGAGCTGAACCCTTCAACTGTGCATCTGAAGTTGATTAAAAACCTGAAATTTTCTGTAATTGGACCTCATTAATAAATTCCTCAGGGTTCCAGTAGGCTCTGAAGAGGTAGAACAAGGGTCTGGAGAGAAGAGAGCAACAGGAGGTTGTAAGATCCCAGGCTGTGGAGTTAATTCCATTTAATCAGCTTGGAGAAAGTCCTCATTTACAACCCCCAGGACGCACGGAGGCCTCCCACCCTCTTCAGCAGGGCAAGATTTTCTCTCATTTGCTTCTCCCTTCTTTTTAACGCCCCTATTTCCAATCTGGGTAACTAGCTGCCCCATACGTTCTGCAAGCCAACTGTTAGGAAGTAATGCCTCTCTTCTCTTTAGGACCCTCGCTGTTTCTTTTGCAGGTGCGATTTCAGCATCAGAGCTAGGAAGGCTGCCACCTCCCAGCCTCCTCTGTTTATTTTCCACCCACCCCTGCCCACCACCACCCTGCCCTGCCCCACCCTTCTCCTCCCCTCCCACATCTATTCCCACCTCCATCCTCAGTTGTTAGCTTGACCCCAAATTCACACAATCCCAAACCTTGAATTGAGATATTAGCATTTGCTTGTTGCCACACCAAATCCTGCGTGCTTAGTAAGCGGCAAACCTGCTTGGTTTGTAATGTACCTTCTCTTTTTCCTCTGGTAGAAGTGAGCCTGAGATGCAACATGTTCAAGCGTCAGATACCTGGGGAACAAAACAGAAGCAAAGGGTGATGCCCAAGCTGGGAAATCAACTTCTGAATAGGAAAGGACAAAGGTCAAATGCAGGATTTTGCCAGGGCTCCAAATAGTTCATTCTCATAGCATCTTATCTTGTAAATTTTCCTTCCTTTTCTGGGCATTTCAGTGAGAAGTGTCATGCAGTAAAACCAGCATGGAAGAGGCATAGAAATATCAACCTCCATTCCCAAGGATCATCAGCTTCCATCCCCAAGGACCCCTGTGTGATACTCTGTATGTCTCCAGGCTGTGCTTGAGCTGCAGAGAAAAGGGGCTAGAGATAGAGGGAGCAGAGAGGAAGGGTCAACTTATCAGAGGCAGTGGAACCCAAGGAGGCGGTCAGCCCACTCCTGCAATTAACCTCCTTACTGCACCCTACCCACTCACACCCCAAATTCAAACTTGGAAGCATGAGAGCAGGCTGTCTCCTTGACTTCCGACTTAGCTTCTATTCACCTATTCCCTTGCCAGGCTGCATCTGGGCATGTTCCTTCCTCTCAACTTTTCACCATCCCTTCCTATAACATCTCCTCACCCCCACCCCAATGCAGGACAAGAAAAGTGTTTTGCACTGCTCTTTTTTATGATTTTAGAGAAGTCTCAGGTGACACAATGTTGCCATCATAGTGAAGTGATAGCTGAGCTGTAGCTCTCCCTCTCCTTGAAGGCCTCCTTGGTGTTCTTCCTCCCATCGTGGGGTGTTATACTCAGGCCATCATAACAGAAAAGGCTGATGAATGTGCCCATAAAATAAATTAAATAAAACAATGCACTTTCATATGGCAAATATGGTGTGCATCATAAACAAAGTCAAAAGACAGATTAAAAACTGGAGAAAAGTCCTCGCACATATCTGACTGACAAAAGTCTGGCTTCTTAATAAACAAAGAGTCTTTATAAGTCAGTAAGACAAAAGGGCAAAGAAAATTAACTATCTGCTCATAAAAAATAAATAGAGATAAAATAAGTGGACAAGATCACTCAACATTTAAAAGATAAAAATCAAAACAAGTCACTGCTTTTTCCTATCAGATTGGAAAATACTAAAGGTTTAGTCGTCCCCAGTGTTGGTAAGGATGGGTGAAACAGGCAGTCCCATACTGTTGGTGTAGCACTATTCAGTAAAAATAGCTTTATATATGTAAATTTGGCTGCATCTAGCAAAATGTTTTAAATGTGCATATACTTTGACCCAGAAATTGTACTGTGAAAGATGTATTCTATAAAGTACACAAAGATACATGTACAAAGATGGAAACTTTGTCAGTGAAACTTTATTTGCAATGAAAAACAAAAAAGAATGTGCATATATAGGCTATTACATTGATTTTTTAAATTCTGAGGGGACATTAAAGACACTGGTAAGTGTAGATGTCTTAGTTTGCTTGGGCTGCTATAACCAAATACTACAGACTGGGTGGCTTATAGACAACAGAAATTTATAGCTCACAGTTCTAGAGGCTGGAAGTCTAAGACCAAGGCACCAGCATGGACCCTTTCTGGTGAGAGCCCCCTTCCTGCTTCATAGCTGGTACCTTCTTTCTGTGTCCTCACAGCAAGGGGAAGGGGTAGAGGTCTCTCTTTTATAAGGGCTCTGCCCTCATGACCTAAGCAACTTTCAAAGCCTACCTCCTAATACCATCACCTTTGGGCATTAAGATTTCAACATGTGAATTTGGAGGGGACACAGATATTCGGTAGGATTGGGGGTGAGGAAAGAGAGAGGCTTTTATTTTTTGTCTAAAATTTTCTGTCTTAATTTTTCACCAAGTGTATTTTTAAAAAACATTCATTTTAAAATCAATAAATAAACAAACTAAACTCTGGCTATACCTCCTATGCTGGTTGCTAACAGTTGGCTGGTGCCCAAAAATTCCCCAAGACAAACACAAGGTTCACCTAACCAGTCCCAATTGGCCAATCCTTCAAACTGAGTAAAACCTTCGATATAGAGATATAGCAATATAGAGAAAGCTCCATAACAGAATAGTTGACAAAAGACAAAAATTCAGTCTTTCGAGAGTCCCTTTCCCAGTGACTCATTCAAAAAGAGTTGAGAAAGGCTGGGTTGCAGGGCAATAAAGTGGGATTTTGGAATAAGCAGCCACTAGCTCCACCCTGCTTTCTTGAGGTGGAGGCTGGTCTGGGTGGGGCTGGGAGCAGGGCAGCAGGGAGGTTGGTGGGCACAGGCACCCACCGATCTGACACCAACGGGCCTCTCTCTCTGGGCCGTACCCACTGTGGGAAAGAGACGAGGAGGCTTAGAATCCTGCTCCAAGGTATGATTCCAACTATATGATATTCTGGCAAAGGCAAAACTATGGAGACAGTAAAAAGATAAGTGGGTGCTAGGGGTTGGAAGTGGGGGTAGGGATGCATAGTTGGAGCACAGAGGATTTTTAGGGCGGTGAAACTACTCTGTATGATACTGTCATGGTAGATACATGTCCTTATATATTTGTACAAACCCACAGAGTCTACAACACCAGGAGTGAACTTAATGTAAACTATGGACTCTGGGTGACTATGATGTATCAATGGAGGTTCATCTGCTGTAACAAATATACCACTCTGGTGAGGGATGTTGATAATGGGGGGGGCTATGCAGATATGGGGGGGCAGAGGATATATAAGAAATCTCTGTACCTTCCTCTCAAAAAACAAACAAAAATGTTTGATGAGATAACAGATAATGCTAAATGTATGCTTGTTAGATGCTAAGTAAAAGCAAATCCTGCCCTAGGCTTTGCTCCTGCAACCACCGGGAGGAAGGAGAGTGCTGTGCACGCATCTCTCACCTGGGACACTTTTCACCCTCAACTGGACTCCTCAGGGCTTGGCCAGGTTCCACCTGGAATTTCACTCTTAAATATCTGGAGATGGGGTAGGGGCTTTCATTTTCTACTCCACATATATTTATAACTTGGAATTCTACAAGAATACCTTCATGCACTGCTTCTTTAAAAATAAAATAAAATAAATAGAATTTTGCAATATCATATTAGTTAAGCCTCTGACTTCAATTATAAACCAGATGTCTGCTCAAGCCTTTCTACTCTCTTGAATTTGTTAACCTTGGCCTAAGTCTTCCTCCCGAGACTTGAGATATGTGCATCCCCTCCCCACAAGTGTCCTGACTTCGTGCCTCATTCTCCTCTTTGCCTGTGCCCCACCGCCTCCCCGTGCAATGTCTCAATGGAGCTCCACACCAGGATGTTCTCAGACCCCACCCCCATCTTTGAAACCCAGGCATTTCACGAGGTTAGTAATTCTCTGGGGTGTGATGAGAAGGCATAGCTCATGAAAATGGCTCTCCACCATTTTCAGCCCCTGTGGGAGTGGAGTCCACATTCTCTTACTGCCTGCCTTTCTCAGCCCCTCTTAGGATCTCTGATGAATCCATTTCTTTCCAACTGAACAGAAACTAACTCCAGCTAGCTTAAACCAAAAGTAGAAGTCTGTCATGAGGGTACAGGGGGTCTCAGGAAATTCAGATGGACTATAAGAAGAACTGGAGGGACTTTGCTGGTGATGCAGTGGTTAAGACTCCCCAATCCCAGTGCAGGGGGCCCGGGTTCAATCCCTGGTCAGGGAACTAGATCCCACATGCATGCTGCAACTAAGAGTTCACATGCCACAACTAAGGAGCCCGCGAGCCGCAACTAAGGAGCCCACCTGCCACAACTAAAGACCCAGCGCAACTAACTAACTAAATAAAGAACGAACTGGAAAGTCTGGGCAGGACTGTCTCTGTATCTCCTCTTTGCTTATATATCTGCATTCCTCTCTCTCTGCAGTCCGTTTTCTCTGCTTCTCCATCTGCATGGGGGGATGTGGCTGCACCTTAGTAACCAAGTGTCTAGTTACATAGAAAGACAAACTGGCTGTCTCAGAACCCCAATCCCACATTCCTGGGAAGGAGTGTCAGTTTGGCCCTTGTCTAATTATCTCCAGCCAGAAGAAAGAGGGTCTTATAGCAGCAGGTCACATGAAAGGAGAATCGTTCATGGCTAGGCACCCTTGGGTGTATTGCAGTCTTATAGAACAGACAAGTAATATTCCTCCTAGGATTTGAGATTTGGTCATATTTTCAAAAAGGGCATTTGTTCTGTTTTGTTTTATTTTTACTGAAGTGAAACAAAGCACAGACTTTAAGATCAGACCCAATTGTTTTTGAGTCTTTGCTTAGTCACTTAATAACTGGACAATGTTGAGAAAGTCACTTAACTTCTCTGGTCCTTAATGTCCTTGACTATGAAATGAAAATGATACCCATTCAGAGGGTGGTTGTGAGTGGAAGATGATATCATTTATCTGAAGCACCCACTTCACAGCAGGTTCTCAGTGAATGTTGATTCTCTTCTTCCTTTATTTAGGCTCTTGATGGAGTGAGAGTAATCTTTCTACAGCATCATCTGGCCATGTCACTCCCTTGCTTAAAGCCTTTCTGTGGCTCCACATACCCTCAATAAAGTCCTGTCTCCTCAAGATAATATAAAAAGCCCTTAAAGATCTGTTCTCCACACTAATCACTCCCCATCACACCTATGCCCAGCCATACTTGCAGTTCCCAGCACCCATCATGCTCCCTCCTTCCCTGTTCCTCTTCACATCCATACCCCCAACCTTGTCTGCCTAATGTCTATTCCTTCTTGGGGACTTTTTCCTGGGGAAAATCTTCCTTGGCCATCACTTCTACCCACAAGACTATACTAAGAGTCCCTCTCATATGCTCCTAAACAGGAACTTTCCTCAGCTTCCCTGGTAACCAGCCTGCCCAGCTTTAATGGTTTTAGGGACTTTGCATTGGAAGGTAGAGCATTCCACTACTAATTTCTAGAAGGTTCTACCACTCTCATCCTAACCAACAATAAAGCTGAAAATGTCTCCCCAGAACTTCCACCCAGCAGTCTTAGCTTTTACCCTGGAACAACCTTCAAATTACTGGAAGCTTGAGTCAGTTACCCTCTCCTGCACTTCCCTAAATCTCTCTCTCCATTCCCTTCACTGGACCTTAGGAGATGTGGTTCAGAGAACAATCATCATCCCAAACATCCTCTAATTTGTCCCTATTCTTCTCAAAGCCTGTTGCTCAAGTGTGAGTCCAGCCACCACCTCCCTATTAGGCATCCTACAAACCCTACACAGCCTCAGACTGAGTCAATCAGGTGATCAACCTACCTACATCCTGTGGAGCTTCTGGTCAACCACACCCCCTCCAAGTCCTTATCATGCCCAGTCCCGTCTCTCCTTACCCCTGGACTTAGCAAGTGACTGAAGTTACACAACAAGCCAAGGACAGAGACCAGGAACCACGTCAAGATTTATGACACCTCTAATCTATCAAGGTTCAGCAATTCACTTGTCCACAATTCTCTGAACTAATGGCCTTGTATAGTGTGATAACAGTGAATGTGGCTGATGCTTACTGAGGGTCTACTTCATGTCAGGCTCTGGGCTAAGAAATATACATGCACTTTTCTCATTTAACCCTCACAACAAGGACTGTACAGATGAGGAAACCGAAGTTTAGAGAGATTAAGAAATGTAATCAATAGAATGGAGGGTTAGGTTAAACAACAAAGGAATAAAGTCTTAGAGCATACCAAATATGGCAGCTATAGATTCCCACATTTCTCCCCTATAATTAGGAGTTTCCTAATTTGAAACTCTTAGTACCAAACTTGACTTCATTTAAACACAGGAGAGAAAGGACTCACATCAATCAAATGAAGCCTGAGGGTCCAGAGGAACAGCCCGGCCCTCAGCTATTCAACTCCTCGGGAGTTCAGGTGCCTTCTTACAAGATGTGTAGAAGCCATACAGCTTTTGCCTCACTCATCCACCCCTTTTATTAACCTGAATGTGGTGTAAGAAACGATGTTGCAGCCTTGCAAAGCTTCTGTAGACATTTGCTATCTCTCTTACACTTTTATAACAAGGCTGCATCTCTGATTAATTTGATTATCCCCAGTCGATCTGATGTCAGGGCTACAAATTATAGTAAACCCTTGTTTGTTTATTTAACACAATTCCAGAATTTCCTTATATTCAATTTTTAAAAGGCAATAATGATTTATTGTTATAGCTAAACCATGGAATGAGAAACTTGCATTGGTTGTGTTGGCTCCCATGTAAAGAAGAGCTCATACGTTTTGTGACCTTCTGGTGACAGCCGACTAGCTTGACTGGCAAGTAGAGAAGTCCTCAGTCATATCACTTCCCTTGTAATCACTGTATAATGAAGAGATATTTGTCCACCAAACCTTTCACCCCCTTCTGGAACTCAGGGGGACCAGAGGCTGTCAGCCAACATCCTGGGTAAAGGCTCCCAACGGAAATTTCTGCTGGTTGAACTCAGATCTCGCCTTGCTTGTTCTGAAGCAGGATCAGACATCTGACTGCTCAATGTGTGGCTTCCCAGAAGATTCGGAAACACGCTTGATGTGGGTATGGGATGGGGACAGGGGAATTCTTGCGGCCTATGGGACAGCGAAGGGCTCCAAACACAACATTAGGGTTTGGCAAAACCCAAGAACATCATGCCAAGACCTTTTCCCTTCACTTTTAAGTCCATATGCATTTCAAAGGGAACTTAGTCCTCATTTCAGTAGCTAGTACACAATAGTCATCGGTGTACAGTCATATTAGCACTAAGGGCTGGTTCTAAAATGTCCCACTCTTTTTCTTTCCTATCCAATCTCTATTTATCCCTCAGAATCCAGTCCCTTTCCATCAAGACTTCTCCATCAAATCACCCATGAACACTGTAGCCCAGAGTAACCACTAGCCTATGACAAGATAACACTCATTACTAGAAAGGTGTCTCTTGACCATGTGCAGCCTTATGGCATCTTTTGAATTGTTTAACTATTTGTATATACATTTGTGCATCCATATTCATATTACAACTTTTAAGGCACTTACTCAAAAACTGTTTACTGAGAACCTGCTACTGCCAACCCTTGTGCTTGGTACTAGGGAAGCATTGGAGAACAGGAAGAGCAGGTCTTGGCCCTTCCAGACCTTACAGTGGGAATTCGTATTAAGTCAGAGTTCAGTGCAGACAACAGAACCCACTCAAGGTATTTCCAACTGAAAGGGATTTAGTGTAGGGAATGGAGTGCTTACAAAACTATTGGAAGGGCTGACGAGAAAGTCAAGGGACCACCACTGGACCATTTATTTCAAGGTTATACAGTTATAACTCTTATCTGGAAGTAGGGCAGATGCTGCTGCTACTGACACTGCTATCTGCTCACAACTGACTCACACCCACAAAGCTGGAGACTAGACGTGGGATGCTGGATTTACCCACCACAGCTGACTCTAACATCTCGATGGCCTTGCTCACCAGCAAGAGAACTTTACACGCATTTTCTGAATTTTGGAAAGGGAGGAAGGAGGGGATGAGTGTGGCCATAGATTTCTGTGTTCTACACAGCATAATAGAGCAGTCAGACATGTGCTGAACAAGGAAGACTGAACTGCCTTCTCTAGCCTGCAGGTGGTAGATTTTTAAGTCAAACAACAGTTTACAGTTGACATTTCTCTTTTGGACCGGATTGGTCTTCCTCCCCCATACTTTTTTTTTGCGCGGTATGTGGGCCTCTCACTGTTGTGGCCTCTCCTGCTGCGGAGCACAGGCTCCGGACACGCAGGCTCAGCGGCCATGGCTCACGGGCCCAGCCTCTCCGCGGCATGTGGGATCTTCCCAGACCAGGGCACGAACCCGTGTCCCCTGTATCGGCAGGCGGACTCTCAACCACTGCGCCACCAGGGAAGCCCCCCCCCATACTTTTTTATTTTAAGCTAAAAAAATATCTCTATTCATCTTTGAAGATACACCTCAAGCACTGCCTCTTCCTTGAAGTCTTTCTTTGTCTTACTAAGATAAGAACTGGCCACTCCCTCCTTAGGTCCCCCATGGAAGCGGATGTAGATTCTCATCAAGAACCCTGCTCTACTTCTTTGCACTCATACCACCAGTCTCTCTACTTGACTGTGAGCTGTTGAAGGCAATTCTTTGGCATGTGGCAGTGACAGAATTAATGATTGCTGAATGAACGAACAAAGCTGGGGTTCTTACCATAGACCCAAGACCCAAGTGGGGATTCCAGTGGTACCTATTATCCCATCTAATCAGAGAAGACGTAAGTAAATGAGTCTTCCTGTTTTAATCTAGGCTGAAATTTTGGACAATGTTAGTACATCTTAGCACTGGTACAGTTTGGGGCAATTGCAAGATACTGTAGCAAATAACTGAATAAGGGTAGCCTGAGCAGGTAATAGGAAGCAGAAAGAGTTAGCATCTGTTAGGACTCTTTTAGTCTCAACTAAATGAATTGAACTAACAGAAACTAGTTAACAGAAACTCAACTCAAGTGAGATAAAGGAATAAAAGTGAATGTTCTGACCAGCATAACTGAAAGTTCAGGGTGTGGGTTTCAGGCATAGCTCGATCCAGTCTACATCCTATGTTATCTAGGGTCTGTCACTCTGGCCCAGTTTTCCTCTGTGGCCTATATTCTCAGAGTGACCCTTCCACGTGGTAGCAAAGGTGATCACCACAGCTTCCAGCTTAGAGTCTACATAGTCAACACCTCAGTGGAAATGGGGAGTCTCTTTCCCAATACTTCCCCCAAATCTTTCTGCTCAGGATTGGCTCTAAAGTGGCCCAGTCTAGGTCCCAACTACCCCCACCCAAAGCCAGGAGGATAGAAGATGCAGGTCAGGGTGCTGTGCCCACCCTGAAACCAGGGGGCCTCGTGGTCATGTCAATCCCATCAACACCCATGGGCTGAGAGTGGCAAGGCGTGGCCCTTAAAGGAAAATCGAGGTAGTGTTATGAAAAAGATGAGTGTGGATGGTGAGTAGGATAAACAACAGGTTTCCTTCAGTACTTTGCTATCTCCAAAGGCGCAGTCTTCATTTTGAAAGAGACTTTGAACTATTCTGGGGCTCAGGAGCAACAACCATACTGGTACCATTCTCAAGGTGCTTCTCTGATGGGCTGCCCAAAGGGACGGGTACAAAACAGAGAAATTTGACATCATTTCTAAGTGTCAGTTGAGACTGGGGGGAGAAGGAAAAAACCCATCAGTGTGGGGTCTTGAATAGTAAAACAGGAGTAAGAAGGAAGAGGAAAAATGCTTGAGATGTAAATGTAATGAGCAACAGAAAATAATTGAAAAGGAAGTGGCTTCCTCTCGTGTTTCAGTCCGGCCTTGAGGAGAACAAGAGAAGTACCTTTTCTGGAGCCTCAGCTGCTCTGCTGCCTTTCCAGCCGCCTCCTTCAGAAGAATGAGGCTTTAACAGCTAGCATGGTGTCAGGGCTGGCTTCCACCCAAGCCTGAACAGTGCCCCCATTGAGGGACCCCGGGGCCAGCCCTGGATGCCTCTCCCTTCTCCTGCTCCCCTCAATGGGCCATTTGTGGGGCTAACAAGGCCCGGGAGACACACTGCCCATCTTCTACGAGCCCCCAGCAGCTGCAGGATTCCTCAGGAACTCCACAGGGCCCCTGCACATCTCTGCTAAGAGACTAGCAGGAAGATTGCTGGGTTCAGAAAGAGGTCCCTAGGAGCCTCCTGGATGGGAAAGAAGAATACTCCTCAGTTCTCCTCTCCTTTCCAGGCCTTTCTCCCATATCCTGGGATGGTAGCTCTTCACCCCCTAGATATTTGGTATCCTGCCTTCTTTCAGCGCAGACACCCTCCCTATTCCACCCTTCTGGCTGGCTGGGAGAGAGAAGAGAGAGGAGGAATGAGCTGAGAATTTATGATTGAAGCCATATTCAAATACTCCATCCTTATCGCCCACTTCCAAGACTGAGATAAAGTGACCTAGAGTAAGAAGGTGGCTAAAAAATTCCCATCAGACACCAAGATCACAGCTACTGTTCTTATTGGTCTTTTAATCCACAGCAATGCAAAGGAATGGTAGACAGTAATACTCTATTTCTGCAGTACCCATTACGTAATGATTGCTGTTGCCCTGGGAAAACAGACCAGCATACTGTCCAGAATAGGCGGGTGAGGATGCATCGTCCCTGACTTCCTGCTTTCATAGGATATGGAGATGTGATTATATATTCTCATTTAAGAGGTGCAAGTTGACCCCTGCCAAATGTCTCCCTCCAGGAGCTTATTCTTGCACATGAAAATCTCCCATTCTTGTGACATTTCCTTTGTTTTTAGCCTAAAGCAAGTGTAGTCGGCTTGAATGGAAGCGTGCCTCTTTGGTGGAAATTTACTGAAGTATAAATTTCTCAAGACCTCAAGCCTTATAAGTCATTAATATTGTGGTGGGATGCAGGTGATCCTGTCGTTCCCAGAATAACAGCTGGGATAAAGGGGACACGGGACAGCTCCAGAGACAAACTGCCTTCTTGGCAATGGATGGAATCTGAAGGCGGATCTAGTATAGCTTCACACTTCAATCTCCCCACAACCTCCTTGCCAGGTGGTTGATATCTGGCCTCATTCTGCAGGACCAGGGGACTCCCCTCCTCCCATGCCAGTGCATTTCACTTTTGAACAAATCTGTTCATCAGGGAACTTTTCTTTATATCAATCCCCAAAGGATTTCCCTGCACTCTCCAGAGGTTGATCCCAGTCTTGTCCCAGTGCTAGACGCTCAAATTCCAGGAAACCCTAAACCCTTCAGATAAGTAATTCCACACAGCAATCATCCAGGCCTCCTCCTGAGCTTTCCCCCTTTGGGCTAAACTGTGGCTTCTGCAATTCCTACAACAGTTTCCTATATGATACAGTTGCACGATTTTTGTCTTGGACACTTTTAAAGATACGGAATTCAGCTGAGGTTTGACCAGGGTTAAAATATAGGATCATCCTTGATAGAAGAATTCTACCTCCATGAATGCACTCTGAGAGCTGGTGCTCATCACGTGACACTGGACTCCCACTGAACTTTCTAGTGATAAAACTCATGAGCCCTTTCCCATGAACTTCTGTTAAGTCAGTCATCTCCAGTCAACTGATCTTTTTTAACCTAAGATCTAATATTCATTTCTTATTAAACTTCATCCCCTTTGTGTCAGTCCATCAATCTAACATGTGGAGGTCTTTTAGGAGTATTGATTCAATTAGTAGAATTTATGTAATAGTAGTAGAATTTATTCCCAAATTTATGTCATCTACAAACATCCAAATGTGTGTTCTACATTTGCATTCAAAATATTAAGAAAAGAGAAGGCAACACTGACAGGCTCAGATGAAGAGTCCTGAACCCATTGTTAGAGACCTAACAACGCCATATTCAAAACCATGTCAATATAAGAAAAATAGATTCTAGAATGCTGCAAGCTCACTCCTGCTTGTCAGCCCGGGGACACCTCAGAGAAAAGAATACCGTATTGTTGGACAGAAGGAAGTATTTTTATGTTTTTCTTTAGGTGATTTTGGATAGGGGTGGTCAGTACTGTTTTTCAGACTATGCAAACATAAGATTCTACGGATGCAGCAGAAGCAACGGCCCTTTAACCTACCTTATGCGTTAAGTAATGGGTCTCTGATCTTTAAAGATTACTTTTTATTAAAACAGCCTTCTTGCCAAAATCCTATATGTTTCTTTCTAAAACAGACTCCTGAACGAAAGCCTATCCAATCAATATGACAATAAAAGCCACATCGAAACCTTACTCCTGTATTTTCCTGGAATTCTCCAAACCCTTCCCAAAGAGGCACTATGTTCTCATTTCCCAGAGAAAAAGAAGACCACTCTATAAATTATTTTCAGAAACTATCATGAATTCCACATCCAAGTTCTTGCAGAGCAGATTCGAATGTTCAGTTAAGGCAGTTCTCAGGGTGGAAGCCTCCTAGTTTGAATGCAGAAAACCTTCTGGCAAAGTCATGTGAAAAAAAGTCTTAACCAGATATTTTTTCTAAGCCATTCCCCAGCTTCATGTCTAACAGAGGTTGAGTGTGAGCTGAAAAATGGATTGGATAATAACATGAGAATAAATAATTCACTTATTTCAGGTTTCTAATGGAAAAAAAAATTCACTGAAAAAGAAATGCACAGCCAAGTTCAGGTTTTGAACTAGTCTAATCATGGGATGAACACCCAAAGGGAAACCTAAGTAATTCTGTTATTTCTGGAGGTCAAATCCATCGGAATATTAATCCCTTTCCTATAAGGTCCTATTATAAATAATAAGGTGGATCATAGCTTACCTTGCCATATTTCAACCTTATAAAGGGCAGCTTACTTCTCTCTAGGCAGAGTTTACCTTTTTCCCTTGCCAAACCCAGTTCAATTTATCATGTACTCTTCTCAATCATTTTATAGCAACTGTTCTGATAAAATATTACTTCCCTCATCCAGTTCTAACCCCCAGCACCTTCCCACACAATGTCACCAAATCCATCCCTCATAATATCTCCTCATCCATCCCCTCCTTTGTTTCCATTATTACTTCCTATGGGAATGACATATAACTTGAGTCCTTCAGACTTTGGGGTTGCCCTTCCTTTTGATATCCAGATATAATTCTTGGAACTGCAGAAGTGCCCACCCAGTATTTCAGAAGATCAGCCACAGGTTGCTTCCCCTGGGGAACTGCCAGTCTCCGCTCTCCCCAAATCCCTGGCCTAGGCTCCTCCTAACCAGCTCTGCCCCGCTTGTCCACTCTTTACAGCCTTTTGTCCTTCGCATAGTCTCTGTTCTTGCCTCTTCTCTCTACAAGTCACCGTCAACATAAGTCCATGTTGTGTGACTAACACCGAAGGTGTAGAAAATCTGGAAAGGAATTATATAACACAACATAAAATCTAACTCAGGCATCACTGTTGTTAATGTCCATCCATAAATAGTCCTTGCCTGGCCAAGTTACTGGGCCTGCCCTCAGAATGGAGTCCCAGGTACCGCTCCCTCTCTTCCTTACCCACCAAGGGAAAACTCAATCTTCCTTAATATTATAAAAAAGAAAACAACCAACCAAAATTCTACAATAATTCAGCCATCCTGAAGTACAGATATGTCTGTAGTCAGGTTTTTTTAGAGCAATTTTTTAAATTTAGCAATTTTTTTAATGATATAAAAATGCAAAATTAATGGAGCATTATTTTTTTTTAAATCACAGTACGTCTATATGAGGTAATAGCATTCAGTTCTTTAAGGTTATTCTGCTACCTCTAAAAGGAGCAGCCTCTGATCAGATAGTTGCAGCTTTTTCAGTTGTGGGAAAATTGCTTATTATGTATTTTCAAAAAAAACCCGGATCCAAAATGGTATATAGAGTGTGATTTCAACGCTGTAAAAAGTCTGGAAGAAAGCATGCCAGATTATCAACAGGGATTACAGGAATATGGGTGATTGCCATTTTATTGCTTAAGCTTTCCTGTGCTTTTCAAGCCAACTGGATAATCACTGCCTTTTAAGACCATGCAAACCATCAAGACCATGCAAACCACCAACACCTGCCTGGCGGGTGCAAGACTGTTTTCAGGCTGGGGCTTAACCTAATCCCAGGGAAATATCTTATTCCACAAGATTCAGCTCAGACATCACCCCATCACCCATGAAGTCCTCTATGCCTACCCATCTTCCTTTCCACTGGGCAGTTGGTTGCTTCCTCCACCTCCCTATAACACTCTGTACAACCCTCTGAAATACCTCTCACAGCTGTATTAGTCAGGGTCTCAGCAAGAGACCACTAGAGCCCCTATACTGAAGAGAGTTTATTACAGAGACTCTTTACAAAGAAGCAGGGTGTAAGGAAACCACAAAAGACAGTGCATCCCCAGGGAAATGGAGAGGGGGCTCTGTTACTACCGCTAGCCTGAAAAGGTAACAGGAGGGAGTGGTTCCCAGAGCCTGGAAAAGGAATTAGAGGGATGCTTGCCGGGAGCTGCAGCCATCAGTAGATCGATGCAGCCAGCCTATAGCAAACCCTCAGGGAAGGAGCCAATTCACTCTCCTCCCTCCTTCCAAATATCACCTAGTGCTCATCATTGGCCAAATCCAGCTGGAAGCCAGGGGGCAAGAGAGCCCTAGGATGTGGGCCATAGCGGGCAGCCTCCCAGGAATGAAGCAGAGAGAAGGATGGTGAGTGGACCTGGGTGAGTGGACCTGGAGGGGTAAACCAGAGATCCAGTATAGTCACATAATTATTGATTTACAGGCGCAGCCCCAGTGTCTGTTACCTGAGATGCCCTCTTTCCCTTAATATTGCAAAACATGTAGAACTCAAAGCTTTATCCCACGCACTGCAAAGTCCAGACTCCTTCCATCTTCTCTTCAAAGGATTTCAGGGGGCGAGGTTTCTCCTGAGCTGGGCCTTGCTTCACCCTGTCTTGTTCCTCCATCTGCCCTCCTCTCACTAGACCACTTCCTACCATGCTAGACACCACCCTCCTTCCTTCCTCTTTCTCAAAGCAGCATGAATCCTTCGGTTACTGTATGTATCAGACTTCTAAGAGAGGGGGCAGAGGGGGTAACTGCAGCACAGTGTAAGGAACAACTTCAAACCCTTTTTAAGGCATCTCTTTCATAAATATTTATCAACCATTCTCCACCATGAAGAATTTCTCAGTTGTGCTCGCTGCCATCTCCCAGGGGGACCCCGTGCCCTCAAGGGTCTTCTCCTTCTAAAGACAAACCTCTAAAACCCTAAACTCTGTTACCACGCTTGTCTAAATCTTTAGATATTTTAATCCAATGGTTTTAAAAAATCAAATTGGAATATTTTATAAAGTTTTATTGGAACCAGGACCAGAATTAGGGTGAGGAAAGTGAGGCAAGATTATACATGTGTAGGATCAGATTCTCTCTTTATTTAAAATGTGCATACTTTGTTCATCATGGATTTTTTTTATTTTTTAAGTATTACATTATAATAGTATTTATGTTGATCACTGTGTTTTTTAGCATCCCCTTATTTCTTCGACCAAGGCAAGTATCTCACATCACATAGTCCTGACCCTGCCACTTGGGGGTTGGGGGGTGGAAGGGGCTCACCTTTCTACATTAAATATGCCCATTAAAGTGCTTTTCCAAACCAAAAGGCAACTTCTTTTCCAAGCAGAATTTTGCATTCAAACTACTGCCAATTTTGAGAATAATTTCTTCTTGCTACCCCTCCCCATTAGACCATGAGATCCTTCAAGACAGAAAATGATGCTTTGCCTGTTTCTATATCCTGGGTGCCTAGACTTAGTAGATGAATTGTAAATATTTACTGAATGTAAGTCTCTAGTGCAAAAGTTTGTGTGTAAGTAAGGTCAGTTGATTGTTCGATCTATTTAGAGCTTTTCTGTGTTGAATTGCAAAATCTTAGGAAACTAGCAGGCAAAGTCCTAAAGAGATCATTCAATCTAATCTTTTTATTTTATACATCAGGAGACTGAGACATTTCCATGGTTATATTTGTAAGCAATTTGCTCAGTGTTTATCAAGAATCATTAATATTTCCTACTGTCAGGGTGCCATCCCATCTGAATAATTTTGATAGCATCCCAGTGGGAAGAAAGGAGTAAAATTTTCCAGGGGGTTCAGGAAGCCCCCTGCCCCCATTCTTACAACACTATTATTTCTCCTGACGAATCTCGGGGCAAGAAAGTGGAGCTCATCCTGTGCACACACGCAAGAGATGGGAAGTGGGAACATTCCCCAACCTAATGACCTGAGTCAGAGCCACTTGTATCAGAGAAGCAGAAATACAAACATCAAGGAGAAACTAAACTTTTATATCAAAGCCAGAAAATGTATTTGCCCAAGGTAAAGGCATGAGTGTAAGAGTTACAGAGAGGACAACGGTGATAAGGAAAGCTTGCTTCTTTACAATGAACTCATTGTGTCAGACTGATGAGGCACCCAGCAAGCTGACAACGGTTCCTTCACCCCTGCGCCCAGGACAGTTTGGCCAAAGGACATTTAGGGTGACAAGCCGCAAACAGTCAGCACTAATCTCTTATCCCGGAATAGCCCAGAGAACCCGTCGAACCTGACTGGCTGCCCTTCAGAGACGCCTTTGGAATTCTTTATTCAGTCCTGCTTGGTTTACACTGGATTGTCTCTCCTGGGACTTCTCTGGTGACCTGATCTTCGGCCATGACAACATCCCCCAAGAGATCCACCAACCCCCAGATTTGCCCAGCAGGTGACACTAATAAGATCCAATGAGAAGTGATGCATTCAAAACAGACGAGGCACACATTCACACACAAGTCAGAGTCGCCACAAAGTCTCTTCTTCTTCACAACATTCCCCAGGCAGAAAAGAGATCAAACCGACCTTGAAGAAGAAACGTCCTTTTTCGATCCGTTACCATGGCAACGCCAGCCCTCTCTCCCCAGGGCACCTGCCCATGGGGGCTCGCACCTGCTGGCTGGTAGCAAGAGTGGCCCAGCAGCCTTAGTTCCCTGACATTGGGCTCATTTCACCAACAAAGTTGGCAGCAGTGCCAGTTGGCTTCATGATATGGATACCTGCCCACTAAGCATTGGCCTGGAGATCCGGGACTTTCACAAAGGCCAGCCAACAGCTGGCAGGCAGGCACCGCCAGGTCATTGTCATCCTGGGCTGAATTGGAGACAAAGGCTCTGTGTGTAACATGGCATCCCTCCCTCCTTCCCTTGGTGTTTTATTTTCATCTCCATGTCCCTTCCTATGGGAGGACCATGTGGCTAAAGGTGCCTTTCTCGGCCTTTTTTGTTCCTTTATCATTAGCCTGCCTGTGTACGCTGGTGTAGAAAAGCTTCCCCTGTCCCATGTCTCGTTTTATTGCAAATCAGGAAGCTCACCGTAAGTCACCCTGAGCCAGTGGATTCAGATTTGGAGCTGGTAACCAGAAGCCGTGTCAGACTGCCCCCCTGGCTCCACACCAAGGCCTCCGAGGATTTCTTGTCACATGCGGTTAGTGGAGTTTCACATCCTTTAAAGCAAATCTCTGTCGAAACTCTCGAGTCTCACATGGCTTCAGCTCAAAACAACACCCCACTCAGCTGCCTCTCTAACTGTTTCAAGCACCAGGTCAGGAGACCTGGGTTCTAGTTTCAGCTTAGTCTACTTGACCCTGAGCAATCACTGGTCCCAGATCACTTCATATAGAAAATAAGGGCCAATGTAGCTGTCACTAGGGTCCCTTTCAACTCTCCTTTTTTTAAAAAAAACAAAAACTTTGTTTTCCCTTTTTTAAGGACATTGCTAACCTGAGAGTTTCTGAAAATGAATAGAGATTATTTTAGTTTAAAAAAAAATGGATATACATAATATGGATGAATCTCAAAAGTAGAGTGAAAGAAGCCTCACACAAAGTTCTAGAATAGACGAAACTTATCTACGATAAAAGAAATAGGAAAGTGGTTGCCTCTGGGAGTGAGTTGGGAGCAGGGATTGCTCAGGAAGGGGCATGAAGAGACTTTCTGAGATGAAGGTTGTATTTTATATCTGGATAGGGGTTAGGGTCACACAGGTGAAAGCCTTTGTCAAAACTCATAGAATGCTGCTCTTGAGACAGATTGAGAGAGGGATGAAGAGATAGGTAGTAAAATAATTCTAGCAAAATGTTCATCATAGAATCTAAGTGCGTGTATGGGTGTTCACTGTGCAATTCCCTCAATTTTTCTGTATGTATGAAAATCTTCATAATAAAATACTGGGGGTGGGGGGAATATACTATAATAAATTACAAAATTCCTGTCCCACCCATGCCCTCCCTCTGTCTTGACTGTCCTCATTTTTCCACTAAATGAGTCAGGAAATGGCAATATTTATTGACTTGAGCAGACAAGTCAACAGAGCTCTATGATGACTAATACCTTTATAACTGTCCATGGCTTCAAGGGAGGAGGACGCAAGTCCTGCACACTCAGAACCCATCCTTTGGCCTCACCTTCCTCAGCACAATTATCAGAAATGGGATTCCTGTTAGGTTGGCCAGATGCCCACAACAGGGGTTGGTCTCTCCTCGCCCCACCTGCACCTCTGCTCTTTGATTACCAACGTCCTAAAAGCCTTACAATTAACACATTCCAATTAAGATATTTAATTCCATGAAATGGGGATATACATTTTTTAACATATTTATTGGAGTATAATTGCTTTACAATGTTCTGTTAGGTTCTGCTGTGTAACAAAGTGAATCAGCTATGGGCAAACGTACATCCCCACATCCCCTCCCTCTTGCGTCTCCCTCCCACCCTCCCTATCCCACCACTCTAGGTGGTCACAAAGCACTGAGCTGAGCTCCCTGTGTTACACAGCTGCTTCCCATTAGCTATCTATTTTACATTTGGTAGTGTATATATGTACATGCCACTGTCTCACTTCGTCCCAGCTTACCTTCGCCCTCCCCATGCCCTGAAGTCCATTCTACACATCTGTGTCTTTATTCCTGTCCTGCCCCTAGGTTCATCAGAACCATTTTAAATTTTAGATTCCATATATATGTGTTAGCATACAGTATTTGTTTTTCTCTTTCTGACTTACTTCACTCTGTATCACAGACTCCAGGTCCATCCACCTCACTACAAATAGCTCAATTTCGTTTCTTTTTATGGCTGAGTAATATTCCATTGTATATATGTGCCACATCTTCTTTATCCATTCATCTGTCGATGGACACTTAGGTTGCTTCCATGACCTGGCTATTGTAAATAGAGCTGAAATAAACATTGTGATACATGACTCTTTTTGAATTATGGTTTTCTCAGGGTATATGACCAGAGGTGGGATTGCTGGGTCGTATGGTAGTTCTATTTTTAGATTTTTAGGGAACCTCCATACTGTTCTCCACAGTGGCTATATCAATTTACATTCCCACCAACAGTGCAAGAGGGTTCCCTTTCCTCCACACCTTCTCCAGCATTTACTGTTTGTAGATTTTTTGATGATGGCCATTCTGACCAGTGTGAGGTGATACCTCACTGTAGTTTTGATTTGCATTTCCCTAATGATTAGTGATGTTGAGCAACTTTTCATGTGTTTGTTGGCCATCTGTATATCTTCTTTGGAGAAATGTCTATTTAGGTCTTCTGCCCAGTTTTGGATTGGGTTTCTGTATTTTTGATATTGAGCTTCATGAACTGCTTGTATATTTTGGAGATTAATCCATTGTCAGTTGCTTCGTTTGTAAATATTTTCTCCCATTCTGAGGGTTGCCTTTTCGTCTTTTTCATGGTTTCCTTTGCTGTGCAAAAGCTTTTAAGTTTCATTAGGTCCCATTTGTTTATTTTTGTTTTTATTTCCATTTCTCTAGGAAGTGGGTCAAAAAGGATCTTGCTGTGATTTATGTCATGGAGTGTTCTGCCTATGTTTTGCTCTAAGAGTTTTATAGTGTCTGGCCTTACACTTAGGTCTTTACTCCATTTTGAGTTTATTTTTGTGTATGGTGTAAGGAAGTGTTCTAATTTCATTCTTTTACATGTAGCTGTCCCGTTTTCCCAGCACCACTTATTAAAGAGGCTGTCTTTTCTCCATTGTATAATCTTGCCTCCTTTATCAAAGATAAGGTGACCATATGTGCATGGGTTTATCACTGGGCTTTCTATCCTGTTCCATAGATCTGTATTTCTGTTTTTGAGCCAGTACCATACTATCTTGACTACTGTACCTTTGTAGTATAGTCTGAAGTCAGGGAGCCTGATTCCTCCAGCTCTGTTTTTCTTTCTCAAGGTTGCTTTGGCTATTCGGGGTCTTTTGTGTTTCCATACAAACTGTGAATTTTTTTTTCTAGTTCTGTGAAAAATGCCATTGGTAGTTTGATGGGAATTGCACTGAATCTGTAGATTGCTTTGGGTAGTATAATCATTTTCACAATGTTGATTCTTCCAATTCAAGAACATGGTATATCTCTCCATCTGTTTGTATCATCTTTAATTTCTTTCATCAGTGTCTTACAGTTTTCTGCATACAGGTCTTTTGTCTCCTTAGGTAGGTTTATTCCTCGGTATTTTATTCTTTTTCTTGCAATGGTAAATGAGACTGGTTCCTTAATTTGTCTTTCAGATTTTTCATCATTCATGTATAGGGATGCAAGAGATTTCTGTGCATTAATTTTGTATCCTGCTACTTTACCAAATTCATTGATTAGCTCTAGGAGTTTTCTGGTAGCATCTTTAGGACTCTCTATGTATAGTATCATATCATCTGCAAACAGTGACAGTTTTACTTCTTCTTTTCCAATTTGGATTCCTTTTATTTCTTTTTCTTCTCTGATTGCTGTGGATAAAAATTCCAAAACTCTGCTGAATAATAGTGGTGAGAGTGGGCAGCCTTGTCTTGTTCTTGATCTTAGAGGAAATGGTTTCAGTTTTTCACCATTGAGAATGATGTTGGCTGTGGGTTTGTCATATTGGTCTTTATAAAGTTGAGGTAGTTTCCCTCTATGCCTACTTTCTGGAGGGTTTTTATCATAAATGGGTGTTGAATTTTGTCAAAAGCTTTCTCTGCATCTATTGAGATGATCATATGGTTTTTCTCCTTCAGTTTGTTAATATGGAGTATCACATTGATTGATTTGCATATACTGAAGAATCCTTGCATTCCTGGAATAAACCCCACTTGATCATGGTGTATGATCCTGTTCATGTGCTGTTGAATTCTGTTTGCTAGTATTTTGTTGAGGATTCTTGCATCTATGTTCATCAGTGATATTGGTCTGTAGTTTTCTTTTCTTGTGACATCTTTGTCTGGATTTGGTATCAGGGTGATGGTGGCCTTGTAGAATGAGTTTGGGAGTGTTCCTCCCTCTGCTATATTTTGGAAGAGTTTGAGAAGGATAGGTGTTAGCTCTTCTCTAAATGTTTGATAGAATTCTCCTGTGAAGCCATCTGGTCCTGGGCTTTTGTTTGTTGGAAGATTTTAAATCACACTTTCATTTCAGTGCTTGTCATTGTCTGTTTGTATTTTCTGTTTCTTCCTGGTTCAGTCTCGAAAGGTTGTGCTTTTCTAAGAATGTGTCCATTTCTTCCAGGTTGTCCATTTTATTGGCATATAGTCGCTTGCAGTAATCTTCATAATCCTTTGTATTTCTGCAGAGTCAGTTGTTACTTCTCCTTTCCATTTCTAATTCTGTTGATTTGAGTCTTCTCCCTTTTTTTTCTTGATAAGTCTGGCTAATGGTTTATCAATTTTGTTTATCTTCTCAAAGAACCAGCTTTTAGTTTTATTGATCTTTGCTATTGTTTCCTTCATTTCTTTTACATTCATTTCTGATCTGATCTTTATGATTTCTTTACTTCTGCTAACTTTGGGGTATTTTGTTCTTCTTTCTCTAATTGCTTTAGGTATTAGGTTAGGTTGTTTATTTTAGATATTTCTTGTTTCTTGATGTGGGATTGTATTGCTATATACTTCCCTCTTAGAACTGCTTTTGGTGCATCTCAAGGTTTTGGGTCATTGTGTTTTCATTGTCATTTATTTCTAGGTATTTTTTTATTTCCTCTTTGATTTCTTCAGTGATCTCTTGGTTATTTAGTAGTGTATTGTTTAGCCTCCATGTGTTTGTATTTTTTACAGATTTTTTTCCTGTAAATGATATCTAGTCTCAGAGCGTTGTAGTTGGAAAAGATACTTGATACGATTTCAATTTTCTTAAATTTACCAAGGCTTGATTTGTGACCCAAGATATGGTCTATCCTGGAGAATGTTCCATGAGCACTTGAGAAGAAAGTGTATTCTGTTGTTTTTGGATGGAATGTCCTATAAATATCAATTAAGTCTATCTTGTTTAATGTGTCATTTAAAGCTTGTGTTTCCTTATTTATTTTCATTTTGGATGATCTGTCCATTGGTGAAAGTGGGGTGTTAAAGTCCCCTACTATGAATGTGTTACTGTCGATTTCCCCTTTTATGGCTGTTAGTATTTGCCTTATGTATTGAGGTGATCCTATGTTGGGTGCATAAACATTTACAATTGTTATATCTTCTTAGATTGATCCCTTGATCATTATGTAGTGTCTTTCTTTATCTCTTGTAATAGTCTTTATTTTAAAGTCTCTTTTGTCTGATATGAGAATTGCTACTCCAGCTTTCTTTTGATTTCCATTTGCATGGAATATCTTTTTCCATCCCCTCATTTTCAGTCTGTATGTGTCCCTAGGTCTGAAGTGGGTCTCTTCTAGACAGCATATATATGGGTCTTGTGTTTGTATCCATTCAGCCAGTCTATGTCTTTTGGTTGGAGCATTTAATTCATTTACATTTAAGGTAATTATCGATATGTATGTTCCTATTACCATTTTCTTAATTATTTGGGGTTTGTTTTTGTAGGTCTTTTCCTTTTCCTGTGTTTCCTGCCTAGAGAAGTTCCTTTAGCATTTGTTGTAAAGCTGGTTTGGTGGTGAATTCTCTTAATTTGGCTGAAGTTTGGCTGAATTCTCTTAATTTTTGCTTATCTGTAAAGGTTTTAATTTCTCCGTTGAATCTGAATGAGATCCTCGCTGGGTAGAGTAATCTTGATTGTAGGTTTTTCCCTTTCATCACTTTAAATATGTCCTGCCACTCCCTTCTGGCTTGCAGAGTTTCTGCTGAAAGATCAGCTGTTAACCTTATGGGGATTCCCTTGCATATTATTGTTGCTTTTCCCTTGCTGCTTTTAATATTTTTTCTTTGTATTTAATTTTTGATAGTTTGATTAATATGTGTCTTGGCATGTTTCTCCTTGGATTTATCCTGAATGGGACTCTCTGTGCTTCCTGGACTTGATTGACTATTCCCTTTCCCATGTTAGGGAAGTTTTCAACTATAATCTCTTCAAATATTTTCTCAGTCCCTTTTCTTTTCTCTTCTTCTTCTGGGACCCCTATGATTCGAACGTTGGTGCATTTAGTATTGTCCCAGAGGACAATTGAGATTGTCCTCAATTCTTTTCATTCTTTTTTCTTTGTTCTGTTCCTGGCAGTTATTTCCACCATTTTATCTTCCAGGTCATTTATCCATTCTTCTGCCTCAGTTATTCTGCTATTGATTCCTTCTAGAGTATTTTTAAGTTCAGTAATTATGTTGTTTGTCACTGTTTGTGTGTTCTTTACCTCTTCTAGATCCTTGTTAAATGTTTCTTGTATTTTCTCCATTCTGTTTCCAAGATTTTGGATCATGTTTACTATCATTACTCTGAATTCTTTTTCAGGTAGGTTGTCTATTTCATCTTCATTTATTTGGTCTTGTAGGTTTTTACCTTGCTCCTTCATCTGTAACATATTTTTTTGTCATTTCATTTTTTTTTTTTTTTTGCTGGGTGATGCTGTATTCCTATTTTACTGGTTGTTTGGCCGGAGATGTCCAACACTGGAGTTTGCAGGTAGTTGGATAGAGCCAGGTCTTGGTGCTGAGATGAGGACCTCTGGGAGGCCTCACTCTGATTAATATTCCCTGGGTTCTGAGGTTCTCTGTTAGTCCAGCGGTTTGGACTTGGAGCTCCCACCATGGGAACTCAGGTCCGTCCTCCAGCCTGGAACCCAAGATCCCGCAAGCCAGTGGCTGCGGATTCCTCCCATCCCCTTAGGTGTCCATGGTCCCCTACTGGTGCCTGGTAGCTGCCCTAGTTGTGTGGAGATGTGAATTCCGTGTCCTCCTAGGATGCCATCTTGACTCCACCCCTGGAATGTGCAGTTTTAGAATCACTCTGGAGGTAAGTCAATTTCCAAGGGACAGATTACAAGTGCATCTTTTACTAGACTCTACCCTACTACCCCATCATAAATAGAAATATCATAAGTATGTCCCTGAAATATTGACTTTCTTGACCACTTCCCTTTAAGGCTCCTAAAACACATTCTTCTTTGTTCCTTCTAACTTGATTTCTTCTCCCTGAAAATCTTCAAGCCAGACACACACAAAAGAACTTATGTTTCTATGGTCTTTGCTGGCACCATCGGAGACCTAATTCACAGCTAACTTCTTTTTGGGGAAAAAAATGAAAGGAAACAAATAATTACTAAGAAGGCAGTGTAAATCTGTTTCCTCAGGGTAGAATTCATGACTTTCATCCATTATTCTTATTAGCAAGTTAATCAAATCTAACAGAAACATACATTTACTGAGTGCCAGATATGGTTCAATTCCTTGAGCCACCCAAGGAATTACTTTCTTCACTCCAAACCAGTGTATAATCTACTCTAGTGAAGGAAATCAAATATATAAGCTTGTGCAAAAGTTGAACAGTAAAATATCCAGATATTGGTCCCATCAGTGGAAGAGTTGTCCAAACTCCACAAATAATGAACTGATGGCTGGATGGTGGGAACTCTGGGAGTTTGAGAAGGGACATAACACCTTTGATGGGAGTGGGGGACAGAGGCCTAACAAGAGTGGGATTTCAGTTAATTCCAGAAGAATAGGTAGGATTTGGGGGATATAAGAAGGGGAGAGACTCCCTTGGGAGGGTAAAACTGGGTAATTAAAGGGGCACTTCTGTTCTCAATACATGAACACCAAAGCATCATTCCCAGTATAAAACACCTCTGTGACACTGAGTTCCTTGAAGGAATTGGTGTCCAAATTCTTTACCCACCATTTTAGGGGAAATTCTGAAATAAAATCAAATTCTGAGGTTGAAAATCAACCTCAGTCTACTCTAATGTCTCAAAGGAAATGAGCACAGATCACATCATCAAATTAGACCACGGAGACAACATTAGCCGGATCTCATCACTCAGGAGGGACATCTCAATGACTGGAGTACCTCTGAAGGACACACACAGGGGAACGTTAGTTCTTCTAGATGAGCACTTATCCAGCATTAGAAAGAGGCCTAAGGGTCCTTGCTCATTGATCCAGGTCATGGCAGGGAAGGGTGAGGCTTAGGGCTCTTCACAGTCATGGTCAATTCTTTTACATTAATGCTTATTTCCAGATTCATCCTAAATTTCCAAAAGCCACTCCACAAAAAGGAAAAATACAAAACCTTTCCAAGTAATTGGAATGTTTCTACTCCTTTGATTTCTCACAATTTTAGTTGTGGCAGCAGATGACTTACTGTGGATAAAAAGCTAAATTGGATCTGCATATGTAAAGTCAATGTGTATTCAAATAAATATAATAATTTTCCAGCTTTATTGAAATGCAATTGACATATAACATTGTGTAAATTTAAGGTGTACAAGGTGATGATTTTAAAAACTGATTTTTGTGTTTTTTAAATTCACATCTGTTCCCTCACATACCCACTGTACCATATAACCATCGTAATGGAGAGTAAGCAAAGGAGATGGAAGGTAGAATATTGGGGTTTAAATCCCAACTTGTTCTATGTGACCTTGGGCAGATTCACGTTTCCAAGCCTCCATATCTTCAGACATAGGTGGAAAATATAAATAGCTATCTCAAAAGGTTGATGTGAGAATGAAATAGAGAGGTGACTTCAAGATGGTGGAGGAATAAGACGTGGAGATCACCTTCCTCCCTACATATACATCAAAACTACAACTACATGTGGAACAACTCCTACAGAACACCTACTGAACACTGGCAGAAGACCTCAGACTTCCCAAAAGGCAAGAAACTCCCCACATACTTGGGTAGGGCAAAAGAAAACAGAAGAAACAGAGGCAAAAGAATAGGGACGAGACCTGCACCTCAGGGAGGGAGCTGTTAAAGAGGAAAATTTTCCACACACTAGGAAGCCCCTTCAGTGGCTGAGATGGGGGGTGGGCAGTGGGGGGAGAAGCTTTGGAACCACGGGAGAGAGAGCAGCAACAGGGGTGCGGAGGGCAAAGCGAGAGATTCCCACACAGAGGATCGGTGCAGACCAGCACTCACCAGCCTGAGAGGCTTGTCTGCTCACTCGCCGGGGGAACGTAGGGGCTGGGAGCTGAGGCTCGGGCTTCGGAGGTCAGACCCCAGGGAGAGGACTGGGGTTGGCTGCATGAACACAGCCTGAAGGGGGCTAGTGCACTACAGCTAGCTGGGAGGGAGTCCAGGAAAAAGTCTGGACCTGCTTAAGAGTCAAGAGACCACTGTTTTGGGGTACGCTAGGAGAGGGGATTCAGAGCACTGCCTAAATGAGCTCCAGAGATGGGCATGAGCCACAGCTATCAGCATGGACACCAGCGACAGGCATGAAACCCTAAGGCTGCTGCTGCAGCTACAAGAAGCCTGTGTGCAAACACAGGTCACTATCCACACCTCCCCTCCTGGGAGCCTGTGCAGCCCGGCACTGCCAGGGTCCCGTGATCCAGGGACCACTTCCCTGGGAGAACACGCAGCACACCTCAGCCTGTTGCAGCGTCGCACCGGCCTCTGCCACCACAGGCTCGCCCCACATTCCATACCCCTCCCTCCCACTGGCCTGAGTGAGCCAGAGCCCCCTAATCAGCTCCTACTTTAACTCTGTCTTGTCTGGGAGGGGAACACATGCCCTCAGGCGACCTACACATAGAGGCAGGTCCAAATCCAAAGTTGAACACCAGGAGCTGTGAGAACAAAGAAGAGAAAGGGAAATTTCTCCCAGCAGCCTCAGGAGCAGCAGATTAAATCTCCACAATCAACTTGATGTACCCTGCATCTGTGGAATACCTGAATAGACAACGAATCATCCCAAACTTCAGACGGTGGACTTTGGGAGCAACTGTAGACTTGGGGTTTGCTTTCTGCATCTAATTTGTTTTGGGTTTTATGTTTATCTTAGTTTAGTATTTAGAGCTTATTATCATCAGTAGATTTGTTTATTGATTTGGTTGCTTTCTACCTTTTTTTTTAATGTATATATATATATTTTTTTCCTTTTCCTCTTTTTGTGAGTGTGTATATGTATGCTTCTTTGTGTGATTTTGTCTACATAGCTTCACTTTTGACATTTGTCCTAGGGTTCTCACTGTCCATTTTTTTTTCTTTTTACATATAATTTTTAGCACTTGTTAAGATTGGTGGATTTGTTTTTTCGTTTTGTTGCTCTCTTCTTTCTCTCTCTCCTTTTTTTAATTATTTTTTATTTTTAATAATTTTTTTATTTTAATAACTTTATTCTTTTATTTAATTTATTTATTTTCTTTCTTTCTTTCTTTTTTCTCACTTTTCTTCTGAGAGATGTGGCTGACAGGGTCTTTGTGCTCTGTCCGGGTGTCAGGCCCAAGCCTCTGAGGTGGGAGAGCCAATTTCAGGACATTGGTCCACCAGAGACATCCCGGCCCCACGTAATATCAAAGGGGAAAAAGCTCTCCCAGAGATCTCCATCTCAATGCTAAGACCCAGCTCCACTCAACGAAGAGCAAGCTACAGTGCTGGACACCATATGCCAAACAACTAGCAAGACAGGAACACAACACCACCCATTAGGAGAGAGGCTGCCTAAAATCATAAAAACTTCACAGACATCCCAAAACACACCACCGGACATGGTCTTGCCCACCATAAAGACAAGATCTAGCCTCATCCACCAGAATACAGGCACCAGTCCCCTCCACCAGGAGGCCTACACAACCCACTGAAACAACATTACCCACTGGGAGCAGACACCAAAAACAACAGGAACTATGAACCTGCAGCCTGCGAAATGGAGATCCCAAACACAGTAAGTTAAGCAAAATGAGAAGACAGAGAAATACACAGTAGATGAAGGAGCAAGGTAAACATGCACCATACCAAACAAATGAAGAGGAAATAGGCAGTCTACCTGAAAAAGAATTCAGAGTAATGATAGTAAAGATGATCCACAATCCTGGAAATAGAATGGACAAAATGCAAGAAACAGTTAACAAGGACCTAGAAGAACTAAAGATGAAACAAGCAATGATGAACAACACAATAAATGAAATTAAAAATACTCTAGAAGGAATCAATAGCAGAATAACTGAGGCAGAAGAACGGATAAATGACCTGGAAGACAAAATGGTGGAAATAACTGTCAGGAGCAGAACAAAGAAAAAAGAATGAAAAGAATTGAGGACAATCTCAGAGACCTCTGGGACAACATTAAATGCACCAACATTCGAATCATAGGGGTCCCAGAAGAAGAAGAGAAAAGCAAAGGGACTGAGAAAATATTTGAAGAGATTATAGTTGAAAACTTCCCTAATAGGGGAAAGGAAATAGTCAATCAAGTCCAGGAAGCACAGAGAGTCCCACACATGTTAAATCCAAGGAGAAACATGCCAAGACACATATTAATCAAACTATCAAAAATTAAATACAAAGAAAAAATATTAAAAGCAGCAAGGGAAAAGCAACAATAATATACAAGGGAATCCCCATAAGGTTAACAGCTGATCTTTCAGCAGAAACTCTGCAAGCCAGAAGGGACTGGCAGGACATATTTAAAGTGATGAAAGGAAAAAACCTACAATCAAGATTACTCTACCCAGCGAGGATCTCATTCAGATTCAACGGAGAAATTAAAACCTTTACAGATAAGCAAAAATTAAGAGAATTCAGCACCACCAAACCAGCTTTACAACAAATGCTAAAGGAACTTCTCTAGGCAGGAAACACAAGAGAAGGAAAAGACCTACAAAAACAAACCCCAAACAATTAAGAAAATGGTAATAGGAACATACATATCAATAATTACCTTAAATGTAAATGGATTAAATGCTCCAACCAAAAGACATAGACTGGCTGAATGGATAGAAAAACAAGACCCATATATATGCTGTCTAGAAGAGATCCACTTCAGACCTAGGGACACATACAGACTAAAAGTGAGGGGATGGAAAAAGATATTCCATGCAAATGGAAATCAAAGAAAGCTAGAGTAGCAATTCTCATATCAGGAAAAATAGACTTTAAAATAAAGACTATTACAAGAAAGAAAGAAGGACAGTACATAATGATCAAGGGATCAATCTAGGAAGAGATAACAATTGTAAACATTTACGCACCCAACATAGGAGCACCTCAACACATAAGGCAAATGCTAACAGCCATAAAAGGGGAAATGACAGTAACACAAAAACAGTAGGGGACTTTAACAGCCCACTTTCACCAATGGACAGATCATCCAAAATGAAAATAAATAAGGAAACACAAGCTTTACATGGCACATTAAACAAGATGGACTTAATTGATATTTATAGGACATTCCATCCAAAAACAACACAATACACTTTCTTCTCAAGTGCTCATGGAACATTCTCCAGGATAGACCATTTCTTGGGTAACAAATCAAGCCTTGGTAAATATAAGAAAATTGAAATTGTACCAAGTATATTTTCCGACCACAACACTATGAGACTAGATATCAATTAGAGGGAAAAAAAAAATCTGTAAAAAATACAAACACATGGATGCTAAACAATATACTACTAAATAACCAAGAGATCACTGAGGAAATCAAAAAAATACCCAGAAACAAATGGCAATGAAAACACGATGACCCAAAACCTATGGGATGCAGCAAAGGCAGTTCTAAGAAGGAAGTTTAGATCAATACAATCCCACATCAAGAAACAAGAAATACCTAAAATAAAGAACCTAACCTTACACCTAAAGCAATGAGAGAGAGAAGAACAAAAAATCCCAAAGTTAGCAGAAGGAACGAAATCATAAAGATCAGATCAGAAATAAATGAAAAAAGGGAAGGAAATGACAGCAAAGTTGAATAAAATTAAAAGCTCTTTCTTTGAGAAGATAAACAAAATTAATAAAGCATTAGCCAGACTCATCAGGAAAAAAATGGGGAAGACTCAAATCAATAGAATTAGAAATGAAAAAGGAGAAGTAACAACTGACACTGCAGAAATACAAATTATCATAAGAGTTGCTACAAGCGACTCTATGCCAATAAAATGGACAACCTGGAAGAAATGGACACATTCTTAGAAAAGTACAACCTTCTGAGACTGACCAAGTATGAAATAGAAAATATAAACAGACCAATGACAAGCACTGAAATTGAGACCGTGATTAAAAATCTTCCAACAAAGAAAAGCCCAGGACCAGATGGCTTCCCAGGCGAACTCTATCAAACATTTAGAGAAGAGCTAACACCTATCCTTCTCAAACTCTTCCAAAATATAGCAGAGGGAGGAACACTCCCAAACTCCTATAAGGCCACCATCACGCTGATACCAAAACCAGACAAAGATGTCACACAAAAAAAGAAAACTACAGGCCAATATCACTGATAAATATAGATGCAAGAATCCTCAACAAAATACTAGCAAACAGAATTCAACAGCACATGAACAGGATCATACACCATGATCAAGTGGGGTTTATCCCAGGAATGCAAGGATTCTTCAGTATATGCAAATCAATCAATGTGATACTCCATATTAACAAACTGAAGGAGAAAAACCATATGATCATCTCAATAGATGCAGAAATAGCTTTCAACAAAATTCAACACCTATGATAAAAACCCTCCAGGAAGTAGGATTAGAGGGAACCCACTTCAACATAATAAAGGCCATATATGACAAACCCACAGCCAACATCATTCTCAATGGTGAAAAACTGAAACCATTTCCAGTAAGATCAGGAACAATACAAGGTTGCCCACCCTCACCACTATTATTCAACAGAGTTATGGAAGTTTTAGCCACAGCAATCAGAGAAGAAAAAGAAATAAAAGGAATCCAAATTGGAAAAGAAGAAGTAAAACTGTCACTGCTTGCAGATGATATGATACTATACATAGAGAATCCTAAAGATGTTAGCAGAAAACTACTAGAGCTAATCAATGAATTTGGTAAAGTAGCAGGATACAAAATTAATGCACAGAAATCTCTTGCATCCCTATACATGAATGATGAAAAATCTGAAAGACAAATTAAGGAAACACTCCCATGTACCACTTCAACAAAAAGAATAAAATACCGAGGAATAAACCTACCTAAGGAGACAAAAGACCTGTATGCGGAAAACTGTAAGACACTGATGAAAGAAATTAAAGATGACAGAAACAGATGGAGAGATATACCATGTTCTTGGATTGGAAGAATCAACATTGTGAAAATGACTATACTACCCATAGCAACCTACATATTCAGTGCAATCCCTATCAAACTACCACTGGCATTTTTCACAAAACTAGAACAAAAAACTTCACAATTTGTATGGAAATACAAAAGACCCCGAATAGCCAAAGCAATCTTGAGAAAGAAAAACAGGGCTGGAGGAATCAGGCTCCCTGACTTCAGACTATACTACAAAGGTACAGTAGTCAAGATAGTATGGTACTGGCTCAAAAACAGAAATACAGATCTATGGAACAGGATAGAAATCCCAGAGATAAACCCATGCACATATGGTCACCTTATCTTTGATAAAGGAGGCAAAAATATACAATGGAGGAAACACAACCTCTTCAATAAGTGGTGCTGGGAAAACTGGACAGCTACATGTAAAAGAATGAAATTCGAATACTTCCTTACACCATACACAAAAATAAACTCAAAATGGAGTAAAGACCTAAATATAAGACTGGACACTATAAAACTCTTAAAGGAAAACATAGGCCGAACTCTCCATGACATAAATCACAGCAAGATCCTTTTTGACCCACTTCCTAGAGAAATGGAAATAAAAACAAAAATAAACAAATGGGACCTAATGAAACTTAAAAGCTTTTGCACAGCAAAGGAAACCATAAACAAGATGAAAAGGCAACCCTCGGAATGGGAGAAAATCTTTACAAACAAAGCAACTGACAAAGGATTAATCTCCAAAATATACAAGCAGCTCATGAAGCTCAATATCAAAAAAACAAAAACCCAATCCAAAACTGGGCAGAAGACCTAAATAGACATTTCTCCAAAGAAGATATACAGATTGCGAACAAACACATGAAAAGTTGCTCAACATCACTAATCATTAGAGAAATGCAAATCAAAACTACAATGGGGTATCACCTCACCCCAGTCAGAATGGGCATCATCAAAAAATGTACAAACAATAAATGCTGGAGAGGGTGTGGAGAAAAGGGAACCCTCTTGCACTGTTGGTGGGAATGTAAATTGATACAGCCACTGTGGAGAACACTATGGAGGTTCCCTAAAAACTAAAAATAGAACTACCATACTATCCAGCAATCCCACTACTGGGCATATACCCTGAGAAAACCATAATTCAAAAAGAGTCATGTACCACAATGTTCATTGCAGCTCTATTTACAATAGCCAGGACATGGAAGCAACCTAAGTGTCCATGAACAGATTAATGGGTAAGGAAGATGTGGCACATATATACAATAGAATATTACTCAGCTAGAAAAAGAAATGAAATTGAGTTATTTGTAGTGAGGTGGATGGACATAGCAACTGTCACACAGAGTGAAGTAAGTCAGAAAGAGAAAAACAAATACCGTATGCTAACACATATATATGGAATCTAAAAAAAAAAAAAAAATGATTCTGAAGAACCTAGGGGCAGGGGAGGAATAATGATGCAGACATAGAGAATGGACTTGAGGACACGGGGACGGGGAAGGGTAAGTTGGGATGAAGTGAGAACGTGGCATGGACATATATACACTACCAAATGTAAAAGATAGCTAGTGGGAAGCGGCTGCACAGCACAGGGAGATCAGATCTGTGCTTTGTGACCACCTAGAGGGGTGGGATAGGGAGGGTGGGAGGGAGACGCAAGAGGGAGGGCATATGGGGATATATCTATACATATAGCTGAGTCACTTTGTTATACAACAGAAACTAACACAACACTGTAAAGAAATTATACTCCAATAAAGACGTTAAAAAAAAAGAGAGAGAATGAAATAGAACAGTGGACGTGAAAGGCCTGGGGAGAGGATGCTGGCCCACAGCAGATGCATTATATATATATGTCTGTCAAACTGAATTTAGAAGAACCAGCTTTGTGAGTGAAAATCATGTTAAATTGATCAAAAATAAGATGTAAACCCATAATTAATCAGTTATGCCATTGTTTTTTCCTTTCTGATAATTCTTCTCAAAGAGTTTTCACCTATAAAGTTGTGTTAGAAAGCGTTGCAGATTTGATAGCTATCTTTCCAGGGCCCTGACCCCATGCACAACACACACATTTGTTAAAGATTAACATTGTCCCTTTTGTGAAGTCTGTTATCAAGAATTCTCAAACATAGTGCTCAACGGACGTAGCAGTTTCTATTTCCTCCATTTCTCTGTACCTGTAACTGAGGCACGGAGCTAAAAATAGGCGTGACCAGGTCCTTTTTGTCGTTCAGCTGACTGAAGAGCTTCCCGGCCTGAATCATCCACCTAGATGCCCTAAAAGGAGGCAAAGGAATGGGAATTAAGTGAAGTGGAAACGCACAGTTTTAAAATGCTAACAGTTTCTAATGTCAATTGAGCAGAATTGAGGTTAAAGACATATTTTGTCACCATTTTCTCCATGGACCATTTCCTGTCCTCTCACTGTCAAGTTTAGAGCATAAAACAAACCACACAGATCCACCTCTGCTCCACACTCTGCCAAAAAGCAGAGTTAGTGTTCACCAACAGCAAAGTATGCACACTACATCTACAAGTGTGTGACATAGCCTCACAGTTTGTGTGTGACCACAGCCTCAAAGAAACCAAAAAAACAAACAAACAAAAAAGTAAGAGGTTTAATTTCACCAGAGTAAGAAAAAAAAATCCAAAAGCACAATCAAAGCAAAGAATGTTAGACTTGAGAAAAACCTTAGAGTCTGTTTTAGCCAAACTTATTCACTTTACAGAAAAAGAAACTGGACCTCAGAGAGATTTCCAGTTTAAATGCAGGTTATATCTGAGTCTGAATCTGAGACCTTTCATGATACCACCCAAAGACAGGGTTGGAATTAACCTTATACTTGCTGTATTCTAAGTTCCTCACTTTATTGACGTGGAAACTGAGGCCAAAAGAAATTAAATGACTGCTTTGAAGTCGTATACTTACTTAAGACTAAATCCCGTATGTTTATGCTTCTCAGAGAGAGATTTGGTACCTTCCTCCTCTGCCTCAAACCCCATCCAGCAGGCTTCACCACTCCTTCATTCTATGAGATGGGCAACTGATCTTTTTCACGTGGTCTTATAACCACATCAATAAGGTTTGAAGACCCACATCTCCTTTCCAACCAGATTAGCACTCCTTTATAGAAATTCAGGAGCCACCAATTAAGCCCAGCCCAGTACAAACACAGCCAGGTAGCATCTGGGCAATTTTAAATATCTGTGTGTGTTTTATAACCACCCAAAGTTGGTAAGCTTCAGGAAGATCAACTAGAAATGTTCAGCATTTTTCCATGTTGTATTCTGTCTCTATTTACCAAAATAAATAAATCAGGATACTGAAAGACTACAGTAAACACAGGTATTTTTACTCATGGTTACAGTAGCCGTACTGCTCTTCTGCTCTTAGTGGTAAATATACTGAGATAATAAGATCGCTAGAATTAATCAAATGTAGGAAGTTGTATAAATTCTATGTGATCCTGTAAAGAACTATTCCAGTAATAATTCAGAAAAACTCAAGCTTTAGAGCCATTTGTTTCATTCATTTAATAGTTTAGCAAAAACGGCTTACTATGCGCCCAGAACTTTCTAGGTGCTGGAGATACAGCAGGGAACAAAGGTCCTGCCCTCTTGGATGTTACATTCTAATAAAGAAACAAGCAAAGCCATAATATGTCAGAAGTTGATAAGTGCCATGGAGAAAAAGGAAGTAGAGGAGGTGGGACAGTAGGTGCCCAACTGAAGAGGTAGGGAGGGTAGTTTCTATGGTTTATATTTAAGATGGCCTTGCTGAATAACAGGGATGAAAGAAATGAGAACGCAAGCTCTGTGTGTATCTGAAGGAAGTGCTTTCAAAGCAGAGAGCCAACAAGTGCAAAGACCTGAAGCAGGAGCGGCGTGTACTTGGAACAGCATGAAGGCCAGTGTGGCTAGCGTAAAATGAGTGAGGGGGCAGTGGAAGGAGATGGTGTCTGAAAGGTGGTTGAGGCCAACTGTGTGGGACCTTTTAGAGCAATGTAGGGGATTTGACTTGTACTCAAGGTGAGATGAAAAGGCAGTGGAAGACGTGGAACAGAGGAGTGACATGGTCTGATTTCCCTTTAAAAGAATCACGTTACCTACGTGTTGAAAAACAATTGTAGCCTATTATTGGCTCTGACAATAATCCAGGTGAGACATGATGGTGGCTTGGACCATTGATGGTAGTGGTAGAGGTTGTAAGAAGGAGTAAGATCCTTGGAGGTACAACCATGGGACTTCTTGGTGAATTGGACGTGGCTTGTGAGGAAAAGAGAAGAATCCATGACTTCAAGCTTTTCCTCTTGAGAAACTCTTGGGGGGAATTGCCATTTGCTACAATGAGAAAGCCTATGGGAGGAGTGATTTGCAGGGGAGGGGATCATGAATCAGTAGTTCAACGCTAAACTTGTATGGCTGGAGATGCCTCTTAGATATCCAATTAATAGATACATCCTATTTCAGACACATCCTATTAGAAATGTGTCTTAAGAATGCAGTTGAATATACAGTAGAGTTCAGAGCTAAAATCTAGACCGGATATACAAATGTTGGTATTGTTAGCATCTGGATGATATTGAAAGCCATGAGATCAAATGAGATCATAGTGAAGGTGGATTAAAAAAGAAAAAAGGGGGCTTCCCTGGTGGCGCAGTGGTTGAGAGTCCGCCTGCCGATGCAGGGGACACGGGTTCGTGCCCCGGTCCGGGAAGATCCCACATGCCGCAGAGCGGCTGGGCCCATGAGCCATGGCCTCTGAGCCTGCGCGTCCGGAGCCTGTGCTCTGCAACGGGAGAGGCCACGACAGTGAGAGGCCTGCGTACCGCAAAAAAAAAAAAAAAAAAGAGAAAAGGGGCCTTGAGACACTCCAGTATTTGGAGGTCAGTAAGGTGAGGAGGAACCAGCAAAGAAGGTGGAGGAAGGGACCAAGAGAGAGATACGAAGATCAGAGACCAGTATTTTCTAGTTAGGTGAGTGATCAGCTGTATCCAAAGCTGCTGGTTCTGGATGCAAGCTCAGTTATAATGGGCAAAGTAAAAAGTAGCTGCCTGTGTCTCCTGCTGTCATATCCACAACCTACTGTGAATAGTAATAATAGAAGAATAGTAACAATTAAGAACTACCACCTACTGAGTGTCTATCAAGTACCAAGGATTGTGCTTTGTCAAATCTCCCATGCCAGCTCTGACGGATTGATAGCGCTTACCTGGAGCATTGTGTTGAGGAGTCTAAGGCTGCCTCTTAGCTTAAGGAAAAAGATTGAGTCGCAGTTTCTGCCATGGACACAGAATGAGAAGTTCTGGCTTCGTATCTGCTAGGTATTCATGATCCCTGTAATAGGACTCTACATACATTTTCAGTGGGGCTAACAACACTCCAGCGGTAGTATAATGAGCCCCATTTTACAAATGCAGAAACTGAGTTCAGGAACGTTTACTAATCGCCCTGAGGTGGCACAGCCAGATGTGGCAAAGGGGAAACTTGCCCCAGGTCAGCTGGCCTTTGTCCCATACTGCACAGTTTCCCTCTCCATCCCATCAGAAAAGTGCACAGAATTTCGGGTCCCCAGGCTACAGCTCTTCTAACTGAAACCTAGGACACAGGAAGCATATAGTCAAAGGTATAAACTTCAAAAGTAATGGTTCCTTTATGCTCAAAGAAAATATGGTACGGCTGGATCGATGAACTGATTTTAGAGAGATATGTTTGCAAACATAAGTACAGGAGAAAAAGAAGCAAAACATAACACAAGAGTAGTCAAAGTGATTCAAGCAGAAGTTTTTTGTTGTTTTTTTAAAAATTTTTTTTTGGCTGCGTCGGGTCTTTGTTGCTGTGCTGGGTCTTCGTTGCCGAGAGTGGCCTTTCTCTAGTTATGGTGAGAAGGGCTACTCTTTTTTTTTTTTTCTTTTTTGCAGTACGCGGGCCTCTCACTGTTGTGGCCTCTCCCATTGAGGAGCACAGGCTCTGGACGCGCAGGCTCAGCGGCCATGGCTCACGGGCCCAGCCGCTCCGCGGCATGTGGGATCTTCCCGGACCGGGGCACAAACCCGTGTCCCCTGCATCGGCCAGCGGACTCTCAACCACTGCGCCACCAGGGAAGCCCAGGGATACTCTTTGTTGCAGTGCGTGGGCTTCTCATTGCGTTGGCTTCTCTTGTTGCAGAGCACTGGCTCTAGGCGCACAGGCTTCAGTAGTTGTGGCGCGTGGGCTCAGTAGTTGTGGCGCACAGGTTTAGTTGCTCTGTGGCACGTGGGATCTTCCCAGACCAGGGATCTAACCCATGTCCCCTGCATTGGCAGGTGGATTCTTAACCACTGCACCACCAGGGCAGCCCCAAGCAGAAGTTTTTTCAACCTAGGGCAGTTGAAGATGACACAGTAAGAGCAATCATTAAAAATATGACTATTATTTTGTCATCATTCCCATAGCAACCTAGTAGTATTGCCTGCCAAAAAATAACTCAGTAGGCACCAAGAATTCTCAGCTTCTCTTTTAGCAGCAAGCCCTTCCCACAGTCATTTGTATTAACATTTGCAAAAGATTTATTTCCCTTTGATTCAAATAATTCCACATTCCCAAGAATATCTGGACTGGAACATGGCCAGCTGCCTGCAGGGGCCTGCAGCCATCTCCCTGGTCCTGGGTAGCTCCCTGGGTGCCCATGAATGGCTCATTGTTAAAGACAAACCCGCTGCAGAAAACAGAGAAAACACATAAGAGGAATCAGTGTCCTGTTCGGAGGACTGGTCTGGATTTTGAGCAATGAGACTGCGTGGGAGTAGCAAGCACCTAAGGCTGTTGTGAGTCAGTGATTGATGACTGCCGGCAGGTCTATGGCTCCTCTGAGATGCTGCCCCAGGTCACCATCAACAGTCAACTCACTCCAGGAGATTCTGAACCCAGATCCTTCCATGTGGCCAAGCAGAAGTCTAGAGCAGGCGCCAAATGAAAATCATCTTCATCAGCCCCTTGAATCTGTTAAGCACCAACTGTATGCAGGAATAAACACTAATGGAGAAAGTGGAGGTCACCTTCCAACAGTGTGTAAAAATCCAAGAAAAGTATGACCTTTAGACTCTTACATAATGGAGGCTGGGAGCCCATATTTTGCTCTGAGTTTTGCTACTGGTTTTCTGCATATATTCTTTCTCTATGCCAGCTGATAGGGCACTTTGGAGAAAAGTCCAGCTGCCCACTTCAAAGTCCCTTGAAAGCAAAGATAAGAAGTACTATAATTTTAGTATTTCTTGGAATTAATCAACCTTTCACTAAATTTAATTGCAAAGTGGATTAAATGTTTTCCTGATGTATACTTTCCACATTTAGACCATGTTTATTATTTCAGAGATGTACTGATAAACCCCACACTTAATGCTAGATGAGTATAATTTAGCAGCCACAAGCCTATAATTTAGATATGGCCATTTTCAAAAAGTTACACCTTCTGATACTTATTCAGATCTTTCATTGTCCTTATTTGAGCTTTTTCTTTTTAATATTCAGAAAACTACCATATTTCAAGATAAAATTCTCATGCTGCATTACTTCTCCCAGTTCTCAAAAACCCACCAAAACAGGGAAAATCAATGAAGTGATCTAGAAACAATAGACTAATTCAGTTACGGCCATAATTAATCAATCTGCCAAAACAATAGCTATATCTGCTCAAGTGAAAATATATGACTTTATGCCATGGAGAAAAATAAACCTAACTTGCTAAAACATGCCTCTATCTTTCAACTGCCCTACTTAACATTCTGCAAATAAGGCAAAAAAGCTATATGGGGTCTGAACTTCTATCCCTGTGGACACGTCTCCATCTTCACTGAGGCCATTAATACATTAAAAACACTGATGAAGGGCTAGTTGTTGGGTAAAGTCATTTTTCCCTTGACATTTATTATCAGTAGAAAAGTTTTTCTGTTTTAATACCCACATTCTGGCATATAATTACTGTAATAAAGTCTATTTCACTCTGGGTGACTGCTGCCAGTATTATGAAATCATGGCAATGGTTGTAAAAATAAGGGAGGTCACAACATTTCCACACACACACACACCCACTCTGCAGCTGATATTAAATAGCTTTGGTGGGAAAACGCAGACCTTTAAACTTTCTCTACCAAACTCAATGCATTCTGTATTTAACTTCTTCTTCTAAAAAGTTTGTGTTTTAAGAATTCAAAAACTGCATATGGCCATGGGGAAAAAAAAGAAGAAGAAGAAGGAGCTTATACTTAATTAGTTACTAAGTCCAACTTGGACAAAGCACAATAACAACCATTTCTTTGTGCTAACTATTTTTAATCATATGCATTACATGCATTGGCCTGTCTACTGCCCAGACTGTTCCAGCCTCAATCCTGCTTTACTATTACGGTTTTGGCAGAAGACAGCATCGAGAAAAGTCTCCATTTCGATGTTTTGCCATTTTGATGGGGATAATAACTCCTAACAACATGAATTCCCTCTAAACCTTAAACCACCACCATGGCTTCCTGACCATGAGAGAGTCAACATCCAAGTACATCAGATGCTGTACAGATATCCTCCTTACACCCCCAGCGGTACTCAACATTTTGATATATCCTCTCTGGGCTTAACCTGCTCAAATATTTTAATCCAATTGCTTTCAGCTATTCTCTTACATAACTGTTGGATATAATTTTTCTACTTCCAGCCAAGACCCAAGTCAAGCTAATTCAGGAACATAATAAAGACAGATAGGCCCAGGAGGAGTATCTTATGCATTTTTAAAAATTTTCTTTATTGAATAGGAATTTCTTTAGGGAGGGTCTAAGGAAATACCTATTTTAAAAGTAGAATCTTGGGATTCCAAATTAAAATAATCCTTAGTAGAAATGCTATTTGTGGGTTCAGAAGGTCAGAATCTCTCCTTGCCCTTGGAATGGGAAATCACTGGAATCCCTTGTCTTTTAAAGCAACAGAGGGAATATAGAAGCAAATAGAATGTTGGAGAACAGGCTGTGTTAGACCCACAAGAAAGCACCAACAAGAGCACCATACAGAGGAAGCTAGCCCTGGGACTGCTCCCTGCTTCGATCAGAGCTGTGCTGTCATCTACTTTATTTCCTGACCTTATGCATCAGGTTTTGTTTAGGGAGGAAAAGAGCTACTATAAGCACATTGAAAAACAATTTGAGGCATGCATACCCTATGACCAGCAATTCTGCTCTTTAGATATGTATCCTGGAGAAATGTGTACCTGTGTGCCCCAGACTGCATGTATATGAATGTTCACAGCACTGTTGTCCATAATGGCTCCAAATCAGAAGCAATTCAAATGTCCATCCTTAGTACAATGGATTGATACATTGTGGTGAATTCATACAATGGGAGACTATACAGCAGTAGAAATTAATAAGCCAGAGATTTGTGCCACAACATGGATGAACTTGCAAACACAATGCTGGATGAAAAAGGTAAGACAAAAAAGAAAACAGAATTATTGCATTTATATAAAATTTTTAAACCAGCAAAATGAATCTATATTTTTTAGAGGTATACATACAGGCAATAAAACTTAGGAAGAAGCAAATGAATGATTATCACAAAAGTCTCAAGAATATTTCCTTTGTGGGGTGAGAGAAGGTTGTAATCAGGACTCAGGGTGGGTGGCAACTATGGGAAATTTTCGGATGCTAGTAATGTTTTGTTTCTCATCCTTCAAAATTTTTCTGTATGGATATTTTATCTTTTACTTCAAAATTGCAAAAAACAAAAAGCATCACTCTTAAAAAAGAAAAGTTTGAAAATTCACAGCTTCAATCCAACTTCTTCATGGGAAAGATAAGGAACTGGAGGTCAGGGAGATTAAGTCAGTTGCCCATTTGTCCTGTCACCTAATATGCAGCTCACTCACGGAGCCTCTTCTCCAGTGCTTTGGAGGTGGGGGGGGGGTGGGGGGGTGGGGGGATGTGGAAGGGAGGGAGGGGGATCTATATTCTGGAGGCTCAGAGGGCCTGTCATTGTCCCATTCGGCTCTGCAGTCCAGCTTGAAAGCTGTCCCACTCCTTTCCCTCCCTCATCTCAACGCCCCTCCCCTTCATGGCCAGCCCCCAGCATCTCTCCTTGTGGGTCCACAGCCAAGGTCCACCTCTGAGTCCACTGGAAAGATGTCCATACTATATATGCGTTCGCAGATAGATATATATGCCCACTTGTACCTTGTACCCTCTTTTGGGTCTACTAGACTTGCCAGCCCTATATAGAAAATATGTCATATTTAATCTACACCTAAAACCTACCATATTTTGCATGTTACAGATATCTAAAACCAAAATAAAGTTTGTTAACTACAAATATTAAATCCAATGCTTCTATAGATACTTTTCAAGCGTCCCTCCAATAACCAGTGGAAGGGACCGTGCGAGTTGTAGACTTGCCACTGGAGGGGTCCCTTCCTGAACTATTATTCCTGAGCTGCACAGGATATGTTGCTTTTATAATGGAGTTTTAAAAGCCTTTATTATCCTCTTTGTTTTTTTAAAAAAATCAGTTGCTGAGAAAACATTTAGCCAGAACCTTTTTTAGAAAGTAAAATTGTGAGTTAAATTCTAGGGAAGGCATTGCATAGATATGAATAACATGATTTTCAAAGCTTATACGGGAGTCTCTTTACTAAATTTCTCCAAATCAGTGGTATTCTTGGATGTTCCTTCATATTTAAAGACTTATTTTCTTGCAGCAGCAGGAGCAGTTTTAGACTCACAGCAAAACAGAGAGAAAGATGCAGAGATTTCCCCATATACTTCCTGTCCCTACAGATGCATATCTTCCCCCATTATCTACCTCCCCCATCAGAGTGGTACATTTGTTACAATTGATAAACCTCCACGGACACATCATTATCACCCAAAGCCCATAGTTTACATCAGGGTTCACTCTTGGTGTTGTACAGTCTATGGGTTTGGACAAATGTGTAAGGACATGGATCCATCATTATAGTATCATACAGCATCTTTTTAGTGCCCTAATAATCCTTTGTGCACCACCCATTTATCGTTCCCCTTTCCTTTATCCCCTAGCAACCACTGATCTTTTTACTGTCTCCATATTTTTGCCTTTTCTGGAACAGTATATAGTTGGAATCATACAGTATGTAACCTCTTTCAGATTGGCTTCTTTCACTTAAGTTATACGCATTTCAATTTCTTCCATGTTTTTTCATGGCTTGATAACTCATTTCTTTTCAGCACTGAATAATATTCTATTGTCTGGATGTACTTCAGTTTACTTATTCATTCACTTACTGAAGGACATCTTGGTTGCCTTTAAGTTTTGGCAGTTATGAATAAAGCTGCTATAAACACCCATATGCAGATTCTTGTGTGGATATATGTTTTCAAATTATGGAGTAAATGCCAAAGAGCACAACTGCTGAATTGTATGGGAAGAGTATGCTTAGCTTTGAAAGAAACCACCAAACTGCCTTCCAAAGTGACAGTACCATTTTGCATTGGACCAGAAACCTCAGATTTGACAAGGTAAAGGTAGAAAAGTGAAGCTATATCTCATACATGAGGAATTCTAAGATAATTCTCCTAAAAATGGAACTACAGGAGAAGCCAAAAATCCAAGACAGACAATCCCACCAAGAAGAGCAAAAGTACAGAAGGGAAGAACAAGTACAAACATAGGCAACAAAAGAAAAACATTACATAAGGAAATCCAAATAAAGGGATAGAGTTCTTAGCCCGTGAACAACTTCCCTCCAAATAAAACTGCTATCATTATCAAAGAAGCCCTACGCAAGGAGTAGTTTTCCAGCCATGGATAAACAAGAAAGAAGTGTCATTTCAAGAAGAGCTGGCCATGGGGAAAAAATGCTTTTGTCAGAAGAAAGGCAGTATTTCCAGTCTCCCACGCTATCAGTAGAAGGCCAGTGTAACCAAAAGCACCTGAAGAAGTCAAAATCCTCTATGAGTCATGCTAGTATTATACCAGTAGCAGATAAAGCAAAACAAGAGGGGTGATTGTTGTTTTCTTTGAAACGACCCCATGCACAAAGATTTGGTTTTCTCCTGGAGTGCACCTTCAGTAGGATGAACTCATTTCGTTAAAATTCCAGACCATATCACTTCTTGAAAAATAATTCCCGGAGAATTTGCTCTCTGGTCCTCCTGTCTGTGCCTAACGGTACTCTTCCCATCCTTCCCCGTGCTGCCCACAGTGACAGCCTCCTGGCTTTGAATTCCTAGGGCACATCACTCATTTGGACTCAGTTCCACAGAGCCCTGCATAGGGGCTTAATGACTCCCCAACCATGCATGGCTTATTTTTCCGCCCAAATTTGAAGGTCATGGAAGACAGACCACTTGTGCTTTCTTGTGCGTCCCCTACCAAAGTGCTGAGCTCATAGTAGGTGCTCACACCCTCCCCAGTGGTTCATTTGCTCCATGTGGCCTTCCCTTCAATAGCTCACGATCATCACCAGAAGTAAATTCCCTTACAGCACTACACATCATGGAGCCACGGTCTTCCCTGACCTCTGTTACTGCAGTGCCTTCTCTTTCTCTGTTTTGCTTTAGAAGCAGATGGTGGGGGCTTCCCTGGTGGTGCAGTGGTTGAGAGTCCACCTGCCGATGCAGGGGACACGGGTTCATGCCCCGGTCCGGGAAGATCCCACATGCCGCGGAGAGGCTGCGCCCGTGAGCCATGGTCGCTGGGCCTGCGCGTCCGGAGCCTGTGCTCCGCAACGGGAGAGGCCACGGCAGTGAGAGGTCCGTGTACCGCAAAAAAAAAAAAAAAAAAAAAGCAGATGGTGGACAGAAACTAAAATCACATCTAGGTCAGTGAGTGTACATTTTATGGAGATGGTTCTCAACATTAGAACACAGATCAAGTCACCACTACACTCTAACATACCTTGATGGTAACACAGTTCATAAATGGTAATAAACATGGGCAGGATCACTGTGAACAACAAACCAAAACAAAGAACAGATCGAAGCTTTCATAGTAATTTGGAATTAGACTCTCAGAGCTTTCAACACTACTGTTTGTTCTGCTATAATGGGATATGTAGATTCCTAAAAATAACCTGGTTTGCCAAAAATTGTGATATTAAAAGACTTGTTTTTGTGGAAGAGGAAGGTATTAAGGTTAGGATTAAAGTTTCAGTCACAATAACCAACAACAGAGGAATTCCCATAGTTATAAGTAAATGTTATTATCATAATCTAAAATGTATATATCCATTGATCAACGATGACAACACACACCCAAATGTTGCATTCCACATACTCAGGAATTTCACAGTCTTCTCCATGCCCTTTGTCTTTTATTTTGCGATTCTGTTTGTTGAGCCCCTAATCTTAAACCAAAGGACAAAGGAGTATACACCAAACAGCAGAACAGCTCACCAGGGTGACACACAGCAGCATCTTCCCAGGCTTTGCAGGACCATAACTTTCCTCCCTCTTCTTGGGTTCCTAGTCCCTCAGTCACCTACATAACCAGAGGCAGTTACATAATACAAGAATGTTCCTCAATTGATAAAACACCTCATATCTAATTTCCATTATAAAAACTCCCAATGTAGGAAAAATGGTTGAACATCAGGCTCAAAATTAAATTTGGGCTTTTCACTTCAATCACTGGCTTCCTGCGGCCACATCTGTGATGTTTCTGCAAGGGGTCTATGGCCATAAAGACATTAGCCTTGCCCTTTCTAAACCAGCCTCTCCAGATTCACTTTCCCCTACCAATGGAGGAAAATGGTTACTGCACAATAAACAAAACCCAAAAATCTAGTAGAAAAGACCAGGTGTGTTTCCTTAAGGTATAGGCACCTCTCCACAGTGAGAATGATTTTGGAGGTTCGACTTAATGGGCCTGCGGCCATACCTCCAGGACAGCTCTTCATGTCCTATGGCTCATTGGGATATGGTTCCTTAAAGGAATGTCATCAACCGTGAAAACTAGCAGATTCCTGAGGAAGGTAGGAATACAAATCTATACTTTAAAAAGTCATCTTGTTCGGCTTCTATGGAATCCACCAAATCCATCCTAGATGAGGGGGTGAAAACTCTTACTTCCATGCTATCTAATTAAGACCATTAATCCCTTCCAGTACTAACATATCAGTCTGACCTTATTTGCGATTTTGACTAAATAGCTTACACAAGTTTTCTGATTAACTTATTCTAAGTTATTGTGAGGCCCTGGGAGAGTCAAACCTGGCTGCTAAGTGCTCTACCTGGATAATATAATCCATCCCCACAATATTTCAAGGAAGATTTCAATAGCCCCATTTCACAGATGAAGAAACCAAGGCTTAGGGAGGTTAAGTACCTTGCTCAAGAACATGTGCCTGGTAAAAGTGGAATCAGGATTCAAACCCAGATGCTCTGCTATAGCCGCACAAGGTTAACCACTACACCACACTGCCTTTCCTGTATAAGCCACAAGGACAAAGGGTAGAAAACATGATTGGTGATTTCTTGGCACCCTTATCACATCCACTCAGCCCACTTCTGATTTCAGCCACATTTTGGCAGAAAGTTCCATGAATCTCAGGCCAATTTTCTGCTTTCCTGCCTCATGATTTCCTCTGAAAGTGCAGGAGCCCACTCAGCCCATGTTCAAGTTGGCTTGGAAGTCCTCAACCAATGGGCCATGGGGACCTGGAGAAATGCTTTCCAAAGGACAATCCTGGAGACACCCCATATGCTTCTCAGAACCCCAGTGTCATCAGGGCCCTTTGCCCACCGCAGCAGCCATGATACCCTTTGCCTTTCTGCCACTCTCTCCCTGTTCTCTCATTCATTTCGCAAATAAACAACTTGCACCTGAGATCTTCTCACCAGCTTGCTTTTGGGGAATTAAGACATCCCGCCTTTGTGGTGTAATTAACTAGACAGTTTCTTATGGCTCCCTCCCAATCTTTTATTCAGTGACTTTTAAAATCACACACAAAATTTCAACAGTCTTCCAGTCAATTAAGCCTGAATTCATTAGCCCTGAATGAAGTCCATTAAGGCATATATTCTAGAAGGAGCTGCTGCTGTTGTAGGAACGTGGAGACACAACCATGGGACACGTCCCCCATGTTACAATTTACTGGAGTGTGAACAGCTGAATATGCATTTCCACCTCGATTTTCAGAGAAATGGCTGTTTACCTGGGAAGGCTCATTCTACTCACTCATCTATACAGAAGGCATGGCATAATTTTGTATTAAATTATCCAAAAAGACAGTTCTGGTCCTCACATTATCATTTGCTGTCCTTTTATCCAATCCAGACAAGTCTTGAAGCATAATTGACAAGTTCTCTTCATCCAAGTAAAAAGTTTCTAAGGCCAATCCATTTCTAATTATGTGACCTTAAGGGCATACCTATGACCCTATGGGGGACAGTCCCCCCAGATCTCTGAGGGTATGTCTACAGAAGGAGTAGGGACAGGTTAAGAGACACAATGTTCACCTAGTCCGACGGTATGTTTTCACAGATGAGAAAAGTGAATTGCTCGGAGAGTTACTGGACTGTGCACCATGCCCCCCAGCCATTAAGAACTGGGAGAACAGCCCAGGTCCCCGCACCGCACTGCCTTCTCCACAGAAAGCCAGCTGGTGACAAAACCCAGCCCGAAAAAATCCTTCACAGTCCCTGTCTCCAGTTTCTCTAGAATCAATGTGGGATACTGCCTTGTGCAAATATTATAAAGACTCCCATCCTGCCTATACGAACAGTAATGAAAAAGCCACAGTCCCTCAGAAACATACCATGCAGTCAGCGGGATAATCGTTGTATGATAATCACAGGTTTGCAGTTTTAGAGCTGAAAGGTCTGGTGGGTGGTTGTTCACTGTTAGGTGTCATTAAATTAGAAAAACTATGTATTTCTCATAATAACTAGCAAATTGGGTTTTCTTTTTTGCATTGCTCCAAATATTTTATTTTTCAAGAGAGCAATAGCAATAATACTAATTAAGATTTATTGTGCGATTACCATGCTAACTGCCTTAAATGTATCATATATTCCCTATGTTGTAGGTATAATTCTCATCCCCTTTAACCCTCATAGCTGCACCATAAACTCAGAGTAATAAATTAACATTCAAGAAAAATAACAGAATCTATATTTGCAATTCCTGACATAATAAGGCGTCGTTAAATATTGTTTAGAGTTCTGTGACAGTAATGTTACTTTGGTTTAAGACCTATTTTCAGCACACTGATCATTATAGGGGAATGCTACTTCTTTGTTTGTTGTGGTAAAATACACATAACATAAAATTTACCATCTTAACAAATTTTAAATGTACAGTTCAGTAAAGTATATTCATACTGTGGTGCAACCCATTCCAGAACTTTTTCATCTTGCCAAACTGAAACTCTGTACCCACTAAACAACTCCCCATTTCCCCCTCCCCCAACCCCTGACAACCACCATTCTACTTTCTGTTTCTAGGACTCTGACCACTTTAGACACCTCAGATAAGTGGAATCATGCAGTATTTGTCTTTTTGTGGCTGGCTTGTTTCATGTACTGTCACATCCTCAAGGTTTATCCATGTTGTAGCATGTCAGGATTTCCTTCCTTTTTATGGCTAACATTCCGTTGTAAGTATATACCACACTTTGTTTATCCATTCACTGGTCACAGACACTTGGGTTGCTTCTACCTCTTGGCTACTGTGAATAATGCTGCTATGAATATGAGTGTACTAGCAAATTGCTCTTAAGTAAAATAAATTGGTTACATTCTGCAGTGTTCATTTCAGCTCATAGTCTTGCATTCACGTTCTCAAGAAAAACTAATCTCAGTCCGTCTTATCCAGTTATTTACACTTGGAATAATCTTAGCCTGTTGGCCAGTCATGACCAGGTGTAGCCATTCATCTCACAGCCCAGATGAAGAGGCAATCTGCCTAGGAGGAAACAGGTTCACAGAGGGCTGGCCTTGCAAAACTCATTTTATGAAGTGGTGATAAAGTTCTTTAGGGAGATAATATAAGCATAGTGATTATAAACACGGGTCTGGCCTCAGAATCCCAGCTCTAGCACTTACCAGCTGTGTGACCTCCAAAAAGTTACTTAATCTCTCTAAGCCTCTGTTCCTAATCTCTAAAACAGAAGCAGTGATAAAAATAGTACTTACATCCTAGGGTCATGGTAAGAAATAAATGAAATAATCCGTGTAAAGAATTTAGCGTAGCGTCTGACATACAGTAGCTCAAGAGTTGTCAGCCTTTATTCCATGGTTATAGGTCACCAATTCCAACCCCCTCATTAAAGATGAGGTCCAACAAGATAAAGCAGTGCACACTCCTGCCTTGATAGCCACAGAGCTCTGGATGGGCAGAGACCCCTTGTCTGACATGAAAGTGATCAGAGATTTACTCTTTTTAATCACAGAAGTTTGTTTTATTTCAAAACTTTGATCAAAAGAAAATACACCACTTAACCTAAGGTTGACCATTTTAAGTCCACGGGCTTAAAAATAAAAGCTAAGAAACAGGAACTGAAAATATTAAAAAATAAAATCTGAGCAAAACCAAGTAAACATCACAGACATCTTTCTGCTAAGAAAGCCCTTGACCTTGTAAGTGTGTCTTAAATCTTGTTTAAAACATATTTGGTTTTCTTTTGCTTTTGTATCAAATGTGGATCATCACAGCCATCGTGCAAAGACCACCACATTTTAAATAATGATCTATGCTTTTACTTGGCCTCTCCTCAGGCTGTACCTCAGCATTTCTGCCTTTGCAATTCTGACGGACTTAAGAGTTTAACACATTTGGGCAGTTCATTGGACGGCAGTCCAAGGCTTCAGGGCAACTAGGGGCCACTTTAGGATAGAATCAAAAACTTTTCCCTCAATCACCCTGCAGCTGAGCAGCTCCCAGCCCCAGAGAGGAGCCTTCTAGCTCCAGCATCCTCTCTAAATCCCTGGACCACAGCACTTTTCAAGCACATGGTGTGCTTCCTCTAGCAGTCCCAGACAACTTGAAGAACCTACATGGCCTTTCTTTGATCAGATTTACATCCCACGATATTCAGGGTTCATGGTGATAAGCAACACTAAAGACATCTTTCTTTCCCAGGCTACGCTGCTTTGCTCCCGTTCACTGGTGATACCCTCAGGCCAAGAATCACCCAGCACATAAGTGGTTAGCAACCCTTGCTGTGCATTAGAATCCCCTGCAGTGCTTTTTTGTAAAACCATGGATGCCTGGAGATCACCCTAGGTCATCTGAAACTGAACTTCTGAGGATAGAGTAGAGGGCTCAGCCGTTCTCAGGAGCTCTGCAGGTGGCTGTGATGGGTAGTGAGGTTGAGAACCTCTGCCCTAACCAAAACAGGAAGTCAGAGTGTAGCATCAGGCACCGTGCTCCAAGGTAGGCCCCACTCAAGCTGAAGGGCAGAATCTTTCAAGCCACACCACAGATTCCAATAAATGACCCCAATTCACCACTAAAGGGGAAGAGGTCCTTCCCCAGCTCATCTAGACATCAAACCAGGACAACTCATTTCTAGCTGGGGCTACTGAAGCCCTGATCCACACTCCAGCCAACTTCACACCCTGAGTGCTCATCTTATCCAGCCAAACTCTGCTTCCAGTCTGTCTGCAGTGACTACACCTGCACGACTAGACTCTACTGAAGAGTAAGAGAGAATCGTATTCAGTCACGGCTCATAGGAAATCTCAGGGGCCACCAGCAGCATTCTTTATAAGCAGCAGGACCAGTATACATGAAATGGTCAAGACCCAGAAAGTAGGCAGACCACTGAGCGGGGCATCACTAAAGAAAGATGAAGGAGGCAGACATGCTGAAGGTGTTCAGCAGCAAAACTGAAAGGAGAAGAACATACAGGAGGCCCATCCCAGTATAATCAGAGTGGCAGACAAAGAACCAAGGCAGAGACTGAATATAGAAGCAGGGTGGCATGGTGGGTACACAACTGGGCTCCGGTTATAAATTGCCTGGATCGAACCCTGGCTCTGATCCATGACTGGGGGCAAGCAAAAGAACAACAACAAAAATAAAATAAAACACTCTAGGGCTTCCCTGGTGGCGCAGTGGTTGAGAGTCTGCCTGCCGATGCAGGGGACATGGGTTCGTGCCCCGGTCCGGGAAGATCCCACATGCCACAGAGCGGCTGGGCCCGTGAGCCATGGCCGCTGAGCCTGCGCGTCCAGAGCCTGTGCTCCGCAACGGGAGAGGCCACAGCAGCGAGAGTCCCGCGTACCGCAAAAAAACAAACAAACAAAAAAAAACACTCTAAGCCTCAGTTTTCTCATCTGCAAAATAGGAATAATATTACCTTTCTCATAGGGTTATTAAATACGATAGTGAGTATGAGGACCAGCACAATAGCTGGTGCTTAATCAAATGCTAGCAATATCATTATAAGAAAAAGAGGCAGATCCTAGGACCCAAGACAGAGGCTTAGGCAAAAGGAAATAAGACAAAAGGCCAGTTACAAATCAGAGCAGACCCTGCAGTAAAAAGAGAAGCCTTGTCACCACGATGGCAATAGACTAGAGCTCTCAGTTCTAGTTGCTTTGTAAAAACAGGGTTGGCTCCAGAGCCTTGGGCCAACTGGACAGCTGTGACCTTAGCTGCAAAGGTTAGAGGCCTGGAGGCGGGGGAACCAAGCTGACTGTTATGCCCATTGGCTTGCCACAGGTTCAAAGCTGAGGCCACTCGCTGGGACTCCTAGAGCCCACTTTCCTTTGAATCCATAGGTCCTTCCCAGTGTGGCCCTTACCTTCAGGAATTACTTTAAAAAACAAAAAACAAAACAAACAAACAAAAACTCCTAGTATTTTCTACCTCCAGCTGCAGGTTCCCATTCTTGCCCTGGCCAGGGGCCCCCCTTCTGTGCTACAGTCATTTTAGTTTCTCTAGCACCTCCCCTGCTTTGCTCAGTCTCCCTTCCAGCCTTCATTCTAGGCCCTTTAAACAGGCCCACGGAGTCCCCAGAGTCCAAAAGAAGGCTTTCTTCCCTACCCTTTCTCCCCACTCCCAACAAGTCCCACACCCTGCCCACCCCCAACCAGCCAGAGTCTTATTAGCTTCCAACTCCACCCTATAAAGCCTTCATTTAGGAATTCTCATACATATTTCCATGTTAATAACACCCACCATCTTCCCTGGAAAGTTCCCATTAGCTTTTCCTTAAGCACTCAAAATACAGTAAGACTTCACATTCATGTCTTAACACAGAAACCTCTGTCCTGCTGGCTCTTCAGTTCACTGTCATTAGGGGGAAGGGAAGCATTTGACAATACTCTGAAAACAAACCAAACCAGGAAGTGGATAAATGGGGACATTTTTCTTAACATGTTTACTTCTGACCTTCTCCCCTCCATCCCCCAAAGCTGACATACCCAGTACTCTGCTTCTCACTGCAGCACAGAGATATTTGGGGTCTGTCTCCAGCACAGACCAATAGATCTGTTCTCTTCTAGGGCAAAGCTTGAAGCTTTAATCTTGTCCAGCCATTTCACAGATTCATTGTAGAGCAGTTACAGATCTGTGATAAGGGGAACCAAGCAAGAGCGCCCACCTGGAGCCATCCGAGAGCATCAGTGTGGCTCAAGATCAATAGGCCCCCACGGTAGAAGGCCAAGAGGTAATTATCCTCCCTGCAGAAAGTACTCCTATCTGTGCCTGCAGGGTTCTATCTCCTGCTTATTTTCTGCACTCATGCACAGGAACTGGGGGAAAAAAAATTCAATAATGATACTGTGGTCAGCTGTACTCTCGGGTTAGGCAGTATTGGAAGAACATTCCCATTTTATAAAACTACCAAGTCTTAGAATATTTTCGGAGCTGAAGGAACCTCAGGAGTAATCTCTCCCACTTCTTCATTTTAGAGATGAAGAAACTGAGACCTTGAGAAGTAAATGGACCCACAAGGGTGACCAGAGCAGAAGAGGAAGCAGCTTCTCTCTTCCTGTGCTCTAGCCATTGCACCACACCATCCCACGGACAGCTTCATCTTGGCTATTCACAAAACGCATTTTTTAATGTAAATATATGACAGGGACTGAAAAACAACATGAGTGGATTTTTTTTCTTTGAAAAGTATTTATAATACCACAATGTTTTTACAAGAAATATACGTACCTGAATTGTCCTTAGAGAATGAGAAAGCACTAAGGATCAAAGAAGTCATTTGGTTGCAGAGAAGAAAAGGGGAAGAAAGTCATGGGTGTGTGTGTGGAAAAAACCAAGATGAGAGGTTTAAATAGTATTGAGATTGAATGCAGCATGAAGAAGGGAAGAACGGGGCTGAAAAAGAACATCCATGGAAGAAGGATATAGGAGATCAAGAGAGAAGAAAGACTCCAGAGAATCCTGAGGAAGTACTTTGAACTGTAAAGTGTGAGAATTCTTAATGTTACAGCTTTACAATACTGTGAGTAATGGAAAAGGACAATGGGGAAATGACCTCTGTTAAGCAGGTGATTTACATATTTTCTCATTCAATCCTCACAAAATACCATTATATCTATTTTACAGATGAGAAACTATGTCTCAGAGAAGTTAACTTACCTATGGTCACAAAACTAAAATGTAGTAAAGCCAAGATTTTATTCAGGGTTGACACCAAAATCCGTCTAACAATCTAGGTTATGGCTTCCTTTCCACTGGAAACTGTAACACAAGTTATAGTGCAGAGTTAGAATCTCATTGCTACATTTGAAAAGCGGCAACCACGTGTCATATTAATACATTTAACATTACAACCTGGAAATGCTCTATTCTACTAACTTTTACTTTGGGCCATAAGAATTATCTCCAAGCATTATAGAAAGTTGAAGCTGGGTTTTGGGCCAATCAAAGAATGATCAATGCGAGAGGTCCTTTTATTACCTAAGTGATTAAAAAAAAAAAATTGTATCAAGGGTTCATGTCCCCATTTCAAAGTAAAACAATGTGAGTCCTCACCTAGCAACCAAAATTTATGTTCCTAGCTCATTTCAATTCAGATTAGGTTTTAGAAATCCTAGTTCGTATTCAGTTTCCATTTCTTCATTCTTATGTATTTTTTAATTAAAGTGTGATATTTTCGACATAATTTAGCTCCAAAAGTTTTAATAGTTCCTCTATTAAGAATATACCATTAGGGCTTCCCTGGTGGCGCAGTGGTTGAGAGTCTGCCTGCCAATGCAGGGGACGCGGGTTCGTGCCCCGGTCCGCGAAGATCCCACATGCCGCGGAGCTGCTGGGCCCGTGAGCCATGGCCACTGAGCCTGCGCGTCCAGAGCCTGTGCTCCGCAACGGGAGAGAACACAGCAGTGAGAGACCCGCGTACCGCAAAAAAAAAAAAAAAAAAAAAAGAATATACCACTAGATAACCACATACTGCGAAAATGCCAAAGAACTGATTAAAAGTTCAGATTCCCTTGTTAATTTATGTTATTTCAAGGGAAATGATTGCATATATGATAACAATTTCTCTGGGAGGTATGTTTTGCTTTCTCTTATGATTACTACACAACTGGAAATTAATTTAATTTTCATGATCTCTTGTGCAGTTTCTTTTGTTCTACAGATCTTCATCTCCCCCTTCCCAAAATATTTTAATATCAAAATAACTGAGCTGATATTATTATTTATTTTTTTTTTGCGGAGCACAGGCTCAGCGGCCATGGCTCACGGGCCCAGCTGCTCCGAGGCATATGGGATCTTCCCAGACTGGGACACGAACCGGTGTCCCCTGCATCCGCAGGCAGACTCTCAACCACTGCGCCACCAGGGAAGCCCTATATTTTAAAGTCCTAATATAGAAGACTTTTAGCAGTTACAAGAAGTTGATTTTAATAGACATTGAGTTCAGCAGATTAATTATAATTTCAAATGACAGTGAAAAGTTGAGGAAGGAACTGAAGAGAACAAGAAGAATGTGAGAAAAAAGGAGTTTCCCCAGTAAGACAATTTTTTGTTAATTTTTAACCCAAAATTGAATCCACATTTTATTCATTTCCACATTAAATTATAAACACATTTTGAGGTGTTGTTTTTAGATGTTTTTTGTTTTGTTTTGTTTTGTTTTAGATGTTTTTAATTTGTCTAGTCTAACACACAACCTAAAAATTTTCCTTTAGGGTGTGACAATGCTTAAAAACAAAACGAAAACAAACCCTTTTTCCTGTTCTGTTTAAGGTGGGTGGATCAAAGAATGTCTGGGCAGATAAGAGAGCTTCAGACATTGGGCAACCCCAGTTACTGAGGAGAATAAAAAGGACGGTTCTTACAATCATGTCTATAAACAGTTTCTTGCTCAAAAAGGCAAGAGACTTCTCCAAACACTTGTTGGTAAGTGTTCAATTCAGTTTGCTACATTTCACATCTTCACAGTCTTCAAAGGCTACAAATTTGAAACATTATTGGGTAGGAAGGTTTTGAAACTCAAGTTCCATTTATTCTTGGCCAAGTTCAATAGTCTGGTTCCTGGGATGGGGACCAGGGAGGGACAAACAGAAATAGTTTCTGATGATTTCCTCATACTCAAGCTCCCTAGAGGAGTCAAAAATGTTTGTTGTTGTTTTATTTTGTTTTAAGTATGAGTCTAAAATACAACTGAGAAAAGTGTTTTACTTTGTTTTGTGTTTCAGCAGCCAAGACCCAAGGTGCTCTGATTCTGTAGATTGAGTCCCACTTTCCTTCTTGGGTAACTTCTGTTTGGTTGGTTGGTTCGTTGGTTGGTTTTTATTCTGGGCACACTGATGCTTTGAAAGAAATTTGAGACTTGTTAGAAAGAAGAAAAGAAAGAAGAGATTTTGAGTAGGTGAATTAGTTATCTATTGCTGTATAACAAATTACCCCTCCCCAAAACTACCAGCTTAAAGTAACAAACATGTATTATCTCAACTAGTTTCTGAGGTAGAAGAATGGAGAAGCAGCTTACTTGGGGGTTCTGGCTCAGAGTCGCTCATGAAGTTACAGTCAAGCTGTCAGCCAGGGCTGTAGTCACTGAAGGCTCAGGATCCATTTCAAGGACACACACATGGCTGTTGACAGGCCTCAGTTTCTTGTTGGCTGTTGGCTGGAAACTTCATTTCCTAATCATGTGGGCCTCTCCATAAGGCTGCTCACAAGGCTTGCTTCCCCCAGAGTAAGGGATCTAAGAGATAGAAAGAGAGAGACCGACGACAAACAGATGCAACATGCCCATGATGGAAGTACAGCCTCTTAGAACCTAATCTCAGAAGTGACATTCCTTCACTTCTGCTGTTCCTTACTGCTCACACAGAACACCCTGGCACATGGTAGCAGGGGCTTGCATGAAGCCACAAATACCAGGAGATGGGGATTGTTGGGGGCCATCTTGGAGGCTGACTATCATAGAAGGCAACTAGCAAATCTGACAAACTTTGACCCCTTTTTTTTTTTTGCCATGCAGCGTGGCTTGTGGGATCTTAGCTCCCCAGCCAAGGATCGAACCCGCGCCCTCAGCAGTGAGAGTGCAGAGACTTAACCACTGGTCCGCCAGGGAATTCCCAAGCCCTTAATTTATATTTCATATACCATTATTGAGACTTCACACAGCCACAGAACCTGGGACACTCAACAAATATTTATGGAATGAGTGAGTTGAGAAACGTACATTTCAAGCTACTGTGCTGTGCTGCTATCTTCCGGCCAGCAACTGGCATCGTAACCATTTTATTAGGACTTCGGCATTTCTTTCTGCAAATATTTCACGGGAGTGATTTTCAAATGATGCTCCAAGGGGTCCCAGGTGGAGCCCCTGGAAGGTAACCCCTCAACCCTTCTTGGTTCAGTCAGAGCAACTCCCCTGACATCTATTTTTACATGTTGGATTTCCTTTGAAAAACAATTCTTCAGCTAAAAAAGGGGGGGGGGGGTTAAACTAAACCCTTCTTATGCATTTTACCTATGTTATTTTAAATAAAAATATTAGAAAATGGATAAATGAAAATGTAGATAGTGCTGAAAAGTATTGTCCTCTAAATTTAGAAATCCTCAGGGAAGCCCAAAGCAGTAAATCTTTAATGTCAATTCAGACATTAGGCTTAAGCTGGTTGACTTTGGATTCAATTATACAAAACATACACATGGAGGTGTGCACACACAAAAGACAGGGAAAAATATATGCAAAAATCTAGAAGTATGCAATTGAAGATTATGTCTTAAAATAAGGTAAAATTAAATTTTTTATATTTTTTCCAGCTCTTGAGGAGGGAGGACATTCTCAGAATATATGAGCCTATCTTTTGACTTTTGTGTCAGACTTTCCTATTAGTTTTGGGGGACAAAGTACACGGAGAGGTAGAATCTTGTCTGTGTGCTCCTAAATTTTGCTGGATTTATCATCCCATGTTTAAAATTCCCCATATTTCCACGGCTAGCCAGACTCTAATCAAATACTACAAGTGTTTCGAGGGACCCTTTAAAGCCATTGGGCCTTAACCTCACCTTAAGCCAAACAGAATATTTGGATTTCTATCAAAGTAGCCTTTCTTCACCCAAGTTCTCAGAAATCACAAGCCTCTCAAGTATCTTCTAAATGAGCTCTGTTTTGTGTGTTTTACTTCGCATAAGGCAAAGGTCATTTGCTTTACCATTAGCTCCATGTCTCAGTTGATTGTAAAGTCCTCAAATAACTACACATTGACTATAAAATGTCATTAAGGTATATCATATCCTCTTAAAAATTCCCATAGAAAGGAACAAGGAAAAAAATTAATGAATTAGCCTCCACTTATAAGGAAAACAAAGAGCTTAACTATTGAATTACACTACCTAAAATTGAATGTTTGGGGATTGAATTGTGTCCCCAAAACGATATGTTGAAGTCCAAACCCACACTATCTCAGGATGTGACCTTATTTGGAAATAGGGTTATTGCAGATGTAAAGATGAGGTCATGATGGAGTAGGGTGGGCACCTAATCCAATGTGACTGGTGTCCTTAGAAGAAAAGAACCATGTGAAGCCTGGGAGAATACCATGTGAAGACGGAAGGTTGGAGTTTGCATCTACAAGCCAAGGAATGAATGCCTGGGGCTACTAGAATCTAAGAGAGCAACGAACAGATTCTCCCTCAGAGCCCTCAGAAGAAACCAGGCCTTCCCACACCTTGATTTTAAGCTTCTAGCCTCCAGAACTGTGAGAAAAATCAGTTCTGTTGATTAAGTTACTCAGGTTATAGTACTTTGTTTGCAACCCTAGCAAACCAATACAGTGAATTCATGTCTTACAGCTCTAGTCCAGTTCCCACAATGCCTTTAGGAAAATTAACTCCCGGACTGCTCTGGGCAGACCACTGAAAGCTTCTATGCCTCTCCATTGTCCTCAGCAGGGCTCACAGGCTGCTGCCTGCCTTGCAGACAGGTTTTATTTTTGCCTATTTATTTTTTAAAAAGTTTATTTTGACTCCAATGATAAAGTTGAGAGATTTCCCATCAAAATCTGGATTCCAATTTCTCTTGAAAAATCAGAAAATCTGGCAGGAAACTCAAACTCAATAGGATTCTAGTCCTTTCTGCATCTTATCTGCCTGGAGGTATAGTTATTTATATACCTGCTTTACCCTCTTCCAAACTTAGTCTCACCTATCTATTCATCCCCTACCACTGTGGTTGTCAAACTTCAGCAGGCATCAGAATCACCTGGAAGTCTTGTTAAAGCCCAGCTCCCTGGGCCCTACCCCAGAGTTTCTGATGCAGCAGGTTTGGGGGTGAGGCCCATGATTTGCATTTCTAGGATTTCCCAGATGACACTGCAGCTGCTGGTCTGAGGACAACACTTTGAGAACCACTGCCTTATAACACGATGTTGGTCTTGCACATAAAATGGGCTCAATAAATTGCTGAATTATTATAGTTGTTGCATAGTGATTAAGAGCACACAAATACCATTTGCAGCTTCCAATTTCATCACTCACTATGACTTTGCACAGGTTACTTAATTTCCTTGTACCTCTAGATCCTTGCTTGTTTAATTAGAAAAATAAGAGCACCTGTGTACTTCAAAGGGCTGTTATCAATATTAAATGAGATGATACAGGTAAAATACTGCAGCTGATCATCCGTGCTCAGCAGACATTAGCTGTTATTACTATTTATTAATTCTCTCCTTCCCCTAGTCTATAAGTTTGAAGCCAGTCTCCCTCTCATTTTCCTTTATATAACCACCCCCTGGACCCGCACCGATATCTAAAGCTGTGCCTCACCCAAAACAGGCACTGAATAAACATTTCCTGAATGAATAAATGAAGAAACTTAACATACACTCAAATTCCGTGGGTTGAACATATCAGTTAGGACAACCAAGCTGAGTCGACACTCTTCTAGAGCCCTTATAGTTGCAACACAAAGCTGAATTAAAATGGGTATTCCTAAATTAAAGTGTAAACTCAGAGATGATTGGCAAATGTAATAATTCCCCAAAGGGGCATTAACAGCTAGCTTTTTTGCACACGACCTCGGTGTCAGGCACTATTCTCTGTCCTCTGGGCTTACTCACCCCTCAAATCAGGCCTCGTTAACGTTAAACCTCAGGTTGATATATCAGTTAGCAATTGCATTTGGCTACTTGTGACAGAGACACCAAAAATAATGACCCAAACACACAAAGGAATTTTCTCTCATAAGGAAAAACCAGAGGAGGCAGGTCAGGGCTGGTGTGACAACTCAGCAAAAGCTTCAGGGACCGAGGCACCTTCTCTCTTCCTGTACCTCACCTCAACCCTCAGCTGTGTCTTCAAGGTCACCTGGTAGTCCAGCATCGCTAATTGGGGCGCCAGCCTCATATCAGCTTTCCAGTCAGCAGGGAGACAGGAAGGGCAAAAGCGCCCGCCCTCCCTTTGCAGAAGGCTTCCTGGAAGTTCCACAGAATACTCTGCCCACATCCAGTCAGCCCAAACCTGGTCACACGGCCACACCTACCTCAGGGGAAACTCGATCTCTGAGCTGAACACGTTGCTGCCCTGGGAAAGCCAGTTTCTGTTAGTAAGGAGAGAGGGAGAGCCCATCTAGAGCATTCACCATGTCTGCAACAGCTAATACAAGTTCACACACGTAAACAAACACATACAGACATGCAGTCTTCATCCTGGGCTCCCACTGAAGAGCAAATCCCACGTTTGAAACACGTTTCAAATTTGTTAAGTAAGCTACCGTGAGTGTAGGTTTCACTCACACATTTTTGCTATCACCTTTTTGATGAGGCAAGACAAGAACCTTGACCATATCTCAGCCTTGGGGAAAGCAGCTGGCTCCCCAGCAGTGCCACGGGCTGTGTGTATGAGGAGTGTGAATTTGGATCACACACACTGTGATGATGCTGGCAGTGGGGATAAAAATAAGTGCCTCCCAACACCCTCTGCATTGTGATTACAGTATCCAAACCTTGAGCCCGAGGGTGCTGAAAGCAAACAGCAGGAGAATGAACACACTGTAATGCCTCCTTCAAGGAAAGCTGATAGGATCTGAAAAAACAGGAGACGTCACTGAGTAGGAAACTCTCCCTTTCCCTCTCTCTCTCTCTCTCTCTCTCTCTCTCTCTGTCTCCCTTTTCCCCCCTCCCCCTTCCCACTATCTAAAATGTATCAGGGTTGTAGTGTTAATTAACTTTGCGACTTAAAGTGTAAAGCACCCCTATGCAAACCACCAAAGAGCACCTCCTCCATTGAAACCCTCTAAGCCATCAGCTAACCTGGATTTGCAATTTCTCCGTGATTGAGCCTTGCAAGGCAGACAAAAACTCCTTTATAAAAAAGCTCGGAAAGAAGTGAACTCTGAAACGATAGGGTCTCTGTGTTCTTTGTGTAGGTAGGCAATTTCCCAGCAAGGTTTCGGGTTTTGCAGTTAGCTTTTGTAATTACAATAAAAGAGAGATAGTAACCTTTACAGTGAGTGGCAGTAGCACCCTAACACTAGGCTGTGTGAAAACAGATCACATTACCTAGAGCCTCACATTGCAGGGGGGGGGGTTATTGTATAAAAATGGGTTCTGTTGTAGGCATCCAGGTAGCCTTTCTTTATCAAGGCAGGCCATTGCACCTGTGTGAGGCGGATTTTTTTTTTTCAGTAAGGGAAAATCTCTCCTCCCAGCAATTCAATTGATATTGAAAGTCACTTGCTAAGTGGATTTGTCGGGGAGTTGTGTGGGGGGATGGACAGAGAGGAGGAAATCTTGCAGGTGGGAGGGGAAGCATCCACAAGCTAAGTAAACTACTAGGTGAACAACCTCAGGGGTGAGACTGCTCTGGGATTCCTTTGGTTGCTGTATGTGGCTACCCTGACTAACAGAGTTTGGAAGCTGCTGGTCATCATCACTTTTGCTTTCCTGTGATGAGAATGAATGCTATTAAACTAAGAACTGTTTTCACTTTTGAAGACTTTCTTTTAACTTAGTTCATGGAACATGAGTGTTGCATAAAATTATATCCTACCTAATAAATACCAACGTTAAAAGTTACATTTTCACATAGAAAATTGTCCTTCGTGCTGAGCTTCTGCTAGTAGAAGAATTTAAAGAGAGTGTCTCTTATCTATCGATGTTAATGGGCCTTCACATCACCATGGACGGATTGGAACTGTGTGCAAGAAGGCACGGATCGTGATAATTCAGTGCCGGTAAAGGCTGCTCAATTGACAGAAGATGTGTACTGAGGAAAGCAGTCATGCAGTCAGTAAATATTTATTGAGTTAGGAGCTTTAACGGGATATTGTCAGAGCTTAAAAGAGGGTGTGTATGCATGTGAAATGGTCTAAGACTAATAAATTTACAAGAGCAAAACCAAACTGGAACAAATTGGGAAGTGCTGAGGAGTTGCAGAAGGGAGCGTGGTAAGGTGAGGCCAGCCCAGGAAGGCGGTTTGGGACCAGGCTAACTCTGAATCGGAAGTTTAGGGCTCGTGGCCCCAGGTCCCTGCATAACATGTAAATCCCTGCTGGACCCAGCCAGCCATTCACTGAGGGCAAGAACCCATCAAGGACATTTTAAGCATGTATATGTGTCCTATTCTATTTTCCAGGCTTCCTAGAGAAGGAAAGGTATGTACCTCAGAGGTCAAAAGTGACCCAAAATAGTCTTGTGTTTGGCCTGCAATTTTTTTTTTTTGAGCTAGCATTTAAAAATCAATGGAGAGGGCTTCCGTGGTGGCGCAGTGGTTGAGAATCCGCCTGCCAACACAGGGGACATGGGTTCGAGCCCTGGTCCGGGAAGATCCCACATGCCGCGGAGCAACTAAGCCCGTGCGCCACAACTACTGAGTCTGCGCTCTAGAGCCGGTGAGCCACAACTACTGAGTCCATGTGCCACAACTACTGAGCCTGCGTGCTGTAACTACTGAAGCCCACATGCCTAGAGCCCGTGCTCCGCAACGAGAGGCCACTGCAACGAGAAGCCCGCGCACCACAATGAAGAGTAGCCCACACTTGCCGCAACTAGAGAAAACCGGCACGCAGCAACACCCAACGCAGCCAAAAACAAACAAATAAATAAATAAATGTAAAAACACAAAACAAAGTACCTGTAGCGCACACACACACACAAAAAAAGCCCCCACCCCCCCCCAAAAAACAATGGCGATTTCTGTCTTCTTTAAGAGAAATTAGGAGATAATTTGGTGCAATCTGGATTTGCACCGCTGAAATACGAGTCCAGCGCTGGTAAATTTCAGACAGCCATCTCACCGTCCAGGGGAGGTGGGCCTTGCCTCCCCACACACAGTCCCCGCCACTTCCCGCAGCCTCCCCTTCTCCTCTGCTCTGAAGTCTCCCATCAGCTGCCATTTCCCATAAGGGTTACAAGGTTGGTATTTTATAGGAAAGAAATATGTTCTTCCAATGTCACTATCAAATACGGGGACATGACGGACCTGAAGGATTATGTATCAAGGGGAAAAAATCATTCTTTGCTTCATTCTACAACTATTTATTGAAGACCTACTATGAGCCAGGTACTGTTTTAAACACTAAGGATATAAGGGCAGGGTCGGGGGGAATGGACATGTTCCTCCCCCTGTCAAGCCGTTTCTTATTTGTAAGAGAGAGACGATAAACAAAAAATACGATAGCACTGCAGAGAGTAGTATGTAATATGAGAAGAAAAAAAAAGCAGGGGTAGAGTAAGGGTGGAGGGTCGGGATGGGGTGAAGGGGCAGCTATGTTGGTCACAGAAGGCCGCTCCAGTGAAGTGGCATTTGAACAGAAATCAGAATGAACTGGAGGAGTGAGCTTTGAGAAAGTGTATTTCTTTGTGGAAGGGAAAAAAATCTTTCAATGTATTTAATATGCAAAGGGCCTTTGTGTCAAAAGAACTCAGGCACTATTATGAAATAAACCAAGGTAAAAATTATGGAAGAGCAAACAGAAAAATTCAGGCCCAGTCTTCAAGAAGCCTGCTTTTTAAATGATTTTTAAATTAAATGATCTTTAAAAGAAAGATCTATATTTTGAATTTTTATATTCATTTCACTAAAGACCAAAATCCAGTTTGATATTAGCAATCTAATTACATTTCCATCTTAGTGACCTTATGGGATAGGGAAGAACATCTCCATTCTACAGATAGAAAAGCAAAGCTCAGAACCGTTAAAACTCGCTGCACATGGCAGCATCATTACTACGTAGACAGGACAAGGCTATCCTGATTCCAGTCCCAGCGAATTTCCAAGGCTAGTGCTTTAATATGTTCCTCCTCTGAAGCACCTGTAACAAGAGCGGAGCGAAAGCAAACCTGGGTGAGGAAGTGAGGGGGTACAGAGTTTTAGAGGGCCAGGAAGTGTTTCTGAGCAACCGGCTCTAGATACAAAATTTCTTTATGATCTCATGTTATTTCTGAAATACAAACACATTTTACATTTGTTCCATAATGTATCTGTATTCTTTCAATTTTGATCAAATAAACACACTACAAGAAGATGTGCTGTTTTTACTGCTTAACTTTGCCTACCATCCCCCCCAAATGCACTGAGTACCCCAGTTTAGAAAACAGGGCCAGAAGGTCTGCAGAATTAACAAGTAGAACCAGAGCCAACAGGGACTTGAATACCCATCAGGGCTACAGACCATGATATTCTCCATCAAATGCACAATTATTAAGATACATAAAGATAATTAAAATACTCTCTACATCAAGATCAAACATTCAGTTTATTACTTTAGTGTAATTTTCAAGATGTTGTGCACATCTGGAGTTAAAATAACACAATCTAAGAAAACTGGGGATGGTAAGGTCCAAGAATAAAGTTATTGTCTTTGCACACAAATCAGTGGATTGCTGAGACAAGTTTTCCTTTACTGCATAGTTATTATTTCATTGAGGGTAAAATACAACGTTACTGTTCCGGAATGTATCACATAGATGTTTCCAAGGGTTGGTGTCTCTGCACTCTTCTAATCATAAACTGTTACAGATGGGTTTCTGGGGTTCTGTGGATCACATGATAAAAATAACTCTCCCTTGCCTTGTCTTTCAATCTTTGTGTAATTGCAGGGGGTACGTATCAGTTTTTGGCTCATCTGTAATGGAGGACCCTCTTCCCTGACTTTTCCCTAAAGGACTCTATTTATATTGCACCTGATATGTACCCAGTCTCCAAGTAGAAGGATGAACTTGGCGAGAGTCTTTCTTCAACCCATTCATCACGGCCATTGCAAATGTCTGGCATGAGTCCACGTTATTTCCCTCACATTCCAACGCATGTCATTCCAAGACATCTTTCCTCGTACCATGTAGGAAATAGCTCCATGCACCAAGAAACAAAACCCAGCCAAGGAATCTGATATTCTGTCCAAAGACCTTTGAAGAAGATGCTGATGTTGGTTCACTTGAACTAAAGGCTTCTAGAAATAAATCTGCGTATGAGTTAGTAGTGGATTTAAAAGAAGGATGCAGAACTGTCCTTCTACGGCCCATTTCAAGGGAGGGGGGAAAAAAGAGACTTGTTTCATCTGCAAACCATTTGAGGAAGCAACTGACAGGGAAGTTCTCTTAACATGCTTTGCTGTGGCCTCTAACCTTCTGCTGCTTCCCTCCCTTCCCTTCCCCCACCGCCTTACTCCTGTTCTTTAAAAGTACTGATGATGCAAATCACCGTAGCCCCCACTTGCTCCATTGCCCTAGGTCAGGCTGTCCTTATCTGTCTTCCTCATTGCTGGAACTGCCTGTCTCTAGCATCTCCTCTCTCAGGTCTACCCTCCCCACCGCTGCCAGAGCAAACTTAGCAAAGCACAGATCTCATCCAGTCCCTCTCCTGATTAAAAGTCTCAGAAGCTCCCCATACCTGCAGGGGAAGGTCCTTCTCATAGGACCCGGATTACCTTTCTCTCCCATCTCTGACAGTTCCCTGCCCCATGTACTCTGGGCCCTGCTCTCCCTCCAACACACCCGTGCACCTGCTGGCCTCTCCAAACGGAAAACCTGTCCTTCTCTCTGCCTGTCTGGCTTCTGTTGGAATTCCTTCACAATTCAGCTCTCCTCTCTCAAACATCCCCACTCCACCCCAGCTCCGCTCAGAGCACCTCAAACAGAGCTCTAACTTAGCAAGTATATTTTAACTTCATTTGTTTTACCATCTCTACCCAGGCCTCACCATCCCTCAGAGGATAAAGACCGGGTCTTCATTTCATATCCCCTTCCCCCCAGGGGCATTAACTCCCCCACACATCCAATCTACCCTGCCTTAAAAAAACCCCAAGGCTGGAAGCAGAGAGATGTAGCAGGTGCTTGAGATGGGCTCCCAGGAGCAACACCGGGACCTGCCCAGCACAGCTGCAGCAGGAATGAGGTGGGCGGAGGGCATGCGGCTAAGAGCATAAAATGTGTCTGCTGCAGGCACACAGGTTTGAGTAACCATGGAAACTCAGAGTAGGAGAGCACCTCAGAGGCCCCCTGGCTCAGCCTCTCATGCAGTGCAGGGATACTTTTGCAGATCGCTGACAGATGGGCAGCTTCTCCTCCTCTCCTCCCTTGACATAGCCAGATGTTATCACCAGACAGCTCGCTGCTTGGCATTTCTACCAAGCATAAATTGATCTGATTTTAATAATATTTAAAAATTAAAAAATAATAACATTATTGAATGTTATATGCCAAGTACCGTACTAAGAGCTTGCCATGTACCATTTAATCTTCACAAGTACCTTCTCTGGTAAATACAATCATCATCTCCATTTTCTAGGCAAAGACTCTAGCAGATGCTGCCTGTGCCCTGACCGTCGCCTCTCAGACCCGTCATTTTAGTGCATGCTGGCAGGACTCCCCCATGACACACCTGCATCTCTGGGCCAGAGCCCACTTTCCTGCAGTATATTTGACCAGAAGTGCCAGAGAATTAACACCCCCTTAGAAGCATCCCTCAACCAATGACCAAGAGGACTGCTCCTCAGGTGGGTTGGCTCTGCAGTGTGTGGTCTACACTGGCTCTCAGAGTTCCCCAGTAGGGTGAAGCTCTGGTCTCACAATTGTAACATGCTTGATAACTCAGCTTTTATTGGCCACTTTCCCTTCATCTGCTTACTTCCCCACTCCCCTACCAGTGTTTTCTCAGATCACCTCCCAATATTTGCACTTGAACCTGATTGATCACTGGGTCTACTTCTGGAAAACCTAACAAAGACAAGGAGGCAAAGGCACAGAGATGCAGGGACACACTCAGGATGATGTCTCACTCCAGGGCCCTCACTTGTCTCCACTACCCTGTAATGCTTCCTCATCCAGGCTTCCCACTGGAGAAGGAAACGCCATCTTCTCCTTCCACTATAACCAAATACATGAAGGCAGCCCAAGCAGCTCCTATTCCTTCTGCTGTGACGGATACAAATGTGGTCTCTATGCCCATCACCCCCTTGTGAGGCACCCAATCTAGTGTCAAATTTTCCACTTACACTTAAACATATGAAATTTTTTCTGCTTTAAACCTTTCATAATTCCATGCATATGTTTCTTAATCCTGTGTCATTGTAGAAGCAGAGAATTCAGAATATAGTCTAGTAAGCCATTCAACTTTAACTCTATTTTAATAGGAAAAAAATGCCTGGGACTCTTTCTATGTTCAGAATAGCATCCATGCACACGAAATGTTGAATTGATTACAGTGAATCTTATTAAATATGGCAATACAAGTAATAATTACGTTCTTATCAATTTAGTGAGATATAAATACTGAACATCTACTATTTATTCATTAACAAAATAACAATAAACACTCTAATAGACTCCTACTGTGCATCTTAGTCAATTGCTCCCTCATCCAGAGGTCCTGGATTTACCTCTGATATACTTTCTTCTCCAGCATCTTCTAAGTTGGCTATAAATAAAAATTCAGATAGATTTTTAACCTTAGATTAACTCTACAGAAAGTACTCCCAGAAGTTAGCCACTCCACGGTGGGCTGTGTAAAACATTTTTGCTGAGTTTAAAGTTCTTGATCTGCTACAAGGAATCAATCTAGGTATGACATAGTCAATGTACAATAATTGATAACTTCAGGAATTATGTCACAGATTACAAAATGACGATTTATAGAATATTAGGGTGAGAGGAACCTTAGAAAACATCTATTTTAATTTCATATTTTGCAGAAGTAAGACCTTACAAACAGGTAGTGACATAATCAGAATTAGAACTTAGGTTTCTAAACTCTCAATTCAGTGCTTAGTCCATTTACCATAATCTGTCACATATTCTGAATAATTTTCACTTTCCATCCAATTACAATAGAGTATTCCCTACATATGGAGTCACTAATTCATCTCCATGATAACCAGCACCTGGTTTGATAAGTGAAACTAATCAAACTTGTGTCTCAGGAATTTAAAATTAGGACAATGAGAGACTGAGTCAGTGGAGAGAACTTGAACTGAGAGATTGTGCTAAATAGTATAGAATTAACACTGGGTGCCATGTTGGGTCTCTACAGTAAGATCAGTGTAAGTTGCCGCAGAGTCCCAAAGAGAAAGAGAGCAGCCTGAGTCTCACTTTCCCAGAGTTCTTCTGAGGCCTGGTGACATTTGGACTTCATGAAGGTTATTTTTATTTTGATGTAGTATCCCTCAACCAATTTACTTGAACCAGCTTGAGTAGGTTTCTCTTCCATATAACCAAAAGTCCCTGGGTAGAAGGCTGTTCCCTCTTCTTGCTTCTAAACTAAGCAACTATAAAGATGGGTGTTGAATAATGTGAGAGTAAGAATGGCCTTTGGAATCAGCGCAAAGAACTGGAATAAAGCAGGAGACTAAGATTAGCCAAATGCCAACTGTGGTTAGAGAATGTCATTGGGTGGGAAAAAGAGGTTGAGATCCCTAACTTCTTAAGCCAGTTTAGGGGCAGTCCCTTGATATGACAAATGTATGGGTTTTGAGTGGTAAGTTTTCTGCCCCCCTCCTCCTCTAGACTTACCCTCATACAATAGGGCCTCTTCAATTTCATACTGGTATTACTGGTTTCCTGTGGACGTCAGACAATCAATATACCTAAATATAATAAAGCATTTTAAAAGATCTTCTCCCCAGTTACATTAAACACAGTTGTACTGGCACTATTTGTTCTCAACCAGCAGCCATTCTCCTACTTCTTTGCTCATAGAATTGTTCTGTCAACAAGGTGACCCTATTTCTATCTCACTAGCTCAAAAAAAACACAAAAAATCTGGCTGACTTTAAGATAATCATGAAAGTGCCATTCCCTTTGTCAGTGATTGGTACAGACATGGACTTGTGACGTAAACCTAGCTGATGAGATAATGGTAGCTAATATTTATTGAATGCTAGCTATGTGCTCTGTTTCAAGGGTTTTACAGGAAATCATTCTCTTTTCTTTCATTACAATTCTAGAACATAAGGTCTATATTTGTCCCTACATCGTGTCTTCTTAAAAAGTGAGATAATTCATTTTCTGCATGGTTTAAGTCATTTTGATTTGTATTTTCTATTGCTTGTCACTACAAACATTTGAACCAATACTCCAATTAATTTGTCCTCTTCTCTTTAGAATACCATTTAAGCATGTGTACAAAGATAGCAAATTGCAATTCTTTCCTTTCCAGTTCTTGTAAGGGTTTTTTCTTATCATTTACTATGAGTGAAGAAGAAGAGGCAGAGGAGGAAAAGTTTCATTTTCATCTATTAGGTTTATTATTAGGATACCTTATTATTGGTTTTATTCATGAAAAAATCACCTTGTAAATAAATATTTTCAGTGCAAACCCTATCAAAAAGATAGACAAATAGCTCTTTCCAAGCTTGTGTTATTTCATTTAGGAGTATCACTTGCTGAAGCAATGACAGATCCTTCCATTGCTCCTCCCAGGACTCTAACTGCATGGTTATCGAGTGAAATCCAGTCTTCTATTATAATTTACATTTTTATGGGACTTCCCTGGTGGTGCAGTGGTTAAGAATCTGCCTGCCAGTGCAGGGGACATGGGTTCAAGCCCTGGTCTGTGAAGATCCCACATCCTTGGAGCAGCTAAGCCCACACGCCACAACTACTGAGTCTGCACTCTACAGCCCGCAAGCCACAACTACTGAGCCCACATGTTGCAACTACTGAAGCCCGTGTGCTCTAGGGCCCATGCTCTGCAACAAGAGAAGCCACCTCAGTGAGAAGCCAGCTCACCGCAACGAAGAGTAGTCCCCGCTCGCCACAACTAGAGAAAGTCCACACGCAGCAACGAAGACCCAATGCAGCCAAAAATAAATAAATTTTTTTTTAATTTACATTTTTATGATTTTAATTTTTGAACCATTTCAAATCATTGCTAACTGGTAAACCATTCCCCCATAAAATAACATTTTTGTTACATGTTTCCTGGTACTTTGGTTACATTTGTACATATTTTCGAAATACAGGAAAAATCATGTTTAATTTCTTTAGTAGATATATGAAATAGCCATTATATAGGCTCTTGGCTATTATATTCCTGATATTATTTTAATAAATTAGGATTCAGGTGTTTTCTTGTTGCTCTCTGGCCAACATAAGGCAATTCAATCTGACAATTTTTATGTTATTATAAATATTTCAGCTGTACTGAAGTAGCTTATATAGTAGTAGAAACAGATAACTAGATGTAAATGCTAACTCTGTAACTTACTATGTTTGTAACACTGGGCAAGTTAATAACAGGTTCGTGCCCCGGTCCAGGAAGATCCCACATGCCGTGGAGTGGCTGGGCCCGTGAGCCATGGCCGCTGGGCCTGTGCATCCAGAGCCTGTGCTCTGCAACGGGAGAGGCCACAACAGTGAGAGGCCCGCGTACCGCAAAAGAAAAAAAAAAAAGGAACAAACATATACGAAGCACTTAGAAAATTCCCAGCACATAGTAAGGACTCTAAATGTTATCATTATTATTATTACCAGGGTTAACCTGTAATAAACAGAAAGCTTGATTAACAGTGGCTTAAACCATAAGAACACATATTATTTACTTAATAAGAAGTGTGTTGCCCCTGGGTTTGGTTTACAGCTCAAAGATATCACGAAGGACTCAGGCTCCTCCCATCCTTCCTCTTTGCTTTTCTCATTGTATTGGCAAAATTTCCCCTCATCACAAGATGGCTGCTTCAATTACAAGTTCTTTAGGCAATAGGATCCTAAACAGGAGGTCATAGGATGAGAGCAAAACTAAAAAAAATAAAAAGGGGGGGGGGTGATTTCTCCTGATGAATATTTATCTTTTCAGAAGAAAAATATTTCCCAGAAATAGTCAGCAGATGTCTTATTGGCCATAACTCTGTTATATGACCACTTCTAGACCAATCACTGGGTAAGAAGAATAGAATTGTTATGATTGATTTAGAGCAACCATGAGTCATTTTTCTGGGGCTGGACCTTTTGTTGCCTGATCAAAACCAGGTTTCTATCACCAAGAGGAAAAAGAGAATAGCCACTGGGTGTACAACCAATAGCGTGTATCATCAACAAGCATTTATTTGTTGCCTATTATGTGCTCAACTTGTGCTCCTGATAAAACTGTAGAAACTACCAAAAGAACAAATGATATTTTCTTGGCCCTTGAGGTCCTATTTACTTGACATCTTTAGACTGAAAGCTACTTCTGCTAGGTCCTGCTAAGCAACTAAACCAGAGCCTTTAAGGCCTCCTTCCTGATCCACTCACTCTGACTGGCTTCACTTACTCCCCCCCAACTATGTTCGAGCTTCTTTTTCTTGGTCACATCCTTGCATTGCATGTTGAAGTACTTCTCCACTTTCAAGTAGTGATAATTGATGGATTGCACAAAGAGTTAATGCTCCAAAATTGCATGTTTAGAAGCTCTGAGCACCCCAGATACCCAGGGGCAGATTCCATTTTTCTTTTTTCTTTTTCTTTTCTTTTTTCCTCTATTGAGGGCCTACTGTGAGCCAGGCATTTTCATAAAATTCTTTCCATTAATTCTCATCCAAAAACTCCATTAAATATGATTCAGATAAAGGAAAGAGAGATTAAGGCAGATTAAGTGATTTGTGCAAAACCATAAGCTAGAAATAGGAAAAATAATTACCTGAGTACTGCTATATATGAGCCAAATACCATCCTAAATGCCACATGTGAATTCATGCCTTTAATTCTCTTAACCACTCAGTGAAGTAAGCAGTCACTCACCACAGATACTCTCCAAACACCCTCTATCTGCCATTACACAGATAAGAAATCTGCAGCTTCAAAAGCTAAGTAATTCAAGTTCACCCAGCTAGAAAGTAACAGGTATTGTATAAAGCTGGGTCTGTCTAATTCCAAATGCTTTATGTTAAAGTCCCACCCACCCCTACACTGCAGGAATTTGAACCCAGGCCTCTTAACTCCTGGGCTCACTCCAAAATCCCTAAATCAGGACAGAACACTCTGCTGTTTTATTCTATCAGCTTGTTCTGTGAGGTGTTCTCCAAGTAGTTCATAATTGGTCCAGTTGTCTAAAACGAAGTTGGGAATTTATCCAAAGTATTTAGCAAATTAGCAACTACATCCTTCCTTTTAGAGAGCAGAGAGGCAAAGCTAGCTGATCCCTACTGAGTTTAAAGAAAGAGACTTCTGGGGAGGCAGATTATGAACATTTATCACATTTCTGCTCTGCCCTCAAGCCCCAAATTAGAGCTTAACACTTGAATTAAGCAAAATTGTGCAGTTGTGCATTTTACCTAGTCTAAGTTTTGTTAGCTGCTCTGTGTTTTAGAAATAATATGACTAAGAGCTCTGCTATAAACCATTAAGACCTGTAATTCCCTGTCAGCCCCAGATTAGAGCTTGCCAGGAAAGAGATTTAACAATTGCTAACTGCTTCAACTTCACCCCTGAAGGAAGCTTTCTATCCCTGCATATCTGTGTCGTGTGGCCTTGCTCTGGTAGCCTCCTACTCAAAAATCAACTGGGACATTATCCATAGAAATACAGAGTTCAAAGGATCATTCCTTGCCTGTTTCCAGCCCTGCTAGAGACTTAGAAGAAGTGGGAGGTGTAGAGAGGCATTTCTTTCTTTGTTCCTTTTTCTTTTAATTTTGTTTGTTGTTGTTTTGCTTTGGGTACCTAGGTTTTAAATATGCCACACGTCAAAATATTACCAAATCCTGTCCCAAAATGCATTTATCTTCATGACAGCGTGAGGTTTCAGAAAGAAAAACCTGATATCTGACACTAACTCCATATAGCTCTACACGTCTGGTCCCCAGTAGCTGGGAAATCATGGGTTAGGGAAGCACGTGTGTGCTGATCAGTCCAGCTATATAAACAATCCACCATGTTAAAAAAAGACGGTATGAGAATCCCAGTGATCAAGATATTTCAGAAGATCCAAAGGCCCATGTAAATTAAATTAAAGAAAACAATGTTATAGTTATATTTACAGTTTTCTTTCATTTACATACCAAAACACATATATACACCCCCCAGAATATCATTTACAAAGTTCATGTGGGTGGGACAGAAAGCATGATGTAGAGTTTTAAGGTCTTTCACACAAATGAAGGAAGACATTGAAGCCTCCCTAATTCTGAGCCCCAATTTTTTCTTTGTGAAACAAGTCTTTGATAGACTTAAGAATTATCTTTAAAGTTTCTTTTAGGTTGAAAAACTTGCCTCTTCATCTCATTTCACCTGTTCTCTATAGGTCCATCTATTATGGTACCAACTACATTCCATTGTTCTGTAATTAGCAGGGACATTTTTTCTGTCTCCTACCATTAGACATGAAGGCGAAGCCAGATATTAACCCAGGACAGGGTTCCCGGTGGAAATGTAGCAAGTGTTCATTAAAGTGAGATGGGGTCTATGAACCTGTTCATTTCCATTTATATTTTGAATGCTATAAGAAAGTTTTCAGAATCATCATGATTCTAGAAATGTCCAGGAAGTAAACAGTTAACTATTACTAAAAACAATGTTTCAATAATATTTGGGATAAGACTCTTGAACATTTATCTAACATTTGTTGAATATAATTATAAGATGTGTACAATCTTGCTTTAGTCAGATGAGTGGATTAATTTAAATGATTTTTCTGTGAGGTTATGGCAGTCCATCCCAATCATTTTCTGATTATTCTTCATATATTTCTTCCCTGTCAAAACTACCTAAATCCCAAGCACCACTAAATCATTGGTTCTCATAGTTCATTCCATGGCTGAACCAGCTAGAGTGTGCATCATAAATACAGCTTCCAGGGCCCTCTGGCAGCCTTGCTGAGCTAGATTCTCCAGAGGTAGAACACTAGAAGCTTCACATTTAATAAACTACAGGTGATTCTTGTTTAATAAACCACAGGTTCTGATGCACACTCATGTGTGAGAACTACCGCTCAGGACCCATGAATTAAAACTGAAGAGCAAACAGAACTGGACTGTGGGGATCTGTTGACACAATTAATTAAGTGGGCTGAAGGTCCATTAGGTTACAAGGTTACTTTGAATCCAGCATCTAAGAGAAGCACCTTGATTTCTGAAACCACTAACCTGAGATTTGACTCAGAGGTCTATCACCATTTATAATCATATGATCTTCTGGTTTCTCTCTGCTTGCTTTCCCTGTGAAGTGAATCATCTCCTTCTATGTCCATGGCAGTTAATATACATTTTATATTTAGAAACAACATCCTCTCACCTCCTTTCAACATTTGCCCCTACTTTTTAAAAAAAAATTTTATTGGAGTATAGTTGATTTACAATGTTGTGTTAGTTTCAGGTGTACAGCAAAGTGAATCTGTTATACATCTACATATTTCCACTCTTTTTTAGATTCTTTTCCCATATAGGTCATTACAGAGTATTGAGTAGAGTTCCCTATGCTATAGAGTAGGTTATCTCTTTTATATATAGTAGTGTGTATATGTCAATCCCAATCTTCCACTTTAACCCCCCCGCCCCCCACCCTTACGCCCTGGTAACCATAAGTTTATTTTCTACATCTGTAACTCTATTTCTGTTTTTTTTTTGTTGTTTTTTTTTTTTTTTTTGCGGTACGCGGGCCTCTCACTGTTGTGGCCTCTCCCATTGAGGAGCACAGGCTCCGGACGCGCAGGCTCAGCGGCCATGGCTCACGGGCCCAGCCGCTCCGCGGCATGTGGGATCTTCCCGGACCGGGGCACGAACCCGTGTCCCCTGCATTGGCAGGTGGACTCCCAACCACCGCACCACCAGGGAAGCCCCTCTATTTCTGTTTTGTAGATAAGTTCATTTATACCCTTTTTTTAAAGATTCCACATATAAGTGATATCATATGAATTACTTGTCTTTCTCTGACTTACTTCACTCAGTATGACAATCTCTAGGTCCATCCATGTTGCTGCAAATGTCATTAATTTTTTCTTTTTATGGCTGAGTAATATTCCATTGTATATATGTACCCCCCATTTTTATCAAACCTCGCATCTCTGCCTTTCCTATAAAGAAGGGACACCTAAAATGTTGCCTCCTTTACAGCCAGTTCACCCAGGGTTCTGCTCAATGGTAGGGTACTCTCCTCTGAACCAGAAATAGCAAAACCATCATATTTAATAGAAAGTAGAAACTTCATGCTAAGGAGAACATGTTGTTACTGAAAAGATAGGTATTTTTAAAGACTTTAAAGTGACCACACAAATACTCAGAATTATTGGCAAACATTTTTGGTGAAATCAAAAATATTTTGACAATCATAATAATGGTACCACTTAGGCAAATTCTCATCCCAGCAAGTACCCATTCCAGTGAGAGAGAACATAGGAGGTCACAGAGAATCTGATGGGAAAACCTTACCAAAAGAAACCATCCACTGTGGAATGTTCATTGGTCTCCTGCATATGCCTTTTCCAGCAATGAGGGGGCATATTCTGAGATACAGAACTAAAGGAGTTTGAAGGAGATAGAATATTTTTGTTCTATATTATTAGAAATAAGGTGCTATCACAGAGTGGATACTCAAAAAAAAGGCAATGAATGAAAAGTGTGTCCCTTCAAAGGAAAAGGCAAAACAAAAAATGTACAGAAGGAAAGAGGAAAGGAGGAATGAAATCCCTAATTCTCTTGGTTTGACACAAGTTTAAGAGGAAGTGAGGAAAAGGGACAGATTTCAAGAGCAAGCATGATATAATGGGAGAGCCCTAAGAGGAAAGTCTATTCATTTCTCCACTTCTAATGGGTTGCAAGAGCTCCCCACTCCACCCAGCAGATTCCTCATGCCCTGGAGGAGCGGCTTGAAGAAGCAACTTTGCCAAGGACATATGATTCTTTGAATTTTGATTTTTGACTGCTAGATAACAGCCACATTAATGAAGGAATTTACCAAACTTAATCATGTTAATCCCCACCCCCACCCTAATCCAGAATGGAATGAGTGTTTTCTTTCCAAGAGAGATAGGCATCCTCCAGTTTTCCCAGTGCTCAGATCCTGCCTGCAGTAGATTGCCTCCAAGTCTCCAGAGGAAAAAAACTTGAGTAAATAACCTACTAAGTAGGAAAGAGGGCTGTTGTTCAGACAATGCCCATCTCACCAGGTTACTGGCTACATCCCTCTGGCCATCCAGAAGGGATCTGAATTAGGAGAAATTTTCTCCAGGTGGTTGTATGATTGAGTCATTCATTCCATGGAGTCAAAAACAAAAACAAAACACACAAAAATAAAGGAATGGGGGGTCAGAAAAAGTAGGATATGACATATTATGTGTCACTGTCCTCCTTTCCCCATTCTTCCAAGAGAAAATGTTTTTTTACAAAAACAACCCCCAAACAATTAACAAAATGGCAATAAGAACATACATATCAATCATTACTTTAAATGTAAATTGACTAAATGCTCCAATCAAAAGACACCAAGTGGCTGAATGGATACAAAAATAAGACCTACATATAAACTGTCTATAAGAGATTCACTTTATTAAGTCCCATTTGTTTATTTTTGTTTTTATTTCCATTATTCCAGGAGGTGGGTCAAAAAAGACCTTGCTGTGGTCTATGTCAAAGAGTGTTTTTCCTATGTTTTCCTCTAAGAGTTTTATAGTATCTGGTCTTACATTTAAGTCTTTAATCCATTTGGAATTTATGTTTGTGTATGGTGTTAGGGAGTATTCTAATTTCATTCTTTTACAGGTAGCTGTCCAGTTTTCCCAGCACCACTTATTGAAGAGGTTGTGTTTCCTCCATTGTAGGTTCTTGCCTCCTTTGTTGTAAATTAGGTTAACATATGTGTGTGGGTTTATATCTGGGCATTCTATCCTGTACCATTGATCTATATTTCTGTTTTTGTGCCAGTACCATACTGTCTTGATTACTGTAGCTTTGTGGTATAGTTTGAGGTCGGGGAGCCTGATTCCTCCAACTTCTTTTTTCTTTTTCAAGATTGCTTTGGCTATTCAGGGTCTTTTGTGATTCCATACGAATTGTGAAATTTTTTGTTCTAATTCTGTGAAGAATGCCATTGGTAGTTTAGGGATTGCATTGCATCTGTAGATTGCTTTGGGTAGTATAGTCATTTTCACAATATTGATTCTTCCAATCCAAGAATGTGGTATATTTTTCCATCTGTTAATGTCATCTTTGATTTCTTTCATCAGTGTTTTATAGCTTTCTGAGTACAAGTCTTTCACCTCCTTAGGCAGGTTTATTCCTAGGTATTTTATTCTTTTTGTTGCAATGGTAAATGGAAGTGTTTCCTTAATTTCTCTTTCTGATTTTTTTGTTGTTGGTGTATAGGAATGCCAGAGATTTCTGTGCATTAATTTTGTATCCTGCAACGTTACCAGATTCATTGATTAGTTTTAATAGTTTTCTGGTGGCATCTTTAGGATTTTCTATGTATAGTATCATGTCATGGGCAAACAGTGACAGTTTAACTTCTTCTTTTCCAATTTGTATTCCTTTTATTTCTTTTTCTTCTCTGATTGCCATGGTTAGGACTTCCAAAACTAGGTTGAATAAGAGTGGCGAGGGTGGACAACCTTGTCTTGTTCCTGATCTTAGTGGAAATGCTTTCAGTTTTTCACCATTGAGTATGATGCTTGCTGTGGGTTTGTCATATATGACCTTTATTATGTTGACGTAGGTTCCCTCTATGCCCATTTTCTGGAGAGTTTTTATCATAAATGGGTGTTGAATTTTGTCAAAAGCTTTTTCTGGATCTATTGAGATGATAATTTGGTTTTTATACCTTAATTTGTTAATGTGGTATATCACATTCACTTTGTCTAAAGTGTATAGAGGGCTTCCCTGGTGGCGCAGTGGTTGAGAGGCCACCTGCCGATGCAGGGGATACGGGTTCATGCCCTGGTCTGAGAAGATCCCACATGCCGCGGAGCGGCTGGGCCCGTGAGCCATGGCCACTGAGCCTGCGCGTCCGGAGCCTGTGCTCCACAACAGGAGAGGCCACAAGAGTGAGAGGCCCGCGTACCACAAAATAAATAAATAAAGTGTATAGACATTCACTTTGTCTAAAGACAAACACAGACTGAAAGTGAGGGGATGGAAAAAGGTATCCCAGGCAACTGGAAATCAAAAGAAAGCCAGGGTAAAAATACTTATATCAAACACAGTAGACTTTTTTAAAAAATAAATTTATTTATTTTATTTTTGCGTTTGGTCTTCATTGCTGCACGTGGGCTTTCTCTAGTTGCAGCAAGTGGGGGCTACTCTCGTTGCTGTGTGTGGACTTTTCTCATTGTGGTGGCTTCTCTTGTTGCAGAGCATGGGCTCTAGGTGCGTGGGCTTCAGTAGATGTGGCATGCGGGCTCAGTAGTTGTGGCACACGGGCTTAGTTGCTCCGTGGCATGTGGGATCTTCCTGGACCAGGGCTCAAACCCATGTCCCCTGCACTGGCAGGCAGATTCCTAACCACTGTGCCACCAGGGAATTCCCCACAATAGACTTTAAAACTAAGACTATTACAGGAGACAAAGAAGACATTATATAACCATCAAGGGATCAACCCAAGAAGAAGATATAACACACGTAGATATATATGCACCCAACATAGGACCTCCTAAATATATAAGCAAATATTAACATACATAAAGGAAGAAATTGACAGTAACCCAAGAGGAAATGTTTTCCGTAAGGAACTTACAATGTGAATAACATAAATACCTTAGAGTTGAGACAGATTTCTAGTCTAGAAGCAAAAGCACCACTGCCAAAATTAAAATTGTTCTGTGACACAGAGGAACCACGGCCCATTGCTTGCAACATACAGCCCTAGTGCTTCAGCTAACCACAAGGAGTTAACAGTTATTGAATGCTTACTCTACGGATTAATCACCTACATGTTTACCTCTTTTGAAAATCATATTTGGAACAAAGATTTACCTTCATGCCTGTAGCACGAATCTATGCTAGAGATTATTATGTTTAGAGAAATTATTTCACCAAAATAACTACAGCCACTTTATCAGCTACTTTGCAAACCCTGATTTAAATATATATATATATATAAAAAATCTTGGCTCAGAAACAAGCCAAAAGAGCATAACACAGTCCTCTAAACTCAACCTTGAAGTTGTCCTTGTCTCAATCTCATGCTTTTGTTTGAAAACCCAGCCTTTACATAAAAGTCCAACGTCACTGGGTGTGGCTGACAGGCCCAGACAGGAGAAGTGCATATTTCTTTATGGGATCAGCATTTGGGGCAATCTCAGAGCAATGTCACCATGTGGCTAGATCTCAGGATAAAAGCTGAGGATCTGAATAAGCTGAATAAGAGAATATCTGGGAACAAAAGATGGAGACCCGACCACAAGTTAATGTGGAACAATTGTCAAGTCAGGAGGCCAGTTCAGGCTGAAGGGAGACAGGAGGCTCACAGTGTGACAGCCGTGGATCCTGACGGAATCAGACGCAAGTTTTCCAATGTGCCTGTTGGTGCACTGAGGAAACCAGGAAAGCCTATGGCAACGCCACACAAAACCAGATCAGGATAGCTGCCCCAAAAGTAGCCCATGAAGCAGCCTGTACAGTCAGCAACCCTGAAACGAACACCGCTCACAAATGCAATGCCAGTTGGGCCGCTTCGTCAGGACCAAAAGTGATCTTTCTTTTGATTAGTTCAGAAACTTGCCTTCCAGAGATCAAAGGAAATTAGCTCTGGAGAGGTCGGATGCAGTTGTGGAAAGAAAAATGCTCAAGCTTTAAGGAGAAAGCTGTATATGTTCCTGACCCATTGACTATCTTCCTTACTCTTTTTTTCCCTGCCTGTTCAGCAGCTTCTTTCCTTACTTGAAAGTATTTTGTTTTCCTTTGCAATGGAAATTTCCTTTCATACTAGGGTTAGATTACATTCATTTTAATTTTCTTTTCTCCTATAATGTTTTTTTCTTTAAAAAAATCTATGAAAATAAATTAAAAGTTGTCCATTATAGAATATACAGAAAAAAATACAAAGAAAAAAATTAAAGTCATACATAATCCCACCACATGGATTACCACTGTTAATCTTTGTCTTTATTGATTTCAAGTCTTTTAATTTTTCTTTGTGTTTGCATGTATATATGCATATACATATATTGTACGTATGTTTGTACATATAATCAGTTATTTTACAATATTGGGATCATTCCAAAATACAGTTTTGTGATCTTTTTTCCACTCAATATAATGACAGCATATTCTTAAGCCATGAAATATTCTCTGAAAACACATTTTTTAAATGACTATAATTACTATTCTTATTCAGACTTCAACATTGAGTACAATAGATTAAATGGAATAATATATGGATTTTTCCCCTTTTTAATGTAACCTTGAGCCATTTGTGTTTGATTGCACTCATCTTAATGCACTTTCCTATTGCTTTTCAAGATCAGACAATTTAAGTGCAGCCAATTAAATTGAAAACACTAAAACTGAGAGCATCAGGAAAGATTTATTGCTGGTATAAACTACCGAGGAAACTTAAGCCGGCTGTATTTCTCAAAACAGCCATATGTACAATCAAATAAAGTTCACCTCCTTTAAATAAGAGATAGCTTGTTTTGTGTGATTTTAAGTGTTACAATAGGCTGGCTTAGTTGTGTCATGACCTGGGATGGCACTATGTCCTTAGCTATCGGTTATTTACTTGCAAACATCTGAAACCTTTCATCCCATTAGATGACATAGCATCACATCATATGGTTATCTAGAAAAATTTGTGTAATTGACTGCATTATCAGTTGGACTTAACTTTTGAACAGCTTTTATTCCCAATGTTTGGTTCCCAATGTTTGGCTTCAACCTGGTTGTTTGGAGCTCTCAGAAAACATTCTCCCAAAGAAACAAGCTCTAAGTGGTAGCTACCTGACAATGAACAAGAGGCATAATATGCCATGCTAGGGGTACCATATACTAGTGTAATAATCATACTGGGAGAACATGAATTCAGAGTACTTTGGTGAGATCAGTGACTTTTTTTCTTATCTTTCACCCCAGCTACCCAGCAGCAGGAGTTAGGATTCCAGAGAGCAATCTCGGGACACTCAAAGAAGCAAAGTCCCGAAAAGAAGGCTCAAGGGCTCCAGGGAAATGTGTCTCCTTCTCAGAGCCTTCTCAGTGTGGGTCACCTTCCAGATACTTTGCTCTGAGCACCTCAGGGTGGGTCTACCTGCTTCAACGTTCTGCCATCACCATCTATTGACACCCCTCAAGGTTGTCTCCCTACCTTTGTCCACTTCCCAAATTCTTTTAAGCCTTCCTTTTCCTATAACAAGCTTAAAATCTTTTTTAAGGTTGTCTAGGAGTTTGTGTTGCTAAGAATACTAAGAAAGAGGGCTTCCTTTGGTGGTCCAGTGGTTAAGACTCCACGCTTCCACTGCAGGGGGCACGGGTTTGACCCCTGGTCCTGTAACTAAGATTCCACAAGCTGCACAGCGAGGCCAAAAAAAAAAAAAAAAAAGATTACTAAGAAAGAGAAAGTGAAATCTCCCCCCCAAAGTCCAACCATAATTTTAATATTCTATAGAAAGACGAGGGTGGCAGTGGTAGTAAGGGCATAAAGTGAGATTAGAGATCACAGGGGTCTAGAGGAAACAAAACAATCATCTACATTTCAGAGGAACATTCCATTCCAATGACTCCCCTGAACACTAGGGCCCCTGGAGAGTAAGAAAGGAGAGCGAAAGGGTAAGGTACAGTTGAGGCTTCTTCCACGAGGGACCACAGGAATATTAAAGGAGAAAACCTACTGGAGACTTAGCTTCCTGTCTCATTTTCCTCCATTTTGCTATTATCATATCACCACTTAAGTGGATAGAAAATAGGGTATATTAAGAAGGGAATCAATGTTATCTAAGTTTTTACCATGGTCCAGGCCCTAGGCTTTGACAAATGAGGAAACTGAGCCTCAAGGAGGTTAAGTGAGAAACAAGGACAAAGGGAAGCAGGAAGAGGGTGCAGTTCTTAGCAGGAGCAAAGCCAGCAAAAGCAAGTTGGAGGACTGAAGGAAGCCTCAGAGAGTGTCAACTGGGAAGCAGAAATAGCTCCCTGTTCCCTGACTGCCATTCCCCGATCCTTGCTTAGAATGGGGCTGCCATTCCAAAGACAGTTCCTACATATGGAATGAAAGTAAAGCATGCATCCGTAGATGGGGCTGTATTCTGATTTGGCATCTTGTATACACCACCATAGCATGTTTTGGTTTCTACCGAAAGAGGTTCAGAAGAAATTATTAACAGTTAAATGTTTCCAACAAGACAGCCATTCCTCCCTCTCTCCCCATCCTGCATTGTCAAGCTCTGAATCTGGTTCCAAGATCCTACATGAGTCTACAGTCTTTAATGCTGGAAACATGTCGTGATTGAAACAAATTCAATTATTTTCAAAATGGATGGCGCATGTCTTACTTTCAGTTGTTCTTACATGAACTTAATAGGACCTCTTTTTCTTCTGGGGGATAACCGAATTCTAAACTTCATTTCTTTTCCCTTTAGCTGGTTACATCAGTTTCACATTTTAAGCTTACTTGTTCTAAGCTGTCCAACAAGTCTAAGCCGTCCAATAAGTCTAAGTTGCAGAGTCTCTCCCTACGATCTCTAGAAAAGTTACCTTTCCTATGATAATTTAGCTTTCTCATCTTATTTTAATAAATAACTTAGCATTATTCTCATCGATACATAATATTAACAACAACAAAAAACATTCCTAAGCAAAGGAGATGACTAGAAAGTTCAGACAAGAACTGATATCCTAATAAATATTCTCTCATATTTAGCAAATTTCATATTTCTGCTCAGTTCAGAACTTGGCATCACAAATGTTGTAGAAACAAAAATATGAGCATTCCTGGGGGAGTCTTATTTTTAAAGAGCAGGAAAACACTTGACAGTTGTGCAGAAAAGGTCTAGACCTTTCAGCAGTGAATCAGGAGGAGGGTGAGGTTCTTACCAGCAGCAACATCAACAAAAAGGGACATTTCAGAAAAGTCTCTGAACTGTCTATTATAAAGTAGAAATTCTTTGGGTTTCTTCCTGTGCCCACTGTCCCATAAGCGTGGAAAATAAGCAACAGTTTCATTAGCAGCACACTCAATAAGAACTTCTTCGCAGTCTAAGCATATTGGACAACTTTACTGCTGAAGAAAAGCAGGCTCTAGCTCCTCAGGCTACAGCCATGCCAAGTCCCAGAGGCAAAACAAGATTGTCTTTATTGTTAAGATGGGACGCAAGATGTTTCTAAGGTTTAGAGTTCAACTTTTACAAGCACTTCCCTTTGTCTCCAGAATTACTTTATACTTACAAGGTATGGTCCCTTAATTCCCACAAGGAAATTTATTCCCTAAAAAAGGAGTCCAAACTCAAAGAAGAATAAAGGCTGAAAGACTGAAAGTCCAGAGGTTTCTGAAGACTTTGGATTTGATTTATATTTTGCTCCTTGGGGTTATTATTTGTGTGGATTGGGATATTGTGGGTAAGGAGAACTTGTTCTTTCTTTATAAAAAATTGGTATTATGGGCTTCCCTGGTGGTGCAGTGGTTGAGAGTCCGCCTGCCGATGCAGGGGACACGGGTTCGTGCCCCGGGGAAGATCCCACATGCCGCGGAGTGGCTGGGCCCGTGAGCTATGGCCGCTGAGCCTGTGTGTCCAGAGCCTCTGCTCCGCAATGGGAGGGGCTGCAACAGTGAGAGGCCCGCATACCGCAAAAAAAAAAAAAAAAAAAAAAAAAATTGGTATTAAAATTAGATGAATGGAAAATCATGACAAGTCAATGCATTTATAGCATATTAGTATGCCCTAACATGCATCATTGCTTTATTTTCACTATTCAGTCACTAATAATTATATCTTAAAATAATAAGCCCTATCTTTCATCATGAGTATTTATTTACAAAGCACAATTTCAATAACTGTAATTTTCCTTTCTAAAGAGTTATGTGATATCTTTCAAATGAGCCTGTCCTTTTTAGTATTCTGTTCCATTATTATGATTTCCCCTTATTTTATTTTAGACACTTATTTTATAATATCCTAATTTTCATATTGCCTTAATAAGTTCCTGGGGTATAAATTTTCCTAATTTTTATTCTATTTCATTTTGTGGCATGTGGAGTGTGTATGTGTGTGTGAATTCTGTATGCTGTGAACTGTAGAAATGTATTTAGAGAATGATTTTTATTTTTTTCTGTAAAGGAAGCCCAGGGGTTTCATTAGTCTACAGTAAGTTCCTATATTAATTTTTCAGCTTGGGATTCCCCAAGAAGCAAGTAGGGTAAATTTGGATTCCACACCATGCATAGCACACTCATAGAGTTTCAATTTGTCGTGGAAAATATTTTTTCCACCAGGACCCTGGGTACTCATGAGCTTCCTTGGAGATTCCCTGGGCCTTTGCGGAGTTTTTAAAGTTTACCTTTTATTGAAAGGGCAGGCATCCATGGCCCTGGCTTCAGGCTAGGATCTCAGCAGCCTGGAGGAGGCCAGGGACAGATCTTTGGGCATTGAAACCCTACCATCTCCCTAGGCATCTGGTGCATATATCAAAGTCTAATTCTCTTCTGGGCCGTGATAACAGCTGCTCATGAACTTATCATTCTGGTTTTGAGTTCCCTCTTTTTTTCAGATACCTGGAGATTTCCCTTTCTTCCTTTCGGGTACAACTTTCTATTTTTAACATTTTATGTGGTTTTTTCTTAAATTTTTATTTTATACTGGAGTATAGTTGATTAACAATGCTGTGTTTCAGGTGTACAGCAAAGTGATTCAGTTATACATGTACATGTATCTATTCTTTTTCAAATTCTTTTCCCATTTAGGTTATTGCAGAATACTGAGCAGAGTCCCCTGTGCTATACAGTAGGTCCTTGTTGGTTATCTGTTTTAAATATAGCAGTGTGTACATGTCAATCCCAAACTCTGAATCTATCCCTCCCCCCAACCTTTCCCCCGGTAATCATAAATTCTTTCTCTATGTCTGTGAGTCTGTTTCTGTTTTGTAAATAAGTTCATTTGTATCATTTTTTTAAAAATTCCGCATATAAGTGATATCATACGATATTTGTCTTTCTCTGTCTGACTTACTTCACTTAGTATGATAATTTCCAGGTCCACCAGTGTTGTTACGGATGGCATTATTTCAATCTTTTTTTAAAAAAATTAATTATTGTTATTTTGTGTGTGTGTGTGTGTGTGTGTGTGTACAGAACTTCCATGATAGTCTGTCATGTTTCTGGGACCAACAATCTAAAGAACTTTTATGTAATTTTTTCATTTACTTATCAGGACAGGGAAGTTAACATATTTTCCCAATTTTAGAGACGAGGGAATAGAAATTCAGACATCTTAAGTCACGGAGCTAATGCATGATGAAGCAAAGCTGGTGACATCTAGACCTATATTCTTTCCATTCTGGAACTACACCTCAGGTCCACTCTGCTAGAGATTCCTAGTCAGGGTGTTCTTCAACCTTTTGGCACTAAGAACTGTCTTCAGGCTCAATAAGCAATGCCTTAACACATATATTCTATTATGTTTTGAATATATCTGTTTGATTTTGTGATTAATGAAATATAACTTCATTTAAAAGTAAAACTCCCAGCAAGTCTACTTCTTTTTTTTTTTAATAAAAAATAACTTTGGTTTTATTATACTGCTACAACAAAATCAGAGGTAGTTAAAAAAAAAAAGAAATATCTAAGCAACACATATCCACCAGCAAGTCTACTTCCTGGGGTCTAATTCAGAGATACTGGCCATATAGTCCTAAGGAGATTACATATACATACACACAGATGGATACACACATACACACCAACTGATGATTGTGCAACACATTTCATAGTAGCAAAATGTGAGGGAAAATATAAATGACCAACAAAAGGGCAATGAATAAACTATGATATTACACAGGGGTTAAAAAAAGTGAGGCTCTCTATGAACTGACATGAAACAACTTTCAAGACACTGTGTTGAGCTGCAGCATAATACCGTAGGATGTAGTTTGTTAAAAATGCGTATACCACACGTAAAAAGTAGTACCAACTATTTTTATAGATGCACATCTGTATATGAGAGCAGAGAAAAGTTATGGATGGATACAATCTATGGTACTAATACCAGTTCCTTCCAGGGAGGGGCCTGGAATTGGAGCTCAGGTCATGAGATGGGAAGGAGGCTCCAGCTTTACAGGTTGTATAACTGAAGTTAATAAACAGTTGTATTTAAGTACACTTAAAAAGAGGCCATGTAACTGAATTCACAATAGCGTCACCTTTTTTTTTTTTTTTTACATTGTGTTATTTCTCAGTCAACAGATACTGAAAAGACATATGTTAATCCATGAAAAATTTTGAAGCACAGTGGGCCTCCTAATCACATTACTGGTGACCTCTGTCCTTAGCCACATGCCTCTTTGTGTAATTAATGGCTATGCTGGTGAGGCTAGAAAAGCAATCTGGCATTATTGTGAATCTATAAATCCTGGATACGCAAAGTCCATGACGAAGGCTAGTAGATCACACCAAGGTGTATGTTAAGAAGGAAAGTGTCATGGAAAACAGAATGTAATTTCTTCAAAAAACTAAAAATAGTGTTTTCATGTGATCCAGCAGTCTCACCCCTGGGCATATGTCTGAACAAAACTCTAATTCAAAAGGATATCTGCACCCCAATGTTCATAGCAGCACTATTCACAATAGCCAAGACATGGAAGCAACCTAAAGGTCCATCCACAGATGAATGGATAAAGATGATTTGGTACATATATACGATGGAATCCTACTCAGCCATAAGAAAGAATGAAATAATGTCATTTGCAGCAACATGGATAGACCTAGAGATTATCATATTAAGTGAAGTAAGTCAGGAAAAGAATATATCATACCATATGATATCACTTATATGCAGAAGCTTATAAAAAAGGGTACAAATGAACTTATCTACAAAACAGAAACAGACTCATAGACCTAGAGAACAGACTTGTGGTTGCTGGGGTGAGGAAGGGGACTGGATTAGGAGTTTGGGGTGAGCAGATGCAAACTATTATATATAGGATGGATAAACAACAAGGTCCTACTGTATAGCACAGGGAACTATATTCAATATCCTGAGATAAACCATAATGGAAAAGAATACGAAAAAGAATATATATGTGTGTATAAGTGAATCACTTTGCTGTACAGCAGAAATTAACACATTATAAATCAACTATACTTCAGTAAAATAAATTTAAAAGAAGAAACAAGAAGGAAAGTGTCATATGAACCCGCTGCTGCCACAAAAGTTAATATAAGAAAGATAATATATCACAGGCTCTCACTGTGCAAGCTGCCTTTATACAAAGATCAAACAACGAAAAAATTCATATTTTCTTGCATCTTTGTCGCATATCATTTCCTATTTTTGGAGATCCTTGCTACTTGGTATGGAAGAGGCACACTAGGTGTTTCTATTACCACTGAAAAAACAGCACTTATTTTGTTTTCCCCTTTTGTTTAAAAAAAAAAAAAAGGTAGCCCAAACGTATTGAGACCTCCTTCTGCTACAAATTTCTACAAATACAGACTGAAGGACCTTTAGAGTCAAATCATTTTTAAAGACCCTGTGGTGTTCCAGGAGGACTCATGAAGAGGCCAAGGAAAAGATGGTTGGGGAAAGTGCAGCCTCAAACAATCAGACACTGACCATAAGTTAGCCATGCTTGAGCCTAGACATAAACACTGCTGATAAGTGGGTTCAGCCTCCTTCAGTCCAGTAAATTCTTTCAGATCAGCAGAATGCGTCTTTGCCAGAAGTGAAAAAAGGAACACCAGCTAATGTGTACCTTTAAAATAAGAAATATCTTTAAAATGGGTAGGTCAAATTCTTCCATAAATACAAATCAATTTATAAATCTGGAATTAGCCAGAGGAAGGAGTTCTGTACCACACAGCCGTAGTAACCAGGTCCAACTTTAATCTTAGATTGATCTGCAAGGTCCTCTCCAGAGTATCTTGAGAAATATGTATATATAAATGAATCACTTTGCTGTACACCTGAAACTAACACAGTTTTTAAATTAACTATAATTTAATAATAAAAAAAAGATCTTGGGGCTTCCCTGGTGTCGCAGTGGTTGAGAATCTGCCTGCTAATGCAGCGGACACGGGTTCGAGCCCTGGTCTGGGAGGATCCCACATGCCGCGGAGCAACTAGGCCCGTGTGCCACAACTACTGAGCCTGAGCGTCTGAAGCCTGTGCTCCGCAACAAGAGAGACCGCGATAGCGAGAGGCCCGCGCACCGCGATAAAGAGTGGCCCCCGCTTGCCACAACTAGAGAAAGTCCTTACACAGAAACGAAGACCCAACACAGCAAAAATAAATAAAAATAAATCAGTAAACTCCTACCCCCAACATCTTCTTTAAAAAAAAAAAAGATCTAGCATAACATCCATGAAGAAGTCAAAACACTCATGGATATCAGTGCCTTTCAGTGACGTTTAAACCCATGTTGCTGACCGAAGTCCTAACACAGGATTTAGAGAAGGCAGTCCTTATTCAAAAGAAAGAAAGAAACATGTTCAAAAGTCACGGGAGGAATTCCCCAAATGCTTGCTTTAGAAGACAATTTCCCATCGCTCTTTAAAAAACACATTTCCTGATAAAAGACATTTTCATACAGATTTAAGCACTTTATTCAACTTTCAAATGCAACAAAATCATTCCTCAGATGTTGGTTGAAAAACGTGAAGACTCCAGAACCTTGTGGAAGCGCTGGTTTTTAACTCAAGATGCATTAACTTTAGAAATGCCAACCAGGTAAAGCCCTTAGTTTTTTTTTTCAGTTTCTTCATAATAAGCACAATTGTACACTTTGCTCAAAATTTAATGAGTCTTAATGTTATCCTTTCAAGCAAGGTGTGCCTTGTATCCACAGAAACATCCCTATAAATCTGAACAGAAGTATATCTTAATTTCCTCCACTAGATAGAATCTTGGTTTAAAGTTTGCAGTGAAAAGTTGCATTGCATAGGAATTGAACGTTGAGTTCTCATCCTTTGTATAAGGCTTATTGTTCTCAGCTGTGCATTAAGATCTCTACCTGATGTCAAATAGGTTGGCAGTTTTGGCAGATATGCTAAGTATAAACAGGGAGAGAGAATTAGATCCAAAATTCCATCAAGAGCATGTGTCATCACACAAGTCAAAGACCAAGCATCACAGGAGTATTATTGCCACAAAGGTCTTTACAAATCTACTTAATTTTTCCATTTGACAGAGGAGGAAACAAATTATAATAACTCTGGCTACCATCAATAAAGCACTTTGCTTTAATGCATCCTCTAATTCTCAATGCTACCTTACGAGGGAGGTACTATCATTATCCCATTTAGGAGGAGAAAACAGGCTGAGAAAGACTGAGACTTCCTTTAGATCTCCCCTCAAATGTTACCTTATCTGTGAAGTGCTCCCTTCATAAAACAGCAAGCCCTCCTTGGCACTCCCTTCTCCCCCATTATCTTGCTTTATTTTTCTCCCTGCCATGTATTGCCAACCTGACACATCCTACATTTACATTTTTTGCTATCTTACCCTTGTAGCTTATAAGCCTCATGGGAAAGGGGCTTTGCTTTGTCCACTGCTATATCCCCAGCACAGAGAGTACTAGGCACGTACTTGGTGCTTAATAAATATCTGTTCAATAATGAAATGATTGAAGAAATCTGTCTAAGGCCACTGAGCTAGTATTTGGTGGACCCAGTATTTGGATCCAAGACTATACCTCTTGAACACACGCTTTTAAACATTTTGCTGTTACTTGAGGTCACTTCATCTTCTCTAATGTATTGGCTTATTTCACATCAAGATATTTTGCAGGAATTCCAGGTCGTCCTTCATTTTCTCTGGTTGCCTCTCTTGCTGTGACTACACTAAGAGGATACTTATTTGAAGGACTCCCAAACGGGCTGGGAGTCCTAGATGAGATTCTACACTCAGCTAACTGGCATCAAATCTCTCTACATCTCATTTCATCAACAAGGAGCCTTCTTTCTGTTCTAGCTCAAACACTATTATTCAAAATTCTCAGAACAGAAATTTACAATGTGACTCCAAATGTTGGTGGAAGCCTCCAAACCAAATTCATTTTAATTGAATTAAATTAGAAACTGTGTGTTTCCCACATTCCACCTTCCCAATACCCGCCCCCACCCCCACCAAAAACAAAAACAAAAGAGCACCTCTTGATAGAAAAGTCTGCAAGAAAATACACAAAAATATTAATAGAGGTGGTCTGTAACAGCAGGGATAATTTTTTTTTAATTTTTTACTCTGTATTTACCATTATTACTTTTGTAATGAAAAGAAATACACTTTAATTTTAAAATAAATCTAAAAATAAAGATACAGCCAACAGAACTCTTAGGGAAAATAGAGTTTTATCAAGAAAGCAACAATTCATTTGTTGTATTATTTTTTAAGTGCCATTATGTGTTAGGCACTATATTATTCCTCCAAAAATAGATGATCAGTCTTTATAAAGTTTAAAAACAGCAAGAGTCCAGGATAAACAGTTTTGCTAGATCTGATTTCATTTTAAGAATGGGTTAGAGTTAATGATAAGATAGGAAGAAGAGAGACTACTCTGACCCTTTAACATTTATCTTTTCCGTAGACACCATGCAACTGCCAGGTTTCATTCTAGTTCAGGTATGTGTAACAGTCAACTTAAGATTGACTCGAGTCTTGATCAGAGTAGAGACACTTTTCTAACGAACATAGGGTGGAATTCTCAGTTTTGAATTCTCCCCCTTTCCTTTCTCCCATTATGGTGGTCCACTTGACTCTCTTGCCCTCCTGGTCCCTGGAGTCTCCACCCACCTTGATATTTTCTTTATCAACCAGTGCTCTCAGTCATATTGACAGCCAGCTTCCTGGTGCCCATCCTCTCAGATTTGCCATAGCAGAACAACACACCTAACAAGATGGGGCAAGAGGAAAGCAGCCAGGCTCGCCTGCAGCCCCAGTTTATTGACTCATTAATAGCCTTGGTGTAACCTAGTCTTCCTAAAGCAATAGGGCAGTAACTAGCTTGGCTTGGCCTGTCAGCCAGCCCACAACAAAAGGCAATAAAATAGGAATAAATGGAAAGATAAAAAATAAAATCAGTTTATAAGCAGCATACCTTTAAACATTTTATTATCTTTTAAAATTAGAAGGCTTTGACTTTTAATTCCATAATGAATAGCCCACGAAGTTACTTGTCTGGACAAAAGGCATAGCAGCTTCAAGCACCAGAACAAGAGTGCCTGGGAGCACAGCAAGTTGAAAATTATAAATTCTTTTATAGACAGCAACAATGTCTCCAATCCTCTGATCTTCCTCATGAAGCTGCTTACAGAGAGCAGTAAGTGTTCTGCTGTCCCTGAAGGAGCCTAGGACCGGCAGCCTAGGAACCTCACAGCGCAATTAGCAAGCAGTTCCTTACTTTTAGTGGAAGCAACAATGTTTATTTCTGGACTTGGTGCCCACTTCACAGACACCCCAGTATGTTTTCAGTGTATATACATGTATGTATGTGTATATATATTTCAGTATATATGTATTTTTATAAATAATTTATATATATACACACAAATATATAAAATGAACCAAGCACAAAGCCAAACAGAAATGTCACTTCAGTTTACATCAATGCTGGATTTCAATTTAGTTATTCAAATTGTTTCCATGGTCATCTTGACTTGCAATGTTATGATGGAGAAGCCTCAGATGTTTCAAACTAGAAATGAGGAAGTTGGGATCTCACCACCACTGTCTGGTTCATCCCCAAATCTGTTTCCTCATCAGCAAAAAAAAAAGTTACCAGTGTTATTGAGAACGATGGTCTTGGTGGCATTGTCCCCACGGTCTCATCTGAGCAGGTGCTGCTACTGTGGTGTCTTGAGTGGGGCAGGAGCAGTGAGCTGTGCTGAGACCCTAAAGCCCAGAGAAAACCAAGAGAGGAAGGAGCCGAAGCTAAGGAAGTGTGGCCAGCAGAAAGTGAGCCCCTAAGGGGAGCAGCCAGAACTAGAGTGTACAAAGGAGCAAGGTGACCTCAGGCTCAGCACAGACCAGTATGCATGACGCTCTGAGTTGCTAAGTGGACACAGCACCTGGAGACCCCAGACAGACAGGTACCAGCACACTAATTCCAGGATGTCCTGGTTCAAAGCAGGATCTAGCCCAGAAAAAAATATCTCTAGAAAGGATTAAGCAGAACACATGTAGACTCCAACTAAGCAGGCTACACTTCAAACCTGGTTCCCAGAGGACAAAAAGTAAGGCAGGAGGAAGGAGGAAGGCCAAAGCTCCTACTGCAATGCTCAGACCCACAACCATCCCAGGGATGAGAGCCAGGTGTAAGCCAGGAAGAAGAAGCAGAGTTGCTAATACCCTCCCAGCTTTGACCAAGACTGGTTCCAGATTGGAATCTATTGGTGGAAGATCCTTGATATTACAGCAGAGCCGGATTGGGGGAGTAAACTAAGGGAAATCAGAGACTACCTTGAGATTCAATGAAATTCACCAGGAAGGTTCTCAGCACCCTGGCATTAAGCAACTGAAAGGCCCCAATGGGAAAGAAAATGTACTGAGATAACTACAGTAGTTATTAACATTTGACATCTACCCTAGCCTGAGGGTTGGTGGAAAACTGCTTTCAAATCTTTGTGTTTCCTGAAAGTGAGCATTTGCGTGAAAAATCAGTACTTTGAATTCCTCAGTGTGTGTCTGCTGTCATTGGACAGGGGACATGGCTCCTCTGGGCACAGGCCTGGGAACCGTCTCCTTAGATATCAAGATCACCAGCAGGGGCACCCATCTGCCAGGTTCTACACGGAACCACACTCCAAAGCCAGAAGAGAAGACTAGGAATTTTAACAAGCTACTGTCTTGACACTTTCAAGTGACTCCAGTGGTTTACTTCTGCTCTTGGCCAGGAGTTTCCTAACCAGCTTCTGGGTAAATGCTTAGTTAGCATTATTTTCACTCCGTCTGGGTCTGTGACTAAAAGGTTAGCAGTGTTTTGTTTTACAACATGAGGGGAATTTGGTGCCTTGGAAACAGAGTGGCTAACTCAGACCAGTGGTTTTCAGGCTGCTCATGGAATCTTTTAGAAACTTAAAAAAAAAAAAAACCAGCGTCAGGGCTCTGCCCCTAGAGATTCTGACGTAATCTGTCTTGGGTAGGCAGTATGCCAGGGAATGTTTTAAAAGCTCCTCAGGTGATCCTTAGCACTTCTCAAACTCTAATGTGCAGCTGAATCCCTCAGGATCTTGCAGAATTCACAGATCCCAATCCAGGAGGTCTAGGCTGGAGCTTCAGATTCTGTATTTTTAACTAACTCTCAGGTGATGCCCAAGCTGTCTGACTATAGGCCATAGGTTGAGATGTCAGAAAATGGGGGGGAAAGTGTCAGGAAAGAGGATTCCACATTCATTTCCTCCCAGGGCTTGGGGGGCGGGGCAGTGAGTAGATGAGCCCTCCCTGACCAGGGCAGACTCCACACCCCTCCACACCCCAAGATCCATGGCTCTTTCTTCAACCATCTGCCAAGTTGAGCAGATGCTACCAGATCTCAAAGATGACCTTCTGAGTTAGCTATGAAAATAAGCAATTATCCAAATGTCCAGTAAGGCCTCAAATCAATCAGGGCGACACTAATGGGAATCCAAGAGTCAAGCAGTGAACTTTAAAAAAAAAAAAAAGAATCTGCCTTTGTTTCGCTTTGGCTCTGGGCCTGCGGGGAAACTCCGTAAGCAGAAGCTTAGGAAGCCCTTGCCCGTCAGATGGTGGGCAGGGGCTGAAGGAGGACGAGGGCTCCGTGTACACACAGCGGCTCGGTAGGGCTCTCTACGCAGTCCACAAACCTCTGCAGACTTAAGTCTTTGGCCACCTTGAGACGGGACCCAGTGAGGTCCTCCTGCAGTGGGTACCACTGTCTCCTTTGCCTTCACCTTCCGGACATTCTGCTTTCCTCACCTCCCTCCCCGATCACACATGTCTAGCAAGTTGAACTGCAAACTCTCTGTGACCTCTAGATCTATGGGATCCTCAGCCTTACTTCCCAGGACATTCTTTTTTCTCCTCCCAAGCTCAGAAGCCGTCTCCTCAGCCAGGTCTCACAGCATGGATTCCCCTACCTGGAAAGTCTCCCTTTCACATTTCCAATGACTGAAATACTCCTACTTCCCAAGGCCCCGCTTCAGTCCTATCTTTCTTTTTTTGTTTTGTTTTGTTTTGTTTTTTTGCGGTACGCGGGCCTCTCACTGTTGGGGCCTCTCCCGTTGCGGAGCACAGGCTCCGGACGCGCGCAGGCTCAGCGGCCACGGCTCACGAGCCCAGCCGTTCCGTGGCATGTGGGATCCTCCTGGACCGGGGCACGAACCCGTGTCCCCTGCATCGGCAGGCGGACTCTCAACCACTGCGCCACCAGGGGAGCCCAGTCCTATCTTTCTTGTCAATCCTTCCCACACCCGCCAGGTCCCACCAGGTCCTGGACACTTCTAGGACCTTCCTTGTCATCCACGGCTTTTACATGTCCTGCTTCTCCCGAGTTACTATCTTTTCACAAGAATATGGTGTATCTCCTTAAGCACATCATAAACTTCTGTCTGGCAGTACTGTGCCTATACTTCCTTGTACCTCCTGTCCCTGGTACAGTCCTTTGTAAATAGACGCTCAGTAAGATTTCTCACCTGTTTACCAGAGAGCTCACCACAGTTGATGAAACTGAGATTCCCAGAAGCAAGATTCTCAGGAGCATCCGCTCACAGACAAGACTTCCTACCACTGACAGAAGTATCAGTTGCCTCAGTGCCTCAGAGCCCTCTCTCATCCAGGGATGTTTGCCATTATGCAGCACCAAACAGTCCCTCTTCTGGATTCCCTGAAAGCCCTATGCTTTATAATCCGACAGGCCTCCTGTCCAGGCCAACCCTCGTGTTGGGATGTGTGTCCAGTTCAATAACTGAATCTCAGGCCTGTGCAATTTTCACTCCTTGTAAGGAAGTCAGACGTCTTTGCAGGATCAGGCCCTCGGTCTGTTCCTCTGAAGAGAAAAACAACAGGGTGTGGTTGGGAGAAAAGTAGAGACCCAGCCAAACAATGTCTCCTGGAAAAACCACTCATGCAGCTAGAACAAACAGGTATGACCACTCCACTAGCCCTGAGCAGAACCCTGCACCAGTGCAGGCCACAGATGTATACCTAGCAGCACCATCCAATGCCGTCTATCCAGGAACCACCACCAAACTTTCCGATGGGGGGAACATTTTCCCAAAAAACAAAAACGCTGGAAATTACCGTGTGATTATTGGAATGCACCATGGGAATACTTGGAAAGCAGAACCTTGCTGAGGGGTCTCAGGAATGTCCTAGTGTTCTGGCAGCCCTTGACTAACAGCAAAAGAGAAAGGAGAGGGCTCAGTGCTCAAAGGCTCTGCTCCTTTCTCCCCCAGGACACAAGGCCAAAGATGCTGCCTTAAGATGCACATGCGACTTGCCCTGGCCAGGTTCTGTGTTGGCCTTGGGCACTGAAGGCTGCTCTGAATCCTCCCCCGCTGCCCTCAGGCTCCTCTTTTGTTTCAGTCAGACTTCTCCCAGGACCCACTCCTCAGGCATTACAGAGAAGGAAGAGAGTTAGATTCAGTCAAGGTGGAGGGGGGAGAAGACTTTGCAATTAAATTGCTAATTAAGGAAATACCAACCTGAAGAAGCTAATTTGCACTGACCTATTTAAAATATCTAGCAGCAGATCAGGCATGCATTGAGGTACGGCCCTTTTATGCGCCAGCCAACTGGCTTTCTTTCAGAGCAGCGGCTATCAATAATTCCATGCTGAGGAGCATCTGATAGGAAATCAACCGCTGGCCCCTGGAATGCCAGCATTCCCCACTGCTCTGTTTTCCCAGTTGTCAGCTCTGTTTATAAATTGTCCATTTATAGCAAATCCAGCACCTGCTATGAACACCTCATCCTGCCAAGTGTTGGAGTGCATCTCAGAAAGAGCCACTATAGACTTTTTCAGCTCCTTTTAACCTTTTCCCAGTCCTTGAGTTTGAATATTTGCATAGGAATTCTGTACAGAAAAAAAGCCTAGATAGTCTATTAAAAGTTAGCATTTTGCTCCACTAAAAAAAAGAGAGAGCAAGAGAGCAAATCATCATTCTCTTGGGAGACACAGTGCTCTTTCTGAACAAGTCTGACATTGGGACACATTTAAAATAACCCTAAAAAATTCCACAGGGTAAAAATGCTCTGGAGAAAACTTAAGGAAGGCTTTCTTTTGAACTCTATTATGTAGCTTTTTAGCTCACTGTCTCTACAGCCACTTAGCAGATAATGCTGCCTGCTGCTCAAACACATTATGTAAAATATATTTAAAAACACCTTCTTCAGTGCTGGAAACCCACTATGTGACCTAGATTTGGGGTTGTTTTTTTTTTTTTTTTCCTTCTCAGTTATCCATTTGCAAAGTACTTAAAGTTAATTCTCAAAATTCCACCCCCTCCCCCCAATCCCAATATGCTTCTGTGCATTTTCTTCTAGGCAAAACAAACTAAAATCAATGGCACACGTAGAATATTGGTGGAGTGTGGGTTCATGGTTTCTAGAGGGCTGTGAAGGTCAAGCCAGGTGTGTGTGTGGATAACCTTGGGGTGGTGGGGCAACAGGCTTGATGCTTCAGTTTACAACTTGCCGCAATAATCCTCCTCGAGCATAAGATGGTCACCCTTTGAAAGCCCTGAGGGAGACCCTGATTAAGACCACGTGAGCAGAGGCAGCTGGGCTGAGGGGGGCAGCATTCCTGAGCCCCAGCTCCGCCTTCATCCAAGTGGGCAGCCCCATATTTTTATGAGAGGACTCAAGGGCTTGATGCTGCTTCTTTCTTAAAAATAAAGTTGAGGGCTTCCCTGGTGGCGCAGTGGTTGGGAGTCCACTGCCGATGCAGGCGACTCGGGTTAGTGCCCCGGTCCGGGAGGATCCCACGTGCCGCGGAGCGGCTGGGCCCGTGAGCCATGGCCACTGAGCCTGCGCGTCCGGAGCCTGTGCTTCGCAACGGAAGAGGCCACGGCAGTGAGAGGCCAGCGTACCGCAAAAAATAAAAAATAAATAAAATAAAATAAGGTTGAGTTATCTGGATATAAAAGACAACCCAGGCGAGGTTATTATTATTATTTGCGGTCCAGCAAAGTTAGGTGGTCATGAAATCGGGAAAAACTGAAGGGATTCAAGAAATAGAATCAGGGGCTTCCCTGGTGGCGCAGTGGTTGAGAGTCCGCCTGCCGATGCAGGGGACACGGGTTCGTGCCCCGGTCCGGGAAGATCTCACATGCCGCGGAGTGCCATGGCCGCTGAGCCTGCGCGTCCGGAGCCTGTGCTCCGCAACACGAGAGGCCACAACAGTGAGAGGCTCGCGTACCGCAAAAAAAAAAAAAAAAAAAAGAAATAGAATCAGAGGACCTGGAATTAAATACCCGTGAAAGTGGAAATGTTGCTCTGACACAATGTGTTTTCCTTTGCACAGGTCAGGGTCGTCAGCATTCCAAAACATTCCAAAAACGTGTAGCTTTTGTTGCAATCCATATAGATTAAGCTAATCTTAGATTACATAGGCATCAATTATTTCTTTCCAAAGTGGGATTGTGCTTAAGCAGTTACACGTTACTCCAATGCAAATCATCCTTGCTTACTTTTTGCTCATTCGATGGCCATCTGTTTTACCAACCTGGATTCTCTCACTCATCACGGAAGTCAAGCCCGCGGAGATGATCTCTGAGATGCCCCTGCTGGAGAAAGGAATGTGCAAATTAGGAGACCACAAATCAGTTTGAAAACTCAATGACTCCTTCCCATAAATCTGTGTCCTTAATATTAAAAATCATTTAGAGGTGCTGAAAAGAAAGAGAACTGATCGCTAACAGAAAACAGCAGCCCTACTCTCTTCGGGGCTCGGATTAGTAGTCGAGAGGGGTAACACAGGTCTAAATCCATATTCTGCTACCAAAAATAGAAGAGAGGAAACCTTTGAAGCCAAAGAAGGCCTAAGAATAACTGTCAGCAAAGAGCTAGAGGGACATGGGCAGGAAGCAATGCTCAAATGCCAGTTTTGTGCTGCCTTTTTTTTCTTCCCCTCCCAGTGGCTTTCACATTCGTCCTGTTAAAAAGATAGCTTTCAAAGACTTCCCTTCCTCACAGATACGGAGCCCTTCACAGCCTGCCTTTCTGCAGCGGCTCAGGGGCCTGGCACTCCACATTGCTTCCATGCAGCCCTTGGATTTGGTGCTACTTCCCCATATGGATTACTTCAATCTGTTTAAGGTTGAACAGTGAGCCCTTCATAGACCACGTTCCACAGAGAGCCCTCAGTAGGAAATGGTTGGCTGAGCAAACATTTGTTTCCTGTTTTGCTTTTGATAATTTTACACTTCAGCTCAACCTAGCTTTCCTCTTTTAAATTGTTTTTGTAGTCATGAAAATGAACGCACCAAACTAGTGAAGTTTGTTTGATCTCATGTGCTTTGAATGATGCTATTAAAAATACACTTGAATACATCTTATAAGAGGTAGTGGAATTAGAAGAGATTCCTTGGAAACAAGAGGGTGAGGGAGCTTTGGGATGGCCTTGGGATGCCTGGAGAGACACAGAGGGTAAGAGGGTTACTAGAAGGAGATCAGCTTCATGGGTGGTGATGAGGCAGCTTAACGGCCTGAGAATGGAAAATAGGGTATGGGGGAGAATGTAGGTAAGACAGACATTAAGACAGCACAGCCTCTGCTAGCCGTACAGCTTTATGCAAATTAGAAGGAGGCATCCCTTTTTCTGAGCACACGCAAACATGTGAGGGTGCAGGGCTAGATTTCAGCCCTCGCTCTTCCCTTTGGCCAGGTGCCCTTCTGCAAGGCAGAGCCCGCACATATAACACGTGGGGCTCGGGAAGAATGTGTGCAAGAGATTGAAAGGCCCAAATGGGGAAATTTAGAATTGGCAAAAAAAAAAAAAAAAAAGGTCACGACGAATGCTTCTGGTAGCGTACAGGAAATCCTGTTTTGAATCATAGATCTGTGCTGGCGTGTATGGGTGGGAGGATGGTTGGCAAAATTGATTTCTCCACACCAGCTGTATCAAAACATCTCCGTGGAATGTTTGATCCTTTGTCATGTTTCATATGATACATGTATTGTTCATTTCACAAGCACTTTGTGCTCCTTACATCTAATGAATAACGTCCGGGATTAATACAATTTAATTTGTCAGGATCATAACCCATGCCTTGGCACAAATCATTGTGACTCGTTATAATGTGAGCAATCCTCAGCCAGGACCTGAGAACATTTAGACTTCACAGGATGAACAGCTGGGGACGCTTAACTGCCTTTATCTCAAAACTCTTGAACGTCTTATCGAAACAACTGGTTAAACTTCAGCCAAACAAAAAAATGTAACAACCTCCACTCCTCAGACAGATTGTTCTTCCAAGGTAATGGCCCCAATTTGTAATATAATCCCTTATCAATCTGTCTGGGTTAGGTCCATGAATTGCATCATGGTTAGCACAACGGAAGTGGGCAAAAATCAAAATCTCATAGAAAATAGAGAAACAAGAAAAAAACCAGAACATGACATTTCATACCGATAACATAATCAATATGTGGCAAATGCACTACTCTCGCTTAGGACCAGGGCATTCAGTGACTGCTAGGGAACCATTAACGTTTATGTGACAATTTACAGATTTTACAGTTCCTCAGCAACGGTTCCATGCACCATATTGTCAAATCATCAGAACAGTCCTTTGAGGTAAGTATGGTTTTGTCATCACCTTTCGATAGATGAGAAAATTGAGAGTTCAGACAAGCTGAGAGACTTGCCTAAGACTGTCCAAATAGTAAATGACAGAACCAGGCTTCAATCCCAGGCCTTCTGGCTCAAATCAAACGAGCAATCTTGCTAATATACCGATTCGCTAGTTCAAACGGAAGCATCTCCTAATGGCTTTCTGCATCACAGACAGGGTCTACCTATTTCTGGGATGAAAAATAGCCTGATATGCGATGGGATTAGCAATTATACATTCTGGCAACTTCAATGACTTAGCTTTTGAACATCTATTTTACTTTCTAAAGATTTTGGTCTGATTTTTATATGTAAAACGATATTCTCTGTTGCAATTGACCCAGGCATGTAGCAATCAAAAGATTCAATAAAGGGCTTCCCTGGTGGCGCAGTGGTTAGGAATCTGCCTGCCAGTGCAGGGAACACGGGTTCGAGCCCTGGTCTGGGAAGATCCCACATGCCGCGGAGCAACTAGGCCCGTGAGCCACAACTACTGAGCCTGCGCATCTGGAGCCTGTGCTCCGCAACAAGGGAGGCCACGACAATGAGAGGCCCGCGCACCGCAATGAAGAGTGGCCCCTGCTCACTGCACCTGGAGAAAGCCCGCGCACAGAAACGAAGACCCAACACAGCCAAAAATAAATAAATAAATTTAAAAAAGAAATTCAATAAAATCTATGGAACTATAAAAACCAATAGCAATATTATTAAAAATCATAATTTAAATAGGAGAGGTCTTTTGGGTTTTTTAAATTTTTAAAAATTTGTTATTTTTAACAAATAAAAATTGTATATATTTAAGGTATACAAAGTAATGTTTTTATATATGTTTACACTGTGAAATGATTACCGCGATCAAACTAATTAACATATCCATCACCTCCCATAGTTACATTTTCTTGGTGTGTGTGTGCTGAGAACACTTGAGATCTCTTGAAAATTGCTAACTATAGTCACTGTGCTATACATTCATCTTATAACTGTAAGTTTATACCCTTTGATCAGTATCTCCTTTTTCCCCTACTCCCCAGCCTCTGGTAACTACCATTTTACTCTCCACAAAAACCAGGTTTTGTCAGGTTTTATTTTTATTGTCTTTGGCTGGTTTGGAATGTTGGGGAGTGTGATGTTTATTTTAACATGAAAGCATTTAATGAAGTTTAAAGTAGGTCTTGCAAAGAACTTCCGGCTGAGGCCGATTCTCAATGTTGGTATATAGTCGACCAGTTCTCATTGTTTGATGACCAGCCATCCAGGTGAGAGGACAATCTTGTGTGCTGCCTCGGCATCCAGGTCAGTAATGCCACATCAGAGGCTAAGAATAAGGTCCTTTATGCAGTCCCTCTGCCAAACACATTTTTGGAGAAGTAAGAGGTTAACTGATTTCAGTTAACAACTGCCTCTGAGTTATCTGCTTCTATAATAACCACTCTATCTTAATTCAGATTCCTGATTAAAAAACTATTTTTCAAAATTGAGGATACCTTTGTATTTACCATTTCAGGAGTCTGAAACCAATTTGATTGGATTTACAATATCATTATCTCAAGTTGTGTAACAAGTGACAAAATACTTTGGGAAGTTGTAAGGCCAAGGCTGGCAGCAATCCATTGGAAGGCCTGCTTTCTAGAAGATTCAGCCATGTAATCAAATGATGACAACAGATGGTCAAACTCATCCATCATCACATCTTTACAATAAAAAACAGCAGCCCTTAGAATAAATCTAGTAAAAATGACACATAATCTAATCAAGTAACTAGGGATAGTTCCAATAAGTAGTCCCTTATTGTTTACATCCACTTCAGTTCTGCATGTCCAGGTTACATTGTTAGGTTATCACTTCCCAACCTGCTCTATGATACCAATTCCACTTCTAGTTTTCTAACCTAGAAAAATTCTTGTTTGCGTGAGATGTGTGCAAAAATGTTTGTGGCAGTGCTGTTTGTTATTTTTTTTTTAACTTTTTTAAAGTTTTTAAACAACCTAACTGGCCCTCATGGAAGAAATGGATTTGAATGTTTTGACTCAATGTGAATACAGCAGAATGATAAACAATGAATACAATGAATAAATTGACGCACGCATTTCAGGATGGATAAATCTCAAAATATTGTTGAATGAAGAAAAGCAAACTGAAAAACGCTGTGTTTAGTGTGCTAGTTGTCCTAATTCATTCAGGCTGTTACAACAAAATACCACAGGCTGGGTGGCTTATAAACAGCCAAAATGTATTTCTCACAGTTCTAGAGGCTGGAAAGTCCAAGACCATGGTGTCCGCATGATCAGGTTCTGGTAAAGACGCTCTTCCGGGCTGCAGATTGCCAACTTCTCACTGTGATCTCACATGGAAGGGGCAAGGGACCTCTCTGGAGCCTCTTTAATCCCATTTGTGAGGGCTCTGCCCTCAGGACCGAACCACTTCCTAAAGGCTCCACTTGCTAATACCATCATCCTGGAGGGTTAAGATTTCCACCTGTGGATTTAAGGGAGGTGGCACACAAATACTTAGGCCATAGCACTAGTATCTTAGTAAAAAACTTAAAATGTACAAAATAAGTTATAAATGGGTACATACAAACATGTATCCTTCTGGGGAAGGATAGAAGAGATGAAGAGAGCTTTGCTCTACCTGTAATTCTTTTCATCTTTAGCTAGATTTAAAACTTTTTTCACAGTAATCAAAACATTATGCTAGGGGTTTCCCTGGTTGTGCAGTGGTTAAGAATCCGCCTGCCAATACAGGGGACATGGGTTCGAGCCCTGGTCTGGGAAGATCCCACATGCCGCGGAGCAACTAAACCCATGCGCCACAACTACTAAGCCTGCGCTCTAGACCCTGTGAGCCACAACTACTGAGCCCACGTGCCACAACTACTGAAGTCTGTGCGCCTAGAGCCCGTGTTCCGCAACAAGAGAAGCCACTGCAACGAGAAGCCCGCACACCACAAAGAAGAGTAGCCCCCTCTCTCCGCAACTAGAGGAAAACCCGTGCCCAGCAGTGAAGACCCAACGCAGGCAAAAAAATAAATAAAATTAAACAAAAAGGGGGGGGGGGAGGAACATTAATTCATTCATGTGTTTAGGGAAAGGGCTAAAAATTTAAAAAAAGAAGAAAAAACAGTATGCTACTGGCATAAAGACAGGCATATAGACCAGTAGAATAGAATACGGAGCCCAGCAATAAACACCCCTGTGTATTTGCTCAAATAATTTTTGACAAGGGTGCCAAAACCATTCAATGGGGGAAAAGATAGTCTTTCCATCAAAATAAAAGGGAAAACTGGATATCCAAGTGCAAAAGAATGATGTTGGACTCACACTTTGCACTATATATAAAACTAACTATATAAAATTAACCCCAAATGGATTTAAGACCTAAACATAAAAGTGAAAACTATAAAACTCTCAGAAGAAAGGATGGGGGAAAAGCTTCATGGCATCGACTTTGGCAATGACTCCTTGAATATGACACCAAAAGCATAGGCAACAAAAGAAAACATAAATTAGACTTCATCAAAATTTAAAATTTTGTGTTATCAAATGACATTATCAACAGAATGAAAAGGCAGCCCATAGAATGGGAGAAAATATTTGAAACTCATATACCTGATAAGAGATTAATATCCAGAATATATAAAGAACTCTTATAAGTCAACAACAAATACAATTTTAAAATGGGCAAAAACTTAAACAGATAGTTCTCCAAAGAAGATATACTAATGGGCAATGAGCACATAAAATGATGTTCAACATCACTAATCATTAGGGAAATGCAAATCAAAAACAAGAGATCCCACTTCAAATCCATCAGGATGTTTATTTTAAAAAACAAAACAAAACAATAAGTGTTGGGGAAGATGTAGAGAAATTGAGACAACGAAAACGCCACTGCCGAAATGGATTAAAGACCTAAATGTAAGGCCAGAAACTATCAAACTCTTAGAGGAAAACATAGGCAGAACACTCTATGACATAAATCACAGCAAGGTCCTTTTTGACCCACCTCCTAGAGAAATGGAAATAAAAACAAAAGTAAACAAATGGGACCTAATGAAACTTAAAAGCTTTTGCACTGCAAAGGAAACCATAAAGAAGACCAAAAGACAACCCTCAGAATGGGAGAAAATATTTGCAAATGAAGCAACTGACAAAGGATTAATCTCCAAAATGTATAAGCAGCTCATGCAGCTTAATAACAAAAAAACAAACAACCCAATCCAAAAATGGGCAGAAGACCTAAATAGACATTTCTCCAAAGAAGATATACAGAGTGCCAACAAACACATGAAAGAATGCTCAACATCACTAATCATTAGAGAAATGCAAATCAAAACTACAATGCGGTATCACCTCACACCAGTCAGAATGGCCATCATCAAAAAATCTAGAAACAATAAATGCTGGAGAGGGTGTGGAGAAAAGGGAACCCTCTTACACTGTTGGTGGGAATGTAAATTGATACAGCCACTGTGGAGAACAGTATGGAGGTTCCTTAAAAAGCTACAAATAGAACTACCATATGACCCAGCAATCCCACTACTGGGCATATACCCTGAGGAAACCATAATTCAAAAAGAGTCATGTACCAAAATGTTCATTGCAGCTCTATTTACAATAGCCCAGAGATGGAAACAACCTAAGTGTCCATCATCGGATGAATGGATAAAGAAGATGTGGCACATATATACAATGGAATATTACTCAGCCATAAAAAGAGACGAAATTGAGCTATTTGTAATGAGGTGGATAGACCTAGAGTCTGTCATACAGAGTGAAGTAAGTCAGAAAGAGAGAGACAAATACCGTATGCTAACACATATATATGGAATTTAAGAAAAAAAAAATGTCATGAAAAACCTAGGGGTGAAACAGGAATAAAGACACAGACTTACTAGAGAATGGACTTAAGGCTATGGGGAGGGGGAAGGGTAAGCGGTGACAAAGCGATAAAGAGGCATGGACATATATACACTACCAAACATAAGGTAGATAGCTAGTGGGAAGCAGCCGCATAGCACAGGGAGATCAGCTCGGTGCTTTGTGACCGCCTGGAGGGGTGGGATAGGGAGGGTGGGAGGGAGGGAGATGCAAGCGGGAAGAGATATGGGAATATATGTATATATATAACTGATTCATTTTGTTGTGAAGCTGAAACTAACATACCATTGTAAAGCAATTATACTCCAATAAAGATGTTAAAAAAAACAAAACAAAACAAAACAAAACAATAAGTATTGGGGAAGATGTAGAGAAATTGGAACCCTGATGCATTGCTGGTAGGAATGAAAAATGTTGTAGCTACAGTGAAAGACCACATGTTGGTTCCTCAAAAAACTAAACATAGAATTATCGCATGATCCAGCAATTTCACTTCTAAGTATATATTCCCCCCCCCCAAAGAAAAGGTGAAAGCAAGGATTGGACAGTTGTTTGTACACCAACATTCATAACAGTATTATTCACAATAGCCAAGAGGTGGCAACAACCCTAACATCAATTGACAGATACCTGGGTAAACAAAATGTGATACATACACGGAATGGAATATTATTCGGCCTTAAAACGGAATGAAATTCCGATGCATGCTACAACATGGATAACGCTTGAAAACATTATGCTAAGTGAAATAAGCCAGTCACCAAAGGACAAATACTGTATGATCCCAATTATATGTTACCTAGAAAAGCCATATCATAAAGTAGAATAGTGGTTACCAAAGGCTGGGAGAGTTATTGTTTAATGGGTACAGAATTTCAGTTTGGGATGATGAAAAAATTCTGGAGATGGAAAGTGGTGTTACACAATGGTGGGAATGTACTTAATGTCACTAACTGTACATTCAGAACGGTTAAAATTGTCATTTTTGTGTTATGTGTATTTTATCACAATTTTTTTTCTAGTGGGAGAAAGATGAATCAAATATGGCAATGTGCTAAAATTAAAATCTTAGTAGTAGGTTTACAGATCGTCTATTACATTAGTTTCTGTACTTTTCTGCGTATTTGAAATGTCTCGGCTTAATTTTGGTTAATTTGTTATAAGTTTCAAAAGAACGGGGTTCTCTTAAAATTATTCTGACCCTCACTGTCAGGTAGAATGATGAGAATAAGGAATAACGTACTAAAGGCTGAAGGCCAGCTCTTTAATTATTTGATTAGTTTCCTGTGATCTGAAACAGTGCTTCTCAAATTTAGTGTGCATACAAATTACCTACAGATCTTATTAAAATGCAAATTATGATTCAGTTGGTCTGGGGTGAGTCTCCAGTTCTAAAAAGCTCCCAGGTGATAGCAATGCTGCCGCTCCACAGATACTTTGAGTAGCAAGGATCAAAAGGATGATAGCATTCTACATATGTTCTCTTTCATTCGAGAGTTTTCTTAATTATGCTCTTCTAGATAAAGGGCTGCAGCCAGCCTTGATTCTTCTTAACCGAAAAATTCATCATCTTACAATTTGTTTGATAGACTACTGTAAAGCAAAATTAAACAAACCCAAATCATTGCTGAAAATATTTCACAAAGACTACAACTACTTTAAAAATCCTAAACTGGAAACTGACTCAGCTGCCAAAGTCCATAATAAATGCATAGTTTAGGATATACTAATCCCTCTTCCCCAGACAAGTTGTGAAATAGGAATTGCTGTAGCACAAATTTCCACTGATGGCAAGTTACTTCACTTAATTATACAGCCCTTAAAAGATCTCTTTATTTTGTAAATTCCAGGATAATCCTATGTTGGGAGCTGATAATTTCACCTACCATAAGATGATGGATTAATTGCCTAAAATTGGAAAAAAGAAAAGAAAAGAAAAAAAAAAAACCAGGAAAAAATTTCTTGCCAGAATGGTTTAGGATCTGTTCTGCCTGGTGGGTTGCAAGGCGCCCATCTAGTTAACTGAATTGAAGCTTCAGGAGATGTAATACTCCCAGAATGGGCACAAATGTGACCCACCCCACTGCCAAAAAGACAGAGATCCTCTATATCCTCCAGTTAACCACCAGCCCAATGAGCTCCTCTTCAGAATCAAATGGTCATGTTCTCTGCATGAGTGTAGTTGACTGTGAGTAAACTAATCCCAGGCAGAATTACACCACTACGGAGCTTGTTTTTTTCGAATCCAGGAAAGTTTTAAATAACGTAAGGCTACGGGTAGCATTCACTAATTTTTCATCAGCCTATGATTTCGGAGGCATGAATTGTCTTTACTCCAAACTGAAAATTTTGACAAATACCCTAGGTCAATTGTTCTTTGGAGCCTGTACCTTGCTCTTGCAAACAGGATAATTATAATAATACATACATAGAGCTTTTATAGCACCCTAACTCTGTGCCAAGCCCCATTCTGCATGTTCCACGTGGGTTCTCTCATTAAATCCTTACAACAACCCTATGAGACAGGTGTTACTATCATCAGCTCACAGTTAAGAAAACAGACTCAAATCACTGTTGTACACCTAAAACTTATATAATATTGTACCTCAACTCTACCTCAATAAAAAAAACACACAGACTCAGAAAATAAAATATGTCCAAAGCCACAAAGTAAGCAGCAGTTTCTGACTCCAGAATCCTGTTCACCATGATGTTCGATTGCCAGTTTTAACTGTAATTGCTAATCCCAATCATAAATGGTGTCAAACAGGGCTGCTCCAAAGTACTCGAGGAAACTATAGTAAGTTGGAAGCATGCCCCTTTCTTACAGCAATCATTCTCCTCCTGTCTTTATTCATGCTCATTTGGAGCAGTCATTAGAAACATATGGGCCTGCTACTAATTGCTGTTAAGAAAAAAAAAATTTGATATTTGGCAAAGAGTCTGCAATATTTAAGCGAAAGTTCACTAATGCCTCTATTGAATTACTCAGTTCAGTTTAGCCACCCTGGAGGGCTAAAATTTAGGGGTGTGCTGAAGTTTCTTTTTGAAGAATAGCTGGCTGTGATGCAGGCCTGAAAATAAAAAGCTGGGGCTTGGATAGTATCAGCACATTTTCGTTTCTAAGGCAATTGAATTCCCTTCCAAATGACTTACTTCTCTCCACAAAAACTAGGTTCTTCCTTCCTGGGCTTGGTACTTCATTGGCAAGTAGAAGGGCTCTATATACATACAAAATATTAATAGCTCAAAAGGAGGTCACACTGAATCAAGAATCATCTATCCACTTGCTGTGCGAATGTCAGAGAGCTCATACTCTGGGTGGGTCAAAGGAGGGAAGGGCTAAAAAATATTGATAGTATCAAGTCAGAAAACAGAAAGCCAAATGTGTTTCAACCCCATTTGCAGTCTTAAATTACAGCTTCTACTGCTGGAGTCACTATTTCAAAAAGACAGTCCTCAATAAAATGTAATTCAGAGGCAATTTGCTTACCAGAGGCCAATGGCTTATTCTTCTGGATTCATATTTCTCAGGATCTAAAGGCACTAAAGATTTCTTTTTCTTTTTCTTTTTTTTTTTTTTTTTTTTTTTGCGGTACGCGGGCCTCTCACTGTTGTGGCCTCTCCCGTTGCGGAGCACAGGCTCCGGACACGCAGGCTCAGAGGCCACGGCCCACGGGCCCAGCTGTTCCGCGGCATGTGGGATCCTCCCGGACCGGGGCACGAACCCGCATCCCCTGCATCGGCAGGCGGACTCTCAACCACTGCGCCACCAGGGAAGCCCAAGATTTATTTTTCTTAAGATGGGGAACCGAGAGTCTTCCTAACAGTACAGAAAAGTGAATGACAATTCTTTTAAAATTAGTAATGACAAATAAAACACTACCAAAAAATCAAACAGAAGAAAAGCAATTACATCATTAATCAATGCGATTATTTATAAGAGCCTGAAGTATACTTCCCTTAACTTCCTCTATCTTCACAAATATAGAGAGAAAATGGCAAAGATAAAGGTTGCATCCTGAGTAGGGTCAGAACCACAGGATGGCCATTAAGTATTGAACAGAAGTACATTTTTAAATTTATTTATTTATTTACAGTTGAGTCCGCTTGATTACTTCTTTTACGTTAGGCTAAAGGCACAGGTTCATTTAATGAAAAGCTGAGTCAGAAATCCTCTAAGGCCACTTGTCACGGATGCATGTGCAGAGATTGATGGAAGTGTTGGGTTAATGCACAGTCTCATTGTAATTTTGCACAGAGCACTGGACAATGGTTTACTGATGAGGGACAACACAGGAAACACAGGTATTGTAATACAAAGATCATTCATTATTATACTTGCCATATTTCCAGACTTCACAATTACCTTGTAGAATTCAACCAATTATTCTAATAGACTAGGGCTTGTCAATTATTTTGGTCTTGAGATCTTTTCACACTCTTAAATTATTGAAGACTATTGAAGACCCCAAAGAGCTTACTTTTATGCAAGTTATATCTACCGATGTTTACTGTGTTAAAAATTAAAACAGAAAATGTTTAAATTTTACTCGTGAAAAAATAAACCCATCACATGTTAATATAAATAACATTACAATAAAAGGTAACTATATTTTCAAAACCAAAAAAAAAAATCAGTGAGAAGAGTGGCACTGTTTTACATCTTTGTCAGTCTTTTTAATGTCTGGCTTAATAGAATACAGCTGAGTCCAGAACAGAACTGTTCTGACATATTTTGAAGTAATGAAAAAGCTCCACCCTCATGCATGTATACAGTTGGAAAAGAGGAGCATTTTAATAACTTTTGCCGATAATTGTGGATATTCCTTTTTGATATTATACCAAAACTCAATAAATAGTTTTCTGAAGATTAGTTGCAATGTGGAATTTAAAACTGTGTCAATAAACTTTTCATATTGTTACATTAAATTCATTGATCTCATGCACTTTCATGCATCTTTTACCCATGTTATAATGTAACACTACACATTGTTGCTTAGGAAGTGTTAGTTCACTGAAGTTATGGAAATCTTCCAAATTGTTAGTACATTTCTTTATGCAGTAACAAAAATTTACACTTAATAAATAGTAAAAATGCTAGCATATAATATTAATAAACACTGATCTCATAAAATCATTAGATATTGGGAAGTTATCAAGCTCACAGTGATGGACACGGTATTAGAATTTTAATTTTTGCTTGAAATTTCAGATTTTGACATTAGCAAAATACCGCCAGTTGTTTAAAAAGTGGCATTTTCCCTTTGTTTACTTTGGAAAAAAATGTCAGCCAAATACCCAAATTTGAATATCCATGGTTTGTCCGTCAGTCATTCCTTCAAGGAAAAATGGTGTTCCAAAAATAAAGTTCTAATTCAAAAAATTGCAAAAGTTCTTTTTTCCAAGACAACGTGCTTTCATTGATGACGGAAGTGCTTCATGAATCAGATCATCACACAGAATATTAAAAAATCGTACCAACTACATGGTGGTGAAGAATAAATACAACAACTAGTACAATTTAGTGCCACTGTCTTGATTTGTGTTAAGGCACTAGCGCTTTTACGCACCATTGCTTTTGTGTCATCATTGCAAATGTCAATGCAGTTGAAAAGGTAAGTTCTTAATATATTATAAACATTGCTTTGACCTTGCAGACTCCGTGCAGAGTTCTCAGGGACCCCCCAGGGGTTCCAGGGTCACACTTTGAGAACCACCGGAGTGGACTACAACCTACATAAAAACTTGTCATACTTAAATCTGTGTTCTTTAGAGATAATGGCTCTGCAATTCTATAGCACGTGGTTACTGAGCATGTGGCCCACCAGGAGGAAGACTCTTGACAAATATTTTGTGTTGCAGTGCCACTTTCATTTGAAAAATTGTCTCTCTCCTTATATGTCATTGTATAACAGACAGATAATAGTAACCATGTGTGTTCGGGAGAGGGGAATTACAGCAGGGGGTCAGGGAGATGAAATTGGAAGGACCCGGGAATCTCAACGACAGACCTGACCTAGCTGATTCGGAGCCAGTGCCCAATCCCCACATCCAGCAGGCAGTGGAAATGCCAGGAGCCACTGGGAGGGAAGAGAGGCCTGGCATCTGGCATTCCAGAGAGCCTCAGGCAAGAGAGAGCTTGCACAGAGATGGCTGGATCTGTGGCTTGGGCATTTCCAAAGAGGACATTGTTATGCCAGAGGCCCCTGGGGGCCCCTTCCCTGTCCTTGTGGCTTAGTTGGCAGGACTTCTTTGCTCAGCATCCTTCTAGATTCCTTTCAACACACACCTCCATGCCCCAGTCTCATATTTACAAACAAGTTCCGAGAGAGGAACTAAGTAGTTCCTCTCCTCCCCACACCCCAAAATTAGGCTCTCATTACGTGAACAAACATCTCAAGGTTTGGATCCAAGAATTCATGTTTATAGTGTAACCTTGCACTTTTTATTTTTGGTGTGAATCCCTTCCTTTGTAATGTATTTTTAAAACTCTTGTTATTATTCAGAAGTGACATCTCTCTCTCCATGGATTCTGACGAGATTTTTGTTGTTTGGGTAACAAGAAGGAACAGCTGAGGTAAGGGGTATATACAATGTCTTTTGTGTACAGAAGATACTTAAGAGGCACTGTGAAAAGTTCTCCCACATATGCTACATAATTCTATCTGTAAGCAATTCTTGTGATTCTTGTAACATCTGTAAGTAATTTATTTTTTAATTTTTATTTTTTTGATAAATTTATTTATTTATTTTTGGCTGTGTTGCGTCTTCATTGCTGCACGCAGGTTTTCTCTAGTTGCGGCGAGCAGGGGCTACACTTCTCTGAGGTGTGCGGGCTTCTCATTGCGGTGGATTCTCTTTGTTGCGGAGCACAGGCTCTAGGCACACGGGCTCAGTAGTTGTGGCTCGCGGGCTGTAGAGTGCAGGCTCAGTAGTTGTGGCACGCAGGTTTTGTTGCTCCGCGGCATGTGGGATCTTCCCACACCAGGGCTCAAACCCATGTCCCCCTGCATTGGCAGGCAGATTCTTTTTTTTTTTTTTTGCCATACGCGGGCCTCTCACTGTTGTGGCCTCTCCCGTTGCAGGGCACAGGCTCCGGACGCGCAGGCTCAGCGGCCATGGCTCACGGGCCTAGTGGCTCTGCGGCACGTGGGATCTTCCCAGACCAGGGCACGAACCCATGTGCCCTGCATCGGCAGGCAGACTCTCAACCACTGCGCCACCAGGGAAGCCCAGCAGGCAGGTTCTTAACCACTGCGCCACCAGGGAAGTCCCTGTAATTTATACTTTATAAATGGAGAAATTGAGGCACCCAGGGCTTAGGTGTCTTGGTTAAATCAGCAGATAAATATTCGATGTGCATACTCTCAGCCCAGTGTGTTTTCTCCCAGGTCAGTGGTTATACCGCCCCCCCCCCCCAAAAAAAATTCAGTCCAGTTTTTATCTATATTGTTGATACTATCTGAAATATTAATTAGGAGACTAATAATGACAGTGAACACTGAGTATCTGTCATCAACAAGAAAGGAGGTAAAAGTTTACTAGTAAAGTTTTTCCATGGTGGCTTTTTTAGTTACAAAAGTATGTCCTAAACATACACTTTAAAAAATATATTGAGTATTAATTCACTAGCCCATTCTACCTTACCCAGCAGTCTGCAGATACTACCTTGAATTAATGCTGGGAAGCAGAACTCTTACCTTCTTTCAATTTGATTGTTGGGTTTATATTTGTACTAGAGCAAGCACTCTATAATTTAATACTTAGTTTTAAAACATGCTACTTTGAATTGATCTGTGAACCCAGTTGCCTTGTTTCCCCTATCTTTTTTCTGTAAGAAGAGCTTCTGTTGGATTTTGATTTATAGTACTAAATATACTATGACAGAACCAAGCCCAAGTCCCAGTGTTCTAAGGTGTCATTCAGTTAAAGGTAGAAATGAAATTAGGCTTCCTGCAGTGTAGATAACATTCATACAGGATGAAACATTTTATTGGAACAGTGATGGTTTCTGCTGCTGTGCATTTCTTCCTTTGTCATTGGACCTCCATCTATCACCCAGGCATTTAGGTCATTATGGATACCTGAATTATCAATAGTAACTAATTAGCCCTTAATTAGGGCATTGTGATGATGAGGCCACAATTGCAGCTGTGTGTCTGTTGAGTGGTTTCTCTCCATTTGCCCCAGCCTGCCATCTTGCATCCTACCTTTCACAGGTTCACAACGGGCTAGTCAGCAAGCAATCAGTTGACTCAATAAAAATATAAAATAAAAAACACTGCTGTCAAACAACTTCCAAAATGCTTAGTTTATTGATAGGGAATCAAAAGCATGCCCTCCAAAGAGTATATAATTCTTATTATGTCTTGAATTTGTACAGGGCATTTCTAACAGAAAAATCAAAGCACTGCTGAAGGTATCTTAAATTATCTTAGTATATATCCAGTGCCTATGGTGTTCATGACATTATTCTAGCCACTGTGGGAGATATAAGACCTGGTCCCTGCCTTATCGAAGCCTAAAATAGATGCAGGAAGATAATAATTATAACTTGTATGCCAAGCCTTATCTTGAAGATACTTTCTAAGTGCTGTATGTACATTATTGTATTTTCTTCCCAACTATTTGAGTAGGTATTATTATCCCCATTTTACCAACAAAGAAACAGAGGTTCAGGAAGAATAAACGATTTACCAAGAAAATTAAGTGCTTGGGCTATGACTCAAACTCGTGCCTTTTTGACTCCAAAATTAACTGTAATACTACAAAGTATAAAGACTTAAAATAGTAAAACACCCCCCTCCAAAATTAAAATGAACGTATCTCAAATGTTCCTATACTTTTCCAGCCCATGGATACAAAAAGAAGTCACAGAAATATCAATAATGCACAAATCCTGTTTTTGTGGCACTGTACCCAAAGAGTATCAGGCTGCCCTTTCTGAAACATACACCCCTCCCAGTTATTTTGGGAATCTGCAAAAAAGAGATGCAGTCTCACACCTGCTCACAAAGCACTCTATCCACTGCAATCACCAGGAGATATCTAACTGAGGGTTTATGGAACTTGAAGAGTTAGAAATAGACTTTGAAGAACAGGGAGCCTTCCCCTTGGTAGAATGGAAGAAATAGACCCTCAGCTGGCTACATCAATGGTGTTGAGAGGACACACAAATAATTCCATTAATTTATATTTAGTTTTGGGGTAGCCTCAGAGATGGTCACTTACATACACACAGGTTGAACCTGGTCCCCCAAACCTCTCCGTCATTACTAAGGGCATTCATGTCTTTGGAACTTGAATCATAAACAAGAGAAGCATATGCAAGTATGACATTGGGGAAGATGCTATTTTTTAGGAAAATGGGGAATTTTTGAGTTTGGTTTCTGTGACAAAGAAATATCATATGCTCACTATACTCATTTCTTTCTAAGCACGCAGAAAGAACACATTGTCTGGCTCCTTTTGCAGATGAGTTGGGAACTGACGGCATATGGACGAAAGTAATTAAGCCATTTGTTTTTCTGGTCATTAAAAACATCTCCTTCGGGCTTCCCTGGTGGCTCAGTGGTTAAGAATCCGCCTGCCAATGCAGGTGATACGGGTTTGAGCCCTGGTCTGGGAAGATCCCATATGCTGTGGAGGAACTAAGCCCGTGTGCCACAACTACTGAGCCCACGTGACACAACTACTGAAGTCCATGAGCCTAGAGCCCGTGCTCCGCAACAAGAGAAGCCACCGCAATGAGAAGCCCGTGCACTGCAACGAGTAGCCCCCGCTTGCCGCAACTAGAGAAAGCCCCCGCGCAGCAACAAAGACCCAACGCAGCCAAAAATAAATAAATACAAAAATAAATAAATTTATTTTAAAAAAAAAGAATTATACTACAGGGAGCTACAGGTGTTAATCCCTGGCTCAGCATCTGCTTCCAGAGAACCCAACCTATGGCTGGGGTCAATGGGATACTTCCAATATTGCCACATGGTTAGGATGCACTATATTGACAGAAGGAGAAATTAGGCAAAAACACAGACTTTATAGGAAGCATATATTAGGTATATTTGTATGATGTTTCTATATTTAAAGAAGAAAAATTACTCCCATAAACAGACAACTCATTACTTCCCCCATGAAAAATGTTCCAAAGAGTATTGCCAAGATTCTCTCCATGTACCTTTCATAGGAGGAGGCCATTGTTCTATTATCTTTCCAAAGTCACACAGGACCCAACACTCAAGCAACAGCGCCAAAGCCTGATCCTTGTATTCACTGCTGAAAAATGTCAAAGAACCAAAGAATCACAGAATATTTGGAAAGGAAAAGATTTTGCAGGTCTTTTCCCCATCTTCCTTTGTAACCATGGCTTGAGACCTAAGAAGAAATCTGCTGGGTTCTTCTAGGAAATATTTCCTCCCTAATAAAAAGACTGGCAAGGAAGTAACCTTGACTTCTCCTCTTTGATCTGATGGACTCTTAGACCTGGAATCTTGGCAGCCACCTACAGCTATCAGGAGAGACATCATGGTGAAGATGACAGTGCAGTAAGACAAAGCTGGTGTCTTTGACTATCTCACTGAGTTGTTGAACCAATCCATGAAATTACCCTAAGTCCAGAATTTTGATTTTGACAGATTATGTTCCTTATTTTTAAAGTCATTCTTATTCTTGGATAGTCTGGTTCATAGCCAAAGCACCCTGATTATGGATTATCTAATCTAATAGTTTGGTTTCACAGGTAAAGAAACTGAGACTATGAGTAAATAACTCACTCAATACCCACAGTGATTAAGTGACAGGACTACAACTCAAACGCTGGAGTCCTGATTCTTGGACTAAAGCACTTTGCACCAAACCTTAGAGAACATTCTAGCTGGAATCGAAAGGAAATGAGAAGACCGGAGAGAGGCCTGGTAGGCTCTGGAGGGAAGCAATCTCAGGTACCCAGGGAGAGAGGGCTTCTGCTAGTGAGTGAGGATCCCTTCAGGACAGGATTCCAGCCAACTGTGAGCAACTCTCCTCCCCTGTTCCCGACCTCTTAGACCACCCTTGTGTCCCCAGAAAGCCAATTAAAAATAAGCATTGACCATATCACTGTCCTAGATACGTAAAAATAACATTACTGTACATGACCAAAAGTGAACCAGATTCTCTGAATTTTTTTCCAGCTTCCAAAAATAGTTAAGACTTTCTGCCAAAGAGAATGGGGCTTGAATTCCCATGAAAAAACATCAGTCCATGGCATTTGCTCCAGTGTAGAAATAATTAAATACACTCTGAAGAATGGAATTCTCAGCCCTCTCTCACCCCACCAGCCTGTTTTTCGAAAGTAAAGGGAGGGGGGAGTGGAATGTGGCAACCACGATGTAGTAAAGAAAGCACTAGACTTGGAATCAGGAAAACTGGGTTCTAGCCTGAAGGAAACTTTTGCCATTCTTTTTAGTCACCCAGTATCTGACCCTTTCTTTACAGAATTGCAGAATATCTCATTGTGTAAGTTTGAAAGGCCAGATACTTATTTTCCCAGCCTCCTTTGCAGCTAGAATTTTGGCATGTGACCTAAGTTCCACTGTGATGGTTAATTTGATGTATCAATGTACTGGACCACGGGGAGCCCAGATATTTGGTTAAAAGATACTCTGGGTATGTCTGTGAGTGTGTGTCTGGGAGGGTGTTTTGGATGAGATTAACATTTGAATCAGTAGACTGAGTAAAGCAGATTGCCTTCCCCAATTTGGGTGCTGTCCAATCCACGGAGAGCCTGAATAGAACAAGAAGACAAGTAAGAGAATTCGCTCTTCCTGCCTGAGCTTACTCAACCTGGGACACCGGTCTCCTGCTTTCAAACTCAGACTGGAACTCACACCATTGGCTTTCCTGGTTCTTAGGACTTTGAACTCAGACTGAAACTCTTCCATCAGCTCTCCTGGATCTCCAGGCTTGCCAACTGCAGCTCCTGGGACTTCTCAGCCTACATAACCAGTGAGCCAACCCCTTATAACAAACCATATATGTATAGGAGGTATATATATATATATATATATATATATGTATATATATACACACACATATATATAAAATATAACATAATACTTATTTCCTGTTTCTCCGGCATATCCATATTAATACATCCACCAGTCAAAAGCACCATCCCCAGATTTTGAACAGGAAGCCAGTGTGGCAAATGAGGACCTGGAAAGAGGGGTTAGTGAAGAGAAGGGGAGGGGGAAGAAAGTTGATTAGACACCACCTGGCCCCCCCGCCCCCTGAGTTGAGGTTTGACCTGGAATCACAGGGAAGAATCCTGGATTTTTACAAAAAGACAAAAAAGGTGTGGGGGCTTTTGTTTCCTCTCTCGATGTTGAGGCACTGGACATTACTGATTCACAAGTCAGTCTTTGACTCTCAGCTGGACTGGAATCTCCATAAGGAGAGAAACTTCACTGACCTGTTCACCACGATATCCTCAGCACCCACCTCAGTGCCTGGAGCCCCCTATCTGCTCAGAAATGTTTGTGAAATGAAGTCTATTTTGTATAATACACATCAGCCATTTCTGGCAAATAGGATCATTTTGTTTTGAGCCTTTTATACCGACCAAATCAAACCTTGCACAATCTAGAAACTTTTAGGGAAACTCAGGCTAACAGAAGCATAATAAATAATAACCAAAGAAGTTTGGATTTGGACTTAACTTCAGGTTTAACTTTGATTGGAAGAAGTCACAACGTTGCACGTTTCTCTAAGATGAAGGGTCTAGTGACTGGTGCCTTGGCTGGGAGGGTGATATCGTCCAGCCATGCACATTCTCATACCTTGTGCCTAGATGCGTGGGATATGGAGTGACAGGACCTGCCTGGACCACCTCCAACCAGACAAGTTCCACGGTCTTGCTTGTTACATTTTGCTGGTGCAATTAAAGAGTGAAAGGAGGATCAAGGGAGCAAGCAGATTCCCCCTTTACAACTTAGCATGTAATCAATCTTGACATTTTTATTTACTCCTTGATATGTTTATTATACTCCAATAGAGTTGTAGTTCAAAAGGTAGCAGAAGCCTAAAGTTAGATTTTTACAAAAACTGAAAATGTAGCTTCTTTTGTCAGAATTGTACTTCTTCTGGTCAGAAAGTGGGTGTGGCAGTAAAAAAGGGCACACACAGACCCTCGATAGTGCTGAAGTGGAACAGAAACTTCTGGGCTGATCCCACATGTCTTAAGAAGCTTTAAGGCATAACCACCATGAGCTAAGGCCTCATGAGCACGTATTACAAGCCAGTCACTGTCTAAGCACTTTACATGTATTAACTCAGGTAATCCTCGCAAATCTCGATGAGTGTGTTATCATCATCATCCCCATTTTACAGATGAGGCAAGGCAGGCACAGAGGAGTAACTTGCTCAAGTTCACACAGCAAGGAAGGGAGGAACCAAGATTTGGATTCACGTCTGGCTCCAGAATCTATGCCCTTATAGCGACTGCCCAAGTGAACACTAACTGGAAAACTCAGCGCCTCCCACCACAGATAACGTGGTGCTTACTTCCAAAACGATGAACCAGGGCTAAGAATCAGTGAGTAGAGAAGGAGGAGACACAGAGTTTTTGTGTTTGTTTTTAAGCCACCAAAAAACCCCACCCTTGGTGTTGTTTACTTCTGACTAAAAAATAAGATGCTCATAGAAAACATGGAAAATAATAAAGTATAAAAAAGAGAATGTATCTCATGTAAACTTGAGTCCTCTCAACCCATCCAAGGGTCTCACTCATTCATCGGCCCATCTACCCAGTTATTCAGTACACTTTTGCCTTGTGCTGCACTTGGCTCTGTGGAACAAGTAAAATTGTGCAAGTCACATAAACCAATTCAGTTTTAGTTGGTTCAGAAGAGGAAACAAAGCATATCTAAGAAATGCCTTATTATATGTACAGTTTGAGACAAGCTGCAATTAAAAGTGATACAAATGGAGCACACAGGATTTCAAGGCAGTGAAACTAAGCTGTATGATACCATGTTATACATTTGGTGAAACCCACAGATTGTACAACACCAAGCTTGAACCCTAATGTAAACTATGGACTCTGGGCGATTACGATGAATCACTTACAGGTTCATCGATTGTAACAGCTGTACAACATGCCGGTGGGAGATGTTGACAGTGATGGAGGGAGGCTGTGCATATTTGGGGGCAGGGGATATAAAAGAAATCTCTGGGGACTTCCCTGGCGGTCCAGTGGTTAAGACTACGCACTTCCACTGCAGGGGCCGTGGGTTCAATCCTTGGTCGGGGAACTAAGATACTGCATGCCTCATGGCATGGCCAAAAAAATAAAAATAAAAATAAAGGATTGTTTAAAATAAATAAATAATAAAACTCTGTACCTTCTGCTCAGTTTTGCTGTGAACATAAAACTGCTCTAAAAACAAAATTTTAAACTCAATTAAAAATTAAGAGTTTGAAAAAAAGTGATACAGAGGTAAAATAACTCATGCTTTGTGTCTACTGTGTGCAGCACACAGGTCTAAGAAACTACATGAGTTAGCTCATTCAATCCTCACTACAACCAAACGGGATGACACTATCTTTAAATACCCCTTTTATACTGAGTGAACTGAGGAGGATGATTATAATTTTTGTGACTTTCTGTTTGAATAATAAAAAAAAAACCCACAAGGACTCAGAGGCAAAAAATATACAAATCAATTTTCACTGCAAAGTAAAGGAGCTGTTACAGTGGAGGATTCCTGGACTGAATGTCAATATTATGACATAGTGTGAGTGTGTTTCGTGTGTGGTAATTGCAGTCATTGTTGCTTTTGTTGTGGTCATGCATTTACAATGCTTGGTGTCAGTTTATTTATCTCTTGTAAAAATAAAATACAGTGTGTGTGTGTGTGTGAGTTGTGAAAACAAAACAAAAATTAAAACCAAGCACTCATATCCCAGGAAATCAATTAATATTGGCACTTACTTCCTTAACTACTCCTCATATTATGTAATCCTGAATTTGATCCAGAGCTAGACAATTAAGTTTAGCTTTCAATACTGCCTCACAGTTCTGAGCAATATTACTATCAGCAAAGCAGAGCTGAGACTGCATCAATCTATTCATCATTCAGATTATTCCAAAAGACAAATTAATATATGGAGATTGGTCCTTGGTGGGCACATTAATTGCTTCAAGCCACCATTCTAACAATATTATTACTGTCGTTACAGAACACTTATGAATTTTTTTTAATACTGCTTTAATTCCTCCCCTCCACCATCACCCTCTCCCACCCTACCGTACCATATCCCCAAATCGTGTTAACAACCTAGTAGCTCTGTAGTTTTCTCTGGGCTCATGTAATTATAATTACGTGTGTGTGTACATATAAGTGTGTGTGTATATATATATAGAGAGAGAGAGAGAGAGGGAGGGTTAATGTTATTTTACAAAATGAAATTTATACACTTGTGAAAAAAAAGAAAAGAAAATGTCTGACAACAGTAGCAAAGGGTGGGAGGGAAGAACTGGAAACTGGAAATTGTTGTAAGATCCTCATGCTACACATGAAGTAGTATAATATTATTTGAAGATAGACTCATTAAAGATGATTTTAAACCCTAGAAAAACACTAAAAAAATTTTTAGAGGTATAAGTAATAAATCGATAGTGGAAATAAAATGGAATCATTAAAAAAAAATCCCCATTAATGCAAGAAAAAGAGGAAAAAAGAAACAAAGAAAAGTTTGGACCAAATAGAAAAGAGCTGGCAAAGTGGTAGATTTTAATCCAATTAATAATCACATTAAATGTGAGTAATCTAAACATACCAATTAAAAAGAGACTGTCAGTTTAGATAAAAAGGCAAAACCCAACTAGATGCTGCCTACAGGAAAAGATGACAGTGAAGTTGTAAAGGAGGTGTGCATATTTGGGGTTTGGGGGGTTACTGATTTGGGTGCTTGTTGTACAAAGTATTTCCTTTGTAATTGCTTTTTAAACTCCATTTTATATACTTGATATGTATATTCCCAATAAATAAATAAAGTTAACTGGCAATCAAAAAAAAAAAATACCCCTTTTATAGGTGAGAAAGCCCAGGTACAGAGAAGCTGCACAAGTTACCGAAGGTCACAGCTAGTGAGTGGAGCCAGCCTATGAACCCGAGCGGCCAGCTCCAGAAGCCACGCTCCTAATTTCTATCATCTGCTGCCTGCCTCCGTGGAGGTTTGGGACAGCTGAGGATGGGGGGATTACTTCCTGTGATGGGCACGGGTGGATGGGGAGAAGGGAAGCTCAGGAGTGATAGAGAGGGGCAGAGGAGCCATTGAGGCAGGTGAAGGATGAGTCCTCATTTTTCCCGTGCCTGAAGTATTTCAGAGCCTCACGATAACAGGTGGTGGAGTTTCCACCAGGGTGGAATGCTAGATTTCTGGTCGTTGGGTGGAGGGTTCACCCCAAGCGACATGACAACCCCTCCCAGAAAGACAATACTGGCTGATGTGCCCAGCACTGACAAGCACTGTGGATCCACTGCATCTTTAGGCCAGAGTAGAAGATCTCTCTCTCAGTTAGTCATGTTGTCTTGGGCCTCCCTCTTTTTTCCCCCCACAGTCCTCTCTATCTCAAATCCCTTCCCAGCGAGGGCTCACCCGTGTGCCGCAGGACACGGCCCTGCGACCATGCCCCACCTCTCTCCTGGAACCTCTGCCCCGGTTTGGCCCTGGAGGCCTGGACAGCCTGAGCTGGACCTCAGAGAATAGGAAAGTTCAGTGTTTGCCTGAGGCATGGTGAGTCATTCAACCGTAACTCTCACTTGTTCGTTCTCCATCCCAGCGGTGTCCTCACGGTACATCGAGGCCTGCTGAGGAGGGCCAGTCTTAAGAGGCCAGCTGCCCTCACTCATCCTCCTTCAAGGGTCATTAGCAAGAATTCTTTAGGACAGACATTTCTTTCAGCCACTTCACAAGTTTAAAACTGTACCAAACTAAACTTGAGAACATTTTCAAAAGTGATCGTTGGTAACTTGACTCCCGAGATGGCTGCCATCGATGTCAACCCTCCCCGTAGGCACGTGCCACTCTTCCCCTGGGAGGTGGAATGTAGTCCTCCACACCCCAGAATCTGGGCTGGCCTGTGACTGCTCTAAACAGTAGAGCATGGTAGGAGTGACGTTGTGCCAGCACCGGGCCCTGGCCTTGAAGGGACTGACAGCTTCCCTTCCCGTCTCTTGGAGCCCTGAGTGTCATGGAACAAATCCAGGCCACTTCACTGGAGAGAGGCCACATGGTGGAGGGAGCCCCAAGACATCAGACACGTGCGTGAGGAAGCTCTGCTGAATGTCCAACGGGGTGAAGCCTCCTCCTGACTCCAGCCCCAGCCTGCATTTGACTGTATGAAATTCCAAACAAGAACCGCCAAGTTCAGACCATTCAACCCACAGAATCATGAATGATAATAAATGAAGTTGCTCATTTTGGGATCAGTTTGTTACACAGCAACAGATAACCAAATTATGATCATGCACTTTAACCCAGCAATTCTAGGAATCTAGAAAATATTCTGGAATATAGGCCAAGACTCACAAACAAAACTGTTTAATACCTCATTGATGATCGCTACAAAAAAGTAGAAAAATAGGACAGTAGGTAAGTAAATTGTATAGGTGATGTATTATGTGCCCATTGAAATAATGCCTGAGAAGTGTATTTAATATCATTAAATGTTTACCATATACTAACCCAAAAAAGGGAAAGAAAAGAAATTGAGTCACCCAAATTATAAATATTGTATGACCACATAAGATACATAGGTATAGAGATGACTGGAAGCAAATTTGCGAAAATGTTGGCATTTTTAACTGAGTGTTAGGAATGGGACGATTGTTAGTTTCTTTATACTTCTCTGGATTTTTTCAAGTTTTCTACAGTGGGCATGTATTTTTATTTTGCTGATTATAAAAGTCATGCATGTCCATCATAAGAAAAAATTCAGACAAGACTAAAGGTCATAAAGGTAGAGTCATAATCAACCCAAATTCGCCTTAGAGAGTTAACCACTGTCAACATTTTAGTGTTAACATTTAGGATTTACTTTCATCTGTAGATTTCCATATGTAAATGTACATTTTGAAATATGCTAAGATATTATACATGCTGTTATTTTCATTTTTGTACCTGTTTTTATAATAAGAACATAAATCTTCAAAAATAAAGTTGATATAATTTTTCTGAGAAATCTCATTGCCTTTTAACCTTCTTTTTACATACAGGTTTGGAGAGATATGCAGATACACATAAATAATGTAAACACAGGAACAATCATACCAGGCCCCAAAATAACAGTGTAAAAACTGTGCCGCTAAACAGCGATCCACACATGAGGAAAGCCGCTATTTAGCACCTTGGAGGAGAAGGCTTCTTGGTGCTCCCTTTTCTCTTATGGTAGCAGGTCTGCCTTAGAGGACTTTGAACCTGACGCTCACCCACAGCAAGTGAGGCCCGTTAAGCATAGAGCTATGCCCAGCCAGCCTGCCTGAGTTAGAATTCTTCCTCTTCTTCCCCATGCTGGCTCTCTGACCTTGGACAAATGACTTAATTTCTGTAAACTTCCATTTTCTTATCGAAAAAACAGAGGCAATTCTGTTAATGACCTCAAAGAGATACTATGTTGAATTGGGCAGTCCTTGCCATGTGCTTAGCACATTCAGTTAATATCTAGGTGGTGGTGATGTCATTATTATTTTCTAGAAAAGGTTGTCACATTTGTTTTGACTTGAATCCCACCCAGACAACAGGTATTTAGTCCTTGCACATATTCTGTTCACATTATGATGAAAGATTTTAATATAGGAAAATGAAAAGAATCAACAGGCAGGGGCATTATACATTGTATAGTATGAATGTTATAATAATGTTCCACAGTCTGTTAGTATCCCATGTTGAGCATTAACAAAAAGTTTGGAAATGGGAAGAAAGGTTAACCTTTAGGTATTTACGCATTTCGTTAGGCATTAGACATAACAACAGGAAGAGAGGGAAAAAAGGGCAGCTACAATTTTTGCATGCTTTCCATAGGCCAAGGAGCATGCTCAGGACAGCTACAGAACCAAATCCTCCATACACATATTATTACCCCCATTTTATAAGTGGGGAAACTGAGGCTTAAAGAAATTAAGCAACTTACCAAAGGACATACACCTGGTAAACGGGTGACCCAGGATTTGAACCCAGTGCTTTTGATTCCAAACCTCTGAACTCAACCACAAGGGTAAGCTTCCCAGCAAACTCCATGAAGTAGGCATTACCTGCAGTGTTACCCAAGGTTACCACCTAAGAGGGTGTCCATGCTGGAATTCACAAGATCTCTTCTGGAATAGTCACTCCCTCATGGCCCACATGTATTATATGCCTGTTCAGAAGCCGATTTCATGGCTGCACATTAAAATTGCCTGAAGAGGATTTTAAACAGTCTCCCATTTTCCACGGTTTCCCCCGGTCAACCATGGTCTGAAAATATTAAATGGAAATTTCCAGAAATAAACAACTCATAATTTTTAAATTTCACACCATTCTGAGCAGCGGGATAAAATCTCGCGCTGTCCCGCGGGGGATGTGAATCAGGCCTTGTTCAGAGCATCCCACCTGTCAGTCACTTAGTAGCCATGTTGGTTATCAGATCAACTCTTGCGGGACTGCGGTGCTTGTGTTCAAGTAACCCTTTACTAATAATGGTCCCAACGCACAAAAATAGTGATGCTGACAGCTCAGATATTCCCTTACTGTGTCTAATTTATAAATTAAACTTTACCATAGATATGTATGTATAGGAAAAGAACATAGTATGTATAGGGTTCAGTACTATCCATGGCTTCGGGCATACACTGAGGGGTCTTAGAACACATCCCCCATGGATAAGGCAGGACTACTGTAGAGAGTCCTCTCTATGGAGATTCTAATATACTATGTCCTAGTGGCCCCAGGCTCATCTTGGCCCAACTGAGCCAGCACAGAGAAGCACTGCCCTCAAGGGTGCCAGGGACACCCTCTGCTTCCAAAGGGACACACAAGTAGTTTCCCCATCCCCTCAGCTCCCCAGAGATTTTCACTACATCCAGCAGCGCTTACAGCTTTTGTCCTAGCTTTGCTCTGCTCTCTCTCTCCTTGATTCTCTGCTCTGCCACCAGGGACCTTAAGTCGCTTTCCTAAATAATCCACCTCCCCCCTACGCCGCCACCCTTTCTAAGTTTCCTAGAAAGCTTTGGTGAAAGTGTGTTCTATTTCTTTGTTGCAGTGTACTTGGGAAGCCACTCTCTCTGTGATTTCAACTATAAAAAGGAAAAAAGAAAATAAACAGAAAAGAGAAAAGGGATGCTCAAAATCACCATTCATTGTTCCTAAGAACCTACCCTATCAGTGATTTTTTTAAAATATTTTTAAAAATTTATTTATTCTTTTTTTTTTGGCTGTGTTGGGTCTTCATTGCTGCACGCAGGCTTTCTCTAGTTGAGGTGAGCAGGGGCTACTCTTCATTGCGGTGCATGGGCTTCTCACTGCGGTGGCTTCTCTTGCTGCAGAGCACGGGCTCTAGGTGTGCAGGCTTCGGTAGCTGCAGCATGTGGGCTCAGTAGTTGCGGCTCATGGTCTCTAGAGTGCAGGCTCAGTAGTTGTGGCTCACGGGTTTAGTTGCTCCATGGCATGTGGGATCTTCCCAGACCATGGCTCAAACCCGTGTCTCCTGCATTGGCAGGTGGATTCTTAACCACTGCACCATGAGGGAAGCCCTCAGTGATTTTTAAGAAGAAAGGAAGACTTGTCAAACCTCTCTTGCCCCCAAAATTAGCTGGAAGGGATTTTGCTGGCTTTTTAGAAGTGTGTTCTTCTGGATAGGGGGGCTATCTTGGGGGCTGGCTGATCCTGAGGAGTTATAACTTCTGTCTTCTAAAAGTTACCCCCTTACATTGTCTGTGGAAGACTCTAATTACATAGATCTTGTCCCTCAAAGAGGGTTCAGTTCTTAAAAATCTCAGACCTTGGGCTTCCCTGGTGGCGCAGTGGTTGAGAGTTCGCCTGCCGATGCAGGGGACACGGGTTCGTGCCCCGGTCCGCGAAGATCCCACATGCCGCGGAGCGGCTGGGCCCGTGAGCCATGGACGCTGAGCCTGCGCTCCGCAACGGGAGAGGCCACCACAGTGAGAGGCCCGCGTACCGCAAAAAAACTCAGACCTTTTAACTGCTAGAAGGGAAACACCACACTGATTTTTTTCCCCAGTAAAACCATATTAAACTATGGCTCCAAACTAATAAATCTAGTTTTCTCTGCTTTAAATGATGTGCCACTATTGTTTGTATTGACTACTCCCTCCAGCACGTTGTATATTCACGTATGGAATACAATTCTGAAAATACTTCTTTTGACCTACTTAAGTCTTTATCCTCCCATTTTAGTTGTTTATCTTCACCTCAGACAACTCACAGAGGCATCAGTCAATGTAAAACTTTTACTACTTTTCACTGATAAACCCACCCAAAGGGGCTTTTATTTGAGATGAATTAACTGTTCTCTCTCCTCTTCTCTGACAGTTTAACATCTGTGTGGCCACAAGAACAGCTTTCAATAGTTCAACCTTCAGCTCTTCCTCTGGTGGGAACTGAGAATAAGAATGATGATCTTGTCTGAACAACCTGAAACTGATTCCAGCCTCTACAGAAGGTTTTGCAGTTTTATATCCCAGTAGAGTCCAAGACTTTAGGCAGAATGTGAGAACTGAAAGCCCGATGTTGCTGTACAGGCTTCTCTTGAAAGGGCTTTGACCTGATTCATCTGCACCTCATTATTAATTTACCTTTTGCTGCAGCAGAGACCAAAAGAAAAATGCCCAAGGACCAAATCTCAAAGAGGCCTCACTGAGCGCACTGAACAGGCTTTATCCTGCTGTTTCTGGAAAGCAGTCCCAAATTAGTACAGAAATAAGAATAAGTTGTTCCAGCAGCACAAGTCTGCTTCTTTTCCAAACTAGTCTTTAAAAAAAGTACATAGAAAAGTAAGAGTTAAACAATGCTTCAAAAAGTTACTAAATCCAGCAAAAGCGTTGGAACTTGGGTAAGTAGTCACTTAGGGATAACACTGACTGGAAGAGCAAAGTGACTGAGAATTTTTGAAATCCTAGTTTACGGATTTAAGTTCTTAACTATTAAAAGTCACTCAAATCATATTTATTGTGAAATCAGCATCTTCTGGAGAAGGCACAATAAAATGCAGTGGATGTGCTCAGTTTTATAGATGAGGTGAAATAAATTGAAATCAGAATCAGACAACCAAAACGTGGACCAGGTTGTTGCAGTATTTAAATACACTTGTTTAAAACTGCTCTAAGGACACAGATATAGATGTGTATGAAGATACATTTTTTTCTGGACTGATAATCACGAACTTTGGCTATTTTTAGTTTTCATTTCATGTTCAGTGTAAAGCTACTCAGTTGAGCTTTCTAACCACATACTAGTGACAGTTTCTAATATAAAACGTTTTGTCTGGTCAGTGAGGCTAGAGTCCATTTTAATTTTTCTATATGCTTTCTTATATTAAAAACCAAATACAGGGTTTTCCTGGTGGTGCAGTGGTTGAGAGTCTGCCTGCCGATGCAGGGGACATGGGTTCGTGCCCCGGTCCGGGAAGATCCCACATGCCGTGGAGTGGCTGGGCCCGTGAGCCATGGCCGCTGAGCCTGCGCGTCCGGAGCCTGTGCTCCGCAGCGGGAGAGGCCACAACGGTGAGAGGCCCGTGTACCGCAAAAAAAAAAAAAAAAAAACAAAACTAAAACTAAAAACATTCTATTTTAAAGTTAAATATCATTACCTATTCTATTATGCAAAAAAATTGGGGAAGCGGGAAGCCATCCCATTAAAGTTAGAACTAGTAGAAAAACATTACGCAAGACATTCTCTAGGAATCCAATGCAAGACATTCTCTAGGAATCCAAACATTTTTTCCTGGTAACATATTTATTTCACTGCCCATTCATGACCAGTAGATTTCAGTTGTGTTATGTTCTAGTTGTTAAACTTCCTGAAATAAAAAAAAGCACCTCAAGACCCACCAGAATAGAGTCTTTTGAATACTAACAAGTTATTATGTGGTCATATTTTGAGTAGAGCCATAGGAGAGAAAAAGGAAATCTACAGTTTCATGAACTCTATTGCAGATTTTTGAGTAGAGTATGCTATTCCTCAGAGCTATGGGTCCTTTTGTACTTCTTTACTTCTTTGTTCCTTACAAAGTATTATTGTTTTATGTTTTCCATTGTCCAGACCCCAAGAACCTTGAGTGAAGAACCAGCAGTCTGTGCCGGGTTTGAATTCACCATTAGCACCCAGGGTAACCTCAGTCCACAGAATGTAAGAAGACAAGCAAGGCAATGTTTGTGGAGTCCAGCGACTGAACCCGCTCCACTCCAGAAGAAATACCCCAATTGTCCTTCCTAAGCAAAAATTGCCACGATTCCCCATAAACAAGCAGTTGTCCGTTGACTGTTATAAATAGACTTTAATACACAACCAGCTGTCTGAGAGAGTTTATAACTGTTGACCAAAGACACAGTGGGGAAGGGAAATGGGAGATTTCCGCATAGCAGGAGAATGGCTTGTCTGCAGTGAGTGAGCTTGTGCACAGATCCCCCATTAAAAATATGTCAGCATGCCTGGATTTGAGCTAAAATTAGGGAAAGGCACAACGGGCTTCATGTTGGAGTCTTCTCAATAGTTACTGTATTCTTGTCTCATGGGCACCCTCGAATTCAGGATTGTGAAATAAGTGGCAGTCACCAGCAGATAGCCTGTAAAGTGCTGGTCAAAGGAGATATTTTAGACGATACAGAGCAAGATGCACCAGTTTGGCCGTGATAAGAGCTAACCTTTCCCCCTAGTTCTTCCCCCATTTCCGGTACTGTTTTCTTTTATCTTTAAGATGATTCTCCTTTTCCTTCTTTCCCAACCTCCCCAGATAAACTGTTGAGAACACCCCTAGAGAATGGTTATTTTCACCAGGCCCAATCCCTGGGGCAAGATGGTGTCTCAAAAATCTGATGGGGTGTGATAGAATGGGGCCGGAGCAGCCTGCCAGGAGCACACGCTTTCCTGTTCTGCCGCAGGATCCCGCCCACGGCTGCTCTGAGTTCTGACCAGCCAGCCGGAGATCGCCGGCTGTGGCTGTGGCTGAAGGTGCAAGGGCTGTTGTTGCAAAGCTGAATGAAACTAAGCGTGGAAGGACAAACAGGCCTTAGAGGAACGAATATGGACACAAAGGGGCAGACCCAGAAGACAGACACAGGAGTAGAACCCAGAAGGGAAGACTTACATTTCTTTCCCCTGTAAACTAAGTAGGGACAGAGAATGAAGGCCATATTTGAAGAGAAAATAGTAAGTTGTGTGTAGTTTTTAGATATACCTCTTCCCAAAGGTCTATGAAATATGCTTTGAGACACTGAAATTTCTCTTCAAATTCCCAGTTTGATCCCCACCCGCTAAAAATTTTAAGAGGTATTATGAACTTTTTCCATTGAAGTATAATTGACGTAATTATATTAGGCTCAGGTGTACAACATAGTGATTTGATATTTTCATATGTTACAAAATGATCACCATGATAGATCTCATTACCATCTGTTACCGTACAAAGACAGTGCCTCGTTTACTATTTTCGCCCACACTTCACGTTTCATACCCATGACTCATTTATTTTACAACTGGAAGTTTGTACCTCTTCATCTCCCTCACCTATTTTACTCATTCGCCCACCACCACGGCCTCCCCTCTGGCAGCCACCAGTTTGTTCTCTGTATCAACGCCTCTGTTTGTTTTTTTTTTTTTCTCTGTTTGTTTTGTTACGTTTGCTCATTTGTTTTTTAGATTCTATATATGAGTGATATTATATGGTATTTCTCTTTCTCTGTATGACTAATTTCACTTAGCATAATACCCCTTAGATCTCTCCATGGTGTCGCAAATGGAAAGATATCATTTCTTATGGCTAATATCCCATTGCGTGTGTGCACGTATATATGTACACACACTGTGTGTGCGTGTGCATATATCTGTACATACACATTGTGTGTGCATATATATATACACATTCTGTGTGTGTGTGTGTGTGTGTGTATATATATATATATCTATCCCACATCTTTAGCCACTCGTCTGTTAAACACTTATGTTCCTTCCATATTAGAGAGTATTATAAATTCTCTGTGGAGAAAAAGCCTCTCATGACTGGCTTTGAACTATCCAGAGCTAGCACCCATCCTATAATTCCAGCTTACCCTGAAATTAACATGAATGAGAAAGTTTATGGCTAAATGAGAATTTTTTTTCCTTCTGGTTGAGAAACATGCAATTTAACACCAGGTCCTATTTTTTTTTAGGAATTAGAAGTTCTATTCTATAGACTGAAAAACTTTAAACTGAGTAAACAAGGGAGTGTACCTCTAGAGATGTATACCCTGAAGATCTGAGATATTGGATATCTCCTACTACACACCTACATACAACTACTCTTTCCTCAATAAACCTGTTCGTTCATTTCCTCTTTTAGAAAGTAGCACCTAACTCAGTATTATAAGAGGGTTAAATGAGTTAGAAGAGTGCCTTGCACCTGGCACTCAATAGTGTAACCTATTACAAATTCATTCGTTTCAAAACTTCCTGAGTCTTTTTCTTCCAGGAAAACTTTGTACCAAAGCATAACGTTCAGACAGAAGTGCATGTAAGATACCTCTTGGTAAATCTTCACGAACTGAGGATAACCATGAGAGCCCTGCCTGGAATAAGAACATTCCCAGCACCTTAAGACCCTCCCCTCTAGCCATTGCTGCCTCACCTGCCAGCTAACAATAACCATTATCCTGACAATATTAGTTTTGCTTTTTTAAAATATACTTTTATATTTATAATTGATATGCTTTACAGATAAGATATATTTACATTTATATTTATGATATAATTATAAAATACAACATAAAACTTGCCATCTTAACCATTTATGTGTATAGTTTTGTAGTATTAGCTATGTTCACAGTGTTGTGCTACCATCATCGGCACTCATTTCTAGAGCTCTTTATCCTTAAACTGCAACTCTGTACCCATTAAACAATCTCTCTATTCCCACCCCCAGGTCTTGCCAACCACCTTATATTTTCAGTCTCTGAATCTGACTATTCTAGGTACCTCATATGAGTGGAATCGCACAGTATTGGTGCTAGTTTTGGCCGTTGGTTTTCTCTAAAAATGGAATCATCCAAGTGTGTCTTCTTCTGTGTCTGGCTTTCCCCACCTCAACATCATGTCTGTGGGATTCATCACTCCTGTTGTAGACCGTTACACTTTATTTATTCTCACCATTACATAGTATTCCTCTGTGTGACCATACCATAATTTATTCTGCTGGTGATAGGCATTTGGGTAGTTTCCAGTTTGAGGGTTTTTATATATAGTACTGCTATATCTTAGGAGCAACATTGCCAGGCCATAGGTGCATGTGTTCAGCTTTAGCAGATAGCCCCATGAAGTTTTTTTTACTACAAGTCACTATAGAGAAGTGATCTCTTGTATCATGTGACTTAGATAATCTTCCAAGAAGAGCAATTACATGTTTGAATACATATGATGCCACAGGCTCTGCCCAGAACAGTTCTTCTCTTCCCAGGGTCTATCTGCCCACCCCACTTCCCTCAACTTCCCCTACCTCAAATCCATGCTCCAGCTCCACTGGGCTTTCTGCACTTACCCAAATGCAGGTCTTACTCTCCCTTCTTTTCTAGGCCATTGTGGGTGCTGCTTCGTTCAGCTGGAAAATCTCACTACCCCACCCCATTAGTGTTTCAAATCAGTGGGGGAAAGTGTGAATAGACAATAAAAAAGGTCAGGACAGTTGACTATTTATGTATTGTTTCAGTTGGCTATTTAAAAAAAAAAAAAGATTCTCATCAGGTAAGAATGCATTTAACTGCAAGTAACCAAAAAAACTAACAGTGGCCTAAACAGCTAGGGCTACATTTTCTCATGTAAGTCAGGAGAGACAGTTGCTAGCAGTGGCCCACCTGTTCAATGATACCGTTGGGCAGAGGTTGGTCAAACTATGGCCCATGAGCCAATCACTACCAGTTTTTGTACAGCTCACAGGCTAAGGATGGTCTTTTTAAACGACAAAAAAGAAAGCAAAAAAATGTTTTGTGGCAAGTGAAAAGTCTATGAAATTCAAGTTTTGGTGCCTATGAATAAAGTTGTTGGAATACAGCTATGCTCATTTGTTGACATTTCCTCTGTGGCTGCTTCCACAGTGCAACAGCAGGGTTGAGTAGTTGCGGCCGACTGTATGGCCCACAAAGCCTAAGATAGTAACTATCTGGCCCCTTACAGAAAAAGCTTGCTGATCTCTGCCCTACAGAACCCAAGGTCATTTCAGTTTTCTCCTTTGCCATCTTTGCCACATGACCCCCAGTAATTTGCTAGGCCCCAAGCTCCAAAGCCGAGCTTTCCTGGAAACCTTGCAGACCTCTATTTCCACCTCATAGACCAGAATATCACAGGGCCCTAGATGCAGGAGGGTGTGGGAGATATCCACGTCTCCTCACTCAGAAACAAACTTCAGAAGGAGGAAACATGTAGGTAAAACTATCAATACAAAACACAAAAACGAGGAAGTGCAGAATGTGTATGATCCTTTTACATGGAAAACTAAGCAAACATGAAACCAAGAGTCAATAAAGACAGTGATTGACTTGTCTATATAAACCTCCATGTAGAAAAGATAAACTTTATATATTTGCCACATGCTAAGAGTTTCTACAAGAAAATAGAGAAATGATAGAGAAATTCAAAGAATTCACGTGTCCTACAAGATATTCAAATCTTCATTTTTAAAGATGCAACTTAAAACAATGAAATAATCAGATTAACAAAAATTAACAAAAATCTTGCCCAGTGTGTGGGGGGGACAGGGAGAGAATGGACACTCACAGTGGATGAGAATATAAGTTGATACAGTCCTTTTTAGGAGGAAGCTCAGTATTGCAACAAGACCAAGACACATCTCTGACTAGCTGTTCTATGTCTAGCACTTTCCCCTAGAGAAATTCTCCTAGAGCATGAAGAAATGTACTCAAAAATTATCATAGCACTCTAACAACGTGTAACTTTAAATATTCTCTGAGGACCCACCAAGAATGCAATCCGTTAATTGGAACTTTGTTCATATGCAAAGCAAGCAATCTGGCAGGGCACAGTCAGGCCAATGGTAATGACTTCAGGATAGGATCAGTGGTGGGAGGTGGGCCTTTCATTTGTATACTTTGCTATTCTTTACATTTAAAGCACAGACTGCTTCCATAAATGTGTTAGAACTTCAGTTGCACAAACTTCCATAAATGTGTTGAACTTCCGTTGCAGGAGTACTAAAAATCTAGCAAACAAGTTAGTGCATCCACTTAAAAAATACCATAAAACTGAGACAGAGCTTGGAACAGACAGGAGCCAGGGACCCTTATGTCTTCTAACTCAGTCCCCACCCCAACCACTATTCTTCCATATTGTCAACTTCATAAATTATGCTGCAAGGACAGGCTAACATGGAGAACTATGAATACTGCTGAGAACATTGAATGCAGTGATCTTAAGGTTATTTCCAAATGTAACTGATGTATTCCTCTCCTTTCCTAGGATTTTAGGACCCATCATACAATATTAAGGTATTCAGTAAATGCAGAGTGTCATCTTGAACTTTTCAGTTTCTCTCCTGCATCAACGTCTAACAAGTAATTTTTGTATGAATAGTCACATCGGAGTACTTCCTTATATTTTTGTAGCTAGGTTTTAGAACTTAAAACCAAAAGTCATGAATAAATACTATAAAGGACAAACATTTCAAAGAGCATTTAGAGTTACTTCTCTTTTCTGTGATCCTAGACAATAAGACTTGTGGCCAATACCTTTACTCATTCTGATTCAGACTCTCAAGGATATCAAAAGATAGCATGAGACCCACAAAACTAGTACAGATTGTAAAGAATATTAAAGATAGTAAAAGAGCTAATATAACTGAGTTAAACCATCTTTAGGCAGAAAGTCTCTTAAGTGATAATGAGAGACTTAATCTGTCTGTGAGGTTCAAGTTCTCTGCACCCGGGGTCAGTCTCCAGCGATGTCATCCATACCCAGCGGTTCCCAGGCTCTCAGCTGACACTCACCACTATCTAAAGCCTGGTGTCCTGCACCACGACTAGCCCATGCAGAATGCTCCCTTGGACAGAGTCCTCACCTACTCCAAAGAGGCCAGGAATGTTAGCTGGGGAGGAGTTGACAGTCTGAGACTTAAGCCTGCTTTGGACCAGCTGCAGGCCTATGGTATAGAGACGGACAAGAGGAGGGGAATAGCTTGGAAAGGTCCAAAGCAGAGCCCTGATTAACACCAGTAACAGTTCTACCCCAAGGGCAGGCACACACCCATTCCAACTCCTCCTTCCCCTTCTAAGTGACCCCCAAGGTGACACAGAGCCTGGCCAACTCACCCATCTAGGACAGAGCAGTATCCAGACATCCTGACACACAGTGGGCCCAGCTCCCCCAGTGATGGGGTGGTGAGAACAGCACTAGAGGGGCCTCTGCCCACAAAGACAAGCATCCAAGGAGGAGTTATTCTCATAGCTCCATCCTTCCTACTGTGCTTTGACAAATAGAAACCAAAGAGCTTCAAAGAGCTCTCATCGCTATGAGGACTAACCCCAGGCCCTCACTAGAGTCCCGAGATTGCAGTGGCTGTGAGGCTGGTGGGAGGTTCCAGCATATCTCAAAAGCAGCCTCACTTTTCTATCAGGGATGTGTTCATGCAATACACACTCATTGTGTTCACTATCCCAGACCATCAAGGAGAAAACCCTGACCTTGATGGGACCGCAGACCTGGAAGAACCACGCATGTCTCCTGACATTAAGGGGAGTTGGAAGCTGGGTGCAGCAATACTCTTTGCAGGCATCTCTGAAGTTTCACCTTGTGATCCTGCAGGTGACAGAACTTTTCTGCTGAAGACTTGGCCTGGCCAGGCCCTGTCTACCAGTGACACTGGCCTGGGAACCCCAGGACCAGCTGCTCCACATCAGGGATAAAGGGTTCCTGCAGGTAAGGCAGGAGAAACAGAGGGGGTCGTGCGAGGAACCAGGACATAACCAGCATCCCTGTATCCTGCCTGCCATTGGTGAAGACACACTCATTCAGGCCGGTGTCAGTAACATCAGCGATGGAAACTTTTCCTCTGCCATGGGGTGGGTACCAGCTCCACCCAATACCTTAGTCAACAGTAGATCTCCAATAATGATCCTCTGTCTGACAGATAGGATGGAAAGATAATGGGGAAAGAACCCAGGAGGAATCTTTTGGTGCCCCTCCAATGATCCTCGAACTCTAGAAGTAGCTCAGCTCTGTGGGGGGCAATAGGTACTCAGCCCCACAGCTGAATCCCCAAGAAGGAAGCTATTTCAGAATGGAGAAGCCAGTAACTGTATAGGATCTGGGAGCCTGGACGAAAGAACAGAGGATGCTCAAGGAGGCTGCTATCACAGAACGTCTCACAGAGGAAGCTCCTTCCTCCCCATGCACTCGGCCTCACAGGATAGGGCGAAGACTAAGCAGCCCCAGCACATGCACACCCACCCACCGAGCCAGCTCTGACTCCACAGCAGCCAGGCATGGACAGAGATTCCTCTAATCCCGTCACCTACCACTTGTATTAAGGCCAAGAAAGACAGCTCCGGGGCTGACAATAATCCCAGTCACCATGACCTAGGATAAGCCACTTGCCCCGTCATGTCTCCTAAACACACTGTAGTTGCCCAGGTTACCAGATGTACACTTCACGCTTTAGAGCATCCTCGCACACAGAATATCAAGGACATCAGCCACAAAACTTAAGAACACCTCACCATCAGAGCTGCAGAGCCCAGACCAGGAAACAGACTCCTTTCCTGCTAGACCAGCTCTGGAGTATTTCCTGTCCCCAACTCCTAGCTCTACCCCCAAGAGGCCCAAACATTTGTGGTCTCTTACACCCCACTCCCACACTGGCCCCGCAAAATGCTACCAGGCAGCTTCTGGAACATTCGTTCCCTGGCAGGGACCAGAGCTCCAGTTACTTACTTTTGAACGTGAGGGGGAAGCCGCGTTGCCTGGCAGAAAAGGTCTCATTCATCTGGGAAGGCAGAATCTGGCCGGGACAGTCCTATGGCTCTGGCTAAACTTCATGAACCAAAAACCCAGAGCCGAAAGCACGGGGACAAACCAAAGCAGCCCCTCCTACCGACACCATCCCCATCGTGCCTACTCTCAGATCCTGGACTGCCCTCTCCATGGCCTTTAAATATCCTTCTGCACAGGTGTAGGCCCTTGTCTAACCCCTGCAACCTGGGGCCGATCCTGAATCCAAGAAGAACTGAATTCAGGTGAGAGAACCTCCCTCTCCCAGCACAACTTCAACACCTACTCCTGCTTATAGAGTGGAGGTGCAAGAAGAGGTAACACAGAGTATTTCTTAACCTAAACCCGAAAGCACAGCACACAGTTAGTAGGTAGATGCGCTTATGAGGAAGGTGTCCGCCTATGTCAGCCCAAATGCTGGCAATAAGACAGAGGGGGGCAGTTTACAAGTTACATAACTTTACCCTACCTTTCAATCCTCCAGAGTGGTGCTCTTTAGGCTTTAGCAAACAAACAGCAGAATCACCAAGAGGGTTTGTTAAAACATCTATTGCTGGGCCCAATTCCCAGGGTCCCTGATTCAGAGGTCTTGGGTGAGATCCGAGAATTTCTCTAACAAGTTCCCAAGTGATGTTGGTTCTGAGGCTACACTTTCAGAACAACTGATCCAATCATCTACACCAGGACTAGTAGATAGAAGTTGCTCACTAAGTGTATATTGATTCATTGATAACAAGCCATGCCTGGTATGTTTTGCAGCTCTAGAATTCTTTAAAAAAAACAAAAACAAAAAACCTTTGGAGTTCCCCGGTGGTCCGATGGGTAGGACTCCGTGTTCCCAGTGCGGGGCGGTGGGGGGTGGGGGGGTGGGGGGGGCGGGGTTCAATCCCTGATCTGGGAACTGGATCCCGCACATGTGCTCCAACTAAGAGCTCACATCGCATAACTGAGTCTTCACGCGGCAACTAAGATCCCACGTGCCACAACTAAGACCCGGCGCAGCCAAAATAAATAAATAAAACTTAAAAAAAAAAAACCTTCAGGTTAAAAAGAGAAAATTCACTAAATCTGGAAATTATTGGAGGAAGTATCCGTGTAAGCAAAGTAACTGGTATTTGGAATTCATGTTCCCAGCATTCTTTTATCTTGTTTGAGGAGAGGAAATAGCTGGATCTCCAAAATTTGTGAATAATGAAGACTTAAGAAGCCAATACAGTCCTCCTCATGCTTCTTAACACTTACAGGTTATTATGAATATTATAGTAATAGTCTGTCAAATAAACATGCAAGGGAGGCATACTTCATTCACAAATTAACCCGCACTTCACAATATTTGCTTTTCTTAGAAGACCAAATCACACTGACACACACACACTCAAAAGAAGAGAAACTCGAAGTTTATTTATTCTCACTAAAAATTTGGAGTGTGTCCCAAATTATACAAATGTATCGAAAGGAGCCATAATCAGGACATTCCATTTTTTAAAAAAAATAAATTTATTTATTTTTGGCTGTTGGGTCTTCGTTTCTGTGCGCGGGCTTTCTCTAGTTGTGGCAAGCAGGGGCCACTCTTCATCGCGGTGCGCGAGCCTCTCACTATCGCGGCCTCTCTTGTGAAGTACAGGCTCCAGACGCGCAGGCTCAGTAGTTGTGGCTCACGGGCCTATTCACTCCGCGGCATGTGGGATTTTCCCAGACCAGGGCTCAAACCCGTGTCCCTTGCACTGGCAGGCAGATTCTCAAGCACTGCACCACCAGGGAAGCCCACTGGACATTCCATCTTTAGAAATGCTTCACCAACATTAGCTAATAGTCTCACACACCAAGCTGGTAGGCGTGATTATCCTTGTTTTGCAGATGGAGAAACTCAGCAAGGAGGTAATGACTTGCCCCAGGCAGGCATGAGTCAGCACCAAATGCAGAGACTCTATGTTAAGACAATTGCTTTGGATTTTCGTCTCTTAAAAATCAAGAAATAGAAAACAGAAACAAAGGAGAAAATAACTCAATTTAGAAAAATGCACTTTGGTGTGAGAAATAGGCTTTTTTTTTTTTTTTTAACTAAGAACAGAATTTCACAAGCTAATAATTTGTATGCCCCCCAAGGTTCCTGCTAATTACCACCTCCTCCTCTGGGTTTCTTTCTAGTCAATGAGAGGTTGATGATAACCCTCTCTTTCTACCTGATATGCTTTGCATTTTAATGAGTAGTTTTTTATGAAACCCAATTAAATATGTAGTGAGCTTATGAAATTTCTAGCAAGCATGGCTTTCCTTTTTGTTTACATAAATTAATCTTCAAATTCTCAGCAAAGAATAAAGGGGTTGCTCCCATGTAATCCCCAGACCTTCCCTAAATGGCTTCAAAAGCTGTATCAAGTATGAATGTGTTAATTAAAATCCTTCATGACTTTGTAAATTGCTCTGAATAAAGCCTTTCAATAGTAATCTTGAACGAGAATCTTGTTTTAGTAATTTATAGCTAAGCAGCTGTTGTTTTGGTAGCATCTTCAGTTTCTTTTACACAAGAAAATCTGAAAAGGAGTCATGTAGACGGGAAGACCAGATTGCTTTCCATGGTAAATGTTTTTGTATGCTTATCTCATAGAACTCTTAAAGTTTCAGAGAAGTAAACACCAGAAGAGACCATTCGTTAACCGTCACACGGGAGAAAATGTTGGCCAATAATATGTTCGATTCATATTCCAATGGATTTTCTATTTCATCATTGCCATGTGATAGCTGAGCGTGTGTGATTAGCACATGGGCTAGCAAAATACAAGTCAACTTCTCTGAGGCCCTGCAAAGCTTAGCAAATGCCTCTTCAAGGGTGTAAGGTAGGATTGACTCCTCAAGTTATTTCCTCTGGTATACCTGTCTGTACCACTCAGTTCGGTTCACTTGGACTTGGCAAGAATCAGGAGCTGATGAAAAGTACATAGTTACTAATATGCTTAGGATCTTCTTGGCACTTGAGGTAATTTATGTAAAGCATATATTATAAATTGTAAATTACAATTCTCTTCCGTATACAAGAATGTCATATACTTCAGTAATGCAATTATTTCTAAGCTTTTGATTGAGTACCAGCAAAAAGAAATTAACATTTACCCCCAAATCTATATGTGTGTTTAGTCATTCATTAATAAACTATACATGTATAATCTCTAATAATATATATTATAAGACAAAAAATAGAAGTTGAAAATGGATAAGAAAATAAATAGGAATAGTTGCTCTAGTATTTTCTTCCTTCTTTCAATGGATAATCTTTGGAGACTACTGCTCTAATGGAATGTTAAATCTATCTTGAAAATAAGGGGTGATAACTATAATTAGCATTTAACATAGTGTAAGTAAATACTGCAAAAAATCATTAATTCTCATGCTTTATGTATATTAACTTGTTTTATCTTGGTATGAGCCTTATGCAAGCGGTATAATTATTATCTTCACTTCCCAAATGATGAAACTGAGCACAGACTTGTCACCTAACTTGCCTGTGGCCAAATAATTACAAAGTAAGAGGATGCGATTTTAACCCAGGCAGTCTAGAGCTAGATTCTAGCTGAAACTGAAGACCTGGCAAGTTATTATCATTCTAACCAGTGAGTGATAGAGGCCCCAATGCATTAATTTCCATAATACCTGCATAATGGCATGTATCCTACCATATTAAAATTGTTCTTTTGAGTGTTTCTCTCTCCCACTAGAATAGAAACTTCTTGAGTCTGGTGACTGAAGCATTTTTGTATTTGTATCACAGCACTGAGCACAGTGCCTGATATCTAGAAAGCACTTGGTATAGACACTTGTTGAATGGATGGCTGGATGAAAGAAGAAAAGATTTTAAAAATGGATGGATCAAGGGGTAGATTTACCTAAAGCTACTAGATATCCACTGAAATTTTTTTTTTCTTTTCCTTTTTTTTTTTTTCCTGCGGTACGCAGGCCTCTTACTGTTGTGGCCTCTCCTGTTGCGGAGCACAGGCTCCGGACGTGCAGGCTCAGCGGCCCTGGCTCACAGGCCCAGCCGCTCCGCGGCATGTGGGATCTTCCCGGACCGTGGCACGAACCCATGTCCCCTGCATCAGCAGGTGGACTCTCAACCACTGTGCCACCAGGGAAGCCCTCCACTGAAATTTGGATGTCCTTGAAATAGGGACAGGAAGCTATCCTGCCAACAAAGATATTCTCAGACTTTCTTCTTAATGGGATATTGCTCCATTGCTAAACCAACACATAGGAAAAAAATATCTGCTGATGTTATCCAAACCCCTTCAGATAGGAGTATTGTCCCACCCATGAGCTTTCCAACTCTTGACCCTAGAGAAACTGAAAAGATGAAAGAAGAAAAGATGGGAATGTTGTTTATGGAAATAATATGTCTCTCAGGAGCCTTATTCACAGTTTCTCTCATGAAAAGAACAAAACAACAAGCAAATCTGCCCTCATGCTCTGGAGACAACAGGAAACTATTTCATTACAAACTTAGCCTGGATACCACTGGTGGGGGGGTAGGGCCATGTTGGGGGATGCATGGGTGAATGAATGAATGATGGGCTTGCTTCCTAAGAAATGGAATCCACATATCTAGGTCTCAATCCAGTCTCAGTCCAGCATATATGGTTATACTTCCTTTAGCAATATGCTTTGTCATAACACGAGCTACCCAAGCTGCAAACTGACATTTATCCTCAAACGATGGGAGTTAGTGTATTTCCTTCCCTTCATTTTGAGTGGCACAAATCAGCACCAGAATGTGTCAGCCAAACCTTGAAAAGTTCCTTCTTATATTTGAAGCTGGAAAAACTTCAAGGCACTTTGACCCAAATGCACTTTCTAGTAAAACGTGTGTTTCTTTCACACCAGTTACTCTGTACATAGCTTAAAGCACAAAGGTCTCTGAATCAAAACAATGACTATGGAACTGCTTTAACAAATCAAACAATGTACATAATGTAATGTGATGGGTTCCATCTAAGTACTATATAATCTTGTCTGTTTTCCATTGTTTTATATTCTTTCAAAGGAAATGCAGTTTCATGTCAGTTGAATTCTGGACTTTCTTTGTTACAATTATATATATTGTATATATTAATTATTGAATATATAACATATTTTCTATATAATATATATTTTATTTAGGCTCATTAGTGTTGCTCTTTGGACCTTTCTTTTGTTTGAAGCAATCAGATACAACTATCACTGTTCTAAAACACTGCCAGTCAAACTCATCATTTCACTCTGAGAGCTGTGCCTGCCTGTCTTTATTCTTCCCTCCTCAGGACAATGTCCAGCACACCGATAAATTTTTATTGAACTGAGTAACTGTTGAACTACTTAGCAAAGGTAGCATTTTTCAAAGATGTTCATTTTAATGAGTAGGGAGGGAGTAGAGTCCTGCTAAAGTGTGGTTAAGAGGACCAGCAAAGCAGCATCAGTGTCACCTAAGAGCTTCTTAGGAATGCAGAATCTCAAAAACTCTCTTTCGTGTGCATTTGAACCAACTGGGGATTGTCGTAAAAAGCAGGTTCTGACCCCAAGAGTTGGGGTGCGGCCCAAGATCCCGCAGTTCAGTGAATTCCCAGGTGATGCCTATACAGCTAGTCCTCAGACCACACTAAATGGGAGGTGTAGGTAAGAAGCCCAGGAAGACACTGCACCCACCAGGTCTTCCGACAAAAACAAAAAGATTTAATGGGACAAGTAAGTAGTTGATAAATAAGGATTCACTTAGTATTGATATACAGTCTCTGACTAGACCTTTTATGACTGAGTTGCTATTTGACTTTAGTTAGACCATAAGATTTCTCTGCTTATTATCTCTATGTATTTAATGAAAGTAGGGCTTCAATTTGTTTTCTGATAATGTTTACATTTGTCCTTTGGATTCACTTTATGCATGCTATTCGTTGATACTACCAAGACCAGCTAATTTTTTTTTTTTTTTTTGGCGGTGCGCGGGCCTCTCACTGTTGTGGCCCCTCCCCTTGCGGAGCACAGGCTCCGGACGCGCAGGCTTAGCGGCCATGGCTCACGGGCCCAGCTGCTCCGCGGCATGTGGGATCTTCCCGGGCCGGGGCACGAACCCGTGTCCCCTGCATCGGCAGGCAGACTCTCAACCACTGCGCCACCAGGGAAGCCCAGACCAGCTAATTTTTATTTATAGAAGAAATAATATAAAGATATAATTTTCAAGTAAAAAAGAGGACTGATCTGTTAAAAATCTTTTCAATCTTGTTATGATTTAATCTTAATTAAAAGTTGTGGCAACAAAAACCAAGAAATCTCAGGGTTCCCCAGGTCTATTTTGTTAGTACAAACCTCAGAAAATCATCTAATTGATTTCCGCACTAGATTCCTCATCTATAAAATAGGTTTAAAGTTAAGTTTTCTCAAAGCATTAACGCTGAAAGATGCTAAGAAAATATATTGATTCCTCTACATAAGTGGGTCTCAGAGAGTGATCCCAGGTGATGCCTACACAGCTAGTATGACTCCAAGGTCAGCGGCCCCAGCATCACCTGAGAACTTATTTGAGAAACAAATTCTCAGAGCCCACCCAAGACCTACTGAATCAAAAACTCTGGGGACGGGGCCTGGGAATCTATGATTTTAACAAGCTCTTGTGTGAATCTGATATATGCTAAAATTTTTAAAACCCCCGCTCTCTCTATAAAGTGTAACAATGATCCTTCTTAGTCAGATTTTCCCAATTTTTAAAGGACTTTTATATTTAGTTACATAAGTTCATAGGGTTGCGTGGTACAAAGATTTTATTTCTCTTTTTAATTGATAAATTTATTTTTGGCTACATTGGGTCTTCGTTGCTGCACACAGGCTTTCTCTAGAGTTGCGGCAAGCAGGGGCTACTCTTCGTGCGGTGCGCAGGCTTCTCATTACGGTGGCTTCTCTTGCGGAGCACGGGCTCTAGGCGCATGGGCTTCAGTAGTTGTGGCACATGGGCTCAGTAGTTGTGGCTCGCAGGCTCTAGAGCGCAGGCTCAGTAGTTGTGGCGCATGGGCTTAGCTGCTCCGTGGCATGTGGGATCATCCCAGACCGGGGCTCGAACCCGTGTCCCCAGCATTGGCAGGAGGATTCTTAACCACTGTACCACCAGGGAAGTCCCCAGAGATTTTGTTTAACAGTATAAAAGCAATGTAAACTGGTTCCAAGAACATGGAAGACTGGGGTACTGGAGAATCTCTCATATCACAGCATATAGAAATGTATAATACAAAACTAAGCTCCAAAGAAATAATAGGAAATCTCAAGATGAAAAAAAGTGATGTGGGAACCCACAGGCAGAACAGTAAGCAAGGACGACAGAGTGTCCCAGGGGATGGGGTTTATTACCCACAAGGGAACAGAGATGTGGCCTGGGCCCAATGAAGTCAGGGACCTAAAATTAAGACTTCTTCAGAAAGCTGAGACACACACCCCCTCCCATATTGAAAGGATTAGAAAAACTCTGCTCTCTGCCCAAGGAAGCTTGTCTTTTCCTCAGGCTCTGAGGAGAAAAAAGAAAGATTATGTGGGAGACTTCAATCCCCAATGGGCCGTGTGTGAATGTGGAGACTGATTTAACACTGCAGGATGTGGAAATCCCAAAGTGAAATACCTGAAACTCCCGGGACCAGCGGAAGCAAAAATGAAACCTCCTTGCAGGAATGTTTCCACAGCCCAGAATAGCAGGCAAAAATGAAACCTCCTTGCAGGAATGTTTCCACAGCCCAGGATAGCAGACTGTCACGAGAAGACAGAGAGAGAAAAGGTAAGTGTAAAAAGAAAAAGACATTTTCAAACAAGGAAAGTCTACCATCCAAAAACCTTGGCCAAAGGAGCCACTAAAGATTGTACTTCAGTGCAAAGAAAAATGAACCCAGAAAGAATTTCTTACAATTCCACAATAAAAAGACAACCCAGTTTAAAAATGAGTAAAGAATTGGAATAGACATTTCTTCAAAGAAGATAAATGAGTGACCAATAAGCATAAGAAAAGATGCTCAACATCATTAGCCATTAGAGAAATGTAAACCAAAATCACAATGAAATACCAATTCATGCTCACTAGGACAGCTACAATTTTAAAAACCGATAGCAGTAAATGTTGGCAAAGGTGTGGAAAATTAGACCCCTCGTACATTTCAAGTGTGAATGTAAAATAATGCAACCATTTTGGAAAATAGTTTGGCAGTTCCTCAAAATGCTAAACGTATAGTTGTCATGTGACTTCACAACTCCATTCCCAGGTATCTACCTATGAGAACTGAAACATGTTCACATAAAAACTTGTACATGAATATTCATAACAGCACTATTCGTAATAGCCAAAGGTGGAACAACTCAAATGTTCATCAACTGGCGAATGGATAAATAAAGTGTGATGCATCTATACAATGAAATATTATTTAATAGTAAAAAAGGAATGAAGTACTGCTACATGCTACAACATGGATGAACCTTGAAAACATTACAGTAAGTGAAAGAAGGCCATCCCAAAACTTGGGAAAATGTCTAAAATCTTTATGGAGGAAATTATAAACATTTATTCCAGACAAAAATGAAGACTTAAATATTTGGTGGAAATCTCCCACCGTATTTTTCTGTAGTAACTTTCCCTGTAGTAACACTTTAGGCCTTGCTTCCCACTTCTTGAGTTTTTAGTAGAGAGTTTGTCTGACCTCCATGGGTCCCATTTTCTCTATTGGATGCAGCTAATCTATTAAATTGCTCCAAGCAGTGCAGATTCTCCGTCTCTGTCGTCCCTCTTCACTCTATCTGACCTTAAGTAACAAAGCTGGTTGGAGTGTTTACTTTGCAAGCCCAAACTTTCCCTAAATCCCAAGGTCTCCAAGACTGACTGGGGAAGAGAGTAGAGGAAACTATGTCTTCACAGATCTAAAGCACATTCCCTAACCACTTTTATCAACAATAAAAGCAATACTTTGATCACCATTTATCCATCTCTGCTAGAGCAATTTGGGAGGGAAAGGGGGGAATTATTTAATGATCTCCGAAAACCCCAACACGACATCATCATGTTGAAGGCTTACTATGTGCTGTACCCTATTCTAAGTGTGCTTTGTGAGTTAGCATTCTTAAGCCCCACCAAACTCTGAAATAAGCACTACTGTTAGCCTTTTTGCATATGAGGAGAGTGGGACACACTGAGTAAAAGGATGTATCACCTCATGAATGGAAAGATCCAATAAAATAAAGAGGTCAGTTCTCTCCCAAATGATCCTGTAAATCCAGTGCAAACTACAATCAAAATTGCAACAGGTATTTTCACTAAACTTGAAAGTGGATCCTAAAATACACATAGAAGAGGAGAAACAAGAATAAAAAGCAAGAATATTCAAGATTTTGAAGAAGAGTGGGGAGAGGGAGGTTAATCCTTCCAGATATTAAACTTAAGATAAATCAATGTGGTTGGTAGATAAATAGATCACCAATGGAGATTAACAAGTCCAGAAACAGAGCCAGTGTCCACGAGAACTTGGCGTGTGACAGAAGAAGCTTCACAAATCAGTGGAGAAAAGGGTGTGCTCATCTAATTAGCTGTCCATATAGAGCAATAAACTAGGCCTCACCTCACAAGAACATAGATTTATTTATTTTTTAATTTATTTTTGCTGTGTTGGGTCTTCGTTTCTGTGCGAGGGCTTTCTCCAGTTGTGGCAAGCGGGGGCCACTCTTCATTGTGGTGCACGGGCCTCTCACTATCGCGGCCTCTCTTCTTGCAGATCAGAGGCTCCAAACGTGCAGGCTCAGTAGTTGTGGCTCACGGGCCTAGTTGCTCCGTGGCATGTGGGATCCTCCCAGACCAGGGCTCGAACCTGTGTCCCCTGCATTAGCAGGCAGATTCTCAACCACTGCGCCACCAGGGAAGCCCAAGAACATGGGTTTAAATCAACACTTATTAAAGATATATGTATGAAAAATAAAACATTTAAAACTTAAAAAAATTTTTAATACATTAAAATTAAGTGTCTAGACAACAAGAGACACAACATACAAAATTAAGACAACTACTAAGAGAAGATACATCCAATGTAAACTTCTTAAAATCCAGTAGCCCTAGTATAAATTTCTTAGAACTTTACAAATCAATTTGAAAAACACTATCCTTTTTTTTTCAAATGGGCAAAAGATAACAGCTAGTTCACATAAGAATGATCAATAAATATGTGAAAAGATTCTCATCAGCAGTCAATGAAACACAAAGGAAAAGAACATGGAATTCTATTTCTTACACAAAGGATTGGCAGGAGATCAAGTCTAATAATATAAACATTAAGGAGTTGGCAGAAAATCAAAAGTCTAATAATGTAAACATTGAGGGGTATGTGGGGAAGCAAGCACCCTAAGTGTAAATTATAAAATTTGGCAATATCTAGTAAAACTGAAAATGTACATATCCTACAAACTAGCAATTCTACTTCTAGGAACTAACCTAGAGGCTCTCTTTCACATTTTCACTGGAAAGCTATACAAGGATATTCCAGGTAGCATCCTTTATCTTAGGGAAAAACTGGAAGTAATCTAAATGTTCAATGATAGGCCAATAGATTAAAATAAAATTGAAGAATATTTACACCTAAGTGTCCATCAACACAGTGGAACACTATAGAGTCTTAAAATACATAAGATAGTTCTACATGCATGAAGGTGATTAAATCTCAAAAACATTTCAAGATAGATTCATATAAATTTTTACAAACCATGAAACAATATTATATTTTGTTTATGGATACAAACACATAGTAAGAGCATGAAAATATGGAACAATTTCAGGATGGTGATTACTTTTGGGGTTCAGGGAAGGGAATAGGAAAAGGAAGATTTCATCCTTATCTGTCATACTGTTTTATTTCTGCAAAACAATATTTGAAGCAAGAGCAGTGAAATATCAGCGCACATTAAAACTGGTTAGTGAGTATCTAACTCTTTACTACTGCCAGCAATTTTTGTAATTTTATATGGTTTAATAATTTAAGAAACAAAATATAAGCTTCATTTATTTCTGTGTTCCTCAAATTTTTTCTGTGCTCCTCAAATTTTTCTAAGTCATCAGCTACCTTTACGTCTCCTTAACTACATATGAGAAACATTAGCTTAAAAAACTAATAAAAAAGTAACAAACTTCATTTTTATCGATTGTCACTATGATATCAAATATCTATAAAATTGTGAAGAAAACAAAAATATATATACAAATAAAACCTTTCTAGTTGGTTTTGGAGTAGGGAAAATGCCAAAGTAGAGAATTTTCTGCATCTTTATGTGGTGTAGAAATGGACTTGAAGGCTATAAGGAAAAAATCAAGACCATAATTTATTCCCATGAATCCATCTAGAATGCACTGCTTGAATGAAGGAAAAAGTAGCTGTTTACCAATCCAAAAATGGGCAGAAGACCTAAATAGACATTTCTCCAAAGAAGATACACAGATTGCCAACAAACACATGAAAGGATGCTCAACATCACTAATCATTAGAGAAATGCAAATCAAAACTACAATGGGGTATCACCTCACACCAGTCAGAATGGCCATCATCAAAAAATCTACAAACAATAAATGCTGGAGAGGGTGTGGAGAAAAGGGAATCCTCTTGCACTGTTGGTGGGAATGTAAATTGATACAGCCACTGCGGAGAACAGTATGGAGGTTCCCTATAAACTAAAAATAGAACTACCATACGACCCAGCAATCCCACTACTGGGCATATACTCTGAGAAAACCATAATGCAAAAAGAGTCATGTACCACAATGTTCATTGCAGCTCTATTTACAATAGCCAGGTCATGGAAGCAACCTAAGTGTCCGTCAACATATGAATGGATAAAGAAGATATGGCACATATATACAATGGAATATTACTCAGCCATAAAAGGAAACAAAATTGAGTTATTTGTAGTGAGGTGGATGGACCCAGAGTCTGTTATACAGAGTGAAGTAAGTCAGAAAGAGAAAAACAAATAGCGTATGCTAACACATATATATGGAATCCAAAAAAAAAAAAAATCATTCTGAAGAACATAGGGGCAGGACAGGAATAAAGACGAAGACGTAGAGAATGGACCTGAGGACACGGGGAGGGAGAAGGGTAAGCTGAGATGAAGTGAGAGAGTGGCATGGACATATATATACTACCAAATGTAAAGTAGATAGATAGTGGGAAGCAGCCGCATAGCACAGGGAGATCAACTTGGTGCTTTGTGACCACCTAGAGGGGTGGGATAGGGAGGGTGGGAGGGAGACGCAAGAGGGAGGAGATATGGAGATATATGTATATGTATAGCTGATCCACTTTGTTATAAAGCAGAAGCTAACACACCATTGTAAAGCAATTATACTCCAATAAAGATGTTAAAAAAAAAGTGGCTGTTTAGTGCTTAGGGGCTTTTTTAGAGGATTTAAGAGACTTATTAGATGCTTAGATATTTGAAACAGAATAACCAGCTTTCAGGCACAGGTGGGCCTTAATTCCAGTTGGTTTCCTTCTGGTAGGACAAAGTTTCCATATGCCCAGCTTCTAAAATGTTATCTCAATTATACCTGCAAAATTTAGGTTATCCAATTTATGTGTGGGGAGTTAGAGAATTGTCACTTGATTTTGTACATATAGGGTGTGGCTTCTCACAGCCAGGGCCCTTTGGAGACCACAAACACTGAAAAGATTATGGAGTCCTCTCACCCAATTGGTAATTCAAATTTCTATTTTGACACAAGACTTTCATGCATGCTGAAATTAAAAGAATCCCTCTCTCCATTTTTGAGTGTGAAATTCTAGAAAACTATGTCAAAGTTAACTTGTTTATTTGTAGAGGGAGGATGCCCTTGCTTTTCTGGTGCTCTGAACACATCGTAATCTATGGAGTAGTCCTGCACTGTCTCAGCTATCTGTAAAGCTAAAGGGCTCTTTAAGGCAACCCATTATTTTAAACCTTAGAAGTGACTAGAAAAAGCTACTAGAAGCTGTAAGTTTTCTCACTGGTTTCAGGACTCAGATTCTAGTCTGAAAAAGCAAACACTCTAGTAGTTGAATGAGTAAGTACCACAGGGTTGAAGCCTAATGTTGAGATAGATGTTCATTTACACTCTCCCGTCCTCTGCCACAAAACGAGAATGTAAGACATCAGTGGAATTTGGACCTAAAACCTTATGAATATGCTACGTGAACACTTTTTGAAAAAGGTATACACTTTAGCTTCAGGACTTCTTTTGTTGTGTTTGATAGAGTGCAATTACTGGAATAAGATTGCCAAAATGCCTTTCCCAACCAATGCTACAGACTTCTGCAAATAAAGGTCATGTAGACATGCTCTTTTAGGTTTCAAAAATAAGGTTAATTGTAACAGTAGGTATAGCTTTAAGCCAATTAATTTTAAGCCCATGCAATCTTACCAAAGAGCTTTATATTTTTATAAACTTGTTTCAGCAAACTTATTGAGAGCCGGGTCTGTCTATCTGTGACATTCTGCTCAGTGCCCAGTAAGGCGATGGGTAAAATGTCTAGTTGTTACATTACAAATCATAAGTCACCTGTTTTCAAGTTATGTAAAGACATTCAAAAGTATATGAGTTAGGGACTTCCCTGGTGGCACAGTGCATAAGACTCTGCACTCCCAATACTGGGGGCCTGGGTTTGATCCCCAGTCAGGGAACTAGATCTCACATGCATGCTGCAACTAAGAGTTCACATGTCACAGCTAAGGAGCTGGTGAGCTGCAACTAAGGGGCCTGCCTGCCACAACTAAGACCCAGAACAACCAAACAAACAAATAAGTAAATACTCTTTTAAAAATAAATAAATAAAATTTAAATAAATTTTTTAAAAAAGTACATGAGTTAAAATTCACATTAATCTAAAAATTTAACTTTTAAAAACACATTCGTGGAACTGTAGTAGGAAATACCACCTGAGACCTTTTTGTAAAAAGTCCTTTTTTTGTGTGAGTCTCCAAATCAGTTTAGTAAATCCAAGAACACCACCGATCAATCTGTCAATTAATCAATGTTCTTGAGTCCTTGTTATACGAAAAGAATCACAACAGTTGCTGTGTGGAATTTTTTTTTTTTAAGTATAAAGGGTTTGCCCTTAAGAGATTTATAATTTGGTCAGGAAGAAAAGGCTTAAGTGCATTAAAACATAAATTACCACATAAGAAAACAACACAAAAGCAGACAAAGGCAATGTATGATCAGTTGTCCAATCTAAATAAATGTGATTCTTTCATAAAAGGAAGAAATCATTGTGAACAAAATTTGGTATGTGAAAATTTCACTCTTTAACCAAGAAATGCTAAAGGACAGGCCAGTCACAGACCAGTTGAGCAAGAGGGCTCCCTTGCTCCAATGTTAAGACCAAACTAGGTCAAAACTATTGGGTATTTACATGTCTTTAAGGTTGTGAACTGAGATTGTAAACAGGGGAAAGATTAGAACAGCAAGCTGAGGTTGGAGAACCAAAATGCTGAGAGCTCCTTGCGCACCTCCTGGGAACCCTTCTGGTCAGCAATTCTGACACATCTGACGTGTTTAATGTGGATGGTTACATTTGCGTGTGATCTCACAAAATGGATAGTATTGTTTTAACTGCAGTTAACTGTAACTCAACCTTAATGAGATATAGTTCACATACCATACAGTTCACTCATTTAAAGTGGACAATTCATTGGTTTTTAGTACATTCACAAAGTTGTGCAACCATCACCACAATAAATTTTACTATATTATCTTCCCACAAAGAAACTCTGTACCCCCTGATGAGTCACTACCTATTTCCCTCTGCCCAGCCCTTGGCAACCATGAATCTGCTTTCTGTCCCTATGGATTTGCCTCTTCAGGACATCTTGCATACGTGGAATCAGACAATATATGGCCTTTTGTGTCTCACTTCTTCCACTTAGCATAACAAGGTTTATCCATGTTGCAGCACAAATCAGTACATACTTCATTCCTTTTCATGGCTATATAATATTTCACTCTATGAATTTACCATACTTTGTTTTATCCACTCATCAGTTGAATGGATAACATTTGGGCTATTATGAATAATGCTGCTATGAACATTCATGCACAAGTTTTTGTGTGAACATATGTTTTCAATTCTCTTGGGTATAAACCCAAGAATGGAATTGCTGCATCATATGGTATGTCCATCTTTAGCATGTTGAGGAACCACCAAACTTTTTCAAAGTAGCTGCATGATTTTATATTCCCATAAGCAATTTCTCCACAATCTCACAACACTTGTTATTATTTGTCTTTTTTTTGCGGTACGCGGGCCTCTCCCATTGCGGAGCACAGACTCCGGACGCGCAGGCTCAGCGGCCATGGCTCACGGGCTCAGCCGCTCCGCGGCATGTGGGATCTTCCCAGGCCAGGGCACGAACCTGTGTCCCCTGCATCGGCAGGCGGACTCTCAACCACTGCGCCACCAGGGAAGCCCTATTTGTCTTTTTTTATTATAACCATCATAGTGGGTGTAAAGTGGTATTTCAGTGTGCTTCTGATTTTCATTTCCCTGATAGTTAATGACATTAGGCATCTTTTCATGTGCTCATTGACCACTTGTATATCCTCCTTGGAGAAATGTCTATTTCAATCTTTTCCCCCCTTTTTAATATAATTAATTAATTAATTTTTATTTTTGGCTGCATTGGGTGTTCGTTGCTGCTCACGGGCTTTCTCTAGTTGCGGTGAGTGGGGGCTACTCTTCATTGCGGTGTGCCGGTTTCTCATTAAGGTGGCTTTTCTTGTTGCAGAGCACGGGCTCTAGGCGTGCAGGCTTCAGCAGTTGTGGCACGCAGGCTCTAGAGCACAGGCTCAGTAGTAGTGGTTCACGGGCTTAGTTGCTTCGCAGCATGTGAGATCTTCCCGGACCAGGGCTCAAACCCGTGTCCCCTGCATTGGCAGGCAGATTCTTAACCACTGAGTCACCAGGGAAGTCCTGCCCCTTTTTAAATCAGGTTATCTGTCTTTTTATTATTGAGCTGGAAGAATTCTTCATATGTATTCTAGATACAAGTTCTTTATCAGGGTTGTGTTTTCAATTCCTTAATAGTGTCCTACGAAACACAAAAGTTTTTCATTTTGGTGAAGTCCACTTTGTCTATTTTTCTTTTGTCTCTTGTGCTTTTGGTGTCACATCTAAGAAATGATTATGAAACACAGGTCACAAAGATTTACCTCTATGTTTTCTTCCAAGAGTTTTATAAGTTTAACTCTTACATTTAGCCCTTTGATCCAATTTGAGTTAATTTTTGTATATGCTATGAGGTAGGGATTCCACTTCATTCTTTTGCATATGGTTATCTCATCCCAGAATCATTTGTTGAAAATACTATTCTTTACCCATTTAATTTTCTTAGCACTCTTGTCAAAAATCAACTGACTCTAAATGTGAGGGTTTATTTCTGGATTCTCAATTCATTCTATTGATCTAGATGCCTGTCCTTATGCTAGTACCTCAATGTTTTGATTACTGTTGCTTTTTAAAATGTTTTGAAATGTTTGACTCTTTCAATTTTGTTATTTTTCAAGACTGCATATATTTTTTTATTTATAACATATTTCATTTTTTATCCACATATCCCTTTTATAGTTGATTTTGAAACAAAGTCCTAGTGATAATTTACATAAAATCTGTCTTTTCCTCTTTGTGGAGATGTCTTGTCATTCTCTTCTTTGGGTTGATGTTAAACATCAAGGCTCCTCTTGCTGGAACTGACTGAGGCAAAGCTCCTGAACAAAAGCCTTCTGTGAAGGTGGCAGTTCTTCCTTCTTCCTCAAAGTTCCTTCTTAAACCAGATCTTGTCTCTTTGCATTGTTTTTTTAAACTCTTTAGACCTTCAGGACAATTGCTCTATCTCTGATAATTGCAGTTGAACTGCCCAAACTGAAACTGAGTGAGTGAATGCCTTAATAATAGGCTTTTTAACCACACTATAAACTTCTTTGCTTTATACCTCTTTCAAATGCCCTCTTGGTTCCACATAGCTAGGGATATAATAGATTCTCTATAAACAATCCAAATAATCCATGGTTAATTGACGATGTTAGGCGAAACAATGCCAGCTTTAAATGTTGATAGCAGTTAGTGAAAAGAAATCCAAATCTATAATTTCTAAATTTCTTTACCTGTAACTACTTCATATATGTTGTTTTATATAGAAGTATAATAACTAACACTTATGTAGTACTCTCTGTGTTCCAGGCACTATTTAAGTGCTTTTCCTATTTTAACTCATTCATTCCTCTCACTGACACCACAAGTTTGGTACTACTATTAGTCCCATCTTACAGATGAGGAAAACAATGCACATGGAGATTAAGTAATTTGTTCAAGATTACATGACTATTAAGTTGCAGAGTCAAGTTCAAACCTGGACAGTCTTGCTCCAAAGTTTGTGTGTGTGTGTGTGTGTGTGTGTGTGTGTGTGTGTGTGTGTGTCAGTCAACATGGTATGATACCATTATGTGGTAGAGGTAATTAGAGAATAGCATGCCATACCATAATGTACAGTGTGGTTCAGAGAGAGAATGTAAAAGGGATCAGAGAAGAGAGAGGTCCTTATGCATAGAAATGACTGGAAAAGAATTTCCTAAGTAGAGAAGATATGAGCAGGCCTTAGGTCCGTTTGCTCTAAGTCAATTTACCAAATAATCAATTTGCCAAATGACAAATTAGCTAAAATTTGTCAGAAAATTCATTGCAGCTATGTTACTACAAGAGCCATCCACATGGCCAAGAGCAGAAAGGGACAGAGCTATCTAAGTTGCAAGACTGATAGCCAAAACTGATAGTCACTTGACAAGTCTAACAAGTCGCTATCTACAGAATCATTCAGTTTCCTTAAAGCTGAAGGAAACTGAAATGTGGGAAAAGTCCCCATTAAGGCAATGAATTGATGATTCAGCACATTAATCATTTGTGGAACTGATTTTTGGTGAACTGGCTTGTGGCAAATTCACTGTCAATGAGTTGATTTTTGCTGCATGTGCCTGATTCAGCATCTAGAACTGTAACGTATAAACGTTGGTTTGATCTTACAATCCCCAACCCAATGACCTTGAACCCTTTTTTACTGCAACCTACAGTAAGGAATACACTTTTACACTTTACAGTGTGACCACACACACACACACACAAGATTCACATTGCCCTTACCTCAGGCAATGCACTCTGGTATTTTCTATTCTATTCTATTTCTTTTTTTCCCCAATACTGATTACAACCCAATAACATGATTTCATCATCACTCAGTTGGTTATGACCTGCAGTTTAGAAAACCTCCTAACAGAAAACCTGTTGTAACTTTGAATATACAGTACAAGGCTAACAGTCCTATAGCACCAAACTAACATGTGTAATACTATTCTGGAGATAATAATGGATATAATTCCAATTCAGTGTTTCAGGATACAGTTCTCCACTTACAATGAAACCGGGAACATTCTGTCTACTCTAAATCCTGCTGTGGGGCTGTAGGGAGATCTTGCAGATCCAAATAGCTTGTATGGCTGCCATGGCCTGGTGGGTAGAGGTAGAGCTAGTTAAGGGGCTGGGGGGCATATGCCTTGACCACCAGATGCCTCACTAGTGGGGCCATTTTTTTCCCTCTACCAAACCTGCAAGTCTCACTTTCCACTGCTAGAACTTGCTATCTGGTGCCCATAGAAATTGCTCTTTCCCTTGTTCCACTAATAAACCAAACAGCATCTTTCAAGTCCTGGAATCAAGTCATCAACCCTTTGAGATTTTCTAGGGGGATATAGTGCTGGTGATAAGAAGGTAGAGATGGGATGGAAGTTTTCTGCTGTGTTTGCCTCATCCTTTTCTTTTTCCCTTGGGCCATGTAGGAACAACAGAATTGCACATAGATTCTTGTGGTGGGTTGTCAAGTACAGTAACATTGATTCATCATCATTTCAAGAAAAACCAGAATTGGGCGGGTCTGACTGGGCTTTCAGATCGTCTGGCTAAAATCACTATTTTATGATATTATTTCTAATTCAGTGACATATGTTAGAGGGAACAATAATTTTAATAAGTACGCCATGTGCTATTTTATAATGTCCTTTCATTTAGCCATGCATTTAAACAAGTTAGATGCTGATTATACTTCAAGTGTAAAATGCTGAAGGCCTATTCTGCTCTTTTGAGTCCAATTAAAATTTTAATTACTTGGTAAAGTGAAGCACTTCAGGAAGGAGAGGTGACATTTCACCCAAAGATTTTTCTAAAGTTAAGGGTTGAAAAACAATATTTTTATGTGCTATTGTTCACTGATGACCAACCAGTGCTTTTCTTATGAGCTCATTTTGTTCAATTTTAACTCTCTCCATTTGTTCATCTCCAGTGGATTTGTATCAACGCTACTGAATGCTAATAGAAAAGATTCGAGTCAAAGACAAAGAATAAGGAAAATATCTGGGATTTGCAAATCTCTGGGATTACATACTTTGCAGCTGGAACTTCCCATATTGGCATCAACCCAAACTTAATTTAGAGAGAAAATTTGATTAGCATTCCTTCAGTTATGAGGACTTTATAAAGCAAAATGTTTTCTTGCCACTTTTGTTAGATTTTTTTTCCTTCTTCATCCACGTGAGTATCTTTAGAAGAAGAAGGAGAAAAAAGAGCTGCCCTTTGAAACAGACTTAAGAAGATGAATGTGGGGACCCCCTGGTGGTCCAGTGGGTAAGACTCCGTGCTCCCAATGCAGGGGGCCTGGGTTTGATCCCTAGTCGGGAAACTAGATCCCACACGCATGCCGCAACTAAGACTTTGCATGCCGCAACTGAGTCCACATGTCGCAATTAAGAGTCCACATGCCGCAACTAAGAAGCCCACACGCTGCAACTAAAAAAAAGATCCCACATGCTGCAAGAAAGACGCGGCACAGCCAAAATAAATAAATAAATAATATAAATAAATAAGGAAAATGTGAAGTACTCAATTTGCAAAACTGAGAAAATACAAAACTGAGAGTATCACATTGGCATTTGAGTATCTCGAATGCCTACTGTGCGTGTTGGATGATCCTAGTGAATGCATGTGAATCTGTTGTGCAACTTCGGTCCCACGTTCTCTGGTGTGGCCCTGCTACCTCTGTGAATTAAAGTATAATGCTAATGAGGTGACATGGCAGGCATGGTCCCTGTTTGAGTTACTCAGCATCATTCAGAGAAATTTTACTTTTATCACCAGCTAAACTTCTAACTCCAGTGAACTGCTGGGACATTTTGTGCTACTACTGACAATAGCACTGGCCGAGGACTGTGAGTGATAACGCTATCGATACTCAAGAAATCTTCAAGTGCCTGGTACCTCATAGGCACTCGATAAATATTTGTTGACTGATTAAGTGGTGCCTGATTGTTATACGAAGAATACATTTATTCTTCCTGGAAGCAGTGATGTAGAGTGGGAAGAATACCAAATATAGGGTTAGCAGCCTACCCTGCCAATTTGCCAGCTAAGTAATTTGGGGCAGCATAAAAAAAAAAAAAATCTCCCTGAGGCTCCATTTCCAAGTCTGTAAAATGGGGGGAAGAACTCTGTCTCGAAAAAGAGTTGTGGGAGAATTAAATGGGGTGACAGAATGCAAAAACACCTGACACACAGGGGGGAACCTCAGTAAATGCTGGTTGAATCAAATCCAAAATTACTCATTCTCATGAATGAATTTGTCCCTAATTTTAGTCTTTCCACCAATAACTTTTATCTATATATTTATTTTGTTCTCTGCGTTATTTAGTATTCCTCCTCCCTTAAAAATAATCAACTCATTTTTGGCAAAGTACAGATGCAGGCAAAAATAATAAAAATATTAAATATTACAATGTCAATAAAAAAAGATTAAGACCTTCTTTGAGATATTAGTAAGCTCACAGAGCAGGCTCCTAAGTGTACATTAGTAAGGGAAGCAATGAATCCAACAGTAAATTCCCTGGGTAAAAACAACTGTGCTCTTCACAGAGAACCCAACCGATTGTAATTTTATGCCATCCTCTCATCAAGGATGGCCTCTTGGCAGTTACCTAAGCTGGCATTATTATTAGGTTAATATGAAAATTTATGACAGATGCTGAGATACTTCCCTTCAAATAAAATGAAAATAGCGTCCAAGGAAGAAGAAAGACATACATGTGAAGGGGCCAAAAATCAGCTGAATTAGAAAGGGGCCACTCTGAAGCTATGCTCTGCCTAATAGGAGACTGACAGCTCCAGTCTGTGACAGGCCAGACTGCTTGGGAGCTGCCTCTTCTCTTCCAGACCAGACCAGATGATAATCAGTAACTGTCACATGAATAGGCAGAGCTGGGCCTGGGCCTGAAACTGCAGTGAGGAACACCAGTTCCAGCCAACAAGCCTGCAAAGCAGTTGGGAAATAGGAAAATGCAAATGTCCTGGGTCTCCTCAGCCTTCAACGCAGAATCTAAGTACCACCCAACATACTGTCGGCTGTTTCAGGAACATAAAGAATTTCTTTTAGGGACTTCCCTGGTGGCACAGTGGTTAAGAATCAGCCTGCCAATGCAGGGGACACAGGTTCAAGCCCTGGTGCAGGAAGATCCCACATGCCATGAAGCAAGTAAGCATGTGTGCACAACTACTGAGCCTGCACTCTAGAGCCTGTGAGCCGCAACTACTGAGCCCGAACGCCTAGAGCTCATGTTCCGCAACAAGAGAAACCACTTCAGTGAGAAGCCCATGCACCACAACGAGGAGTAGTCCCCGCTTGCCGCAACTAGAGAAAACCTGCCCACAGCAATGAAGACCCAACACAGCCAAAAATAAATAAATAAATAAATTTATTTAAAAAAAAGAAAAGAATTACTTTTAGGAAAAGATGGCAATTTAAAATTGGCTTTGAAATGTCCTTAATTTCAGAAGCATTTGATTTCCAACGATATTCCCATATAATTTCCATCCCTGCAAATTTTAGTGTTTGAAAAATTAAAAAACCTAAACCTTCTTGGAATTAGTTCAATTTACTTTGTCAGTATCTATTTCTAAAGAAGGAGATGACTCTTTTAAAACAAAATTTTGAGACCTTCTGAGATATCAAGTGATTTGAATAAGAGGAAGTGTTTATTTACATGGTCTCATTCTGCCTAGTCCACTGTTTTCTTATCTTAAAAGGAGTTGGCATTCCAATGTTTTCATATGTACTAATGAGCTATAACAACAATTGCCCACTCACTTAAATGAATCTATTTAGTAATAAAGAAGATAGTCTTGTGGTTTCCCCACCATTAGGAGCACTTCCCAAAGAAAAGCCGTTCTTAGTTTACCTTTGCCTCCTCTCTCAGACTGGGATAGGATACAACTTGCTTTGTAGACTACAAAGTTGAGGAGAGTAAATGCTCCTTTTTAAGCTTCCACATCTTGCCATATTCTCCTACAACCGGTCCTGCAGGCTCTCTGCCCACTAAATCATCTGAAGCAACAGATGCATTCTGCAATTGCCAGTAAATATGTGTGAGGGGAGGCCTCTCTGTAGGCGTTACCTGTGGTTTAGAGCCATTACTACATTGACACTTTTACTTTTTCATCTTAGAAATTATTTTTCTTTATAATTTAATTACAGATGGAAGTCAATGATAGGTGTCCTCTTAGGAAAGACAGAGCAGTACTAAACCAAGTCCCCAGATCAAGACTGTTTCCCCCACCTCATGAGCTGTATTTCTTTTTTACTTTGGTTTCTTTTTTTGTAACTTGGCAAAACCACTTTAATTACTTAATGTACTGAAGAACATACTGTGTCCACAACGTGCACTGAATATATAGCAAGGATCAGTCTCTCTGTGTTGTAATTTCAGACTGAAATGCAAAGTCTTCATAACCAATTCAAATGTTCACCACTAAGGTTTGGGGAAAATAAGTAAATAAAATCAGTTGTAAAGTTTATACTTCCAGAAGAGAACCTGGCATTCTAGCATTTATTTATATATATATATATATATATATATATATATATATATATATATATATATATTTTCTATTTATTTATTTGGCTGTGTCGGGTCTTCGTGGCTGCATGCAGGCTTTCTCTAGTTGCGGCAAGCGGGGCTACTCTTCGTTGCGGTGCGAGGGCTTCTCATTGCAGTGGCTTCTCTTGTTGTGGAGCATGGTCTCTAGGCGCGCGGGCTTCAGTAGTTGCAGCACGCAGGCTCAGTAGTTGTGGCGCACAGGCTTAGTTGCTCCATGGCATGTGGGATCTTCCTGGACCAGGGCTCAACCCCGTGTCCTCTGCATTGGCAGGTGGATTCTTAACCACTGCGCCACCAGGGAAGCCCATTCTAGCATTTAATGTCACCCTGGTTATTTCCTAAAATGTAAACTTTGTAATGTATGTAAATTGGGGGATTCGTTATAGAAACACTTATTTTCAAAAGTTAGGCAAGTTATATCAATCTAACTAAAACTTAGCCAAAACAATATCACTGATAATCAGGAACACTTTTTGGAAATATTTATTATGTTATGTTTATACATATTATTTAAATGTATTATTATTTATTATTGAAAAACTGATATATGTCTGTTTTAAAATGTACAAATAACACAGAAGTAAAAAGTGAAAATTCCTCCATCCAACTCCCAAGAGTACTATTAACCATCTTACATGTATTTGAAATATATTTTTAAAAATTTTATCATATCATATTAGCATTATATATAATATACATATATATAATAATATATGTATAGATTTTACAAAACTGGAATTATATAATGTTCTGCTGCTTGCTTTTCCACTTAACTACATTTCAGATACCTTTCTTTCTGCGTCAATACGATAAATAGGCAGAATGAGCTATTTCACTCTTCTTTATTACTGAATATTGATTCAGTTTGCATAATTTATTTAATTTGAATTGGAGCTTTTGTCCATATGTGTTAGACTTTCATAAAATGTTAGAGCTACAATAGATGTTAAATGTCCTCTGGTTCAGGATCCTTACTTTGAAAATGGAGGCACTAAGACCCAGGGAAGGGAAGTGCCTGAACGACTCACCCTATATGACACAGACAGAGGTAGCAACAACTTGGGACTCATGGCCCTTGGTTTGGCACTTTTTCTACTAAATCATAATGCCCTCTCCTCGGAAACTGATCATTTGGCTTTTCCAAAACATCCTCAGTTCTGGTATCTGTTAGGACCCCATTTACTTTTGTTTTTTTTGTTTTTCTTTTAATTAATTAATTAATTTATTTATTCATTTATTTGGCTGTGTTGGGTCTTCGTTACTGCACGTGGGCTTTCTCTAGTTGTGGCGAGCAGGGGCTACTCTTCGTTGTGGTGCGTGGGCTTCTCATTGCAGTGGCTTCTCTTGTTGTGGAGCACGGACTTGAGGCATGTGGGCTTCAGTAGTTGTGGCTCTCGGGCTCTAGAGCGTAGGCTCAGTGGTTGTGGCACATGGGCTTAGTTGCTCTGCAGCATGTGGGATCTTCCCGGAGCAGGGATCAAACCCATGTCCGCTGCATTGGCAGGTAGATTCTTAACCACTGTGCTACCAGGGAAGTCCCAAGACCCCATTTATTTTGAAATAAGAAATGTTATTCATACTTTCACCATAAAGACACCACAAAGGACTATTTTTAAAGAAAAATATGCAGAGAGGTTATATCTTTGTAAGCAACTTTGTAACAGTGACCTCATGAAAGAGCTTTCCGGTGGCTCCAAAATTGTGATTTATTACTAGGATACTGGGATCCCGGCATACATCACTGTTCCAAGTTGACATAAAAATATGAGGTCAACACAAATCTCTAAAATAAAAAACAAAATAAAACGAAACTGACAATTGCTAAGGAAACATCAAGATCAATTAGAGGTCAGAGGCCTTAAATTTATTAGAAGCCTATAGCTACCAGCAATGTAAAGGGAAACTGGAGATCTGTATCTTGCAAGAGTAGATTCCAGAGTTAACTTTGTCTCTTTGGATGTATTAGAGATTTACCTTGAATTTTCATATGTGTAATTTTTATTTATTATGGTAAAACTCTATTTAAAATAATGAAAGTTTTAAAAAGTCATTGGAAGTGATTCATGTATTTGGGCAATTGAGTTTTTAATGCATACTTTCAATTCCTATTATGGTTAACTAACCTATAATAACTCTGCTGAGTTTGCTTTAGCCATATAGTATTTCAGCACAGGGAAGAGGTAATATTTGCGGTGCACCTACTAAGTGCTATGTACTTTGCATGATTTCAACTTCATTGCTAGACCCTGTCCTAGTTTGAGTTCCCATAAAAGCAGACCTTGAGACAAGATTCTGATGCAAATAGTTGTTTGGGAGGTGAAGGCAGAGTAGTGAAGAAGTGATACAGGGAAGGCAGCTAATAAAGGTTTATTTCCAAGCTGGCTACTACTATGAGTAACTGGAGCTTAGTCTTGCTGGGAAAAAATCAAGAAATCATTGTAGAACACACTCCTGGGTTATCCCACATCGAGGGTAAGAAAGCTGGTATGTTGGTCAATGTTTAACAAACAGCTCCGGGAGAGGGTGGGAGAGTTTTGATTTGTAGTATTTGTTTATTCCCGTGGTGTAAATACTCCCATCATGGCCAATTTTAAGCTGTCAACGTGACATCACTGAACTTGGAGTTGGGAAGACATGTGCATTCCAGGTTCTCATAAGTTGGTGCAAACCACCTGTAGTAGTATACCACTGCAACTTCCAACATTGGTTAAGGACCGCTCAGGATTGAAAATTGGGGCCCACTTCCAGCTGGCCACATGGTCAGCAAAGTGAGCTTCAGAGGCCAGAGAGATGCAGTGGCCAGCATGGCAATCTGGCTGCTGTGTTCCAAAGTAGTGGTAAGGGTGAGCGGAAAAGGGCGAGGTTCCAACAGTATAGCCCCGTATTGATGATGACTGAAGTGTGTACAGCTTGCCAAAGGTCACACAGCTAATAATGGAAGAGCAGAGATTCAAACAGAGACCTGGTTAATACTAGAGCCCTCTTGTCTCTATGGCATGCTGCTTCTCCTATAGAAAGCTGTAAGTATTACAATGCATTAGTGAACAAAGAAAATTATACTGTGTTACTTAGGGTAGATTAAACTGCTATAACAAATAGGTCTAAACAAGTACACTAGAATTCTATTCCTTGGTCAGCAAAATAGATTTTTTTTTCCCCTGGGAAGGAATTCAGGAGGTTGTCTAATGGGGCTGTCCTCTACCTAATCATTTGGGGACCCTTTTATTCTGTGGCTCTGCCATCCCATGGGGCATTATAGTCATCTGTATCCAGACAGTGCCATGGCGCATATCCTACTGGTGAGAACAAGTTGCATGGCCATACCTAGCTGCAAGGCAGGCTGGGAAACATAGTCCCTGGCTGGGTAGCTGCTTCCCAACTACAACTATATGGTAATGGATGGAGAGAGGGAATTTGGTGGGCAGCTAACTGTCTCTAACACATCTTTCCAGAGAATATTTAGGCTAGATATTAATTTCCATTTCTTTGTATAATAAATTTAAAGATCTATAGTAATTCAAAGGTAATTTTTATGTTTGATAGACAATGATTTTTTTCAAATATAAGATTTGAAACAGCTTGGAACTTTGGGTTAAAAAATAATACAGAGTATAATATCCTTTTTCCCATTCAAAGGGATGTGTTAGTAAAGATCCCCATGGTAAAATTTTCACTTGAGATGCTTAAATCATTGGGGAATAAAAATTCCCCATTCTCACTGAGGCAAGAACTCTGAAAGATCTCATGAATATTTTTATGGTCACTAAGAGAATGATATCTAACCAGTGAAAATCAACAAATATATTTAATATGTTATATTAGTATATATATTCAATATCTATAATGGATATATATTGCACTTTTAAGATTTGAAGAACAGGCTGTGCAGCCAGAGCATATAAGTTCAAACCCCACCTCCACCACTTCCTGGCTGAGTAAACTTGGTTAAGTTGCTTAACCTCTCCGTGGTTCAGTTTCATCTGGAAAATGCAAATGATGATAGTGCCTACTTCATAGGGTTATTGTGTAGATTAAATAAGTTAACATATATGAAGCACTTATCACCATACTGGCATATAGTAAATGCTCAATAAATCATTTATAACTATAAACTTTCTAGGATCCTGTTACTACAAACTTTCAGATTTGTTTCATGTGTTACAGATATGGCTCCTTTTCTGCCATTCTCTTCTTCTGCATTTTAGATTCCCACTCCTCAGTTCTCTCTCATTTTCTCTCTGTCTCTCCCTTCTCTCCTTATGTCCCTCCTTCTCTCTCTCCCTCCCTCCCTCTCAATTATCCCCAATAAGAGACAATTAGAATGCATATAGAAATAAATTCTCACCTTCTTCTAAAGAAAGTGCAAAATTATATTTGCAGATGCATTCATATTCTTTTAAGGAAAGAGAACTTTTCCCCCATTAGGGATGGAATGTTGTGATTGAAGCTCAAATCCTAAGGAGTCTTGGACAGTTTGTGTTTTGTAACAACTGGAGTCAACTCCTTTTAATTGAGCATCTACTACATGAAAGGCACTGAGCTAGGGGCTCTGGGGAGACAAGGATGATGAAGAGGAGATGGTTCCTCTCTCCAGGGTCTCATGAGCTGGTGGAAAATGCAGACACGGACAAAAGTGGCTCTCCCACAAGGGCAGCCTCTGGAAGTTCTCTGAGGGAAAGGGCATCATCTCACTTTCTCTACTCCCAGCACCTGGAACAGGGCCTGCTCATTAGCAGGTGCTTAGCAGTACCTCCCTCAGACCTGGGCAGGAGAATACAGTGCACCATGCATCACAAATCTGAAAAACAAATGTATTAAAGAACACACAGCTACCCTGGTCACTCAGATCTGGTGTGCAGTGCTGGCTTAGCATGACCCATAACCCTAAACATCTGCTCTAGAGACCAGTACCTTTCAGGCCCCAGGGAAACATTGCTACACATGTCTTGTCCCATGACCTTGACATGTCGAGAAGGTCTGTGGTTGTGCTCCTGCCGATGTTGGACATCAACATTAATTTGCAGTCGGGGAGAATTTCACTAGTTGAAGTGTTCAGTAAGAGAAGAGATAAGCTAACTTGTCAAATCTGCCCCTCTGATAACAGGAATGCAATAGATTCCTGTATAACAACGTGTCATATCCTCTTCGTCCGACTGCTCCTGTTCTTGCTTCTCTTTTTTTTTTTTTTTTTTTTTGCGGTACGCGGGCCTCTTACTGTTGTGGCCTCTCCCGTTGCGGAGCACAGGCTCCGGATGCGCAGGCTCAGCGGCCATGGCTCACGGGCCCAGCCGCTCCGCGGCATGCGGGATCCTCCCGGACCGGGGCACGAACCCGTGTCCTCTGCATCGGCAGGCGGACTCTCAACCACTGCGCCACAAGGGAAGCCTTTGCTTCTCTTTTTGACCTATTTCATAGGTCCTGAGCTAGTCACCCATTAGGCCAGTATTCACAACAGTTGCTCACAAATGCTGAGAAAAATTTTGCAGTATTAAGCAATATGTATGACTTAGACTTGTATTTATGGAGGTATAAATAAAACATGTGAAGTATGTTGCTATTCCTTACATTGGCAACTGTATGGATGTTGAATGCTAGGACTGCAAATAGTTTTACCCTAATAAAATATTTGATGACATTTAATTAAATTTTCAGAGTTAAAGGCTCAGCTTTATTTGAATAATTTTTATTTAACATTTTGATATTCATCAAATTTGTAGTTTAAAATAGAATTTTGCCTTTTAATAATAACAGATAATTGGATTGTCTCAAGTGATCAAATGCCAATTATGTGAAAATCCCAATTATAACAACATAATTAGTAATTTTGTTGAAATAAAAGTAGGAAGTTAATGTATGTCTTTATTTTAGTCCTCATCCAAGCACTCTCAGCCCATCAATGGAACACCAGATATAAATACAATAGTCTTTAATATTTTGTTGCCAGTCATATAAAAATCACAACTTTACATGTAACATTCAAATTTGTCTTTATATATATCCAGGTAGGAGCCTAGAACATATTTTATTTACTGTTGGTTTACAATTTGACTTTTAACTAATTTAAAATGTTGTATGGGGCCTTCATGTGTACTCACCCTGGCCCTCCAAATGTTAGGAATGGGCCAGGCCCAGGGGTAGTGGTGTCCAGACTTTGGGGGTGGGGTGGATATAAGGAAGTGTTTTCAGAAGAAGAGGGCTCATGGGTGAAAGCATGGAGGAAAGAGAGCATGATCTGTTCCTAATCTGTGGCTGGAGCCCAGGCGCAGGACAGGGTGAGCTGTGTTGAGAACTGAACAGTCAATGGTGGAGGCAGAGGGACGTGGTAGACTGGGAGTGTGATAAGGGCAGATGGTAGGTCTACTCTGATCTCTGTGACATCCCTCGGCCTTGCATGGTGCCCAGCACATAGGAGCTAATGCATTTAATACTCACTGAATGAATGAAAGAAGGAATTTGGACCCTATACTGTATGTAATGTAGAACCACTAAAGAGTTTGAGGAGATGGGACAGAATCAGAACCGTAGTTTGGAAAGATAGCTGACAATGGTGCCTGAAATTTGTTTGAAAGTTTAGCTGCTGGAAGTAGAAAGATTAATATACTTAGTTATAACTAAGACTATACTTAGTCTTAGTTAAAGACTAATATACTTAGTTAACTAATATATTAGTTATATGTTACCAATTTATATCTATTGTGATTCTTTATCTCCTGAACATATAAATGTGGATATTTAAAATTATACACTAATCTGGCCTAACCAGACATTTAATGGTCCATGAAACTCCTAAGTCTTAGGTACAACGGCTCTAGGGCTGTGCTGTCTGATAACACTGGCCACTATCTACATGTGCTCTTTTGAGCACCTGAAATGTGGCTCAAATGATGTTCAAGATGTTCAGATTTCAAAGATCTAGTACAAAAAGAAATGGTAAAAGATCTCATTAGTAATATTTTACAATGTTGATTACATATTGAAATAGTAATATTTTGGATATATTGTGTAAAATAAAATATATTATTGAAATTAATTTCACTTGTTTCTTTTTAGTTTTTTTTAATGTGGCTACTAGAAAAATTTTAATTACATATGTGCCTTGCATTTGTAGCTTGCGTTATAGTTTATCAGGCGGCACTGTTCTAGTGGATGCCAATTTTGTATACATCTTTAGCAGTTTGGACCCCAAAACAATGCACATCAATTGCAAACTGAAGGTGCAAATGTTGCAAAAGATGCAGAAGTTGACTAAGCCACAGGAAGTGGTACTAAACTTCCCAGATTACATGTAAAGTCTTGTCAGCATAGGATTTAGCAGAGTTGGATCAGTGGACCACAAAGGAAGAGAAAACCAACAAGGACACTGATTCAAAGAAAGAAATTGAATATTACAGGAGGACCTTGGGGAAACACAGGAAGTCTTCAAATATTTTTTTGCAAAAATGATAGTCATGATTAAGACACAAAAGTTAAATGGAAAACGAATATCTCATCATACATCAAAAAAAAGCAAGCAACAGGGCTCATGCAAAGAATTCAAAGAATCAGTGCAGAGTTGTAAAGGTAAGCAGAATTTTGCTAACTGTGAGACAAATGAAACTTCATTAGTTGTAGTTGTATTTTTAAATAAAAATCCCAATTCAACTGGCTTTCATTATTTACCATAAAATTAGTTTCTGATTTTAAATACAAGTAAATACATGCAAAATGTTTAGATGGCTGGTTAATAAAAAGGAATCTCATATATATGCATATATGTATATATAATATAAAATATTTTCTTTTAGCCTAAAACATAAATAACAGGGTTTTGTTTTGTATAGTTGGGGGGTTTTAACCAGTATTTGGCTGTAGGGCCTTGGTCTTTTGAGTGTGGGTCCACTATTCAGAGCCCTATGTATCTTTCTCCCATATCTCGTTGACAATTTTCACTTTTAATCTCTTTCAAGCAAAGTGAAAACTGATAGATACGTGCCAAGTTCTTACAGATTTGAATGCTTTTTTCCCCAATCTTTCACAATCATCATACCACAACTAATGTGACAGAGATTCTTCTGTGTCTCACCTTCATTCATTCTTTCAAAGCATTTAACTTAGTTTTCATTGGAACACCTTTCATTTTGCACTTACATACTCATGTTTAATAGTATTTAATTAAATTCCATAAGGATAGTTATAACAGGTATAGTCAGATTTGTGAAAAAATATGATGGATTCTCTTGGGGTCCATAACTCACCTGGTGTGCAGGTGTCATGAGCATTCATTGTGCTGTGGCATCCCTCTGCCTGCTGCACACCACACCAGGAATGACAGGTATCTGTTACTGGATGAGTCAGCTAAGTGGAGGCTTGTTAAGAAACTTTTTACTATAATGTCACCTACAGTGTACTTGTAGAGGGACAACTATCCCATAAATGACAAGATTTCCTGACTTAGGACATCTGGAAATACCTGGGAATTATGGTGTCTGGAAAGAGCACAGAGAAACCAAGTTCCAGCCCCAATTCTCCTGCAAGTATTCCATAATAATATTGATAACTCTGATAGGACACCAGCTTTTCCTCTGTTCTCAAGGTTATCTTCTTACTCTCTATGACTACCTAAGACATAGATCTCACAGAGGAGTGAAACCACACACACTGTTGGATCTGAAATTCTATCAGAGTCAGCCTGATAAATACCCACTAATAAAAATACTTGCAGATGGGAATGTTTTATTTATTTACTTTTATAAATATGAAAAACAACCAACAATATCCCCAGAGAAGAAGAAAACTTCTTGCATGTGGCTAACAGGTGTTTAATAAACACATGATGAATGATACATGGGCTGAAATATTTCTGACAGTGCATATTAACTCCATTCATTCTAATATCAGTGATGTTTATGCACGATGAGGAAATGCACCAATATTAAACTGGATCCTCCAAATGAATGTGATGTAGGAACTGAAGTGTGACTTAGGGATCCCAGAAGCACTATGTGGAAGCAGTGATCTGTAAAGCACTGGCGTAAAGGTTACCATAGCTGTCATGGCATGAATGAAATCACTGCAACATGTGTACCTGAGTGAGGATAGAAACAAAGAAAATGAAATCACTGCAACATTTGTATCTGAGTGAGGATAGAAATAAAGAGCTTGGAAATAGGAACCGAAATTTTCAGTGTACAAGCAACCTTGGAAGAGACACCATTATGTCATTAAAGAAATCAAATTAAGGCAATTTGACATATGCCTTTATGCATTAATATAAAGCAGGCTCCTACAGCACCAAACTAGAACTAGAATCTTAACCATGCTTAAGCTGCAAAAACTATGGTAGCAATTCGATGGGTTAAAATCTCTTCAAAAATACGTTGTATCAACATATGGCAAGAACACCCTTTTCAGTCAAGCATGTCCTTTGATTATTTTTCTACCTTAAAAAAATGTCTGGGGCTTCCCTGGTGGCCGCAGTGGTTGAGAGTCCGCCTGCTGAGGCAGGGGACACGGGTTCGTGCCCGGTTTGGGAGGATCCCACATGCCGCGGAGCGGCTGGGCCCGGGAGCCATAGCCGCTGAGCCTGCGCATCCGGAGCCTGTGCTCCGCAACGGGAGAGGCCACAACAGTGAGAGGCCCGCGTACAAAAAAAAAAAAAGTTTGTCGGTGTATAGATGCATGATGACAACATGAATATTTACATAAAAGATTAAGGGGAAGGGCTTCCCTTGTGTCCCAGTGGTTAACAATCCGCCTGCCAATGCAAGGGACACGGGCTCGAGCCTTGGTCCGGGAAGATCCCACATGCCGCGGAGCAACTAAGCCCGGGCGCCACAACTACTGAGCCTGCGCTCTAGAGCCTGCGAGCCACAACTACTGAGCCCGAGTGCCACAACTACTGAAGCCCGTGCACCTAGAGCTCGTGCTCCGCAACAAGAGAAGCCGCCACAATGAGAAGCCCGCGCACCGCACCGAAGAGTAGCCCCCACTCGCCACATCTAGAGAAAGCCCGCTCGCAGCAACTAAGACCCAAGATAGCCAGAAATAAATAAATAAAATTTTTAAAAAAGATTGGGCTTCCCTGGTGGCGCAGTGGTTTAGAGTCCGCCTGCCGATGCAGGGGACACGGGTTCGTGCCCCGGTCCGGGAAGATCCCACATGCCACGGAGCGGCTAGGCCCGTGAGCCATGGCCACTGAGCCTGTGTGTCCGGAGCCTGTGCTCCGCAACGGGAGAGGCCACAACAGTGAGAGGCCCACGTACCGCAAAAAAAAAAAAGATTAAGGAGAAAATGACTCAAAGTACCAAAAGCTAGATGAAAGACCAGCACTTAAGGTTTCTCCATAGTGGTGTGATGGATGGAGGTCAGAGAACTGTGGCTAGTTGATAGTGTTGTATTTGGTGCTCCTCTCACTTGGTTCCATTTTCATCACTGTACAAATGAAGAGGCAAAAGTAAATGTTTTGCTGGAATTCCATTTCCACTTTTCTACTCTGGCCAAACTTCAAAACTGGAACAATTTTGAAAAGCTGAAGGCGTCTACTTACTTTTCTCATTTACAGTTAACTAAATATGTGTGTGCAAATTTAAAGGTTTTCTGATCTAAATAGGAAAGAAAAAAGTTTATCCTTTCCAATGTAGGATTTGGTGGGTGTGGCAATCCGGGAAGACCTGGGAAATAACTACTGTTTTCTTTGGATGATACACTTGGCTACCGTTAAAAGAGTGTATAATTATAGCCTAAATGTAGACTTAAACTTTTAACAGATTTATCTAAAGTTTCAAAATTTGTGCCATTGGATGTAATTATCTAAAACTATCTTATGGCAGATGTTGCAGTACTCAAAACACTGAGCTAATATGAAATCTGAACCCGCTTTAAAAATCCCTCGGATATCACCATCCTCCTCAATTACCATTTATAGCCAGGAAGGAGGTTTTCATTTTATCTATTTCCAAAAAAATCAAAGGAATTATTTTGTAGACAGTTTAGACTCCTGTCGAAATATATGAATACTGACAGGATACCGCTCTCCTTTCTGTTCCTGAGGAGCCCTCTGCCTCCCCCCCCAACCCAGCCCCCGCCTTAATTCCTGTTTCACAAAATAAATCTAGGGACTCTGCTCCCGGGTTGTGGGAGATTTCTCATCACAGACAAACCGGCTGGAGGAAGAGAAGGGAGGGGAGAAATAAACGCGACACGGAAGCCTGAAGAAAGGTCGAAAATCATTAACATGTAAATGGTGCTTTTTCCATTCCAAAGCACCTTATCGCCAGACGCCCCCAGGGACTGGAAGGGTTCGGAACTCCGCGTTAGGCAGCTCCGGCACTGCAGGGGCGGGGGCGGAGGGAACCCGGACGGCGGCCCGACCCTGCTGGGAAGAGGGACGTGCAGCTAAAAGCATAGGATTCGGGGAGGGCCAGAACCTGGCCGAGGATGACAATAGCAAACACTTCCTGGTTCCTTCCCCAAACGTGCTCTCTGTGGTCCTGTATATCGCTGCCTTCCCCAAAGACACCGGAGGAAAAAATAGAAATCTGTAGAGATCCCCCGGACCCCCGCCGCCCGCTCCTGTCTCTCTCTAGCCGGGGGCGGGATAGAGGGTGAGAAGAGTGTCCCAATCGGTGACTTCAGGTTTTGAACAAGATATTCCAGGAAACTTTTATTTGTAGCATGATTTGGGGGGTGGGGGGTGGGCAAAAGATGAGGAAAGCTTTTATAAAACTTGTTTTTTTTGGTGCGCGGAACTAGGGCCGCTGAACGTTGGGTTTCTTTCGCTTTGCAGCAGGCGACACCCCTGGGCGCCACCTGCGCGCCCCGTACGGAGTGGAGGCGGGGTCGGGGGTGGGTTGGTCCGCGCCCGGGTTCTCCGACGCCCACTGCAACAGGCAATGCGAATGACAGGCTGCAGACCCTCTCGCCTGCGTCCTCTTCAACGGCCCATACACCGAAGTTCGAACTGCGGCTCCCGTGAGGCGAGCCCCGGCCAAGCCGGGCCGAGATTGCGGCGGAGAGGAAGCGGCGCTCCTCCACCGAAGCTCCTCCTCTCGCCGGTGCAGCCCGGGACTACCTGGCGGCGCGGCGGGTGCGGCGCGCAAACCGCAGCGCGCCCCCACGGCGGCCACCTCGGAGCCCACCTTGCTGGCCGGCGCGCAGGACGGAGCGCACAGCCGGCCCCCCACCAACCTGCAGCCGGCTGTCCTCCCTCCACTGAACGCCGCGCGCTCGCGCGTCAGTCCCTGCCGGGCGCCCAGAGGGCCGCGCTCACGCAGTTGGCGCAGGCGGCCTTACGCTAGAGGCGCAGCGCCCGCCCGTCCGCCCGCCCCCTGCACTCTCCCCGCCCCCTCCCTCCCTCGCAGGGGCCAAGCGAATGTAGCCCGCGAGAGAAAATGGCGGCGGCGGCGGGGAATCGCGCCTCGTCCTCGGGATTCCCGGGCGCCGGGGCGGCGAGCCCCGAAGCGGGCGGCGGCGGAGGGGCCCTCAAGGCAAGCAGCACGCCCACGGCAGCCGCGGGGCTGCTGCGGGAGGCGGGCAGTGGGGGCCGCGAACGGGCGGACTGGCGGCGGCGGCAGCTGCGCAAAGTGCGGAGTGTGGAGCTGGACCAGCTGCCCGAGCCGCCGCTTTTCCTCACCGCTTCGCCGCCGTCGTCCTCCACTTCCCCGTCGCCGGAGCCCGCGGACGCGGCCGCTGGCGGGAGCGGTTTCCAGCCTGTGGTGGTGCTGCCGCCCCACGGAGCCGGGAGCCGCAGCGGCGCCCACCCTACAGAACCGGCGGCCGCACCGGACAGCGGCGCCCCGAGCCCCGCGGGGGCCGAGCCCGGGGAGAAGCGGACGCCCGCCGCCGAGCCGCCTCTTGCGGCGGCCCCAGCCGGGTGAGCAGCGCGGCCGGGGGCGCGATGGGGACTTGGGGGGCGGGCGGGCGAGGGCAATGAATGAACCCCGGGCACTGCGCAGGGCGTCCCGGGGATCCGCGCAGCGAGGCTGCACGCCGCTCGCCGGGAGCCCTCTGGCACCCCCTTTGACCCTTCCGGCGTCGGGCGGCGCCCCGGACCTGGCCTGGGGTACGGGACGGGACGGGGGCCCGGGGCGGGGACATGCGGGAGAGTTTGTTATTGTTTGCAGACATGTGACAGGCGTGCGAGCCGCGCTGCGGGTACCGGTTGAGATAAGGTGTGGGGGCCCGGGCTGGCTTTTGGGGGCTCCCGGAATCGGAACTCTCCGAGGAGCCCCGGAGCGGGACCCTGGCGTTGCCCTCCGGGTCGGGTTGGGAGACGGGCAGCCGTGCAGCGGCGGCGACCTCGGACAAGAGTCCTCGGGGGCGCCGGGGTGAGGCCCGACCCTGCAGGCGGGCGGTGTAGGTGGGCGGGGTAGGTGGGGAACCCTGCCCGAGGCCGGGGGTGGGGGGGCCAGAGCGCGGCGGAGAAAGCGGTGGGGTCCCCGCGGCTGTGACAGGCAGAGTCTCTCGGCAGGTACCGGGGGCCGGGCTGGGACGAAGGCTGCGCGCCCGGAGCGCGGCCGCAGGGGGCTCCGGGTGGACGGCTCCGTAACGTCTGTCAAAGCGGTGTGGGCTGATCGGCTGCAAATGCTCGGGGGCTTGCGGTCTTTTAGGACGTGGGGTTTTCTGATTGCGTCCCCCAATGTCCTTGGGAATGAAGACTGCACCACTAAGACTTGAGTGACTTCTGTTTGGAGTTTGAATTTGGCCTTTGAGGTTTGCATTTGGCGGAGTGGTGTAAGAGCCAGGACCGGATGTGTCAGCCATTCAGTTTCAAAGCGGTGGTGACTGCTCCCCGCAGCCTCTCCGGCGTGGTTGGGGACCGCGGCGCGGGTGCGGTACTTCCTGCTCCGTGCAGCTGCGCGGGCCGCCGCCGACTGCCGGCTTCCAGGGGACACAGTGCTGTGACTCCGGCTCCGTAAGAGCCGTACTGCCTGTGCGCTACGGTGTTTGTAAGGTAACTCAGACCAGCCGTTCCTGGCCTGACCCTTTTTGGCAACTGGAAATTTTTATGTTTAAGGAAGTTCTTTTGACTGTGACAGCCATCATCCTTGTTTTTAAAAGAATCTGACTAGTGTATGCAAAGCACAAGTTTGAGAGGTATTTTGAGTTGCTGGAAATGTTTTTGTGATAGTCACCCGTTTCCCTATAGGGTTTCCTGACCTTTATTCTGAGTATTTTAAAGACTGCCTTAGGTTTGTTTCCCTTGTGAAACGAATTTGACAGTAGGACTCATTGGCTTTGGTTAATTATCTAAAGTGATTTTGGGGGGAACTTGATTGTTTAAAACCACAGTTCGTTGATTCCTTGGAAGTTGCCCCTTTCCCTCTCCCCGCCTCAACCCTCCCCCCCCAAAAAAAACCAACTAAAAATATGGTCAGCACTGTGCCATGGCAGTATTGATAGGAAAGATTTGTGACTGTGGTAGTTTTCTGTGTGCTCTTGTCCATGTAACTTAGTCTTACAGGGTTATTCCTCTACACTACTGCTCCTGGGAAGATTGGATTAAAACTTGACTAGGATAATTCGTTGTAGGCAATTGTTACTACAAGTGAGCTCCAGATAAAAATGTTAAACCCAAAATTTGAGAGATTAATTTTGTCTGTTCTCATGAGACCGAATTTTTGGATACAGTAAATAGTTTAGCAAGTGTCAGCATTCTAGTCATCTTAATGAGCTATTGAATATAGCAGAAGAGGAACTACTGTAAAATTAACATATAGATGTTGTTTAGTGTTGTCTCCACACAAAATAAGAGGACGAAGGTGTAAGCAGATAGAATTCAGGTACTGAGTAATCCATGCTTAATTTTTGCATTTTGTAACCTAGGTTTTTCCCCTCTTTTGTTTAAGGGGTGGATAATAATTGCACAGTATATGAAATTATGGGCTAATCAGCATAATCATTTTTTAAAATGAATGTCACTAGCCAGAATGCTGTTTGTTCATCCCAAATCTTATACCTAAACATTTCATTTATAGTAAAATGTTGATTCCTTCTCCTCTTGAAATAGTGATTTTTTTTTTTTTTTTTACAATTTCCTTGTTAATGGGGTTGAAATTCATTTGATTCTATTGGTATAAACACTTTGATTGTAAGCAGTTAGTAAAATCTCAGTTGAACTTTACTTTTTTGACAGTAAGTTGCATTCATACTTTCAGGAGGAAAATCTAACATTGAGATTTTGAAATATTTTTGTTTCAGTGGTACTATAGGTCTGGAGACCCCTTCTGTTTAAAGACTTATTGTATTCTTTTAAAGAGAATTCTGTGAGATTTTTAATTTCATAATTTCCTCCAATTTTTGATCTTCGGATGTAGAAATTTAAATTGTAGAAAATACATTTTTGTAGTATAACTTATATAAAGAATACTCATATTAAAACAGAAGATTTTAAGTACATCCCTCTTTTACAGATTAGTAACTGAAATCAGTGGAAGTTTTTTGCCTGTAAGTGGCGCCCAAGGGTTTGGGATTTTTCCTTATATTACAGAATTAGGGGCTTTTTCTTCCTATTTACGGTCTTTGAAGAGAAATTACAGTGTTACTCTCCATTGAACAGGCTATTGTGAGTTGGTAGATATAATTACTCCATTCTATTTTTGTAACTTAAAAAAAAACAACTATCAATTTGCTGGCCCCATGAAAGAACAAGATATGCTGTACTTGTTAATGTTAGTTTTTGTGTAAAACTAAAGCTATTTCATAGGCTGCTTTTATATCCTCATAGAGCCCTTAGTTTTCACTTCCTTTTAGAAGCTGCTAGACTATAAATATAACTTAGTGAATTTTTACTAGAGGAGGTATAGGAACATTATTACCTAAAAACAAGTTCTTAAAAAAGTTAAGTTGGTGATTTTATAAAACAATAGAGGTAGTTACATAAGTTAGTCTTACATGAATTTGTAAGTTTTGTAATTATGAATTGTCTCCAAGTTCTGTTTTAAATTAGGTAAGGAAATTAATGCATTCTTCAAAGACTAACCTTATTAAATATAATTCTGAAAAAGAAATATCAGAACTAGAATTGTTGCCAACTTTTGTTGTCTTTTCATATCTGATTTTGGCAAGGGTGACTGGTTAACCAACATTCCTTAATATATTATCCCCAATACACTATAATAACTCCGTTTTGTTAGATACAAAAAACAGGAAGTAGCTCTGTTCATTTATATTCTTTCACATCTCCTGTAGCACCTCAAGCATATGTTGCATGTTTTAGAAATGGTCACGGACTTATTGACATAAAGATTCCAAAATATGGAATGAAAGGAGTGTTCTTTGCTTTCAACAAGAACAGAAGAACCAGCTACAGCTTGCCTAGGCTGTCTGCTGATCAGCCCTTGACAGTTGCTGTGAGCATTCCAGAAGAAGAAATGATGGGGTGGCAAGGCAGTTAATGGGGAGTGGATTCCCCTGAGGAAGAATGTGGGGCATTCAGAAGTGCTCTGAGTTAGAAGGCACAACTTTTGCATTTTGTACCCTATTTTCTTGGGTTGAGAGTTATTTCTTTATGAAGAAGGCAATAGGAGAACGTGGCATGGAAAAGTAATAGTCTCCAGAGGCTACTTAAGAGCTGCAGTATATTGCCCTTCTAACCTTGAAATGCCTTGCTATATCAGATATACCAAGTATATTCCTTAGACTTGGTTGTTTTCCTCAGTCTTGGCCTCCTTTTATATCCTGAGTCAAAAATTAGAGCTACTTTAAAATGTAAACGGGTAAAAGATTAATGTGAGGAAATGTGCAGTATTAGGAATCAACCCAAGTTGTTTTTAAGAAATAATTTAAGAACATTTTTAAACACGAAAGAAATAATCAGGAACAGAATTAAATGTTCATTTACAAATGCTCATTGCAAAGCAGTGAGATGAGTTGGGTGTTCTTATTGCAAGAATATAAGAGGTTTTTTGCTGTGGCTAAACATGTACATTGAGCATAGAGATGTATTTAGATACCTTTTATATAGTCACTTTTTTTGCCTTCTGTGTGTCAGGCAAGTTATATATATTATCTCATTTCATCATCGCTGCAGCCTTCCAGTGCATTGTAGTTTCTGTTTTCAAGAGGTGGAAACTCATGTGCAATGCTAAAGCCCCATTATCACACAACTAGAAGACAGGCTAGGATTCAAACCCAAGTTAGTCCCACTCCACAGTCCATTTCTTTTCACCACTCTAACGTCTCCATTTTCTTTTTCAAGTTAATAATCAGATTAACTAATGATTTTGAAGGAGAAAGTTGTTCTTCAAGAGTCAATAAGCAATTGATAGGTTTCTACCCAGTGCCATTGCTAATACATTTGTCTCCTGATGTGTATGTAATGCATAGCTTTCTGTAACCTGGCCTCATCCATGTAATACAAGTAAGCTGTGCTTAGATCACCTTATCATGTTAGGCAGGGAGAATAATTGATTAGTGTTGAGTGTTTCTTAGGTTCCTTGATTTGTGCTGTTTACATCGTAAGTGGAAGGAAATAAAGAAGCTGAAATAATATCACATATTTATTTTTAATCATCACACATGGAGACAAGCTGTTGCAGTATAGCTAGACCCTATCCCTTTGTACTTGTTTTAGATTTCATGCATCCAGCATTTATGAACCTCTGCAAGGTGATGTTCTGGGTGGTAGAGAAAAATATCATCAACGCACAGCCTCTGTTTCTGTTGGCAGATTGTAGTATGAACATGTTTCACACCACCATGTTAAGCGTTGTAAGAGATAGGAATAGAGAGGGGCATCCAGATTAAAGAGTAGTGCTGTGAATCTTACCCATGACATTCCACACTGTATTCCTGCAGTGAATACAGTAGTACCTCACTAACTTTCTGAGGAATTAATTGACCTTCTAGGTTTGTGGTTAAGGGTGGTAGCTTTGTTCTGCTTTCTGCTTGTACATTTGGTCTGCTAGTTTTTGCTCTTTCTCTTTGGTCTCTTTACCTTTTCTTCGGACAGATATATGCTGTAGCTTTTCCATTTCCACAGCAATGGCAACAGGAATTCAGATACAGATTAGTTTCAAACTATTTCTGCCTACTCTTAGGAGGTATATGTATGGAACTGCAAGTTCAGACATGATTTTTTTCTTTCTTGAAAGAGAAAATTAAAATGGGGGTATAGGAGCAAGAAACCGAGTATCTACCAATGCTGGCTTTAGAATTCAGACTTTATTATTAGTAACAGCAACTCTGCTAGTTAAGAAAACAACATTGGGAAATGTAAAATATGCTCTAGGATGTAAGATAATCAAGAAGATACCCTTGTCTTCATTTACTCTGTGACATATCATGGTTGGTTCAGGTATGTTTGGTATGGAGAGGAGCTCTGTACTGTTAGTGATTGAGTCCTTTGAAATACTAGTCTGGTTAGTTTTGGTTTAATAGATTGAGATGTTGTAGACTGCCAAGAACTCTTCAGGTTCTTAAAACCCACCAAGCGTGTGTTTCTGTAAGTACAGTCTGTCACCTGGGAATTATTGATGAGACAGTCAGACTTCTTGAAGACTAGAGGAAGTGCCCGGAGCTCACACAGTGCTGTAGTTAGTGTGTTTACTAAGTTTATCACATGTAAGCATGATGATGATGAATATATGCGGAGCAAGGAGAGGGTAGATACTGGGCGGTGGGTGGAGGTGGTACTCTTGACAGATAAGATGTGATTATTACCTTTCTTTATTGCTAAATAGCCATTCGACTGATATAGCATCAAATAATCTTCAAACTGGTCTTACAGTGTTCTGAATACTAAATATCAACTGCTAACAGACAAGGAGCTCTGTCTTATTCTTTGTCATTGCTCAGCACCTAGGCTAATGTCTAGCACCCATGAATATTGGATGCACATGAGTGTTAGGATGAATTCATTTTCCCAAAGTGGTTATTTTTACATAAGTGTATAAGAAGATACACTGACTCATGACTTACTGTGATGTGATGTGATTTTAATCATAATCTAGCTTGAGGCAGGTTTTGAAGGCAGGAACTATTTCTTATGAGTTTTTGTGCATTGCTTGGTATTTTGTAGCAGTAGTTGGTATTTAGCAAGCAGTAGTTAATAATAATGACCAGTTTTATATAATGTAAACCAAACAGTAATTAGTTCAATAACTAAGTGTAGTTACAAAATAATTGGAGCCATGTATAAACTGTCAGATATTGAGAAAATTGAGTTTCTGGTATTTGAGTGTCTAGTTATTTGGGCTGATAGGTAAGCCCTGCTGATTTTCTTCTTAACCCTGTGACAACCCTTCCTGAATGGCTTCTCCTCATCTTCTTGAACATTAATATTAGAACATACTCAGGCCCAGGCCTTCTGTCATTCCCTGTCTTCCACCCCCACCCCAGGCTCATTAATGCATTTAGATCAATTTTTGGCCATTCACGAATGATTGCAGAGTTTATTTTCCTAGCCATGATCTCTCCTAAATGCCACACCTATCTACATGACACATCCATACTCAGATATCTAAAACCAAATTTAGGATTTTCCCTGTACCTTGCCCTACTAATACATTCCCTGCTCATGAAATGGCAGAACCAGAACCTAGGGTTGTCCTTGACAACTTCTGGTCTTCAGGTGATTTCATCTATTATCACATCCCTAGTCCACCTTCCGTGATCTCTCATTTGGACTAATGTAATAGTAAGTAGCCTTCTAACTTGCTCACTCTCTCCTACTTTCTCCCTTCCAGTTGGTTCTCCATATTACGTGGCCAGAGTGATCATTTTACAATGTAAATCTTATTATAACAATTTTCCTCTAGAGAAGTAAATTAAATTGAATTTTAAAACTTTCAAATGCTTTCCATTTGGATAAAGACCACAGAATCCTTAACATGCCCCACAGAGTCCCTGCCTGGTTTAGCCCGTGCCTGCCTCTCCAGGCCCATCTCTGATCACGCTGGCCCTTGTTCTCTGCAGGATTGCCGTAAGTTCCTCAGACTCAGCACACCGCCTCCTGCCATAGGGCCTTTGCACGCACCGCATGCGCCCTCTGCCAGGAGCACTGTGCCTAGTCCCGAGCCAGCTCCTCAGTGTTCAGGTCTTAGCTCACTGATGCTTCCTCAGGGAAGCCTTCCTTCCCTGATCTCCCAGACTGGCTTTGTAGCTCAGTGTCCCTACTGTCAGTGTTGTGATTTTATATTTGTTATGTCATTTGGTGAATGGCTGCCTTCCCTGGAAGACTGTAAAATCTGAGTGGGCAGAGCCTTTGGCTGGTAGCAACCCAGCACCTAGCAAAATGCCTGGCACAGAGTAGACCCTCGATAAATATTTGTTGACTAAATGGATGAGGGTAATAATGACATGGCAAGTTCAACCTAGTCTATGGATTGTCTGTTCTTCCCCTTTGTCAGATGCAGTCTGGGACCTAGCTAAGACGGGGTTGAATGGCAAAAGCCTTGTCGGTTTGTGATAGATTCATTAGGCCGTATCTGGACTATTAAACCCAGTGCCTCAGGTGAAGTAGGACAGCTTAATGTGGTACAGAGGAAATAGCTATACTGCATGATTATATGCTGTAGGAAGAAGTGTTTGCTATGTGTATTTAGTTCTCCTGCTCTTACCAGGGAGTTGAGAGAGAGAGTATATGTGTGGGCTCATGTGTGTGTGCATATATATGAATAAATATACACCTGAAGGTGTTATGCATTAATATAATGAGTCCTTCTTCCGAGTTCTCAGTGTTATCTAAACTTAGGGTACCACTTTTAGGATTTTTGTGCCAATAACCCTGCTTCATCCAAAATTTAATTTGTTATTGATAATAATTCAACTTGGGATAAATAGTTCACATTTGCATTAAAGAAGAGGTTTGCTAGACAAGTACTATATGAGATTTCAGGAGCCAAGAACCCACGTAACAGAAAACGATTTACCGGTGGTAACTAAACCTGGCAGCCTCCCTTATCTAGAACATGGTTTAGCACTAAGAAGTAAGTAAAAAAGGCTCTGAGCTGCCAAAGGGCCTGTAACAAAATCTGCACTTTGAAGTTCTTTGATTTTACACTTAGAAGAGTTCCAAGGGCATTCACTCAGAATTCACTGACATTTATTTAAGTTATTATTCTTGCAGTCTTGTCCATTTGGTGTCCCTAACATGCAGCAATTAAAAGCAGCCAATTAGAAGGCAAGTAGTGTGAGCAAGAGACAGGTTCCCTGAAGGCAGCATATAAGCAGAGACCTGACAGGTGAGGAGAGAGAAGGGAGGAGAAAGGGAGAGATAAGAGGACATTAAAACATTGCAGTTGGGGCCACCTGGTGTTTGAACGTTAGGTTCCACATACCTGGATTGCCTCTAAGATTATAAATTTATTAAATCACAGCACTTTCCAACATTACTTTTTGGGCATCAGCTTCCTTATTTGTAAAATGAGAGTGATCAAGGTTATATGATTGGCTTTGTTTTTTGTAATGCTGATTACTGTGGCTCATTATTGCAAGGTTGTTGTGTTTATAGTTTAGAAAGTATTTTGATCCTGAGTGGTAAACATCTAAATTATCTGGAAGGGGTCGTCCTGTAGCCTTGATGATGCTGGATAAATACAGTGCTGTTTGGAATTACATGAAATTGGATGCTGCTCATTACAAATGTCTTGTGGATTGGCTTTGTGGGAAAATCGTTTTGCTTTATTTGTTGGCCTGAGTCATTTTATATCCTGCAGTTTTTAAAAAATGCTTGATAGTTAACCACCACCACCAGTATGTACTGCCCTTTCTCCTAGCTAGACTTTGAGAAGTCAGGCAGTAAGCGCCAGCTTTGCAATGTTGACCAAGTTATTTAGTTACTGCAAGGACTTTGGTTTAATAAGATGGCTACTTGTGAAAGGATTCTTGATGTTCACATGCTCTTAAGATGCTTAGTGTTTTGAAAAAGACATTTCACAATTCTTTTTTTCTCTTTCAAAATAATTAATTGGCTCTACCTGTTATTTATGGTCTGGATTTTATTGGTATTCTTAAATTCTTCTTGGGTAATAAATAAAATTATTTTCACTGAACCTTAGATTTTAAAAAAGATGTGACATATTAATGTAGATGTTCATATTCCTGGAGAAGGTTTAGTGTCTTAATATAAATTTATTTTGAATTTTGAAAATATATTTCAGTTATTCTGGTACACTGGCACCTCCACACTGTTATACAAGGTCCTTATGATTTCTCTGGGATTCAGAATTTATAGAATTAAACTTCATTAATAAAATGATTAGACAGTCCTTTTGAAAGCAACAGAAGAATTTATTTTTTTACTTTATTTATCTTTTAACAAAAGAACAGTATTATGTAGACTGCTATATAGTTTGCTTTTTTCTTAATAGTATTTTGTTCATTATCTTAATGATGAACATAGAGCTGTCATTTTCCATGACTGCGTAGATTCTATCATTTGCCTGTCTCATTAACCAGTTTCCTAGTTTTAGACATTTATATTGTTTTGTTGTTATATCTAGCTGTAGTGACTACCATTGTACCTACATTTTCATATGTTTGTGCATTTGATTTTGTAAAATAAATATTCAGAAGTGAAATTGCTGAGTCAAAGGACATGTATATTTAAAAATTTTATCATATAGCCAAATTGCCCTGTAAAACACTGCCAGTGTACATTTTTCTCATGGTGAGAGTGCGCATTGCCCCACGTTCTTGCCAGCGTTGGATATTATCAGTCTTTCATTTTTGCCAATGTGGTGGATGAAAGATGTTTTCTTATTTTAATTTGCATTTCTTAGCTTTTTAGCATCATAGTACAACTTGTGTTTATTAACAATTTCCTACTTCTTTTGTGTATTTCCTTTCACACATGGGAGAGAATTGTTTGTTTTTTCTTACTGATTTTTAAGCATCCTTTGTATATTAGAATATTAGCTCTGACATTTATTGGAATTGTTTTCTTCTACTTTTGTGTTATGAATTTCAATTATAGTATTTTTCTATAAAGCTTTAAATATTCCTTCAAATTTCAATCCCTTCCTTCCTTCCTCCCTCCCCCTCCTCTCCTCCCTCCCCCTCCTCTCCTCCCTCCCCCTCCTCCCTCCCCCTCCTCCCTCCCCCTCCTCCCTCCCCCCTCCTCCCTCCCCCCTCCTCCCTCCCCCCTCCTCCCTCCCCCCTCTCCTCCCTCCCTCCCCCTCTCCTCCCTCCCTCCCCCTCTCCTCCCTCCCTCCCTTCCTTCCTCCCTCCCCCCTCCTCTCCTCCCTCCCCCCTCTCCTCCCTCCTTCCCTCCCCCCTCTCCTCCCTCCCTCCCCCCTCTCCTCCCTCCCCCCTCCCTTCCTCCCTCCCTCCCTCCCTCCCTCCCTTCCTTGCCTTCTAGAGAGGGTAGGTTGTGTAGTGGTTCAGAGTACAGATGCCTGAGTTCTAGTCAGAGTTTCACCACTATCAAGTAGTGTATCTGGGAAGTTACTTAACTTCTTTGCACTTAAGTTTCCTCAACTATAAAATGAAGATACTACTTCAGAGTTGTTGTGAGGACAAAGTGTTTGTATAGTTCTTAAAACAGTGCTTGGTGCATGGCAAACACTGTATAGGTAATAGCTATTATTATTCCCTACTGCAAGATTATAAAAATTCACCAGTCTTTTCTAATACTATTTTTCTAGGTTTTTTTAAAAAAATCTCTTATCTGTATGAAGTTTAAGGGGTGACACAGGGCCCTAACTTAATTTTCTCCAAATGATTGGCTAGGTGTCCCAGCACTGCTTATTGATTAAAAGTTTCCCCTTTATCATATACTAGATTTTCAAATATTTCAAAGTTCCCAAATACATTTCTTTAGATCTTGTTCTTGCACCAAGGGCCTAAATTCCTATATAACCACATTTCAAGTTTTGTACGAAGATTCTAAAAGAATGTCTTTGACTAGAGAGAAGAAGATCTATCAGAAGACTATTAGCTGTATCTTTGCTGAATCGTTCTTATTAATATTTTGGTGCCTAAAATATCTTGGCTTCAATGACAGAGCCTCTGGGATAGCTTCACCAGGAGGTACAGCTCTGCCAGGCACTGCAGCCGGCACAGTGTCCGAATTGAATCCCTGTCTTCCGCAGCCTCTCTGTCTTCCCCTTCAGATCTCCTGGTCCTTTGCGGTGCCGATGGTAATTCCTGTCACCATCTCCCTCATCACCGTGCTCTTACTCCTCTGGCTTTCTCACCCTCAGCTTCCAGTCAGTGTCCAGTTCTATTGTTGCCAGTTGTCTGCTAGCCCTGGAATCCACCCACGCAGCTGCTAACCCAGGGTCAGGCCTCTGTCACCTTGTCCCAGTTCTTGCAAACCTTCTTCCTAACTAGCCTCTGGCTTTTGGACATGTTCTCCTCAGTCATTTCTCTACACTGCAGGTAGAGTGAGGCTTCTATGATGCAAGTCTGATCTTGACACTTCAGTAGACAAAAATCTAATCTAGTCTTCTCATTTTAAAAATGAGGAAACTGAAACACAGGCTTAAACAGCTCAGATAGCTAATCAGTGGTAAAGCTGGGAAATCCCAAGTCCATCAGAAATAATTGGCACTTTTTCTGGCATTCAAAAATAATTTCTTTTCAAATATATGCATAATAGATTTTGCACCTTGTGAGTGGTGGATAATTTATGTGATTTGAATTGCTGGTGTTCAGCATGCCTTCTACACACAAACTGAGGCCAGGAGAATGATGAAATGCTGTAGAATGAACTCCTGCTTACAGTATACTATACAGTTCAAAAGATGCTTTTGCATTTGCTGCCATCTAATTGAAATATATAGGTTATTATAATCTTTCAACCTGAAAATCAAGCAGTATCACTCAACTTAGATACTGTTAGTTACTTGTGTCATTAGTGTCTTAATAAATCTTAAAATCTACAATTGTTTCTCTTAAGATACTTATTCATGTAAAGGAAATGTAACAATTCAATTTACTTCCCCAACTTTATTCTGTGTTGATATTGTGTTCCACACTTTCAAATGGCTGTGTTCTATCTTTAGATAAATGAATTCAGAGGAAAAAAAAAAACAACAACTTTTCTTCATCCTGAGAATAAAGTCCAGACTCCTTAGTGTAGTTCAGAAGCTCTGGTAATTGGCTCTGCTCCCCTCTCAGCTCCCCCTTCCAGAACTCCCTGCTCCAGTCATTCAGTGCTATGTTCACATTTTTGTTTCCCCGGCTAACTCTTCTTTTCTTTCAATGGGCTAAATGTTGTTTCTTCTGTCTGGAACACTCATTTTGTCTCCGTTGTGAGATACTTTTTAATATGTTTTTATTCCCTCTGCAATAAAGAATTATTGGTATCCTACTAAATATAAATGTGTCTATTTACAGAAGTCAGTACTGTATTGTGAATTTTGCTGAACTCTTTGATTTAAAGTTCCTTGGTATCTGAGTTAGATATCCCACTTTTAAAACTTTTTAGTTTTTCCTCTGTCATTGCATACATAGTCATGTCTGACTGAACAAGTGTTTACGAAAAGTTCTTTTTAAATTATACATTATTGTAAAGTGAATCAGATTTTCTGTTAATTTGTGTTAAAATTTCAGAGGCAGGAAGATATTTTGGTGCCCAGCAGTGTACAGTCAGCCCTCCATATCTGAGGTTGCAGAACTCGCAGGTACCGAGAGCCGACGGTACTCAACAGTTTTATAGTATAAGGGCTTGAGCATCTGTGGATTTTGGTATCCGCAGGGGGTCCTGGAACCAGTGTCCCGTGGCTACTGGGGGACGACTGTATTGCTGTCATCCAGAATAATCCAAGACCATCTCAAGTCAGAGAACAAATATGCTCAAATGCTTCACGCACAGAGCTTGATCGTGGCCTAGGCACACCCATCACAAGGTTTATGTCAGCTGCGCAGCCTCCACGGGCAAGGTGCCGGGGAGCTGATAGGTTATAGGAAAACAAGCACGTCAGATGGAGGGTCATTCCAAATCTTTTTGTCTGGTCTGTGGGTGCTCTTTCTAGAAAAACGAAAGGGCAGAGTAGTAAACATGCCAGGATGAATGCCCATGGTCAGTGCTGTCATCGCTCCTGACACGGGCAGGGTCATGCCTTCATGAACACTCTTGGAGTGACTGCTGTGAGCCAGGCTCCAAGGTGCTGGGGACCCAGCAGTGGGGAAGCCCATGAAGGAGTTTAACAAGGTAACAGACTGCCTGGTGACAGCTGGGAACGAGGAGGGTATAGGGAGGGTTTTCTGGGAATTGGGAGGTCCACCGAGTCGTGAAGAATGCCGAGGAGTTAAACAAGTGAAAGGGACTTGGAGGGAGACTGTGGCCTGCGGGTGGGGTTGGGTGGAGAACACACACAGGCCCGGAAGTCCATGGTAGGCTTGCGTGCTGATAGGGAGAACTGTGAGTGTAGTTCAGGTAGCCCTGTCTGGGTGGGAGCAGGGTGCAGACAAGGCTCAGCAGCCAAGCCTGGGGTAGGGTTCCTGGCTCTGGCCAGAGAACCATGCAGAGCTCCCTGCCTCCTCATTGCCGCCACCGGGCAATCCTTAGATCGCCGTGCCTGGGACAAAATAAAAAGCCTTTGTAGTTCCGTAAGTAACTACAGTGCCCTAGGAAGTCGGTCAGGAGGCCCAAAGGGGGAGTTACATCAAAGCTGGTGCAAGACAGTCTGAGTCTGAGATCACAGTCTGGGAGCTGTGTGGCTCTTGCATTTCCAATAGCTTCCCATAGTTTCAGAGGCTCACAGATTGGGAAATGTAATCAGGCAAATGAATTCCATCCACTCTGGTCATGAATGTGTTTTGGAACTGCACGATTACATTTCAGGGGCAGCACAGGGTAGTGATGAGGATGCTGGACCCGAGGAGTCAGGTCCTCTTAGGCACTGACTGTCGCTGGACTCCAAAGAAGTCACTTAACTTCTCTGAACCTCACATTTCTTATCTTGAAAATGGGGTGAGTGGGGGTGATTAGACAGGATAATGAAGTCCGGTTCTTAACCCAGAAAAGCACTCAGTAAAAATTAACTGTCTATAATATAAGTGCAAGTAACTATGAAGACTCACTGCTTAAACCTTGACTGTACAGATGAGGATGAGGTAAAGAGACTCACAGTTCCCTTACTAGTTACCATTAATTTAACTAGTTACCATTAATTTATATAGATTATGCATCATCTTGGGAGCAGTATATTTTCCTTATTATTTTGAAATTATTAACGAGAATAATGGAAAATGCAACTTTCAAAATTATGTGATGTGGGATAAAGCATGTCATCGGTAGGACATAATGAGGGTTCTCATCACTTTGTGAGGACCTAAGGCTGATCCCCTGGGTCTCTTTCTCATCTGTGAAAAGAAGAGGTTGGCTTACATAATTTTTTCGTTCCCTTCAAGCTCTAGCAAATTATATTCCAAAATTTTAATTTGAAAATTATTTTTTGTGGCTAGATTTAGTTCTAATTATTAAAACAAGTAGATTTTTGAACTTATAAACTCTTGAAATTTTAAAGCTGGGTACCAACTATAAAAAGAAATGCAAATGAAAAGTAATGAAGGCTCAGAAAAGAGATAATCATATTTATTACCTGACATTATATGATGAGAAGTATTTTTTAGAAAGCATATAACTGTCGGGAGAACAGTATTTTGCAAAATGGAGAAAATAAATTAGGGTAAGGTCGTTTGCATGTTTGTGTTTAGCAAATATGCTTAGAGAGTAGTTTTGAAAATAACTTTTTACGCCTAATTTTTAGCAACTTTACTGCTGTTAAAAACTATCTTTTTTTCCTCAACTTTAATTATATAAGGAAAGGACATTCCCTAGGGATAACCTGTAATAAGCAAAGCAATCCTTTGACTTTTTCCTATGTTTATAAAGACCTTTTTGTAAACATGCATGTGTATGCATACTCTTTTGTTTAACTAAAACTTTTAAAAGACAGTTGTATTGTTTCCTAATTGTGAAAATTCATATTTCGTTCTGTTTCAGGAGTTCTTTTCACATGATTTATATAGAGTTGGCAGTTGCTGGAAAGTATGAATTTCACTATGAATTTTTTTTCTTTTTAATCTAGTAATTTGGGGCTCAAGTGGTAGAAAATCTTGAGTTTCAAATAGTTTTGGAATTGAACTTTTAAACTGATTTAATCATTGTGGTTACACCAATTTGAAGCATATTCACACAAAACTCTCTTGCCCGTCACTATTCTTCATATATAGAACTGAAGCTGCTTATAATTCATTGCAGAGCACCCGGACATCCAACAGTAATTACTGTTTTAGATTCCTGGTAGTGAAGAATACTTGACCCTTCCTCCTTCCATTAAAACCCACACAGCTCTCTAATTCTGATTGTTGTGATCAGTTATTCAGATATTTGGGAGCACTTACTGTATGCTACCAGCACGTGATTTCCAGACAAGGCTGTGATAAGAAATAGAGCAAAGTCCTTTTGAGCCTTGGTTGCCTTAGCACCATTCTTCCATCCTATCGTGACTGATTATGGTAACTAACTGGCTATAGGTTTTGTCACCAATAAATACGGCAGCTAGACTGTCATTTGCACAATGCAAACTGAAATCATCCTGCAGTTTTATAAGTGGATAGTAGAACATTCCCTCCACTGCAAGAAGATTTGCTAGGAGAGTCTTAAATAATGCCCAAAACACATGAGAACAAAGCTTTCCCTTTTGGCACTTAGGTCCATAAAGGCAGTTTTGGCATCGAAGAGAAAAGGTTTATGTTCAAGAACTTCTTGATTTCTATTCTCCCTCTTACTTCCTAGGCCAAGTTTTGGTGATAACATATAAAACCATTAGTGTGTAAAGTCAGCTTATCTGTAAGTACAGCAACTTGAAAAATAAATGTGTTCAGAATTACATTGTATAATATAATGCTTTATTCTTGTTGAAGATTCACCAAAATAATGTATTTTAATTACTAAAAACAAATTAGTAGAAATTTCTTATCTACGTAGAAAATATGGTCAGCCATGCACTGAGCCAAGATGAAATTGTTTTTTCTGAGTTGTGTTTTTGTTTCTTATTCCCCCAGTCCCCAACACATAGACTTGCCACCTCCCCCCCCCCCCACACACACGTCTTGCTAAAGTACTGACTTTTCATTCCATGCTGACAAGTTGTGCTGGAACTTGCCATTACAGGGTCTTCAGTAAGCAACTTACACAGAATTCTGTGCTGTAGCAAGGCTCGTGTAGTGCCAGTGCATTCACACTTTTTCCTATATTTCTCTGTTCTTTATTAAAAATAAATCCCATTTTATAAATTATTTATTGAACATTTATAGGGTTTGCATTTTTTATCAAATCTGCTTTACACTTTAGATTACCTATACCATACTTTTACTCCTAGGCTGACTTCCCGTCCTTATACTGTTGGGTTACCCCTGCCCTGGTATATCATTTCTTGTGAATGTAGGGCATATACCCTGAAAAACCATAATTCAAAGAGAGACATGTACCACAATGTTCATTGCAGCCTATTTACAATAGCCAGGACATGGAACCAACCTAAATGTCCATCAACAGATGAATGGATAAAGAAGATGTGGTACATATATACAATGGAATATTAGTCGGCCATAAAAAGAAACGAAATTGAGTTATTTGTAGTGAGGTAGATGGACTTAGGGTCTGTCTTACAGAGTGAAGTAAGTCAGAAAGAGAAAAACAAATACTGTATGCTAACGCATATATATAGAATCTAAAACAACAACAACAAAAATGGTACTGATGAACCTAGTTGCAGGGCAGGAATAAAGATGTAGACATAGAGAATGGACTTGACACAGGGTGGGAGGGGAAAGCTGGGGCGAAGTGAGAGTAGCATTGACATATATACACTACCGAATGTAAAATAGCTAGTGGGAAGCAGCCGCATAGCACAGGGAGATCAGCTCGGTGCTTTGTGACCACCTAGAGGGGTGAGATAGGGAGGGTGGGAGGGAGGCTCAAGAGATAGGGGATATGGGGACATATGTATGCATATGGCTGACTCACTTTGGTGTACAACAGGAAACCAACACAGTATTGTGAAGCAATTATACTCCAATAAAGATACATTTTAAAAAATACATTTTATTTAAAAGCCAGAGAGTTTTTAAATCTGTGGCAAAGGTTAGCCCAAAGACATAGAAAATTGCATACTATTAATTATTCATTTTTTAGATACCTAATCTAGGATTTTTTTTTTTTAGTGTGCTGTGGAGATTGCCTACATTAAAAACATTGAAAATAACACACAAGTTTTGTAAAAAGTTTTTACGTAAGGAATAATATATTTAAAATGTTGATTCATTCTTTACCATATGCTTAGGCAGCCACGTGTCAAATCTTTTTAAATACAATACTGTCTTCTTTCCATAAACCATTGAAACTTCAGCATTCCAGCTCTGTCTTCCAGCAACTCTTACCCATGAAAATGAGATAAAATTTTGGTTTCTTAGGATCATGTGTGTGAATTTGAGGTTCAGAGACTGTGGTCACTATGGTGATCTGACAGCCATCACCAGCTCTCCTCCAGGATTATGTCACCTGTAATTGTCATGGGGGAAATGGTGACATCAGCACTCTTAGCTGCTATAATTTCAGAATCACAGCCCAGTAACTATTTTGGAGTCACTCCTATAGGTCTGGGAAGTGAAACATCACTAGGCTCATGTTGGATCCTGGGTAGCAGAGGGATCCACTGCTGTGCTGCAGCTGAAGCCAGGGTGAATTCCTTGGCATGGATCATTTCAGATGTCTCTAAGAGCTGCTCCTCCTGAATAAGGCTGGCTCAACAGGATGCTGAATTGTTCTTACCTGCTGGAGCATAGAAGCAGCCACTGGGACGTTTTTTAGGAGACAGGTCAGGAATGGGATGGAGAGCAGGAAGGGCGGGTTGTGGTGGCAGCTAGAAATCAGTCTCTAGAACCAGTGAACTCCGAAACCTCATCGGGCTGCTTCCAAGGTAGTTAGACTCTGAGAGAGGGAGGTGGGCCACAAAGACCTAGGCCTAAATTAGCTTTAACCCCTGATTTGTAACTTAAGTTTTCCTAGTTGTTCATTTTGTAATTAAAGTTTAATTCGACTAACCACCAAGTGGGCCTTTAGACTGCCATTTCAAAAAATTGGTAGCATGCTAACTTTCACACTTATTAAATATTTAGAATCATTGACCATTTGTTTCCCTTAGAACTTTAAATATTAAAAAAAACACTTTTGAACATTCTAGTCTATTCAGAATATCTATGATTGTTTATGTAGGACTAATAAAAAAATTAGAAACAAATGAATTCCATGAGAATTCTTTTTTTTTTAATAACCATGAGAATTCTTTTTTGACCTCTCAGTAGTCAAGTAGCGCTACTTGAAGATGAGATAATGTGGATAATACTTTAAAAACCAAAATTATTCTGATGCAAAACTTCTGTCTTTACTGTCTCAGGTAAAATGAAAAGCCTACTCAAATTGCAGTTCAAATTCAAGAGTTCCTTATGGACATATCTGATTCCTTCTTTCTCCCTTGTAACTATTGGATAGGGAATTGCCAGGTGTCTTTAGTTGAAAGGTACTTAACCTGCTTTCCGACTGCTTATTGTGGTGGACTAAGTGTTGGCATTGGCTCAGGCCCATCAGGCCCGTCTCCAGTATTATCTTACCACTTCTGCAGGACATTGAGTAAAGTTATTTAACTGCTTTGAATCTGACTGTCCTCATCTGTGAATTAGAAATAATGATACCTTTCCTACTACCAGAATTTGAAAAGATTGAATGAGATGGTGGATATGAAATTACTTTCAAAGGGTGAAAATAAAGCCCTAAGGGACTTCCCTGGTGGTCCAGAGACTCCATGCTTCCAGTGCAGGGGGTGCAGATTCGATCCCTGGTCGGGGAACTAAGATCCCACATGCCACGTGGCACAGCCAAAAAATTAAATTAAATAAAAAAAATAAATAAAGCCCTAGGATTTATGGTCACAGTATTTTAGAATTCAAGAGTACAACCTCCTGACTCTTAGAGTGGCATTAGAGAGGTTCCGTCATTGAGCACTGAAGTGCAGTGTGGGGCTAGGGTGCCCCTGCGTAGCTCACCTTAGTCCATCCTAGTTTAGCTGCATTCTCCTGCTGTGCTTGTCTTATTGGAAATATCAATAGTAGTTAATTTCCTCTGTGCCTGGTACACTGGTACGTTATATAGCTTGTCTCATTTTAAGCCTTGTACTATCCTTGTGAAGTAAGTGCGGTTTTTATTCCTATTTTACAGATGAGAAAACAGAGACCCTGAGAGGTGAGGTAACCTGGCACCTAGTGGGTGGGTGAAGCCTGGGTGTGAACCCTGGCAGTTTGACTCCAAGACTGTGCTCTTTAACCTTATGGTAATCTTTTATGCATATTTTAATATTTTTTTAAATCAGGAGATGGGTTTGAGTTATATCAGAGAACAAATTTCATTGTCTATTAACTCATTTTCCCTGTCTTGGCTGTTTAGGTCCTCCAAAATATACAGGAAGCATCAGTGAAATGTTTTAACATTTTTCGTTGTTATGTGAAGTTCTTATAAAAGAAGACCGGTTGTAAACACAAATTTAGACTTCAGTATGTTTACTGTACCAGAAAAGAGAGTAGGCTCAGGGTGCAGATGTGGCTGAACTTCCTTCATGCGCACACCTTTGCCAGCAGAATGGGAGATGTGCTTGGAGTGCATGGTCAATGTTAACACTTGTGGAGCCTTCACCCTTTACAGAGTGCTCGCACAGGCTGTCTCATCCTCGCCCTGCGACACAGGCATCTTCCCATTTTACAGCTGGTGGGAATACCTCAGAAATGTTAGGGGGCAATAGGCAGAGTGAAAACTCCTGACCCTCTGCTCTGTATATACACACGCTCCCTCCTCTGGGCTTCTCCTAGGCTCACACCTGCATGTCCTATTGCATGCTCTGAGGTAGCTGCCTTGGGTAGCTCAGGCATTTAAAATTTATTTGTTTACAACTAAACATAGCTGTTAGAGCTCTTAATAAATGGGTCATGAGAATAATAGCTAGTTTTCATTTCCAGTGGTTTCAAATTAAAGCTCAATTTAGACTTCGGCATTCTTTTAATTGGTGTGTTTTGAATGTTGGTTGTGCCTGTTTACTCATTAGAATAAAGATACTAATTTCTAAGGCACACATCCAATATAGCGTTATGCCTAAATGGGCTTCAGTTCATTTATTCTCTTACTGTTATTTGTTCTCTACTAGTAATATAAGTTAACGAATGCCTGCCTATCAAGTATTTTGTCTTCAGCAGCCATCTTCTATAATTAAAAGAGCTTAGTGGCTCTGAGAGAATTCAGTAATTTCCCTGACCCTATGCCTCCCCAACAAACAAAGGAGATTATCTTTGAGTTTAACTGCAGAAAGGTCACTCAGGTAAAAATGAAATCTCCTTTAAGGCAAGATAAATATCTTTGCCCTTAACTGGGTCTCTAATATTCCATTATTTTGTTTCTTAAATAACAGTAGTAATGTGTTTGCAGTCCCAGAAATCTTACATATGTGCTGCTTCTGGAAAGTTTCACTATCATTCCAAACTCAGTAATGTTTACTGATATACCATGTGGCTACTACTGTTCTAGGAACTGAGTTATCCCCAGATAAGAGCTGGTAGGTAACAAGATAATTCAGTTCTTGTGTTCTCTAGCTAGTTACTGATTACCAGTAGTTAGTTTCATGAGAAACTCTTGGAGAAAACTGAGGAGTAGTTGTAGGTTCTACCTGGGTTTGACCATTTTCATGTACACACTGGATATGAGACAACTTCATGAATGCTGCCTGTTGATTGTCCTTTTAGGGTACAAATGATGTAGGCAATGAAGAAAAAAGATGAAGAAAGAAATACTGTTGCGCTTTAAGAAAGCCCTCTTAATAAAAACGTGAGTTGACACCCCCCCAAAAAAAATCAAGAATGATTGTGTCAGACTCCTGAAAATGATTTTATTATGTGTATTGTATTTATATACAGCTTTTAAGAAAACAACTTGTAGAAAGTAAAATATGCTTAGCTTTATATCTTATTACATTGATAGTAATTCCACCTCTGGGATTGAAGTTTCCTGGCTGAGATGCTTCTCTTTAATGGTGCCTTTGCTCAGTTCAGTCTTGGGTTTCTCCGAATCTCTCACAATGGCCAAGAATTGAGGAATGAATGGGGACTTCCTATGGGCAATTTTGATTTCCTGATAGGCAGGCCCCGGCTTATATCCATACCTCTGAAAGGATAGTGGGGAATTCTAGCTCAGATTCCTCCGAGCAGTGCCAGGATTTCCTGGAAGAGAGCAGAGAAGAACCTGCAGGAAAATGATACCTGAGAGGCAGAGGAGACTGTTTTACCCAAGGAGAAAATGGTCAGCAGTAGTAATGCCACTGGGCAGGATGCAAGGGTAGCTGTGACTGCCTCAAGGCCAGAATTAGTGGAGTATTGAGCATTGGAGCCACTGAGCTTCCTTAAGGGATGACAGGGCAGTGAGGAAGCCCAGGCTCCTCTTGAGAAGCTGGAGGAGGACGGAGTGGGAGAGAGGCAGAAGCCTAAGGATTTGCAAAAGCGGGGAAGCGTTTTGGGGTTGGTTGGGTTGGTTTTTGTTTTAAGGCAAGAAGGGAGGATGCTCATAGGCTGAAGAGACGGAGCATAAGAGGGGAGGTTTGTTGTTAAAGTAGTGAGTGTGCTTTCCTGGAACACTGACATTTCTTAAGGGAGGGGCTTGGAGGGTGCTTGACTGCATAGTGAATAGGAAGCCAGTCTGTGATGAAGTTTGCCATGGTTATGAAATATGTTGGTAGGGGTTTTCTCGGTGTTTAAATTATTATTGCTCATGGTGTAACAAAACATTCATCCACCTGGCAAATTTATTAAGAAGTGGCTACATGCCAGGCACTAGGAATATAGCAGTGATGAAACAGACAAAAATCCCTGCCCCCACAGAGATTATGTCTTCACAGAAACATGGTTGTAAGTATTCTTGGAATCCATTTCATGGTTTCTGCTTGCACTTTTTTTCATGTTTTGTGGCCTTCCCTTAGAATGACATGAACACTAAAGTGACCTTCCTGCACCAGATGTTCAGAGGATTGCTTTCTGTCCAAGCCTTCCGGGTGGCTCTTGGATTTTTCTACCCTCTTCCTAATTGCTGTTAGTAGTTACCTTATGGAAATACTGTCCAGGTCCCATTTTAACTTAGGCAGCACGTCTACCTGACTGGTAGCCAGTCAGATTTTGATGTCGAAGGTGTGGGTGTGGCGATAGTCTGGGGAGGTAACCCAAGAGTACTTTCTTAGTAATAATAAAATATCAAAGTTTTAAAATGATTTATTTTTAGAAAAATAATTGAGGACATATTTAGAAATATCTTTGTACATATTGCTTATTATCTTGCATAACTGATAGACTTTCTTGGATGGAAAGTGGTAGAGATATGGCTGATGCTTTGGCACTTAGGCGGTTTATCTTTGCTTCAGGTAGAGGGTGACTTGTTACTTATATGTCGCTAGTGGTTGTGCCATTGATAAACATTTGTTTATGTCCCCTAAGCAAATTTTTGAAGTTTTGTCATACATATGTGATCGTCGGATTGTGAGAAAGTTGTTGAGAACAGCTGCTTTAGCTTATTGGTGAACATCCATTCGGCAAACTTCTGTTGAAGAGAAAGGACCCGGGAGCATGCTCTGCAGCCTGCCATTCTGGGAATGCTTACTTGGAACATTGAACAAAATTGATTCAAGTCCCTAGTCTCATAGTTTACCTTAATTCATTTGAGTTTTATGTTTTAGTCATACTTGTTTTTTGTTTTTAGTTTCTTTTTGCGGTACGCGGGCCTCTCACTGTTGTGGCCTCTCCCGTTGCAGAGCACAGGCTCCGGACGCACAGGCTCAGTGGCCATGGCTCACGGGCCCAGCCGCTCCGCGGCACGTGGGATCTTCCCGGACTGGGGCACGAACCCGTGTCCCCTGCATCGGCAGGCAGACTCCCAAGCACTGTGCCACCAGGGAAGCCCCATATTTGTATTTTTAACACAAAACTGTCACTGCACCGCTCTCCCAAATCTTGGAATAAAATTGACATTCTAGAAGTAGATGCTTTATTTTTTTCATGCTTATGCTGTGGTTTCAAATGCATCCTGCTAGCCGTATCCCCTCCAAACTAGGAGAATCCAGGTTTGAGGAGTCTGGATTGGGGGTTCTAGCGCTGTCTCTTCCCTGGAGACACCCCATTCATTGACCTCCTCAGCTAGTTCCCTTTCTTCCACTCAGGTTTCTTCCTAATAGGATGTAGTCTTGTCTTCTGCCTCTTCCCTCCCAGGCACAAAATCTTTTGGGATTTTCTTTAGAATTCTTTCTTCCTGTTAACTACAGGAAAATCAATAGGTATTAACAAAATTAGAGATATGGACAAGTCCCAAAGTTATGGAAAAGTTTTTTCCACTGAAATACATGTGTCTAAGCTTATGGTTTTGGGCTTCCTTTACTGACCATCTCAGTGTTTTACTGGGGGTGAAATCTGTCACTCTTACTACAGCTGGTATTCCCAGCTCTTCTCTCTTTCTGCAGTGTTCCTAAAACTAATGGTGGGGAGTTAGTTTACACAAAGGCCTCAGTGAAGCTTATTTACATCTTAGAGATCTTTCGTATTGGAAGGGTGTTACTTCCTCATCGCCTGCTGTGTACAAGTACCAGGCATTTCAGAGTCAGTACTGTTAGAGTGGTGGATGAGTAGGACATAGGCCTTGCCATCAAGAAAAAACACAGCCCGAGGGGAAAGATCAATCTCTTCCTTTATTCAGCACATATTTATTGAGTGTCTGCCATATGCCAAGCTTTCTGCTAGGGCAAGGAGCATAAAGTTAAGACTCGTTTCTGCTCTCAAGGATTTCACAGTCAAATGTTGGAGACAGACAAGTAAGAAGCCATTATAACAGAGTGCTATTTGCTGAGTTGGGACTGAGGAAGGACCCCCCGCCCCCCCCCCCCCCCGCCCTGACTGAGTTAGAGGGGCTGTGACCAGTGGGGAAGGCTGAAGGCAGCTTCTGGGATAGTTTCTCCAAGGAAGGGAGGACCCTAGAACTTGTGATGAGGTGGGAACCACAGGATATACCTAAGGAAAATTAGACAAATTTTATTTTTATTTTTTGCTTCTTCTGTATACTAGATAAACTCACATTTTATTAATTGTCAACATTGTTTCTGTTTTTCAACGTAAAAGTTTTGAGTTTCAGCCAGAATGATAATGAAGTTTTTTTGTTTGTTTTTTTGCGGTACACGGGCCTCTCACTGCTGTGGCCCCTCCCATTGCGCAGCACAGGCTCAACGGCCATGGCTCACGGGCCCAGCCGCTCCGCGGCACCGGGGCACGAACCCGCGTCCCCTGCATCGGCAGGCAGACCCCCAACCACTGCGCCACCAGGGAAGCCCTTAGTTATTTAATTAAAAACAATATTAATATGCATGCTTATGAAAGAGTTGCTGTCATGTTTTAAAACAGAAAACAATAATACAATTTATAAAGTACAAGTATAGTTCTTTGCCCCATTTCCATTCAGGTTATTCTTTTATAATTGAAGTCTTTAAAATTAGAAAATGGTTAGGAAGAATGGCTTTTGAAGCATATATCAGGCTAAACTGTAAGTCAAAACCTGCCAGTTTAAAATAAATGCGATTCTTTGGTTCTCCTAAATTGTAGCTTTTGCTACAGTGAAAAGAAATTAGCATATTTATGAACATCTGCAAAATTCCATTGAAATGAGAAGACATTATTCAGGTAGACAGAATGTAATGATTCAGACTATATTTGGGACAGGATATCGGAATTAATGTGGCTTCTCTTTCAAGGTATTTGTGGGCAGATGACATCTTTAATATTAATAATTGCCTGTTACATTTTTAAGGAAAGAGTGCCACCTATTGAATGAAGGTTTTTTTCTCTCCTCCCATTCCATTCCTAGAACGTTCTGTTTCACTTTGAATCCTTGGTTTCTCCAACTGTGTACTATAATTAATTCCAATAGGTAATTTATGCCAGACAGTGAACAAAGAAGTTAGATTCACTCTTGATCCTATCTTCCAATGGATTAACTAGGGTGGCTAGTATTCTTAGAGGGAGTTTGTGCCTCCGAAACCAACTGTAGAAACAAAACCTAAACATAAGCATGATTCAGCTCTTTGCAAGTTTCAAAACCTTCCCATTATTTTAATGTATTCTCTAGCTGAAGGGTTTTTTGTTTGTTTTAAGATGGGTGTATGGGCACTCAGTGAATAGGAATTATTCCGGAATAATTGAAAGGGATTGAGGAATTTATGACATTGGTCAAGATCTGCTGGGGAGACCTCAGTCTCCCAGGGGATATTGTTGGATTGTTGGATCACAACTTGGCCATAGGTCACTTGGGGAGATTCCTGAGGTTCAAATCCAAATACCTACTTCAAAATAAACCACGTGGTACTTTTCGGTAGTTCTTATCTGTGAAAGGCTGAGAACATGAACACTAGCAAACACACCAGTATCAGAAGTAAAAGATTTCATTTGAGAATTTACGTGGCCATTATTTGTAGTTTATTGGCACGTTTGTGGTGTATCGGCTTAATACATTGCTAGGCATCGATTGTCTCCAGCTTTTCCACTTGTTTATTGGACTGTGCAAGTAGGGAGTGATTTTTTTTAAAGGAGGTGAACTGTATGCTAAATTGATTTATACTTGCTGATGTAGACAGATTAATCGTACAGCCCACTGAGGGATGATATTTTGTATTAAAATCCTAAAGTCAAAAACAAAAAAATAGGGCTTCCCTGGTGGCACAGTGGTTGAGAGTCCGCCTGCCAGTGCAGGGGACACGGGTTCGTGCCCCAGTCCGGGAAGATCCCACATGCCACGGAGCGGCTGGGCCCGTGAGCCATGGCCGCTGAACCTGCGCGTCCGGAGCCTGTGCTCCGCAACGGGAGAGGCCACAACAGTGAGAGGCCCACGTACCGCAAAAAAAAAAAACAACCAAAAAAATATATTGTGTAAGGTATTAAAATTCATTCCATATAAAATGTTTAAGTTGTCTAACCCAAATATGTCAAGCTTATGTCCTAAATACCAGATGTAATTAACCAAAGATGTCACTTTTTTTTTCAGTTTAAAGAATAAATTGCATCTAAGAGAGTAGATCTTAAAAGTAAAATAAGTAAGTAAATAAATTGCAGTGACATCTATTCATGTTACTTAAATAAGGAGTACTAATTGGCTGAATGGCAAGCATTCTCTGAAAATATTATGATTTTCTAGTAATACAAAAGCAAAAAAATTTTAGCAGTAATTGTGTTTTCATATTAGCAGTCAGAATGACTCATTAAATGTTAACACTGTATCCCAGCTTTTCTCCATTTAAAAAAAGCAAACTCTCACCTCTCTGACTTGACACAGATTAAGCATTTCTGAAATGATGATACCACATTATGGGAAAAGCAGGCTTTGTGGCCACAGAGAGCCCTGGACTCGGGAGTTAGAATTCAGATTGGAACATTGTCACAACTGAAGCTGAGACTTGGCCAGAAAGCCACCATGCTTCATTTCTCATTTCAGGCTACTACTTCACATCTTTTTGACTCAGAGCACTTAAATACGCAAAATGGTTATGTGTCTTTTAAGGAAGAGAAATCTGTGGTTCTTTCATTTAAAAAAAAAAAAACTAGAAAAGTTAATGTTTTCAGTGTTTTAAAAAAAACCCTTGAAATCCATGTTTTGTGGTCTCTCCTTTCTTGAATGTTTCTCCTAACGGTTGTTTTATCTTTCTGAGAGAGCTTTGATAGAGTCCCTTGTACATAATACGTACCCTTTTAATAATTAGATTTGAATTGCTTTTATCATAGTGCCTATCAGGGGTACTGAGTCTAAAAGTTTAGTAATTTCTAGTCTGAGTTTCCACAGGGTCTGTGGATCCGTATTTGTTCTATGGTGTTGTTAATGTTGAGAAAGGATTCTCACATTTTAAAACACCAGGAGCCACTGGATTATAGATGTACAAAGAATATTTTATACAAATAAACTGTTGGGAGGTATTCTCCAGATACAACAATTAGAGGGAGTTTGTGGATCCTGTTGAGCTTTATATTTTTTGATATTATTTCTCCCTCACAGAACTATAGCATTTACATAGTGGCATTAATAAATGAATCATGTTCATTCTAGATGGCCCTGAATCTTGTAGTCTGATCTGATTTGGTAAATTCTTGAATTCCAGAAAGGTTGTGAATCGCTTAAAGATTATGTAGCTGGCTAATGGCCTAGTTATGACTTGGCTCTTAATCTCAAGACTCCCCAGTCCTGTTATTTTTCTTTGGTTTTGTGAAGCCTCCCACAGTGTAGAGAAGAGTAATTCAGTAGCACATGTTTATTTTTAAGGAATATATCAGCCATACAGAGGGAAAATATTAGAGCATAATATAACGAACAGCCATAAAACCATTGCCTGTATTTAATAAATGTTAATATTTTATCATATTTGCTGCAATTGGGTATCTGTGCTTTAAAGAAACGAATATTCAAGACACAGTTGGAGCCTCCTCCTTTGTCTTCTTACCTCCCTCCTTGCACCCCACCGGTAGTGGGCCACATAGTAGCCTTGTTTGGCAGTCTTCACATTCCAGATGTCTCTAATCAACATTGTTACCTCCTGAAACTAGAAAAAAATAGTTGTATTTTGCTATTTTCATCTGTTTTTCAACTAACATATTGTTAAAAGAAATTATGTGTAACATAGACTAGAAGGAAGAGCACAGGGCTTTGAAGCCAGAGAGACCTGGTTTTGAAACAAAGAATTCCCACTTACTGTGGATCCTTAGTCAAGTTACTTATCTTTCGGTAAGAGTTTCTTTGTCTGCACAAGGGAGACAATGTGTCTTACTTACATTGTAGCCTCGTGTGAGAGTTGGAGCCCCTGTAAGGATAGCACCTAGCATGATACCCAGTTCAGAGGAGGTCTCCATAAAGAGTAGCAGATCATAAATAATGATCATAGTAATAGTTGTAGTAGTTGCATTTATTGTGTGCTTACCATATACTTGGCACTATGTTAAGTGCTTCATCCATGTTCATTCATTTTAAAACTGTGAGATGAGAACTATATGCTAAGGGCTTAAAACAGTGAAAGGCACAGAGAGGTTAAATAACTTGGGCCAAAGCCATACAGCTAGTAGGTGTCAGACCTTGGATTTTCACTCAGTCATTCTAGCTCCAGAGCTCATGCCACTGATCACCATGCCATCCATCTTGATGATGTTTGTGGTATGACTTCTTTATCTACCCTGTCCTAGGAACATGTCCTTCAAGTTACGTCATTTCTGTTGAATAAGAAGCCCTTTTGATTTTGCTGTGTATACAACCAAGATTTTACTGGTTTGGGTGGCTATTGCCCCATCAATGCCCCTAACAAACCCCACCGCCGTACTTTCTAAACTCCCCAGTGTGGGCCTGGCATGACTAGTGAACGAATTTGGTCAGTTCCCTGTAGCCATCTCTGGACAGCTCTGCCTCCTCGGCCATTGCCCTCGCCTCTTTCAGCCACACTGGTCTCACTGCCTCTGCTGAGCACTGATGCTGCTTCTGCCCTGATCTGCTTCCCACCAGTCACTGCCAAGAGTGCTGTCATCAGTGCTGAAGACACACGAGTGCTTCCACTGTGCCAGAGCTCCAGGGGTTTGCAGTGAAGTGAGGACCGTGCCCCAGGCCCCTTTTTTATTTCAGATTCTGGGGCTTTCCTCTAGGCATATAGAGCTATTTAGAGCAAATGGCTTATCGGGTTTTCGGCTTTGTTTTTTTGGCTGATACCTTCTTTGTCTTCACCCCGGACCTAAGTCCTTGGCAGAGAGTGAGCAGACTGGGCCTGGGGCAAATCTTAGTGACAAACTCTGGCCTCTGCTAGCGGTTAGATTGGGCCACGTTTGTATGTCTGACATCCACTTCTCTTAAGATGAGTTTGTACCAGGTGAATTTACTCATCTCAAGCTGGCTGTCAGGTGATCTTTTTCCCACATATTTTGATTCTTGGAGGCTTAGTTGCACTAAAGACAATTGCTGAATTTTATGATAGCTCGTGAAGCCTTATATTAAGACATTAAAACAGCTGGTGTTAGTTTCTTCTCTGGATTTTTCTTCTTAGACCTATTGACTCAGTTGAGCCAGAAAGGATATAGAGATGATCACATACACATTTCTCTCTAAGGACCACTACTACTCTGTCAAAGATGTTTTGCTTAAAGGACTTCTGTGCCAAATGAGTGCAAGGAATACTGTGTTACCTTCTTTTTTCTTCCCTCTTGGAAAAATATGATGCACATAGGTCTTTAAATTAACGTGTTTATTTTAGTGTTTCCTAAACAGCAGAATCATAAACTGTTTAATATTCTATAGAACATTATTTTCACCAGAGCTGTTTCTTTTGTCAAGAAAATCTTTCAGCCTTCATTGGCTCCAAGCCTGCCAGTCCTGTTCTTTCATTAAATATTATTCAGGCGGGCTTCCCTGGTGGCGCAGTGGTTGAGAGTCCGCCTGCCGATGCAGGGGACACGGGTTCGTGCCCCGGTCCAGGAAGATCCCACATGCCGCGGAGCGGCTGGGCCCGTGAGCCATGGCCGCTGAGCCTGCGCGTCTGGAGCCTGTGCTCCGCAACGGGAGAGGCCACAACAGTGAGGCCCGCGTACTGCACACACACACAAAACATATATATATATTATTCAGGCATCACCTCCTCTGTAGATCTTTCTAGGACTCTCCTAGATAAAATTAAGATGGAGATCCACTCCATCCTTGCAACTATTTATGATATATTAAAATACATCTATTATAGCAAGGTTGGCATCTGTTTTCTCTGTTCTGCTAGACTAAGCGCCCAGAGGGATAGAGATCCTGTCTTACTTTTCTTTATCCCACTTCGTATTTGTATCTCTGTTGCCTAGCCCAGAGCTTACACGTAGTAGGCGTGCCAACATTCATTGAACAGAGTGGTTTTCTAGCATTAAAAGCATAGAGAAGAAAAGCTACATTTGTCAGGAAGTCATTCTTCCTCATTCTGAGCATCCCAGTTAACATGCCTTTCCACCAGCTAGGAGGAAGTACTGTAGAAATAGTGCTAGCTGTTCCACGGGGTTTGAAAGAAATCATTCTCCTAGCAAAAAGGCTGTAAGAGGGCTTTGTGCTCTACTTCAGCACTATATGCCTTCTCATCCATTAATCTGGGAATGTTAAAAACAGTCCAAGGGTTTTTATTAACACAGAAGGTACTCAAAATGTTACATTTTTAACTTTAAACCACTTTTCTTAAACTGTGGGAGGGAAAATGTGCAGTAACATACCACTTTTGCGATTATTAGTTTTGTTCATTTGATCTTTTAGAATATTCAAACTGAAGCTGCCACATTTCTTTCAAGGTAATTGACTTAGTAAAAATGTAATCACACACCCATTGGAGAAGGTTCCAAAGAAAAACATACATCAGAGCCCCCCATAACACTGACTTGGGAGCTTTTTGATGAAAACCAAAATGGTGAAGGAGCAGCCATCTTTTCCCCCTGGAATACCAGCTTTGTGCCATGGATTATGTACCAGAGCCCTTAGATGGAGGACAGGACACATGGCTTTTCTGAAAACTGCCCCAATAGTAGTAGTGTAGGGAGTTCCGATATACTTCTATAATGTAGTATAAAAGCTCACTTACATTTATGCATCAGTTGTCTTTTACACATTCCCAACCCTAGGTTTGTCAAGTAGCATGAAAGAGGAATTCTTGAAAGCAAATACACATTTAGCCAAATACTGTAAAAAATTAGCATCCTTTTCCTTGCTTACTGATCTATATTCAACAGTTAAAGAAGAGGATGTTCATACGTCCCATTTTTTCCCCAAAGGTTTCTAAAGGTTCTTCGTCAGTTATCAAGGACACAACAAAGGAAGGAATAAACAGTGGAATTTTTAGCACTGAATATTAAAAGAATACAGGCTTACAGAGTAAAAAGTATTTGAAGCTTTCATGGGTTTTTATTGGAAAGGAACAAATGAGAAATGCAACCATATTGGTTTTAAACTCCCCCTGTAAACAATGACTCTTAAAAAATAGTTTACATTAAACCTGTAGATTTTCTTGAGTTCATGAGTGAGAAGAAAAGAATAGTGTGAATCTTATCCCATAGGAAGATGGGTAGAAGAATAGTAGTACTTAGAAATTTTGTTACAGAAGTGATTACTTTGATGAGTAAATAAAGTATTTTTGTAAAATATTTAGTTTAATAAACGTTCCAGGGACACCTAGCAACTTTTCAGTCCATTTGTTTTATCAGTGGTAACAGAACTGCATTCAGTTTTTCTGTCACTAAGATATTCATATATTTTGTGACATGATGAATCTTACAAAATCACAAAACTCATTTCTGTCCAGTTCTATTTTTACAATTTTCACTTGTCTGCATAAATATTGCCATCAAATTTCAGTTCATAATTTGTGACAAGTCAGTGAATTTCATTGAACTTGAATCATAAGACATTATAGAACTGACGTGTTGGTTTCACTTTAGTCTGATTTGTTTTCTTTTATGCCCACACATAAGGGGTGTTCACTTGAAGAGACACCTGCCCTCACCATCTCTGGTTTTCCTCCTTGACTACTTTTTAAAAAATAATATTTTTTATTTCAAATTGCTAAATCTTCTAGGATGTTCATTTCCTTACTAAGCTAACTTGATTACTGACTTGATTCATCTTATTTCCTTTAATTTTCTTTAAATTTCTTATCAATTTTAATAGTCATTGCATATACTTGATTGTCTCTACATAACTACTTCCCTCCTGAATTTGCTGTATGTTTGAGCTGTCTGAATTATCTTTTCCTCCTGATGAGTTTTTTTTTTTTTTAATTTACTTATTTTATTTATTTTTTGTCTGGGTTGGGTCTTCGTTGCTGCCCACGGGCTTTCTCTAGTTGTGGCGAGCGGGGGCTACTCTTCATTGCGGTGTGCAGGCTTCTCCTTGTGGTGGCTTCTCCTGTTGTGGAGCACGGGCTCTAGGCACGTGGGCTCAGTAGCTGTGGCTCGCAGGCTCTAGAGCGCAGGCTCAGTAGTTGTGGCGCACGGGCTTAGTTGCTTCATGGCATGTGGGATCTTCCCGGACCAGGGCTTGAACCCACGTCCTCTGCATTGGCAGGTGGATTCTTAACTACTGCGCCACCAGGGAAGTCCTCCCAGATGTTTGTTGATTTGAAGTGATAACCAGCTGCTCTGACTCCAAATCATTGGTTGCTTATCAAGTCCGTGGCATCTGTTGCTCTGGGTGCTTTGTTTGTGGCTGCAGGACATGCCAGGGGAAAGGACCTGCCCTCAAAGAACTTGCACTTTCCTTGTCTAGGCTGACCTAGGTCAGCTAGAGAGCGAGTATTTGCAGTATGATTATCCACTAATTTTTTGGTTTAATTTTGGTTAATTTCAAACATACTTATCACGATTCTATACCATGTTCTACTTTTCAGAATTCTGTAATTTTTAGTGGAGAATAATTATAATCTTAAAACTCAAATGGGGTGATATTTTAATAGAACGGAATCCTTGATATCAGGTAAGTTGATTTTTAGTATGTGCAAGACAATTTAGAATAATTTATAAATATGAATCAATCAGAATAACTAAGGTGGTATTAAGCTGCTGGTAATCATTGTTGATAGTAAGCTATATTGTCATCTTTGTTATTTGACCTCCATATTATTTAATTTTTGATGTAGTTAACCAGAACGTGAGCTTTTTGAGGATGAAATTCTGTGCCTGTATCCTTCAAAGGACTAAATAGGAAGGTTTGCACATAATACTAGAAATAGTTTTTCTCACCCTGATGAAGATTTCTGATAGAGATTCAACATATTATAAAACTGATTATACCATGGCCATACCCATATTAAGAAATCAACAGTCCTTCGTTGTGCTAAAGAGAGGATATTTACTCTGTATTGAGGGAAAAAAAAGTAGTTGCCTGTTTCTTGGTAAAAATAAATAGGAGTTGTGCCATCTTTAGTTCTTAGGGCCAAACATTACCGAGCACAACCTGGAATGAAATCTTCTGGGGACTAATTTTCATAATGTGAGCCACTTTTATATATTATTTCTTATGTAAAATTAGACGTGTTGTAAATGTTGCATTACATAAAGATGGAAGGGTTGGCCTTACCAATGATTTTATCTAATCCTTCTTGCTCAGAAGAGGGAAAAGGCCAGCAGTTGCCAATGACAATATATCTCTGGAGGAATTATCTTAAGGAAAAACAGAGTTGTTCCACCACTGAGATACAGATTTTTTGGCCTCAGATCTAGGTGTATGAATTTTAAGCAGTTGTAAATACTAAGTTTGCTTTTGCCCTGGAAATCATTCATATCTGAGTTAAATCCAGTATTTTTCACAGACTTTATCACCTTGGACACATAACCTCCCTGCTTTTTTTCTTATCTGCCAGTGGGATAGTTAAGAGTCCCACTCTCATGAGAATTGACTGAGATGACCCACTGTTAGCACAGTGCCCTGTCGATGGTAAGGGATGGTTAGCCTCTGTTGTTAGCCTTCATGCTTCACCACATTCTCGTCATCCTTTCCGAAGTCATTCCTTCTCTTGCCTTTTGCCTGGCAACTTAAATTTTAAGGGTCCCAGAGTGGTCTAGTTTTGTTTTGGGAGATAGTTCCTCCCTTGCTCTCTCTCCTCTTGGTAACAAAGCTTGTGGGTTTTAGTATGTGAATTCCTGCTGCTAAGATAACTTCCCAAGCAGACCTCAGTTGGGTGGCTCTGAACTGTGCCTGTCCCAAATAATTCAGTGCATTTTCCAGGGTTCTTTGAGATTGCTTGGACACTGAGAGAATTGAGATTCTCCCTAAATAAAGTTATCCATAATCTAAACTGTTCTGGAAATCTTTATGTATACTAAGGTTAAACCCCATTAATTTCCAGAAGGGTTTCATATAATCATTATACTCTTTGTTACTCCTATTACAGTGACGTACTCTACTAATGAATAAAATTAATGTGCTTCTTTAATTCTTATAACGAAAGTTACCATTTAAAAAACTTGTTTAAACTTCTTTGAATCCTCATCAAGTAGATATCAACTTAGATATCTGATGCTGACTCGCTGTAAAGACAAAATCAGATTTGACAGTGACCTGCTAGACCAGTGAAGAGCACAGGCTTCAAAGTCAGATTGAGTGGGGTTTGAAGCCTGTTCCTACCACTTAAAACTGTGTGACCCTGGGCTTGTAACCCAGCCTCTCCAGACCTCAGATGGTAAAGACCTGATAGCGTTGTCGGGAAGATGAAATGAGTTAATAGTCGTAAAGCACCTAACACCTTGCCTGACACATAACATTCACTTTTTCTGTTATGACATAAGTCTGGCAGTTACTTCTCCAACCACTAGTTGTTGACTAACATTATATTTTCATGCTAAAGATGAACCATTTAAGAAATACCTTAAAGAAATTATAGTAAACTTGTAGGATTCTGTTTTTCAGTGTTTATCGAATGTCCTCTGTGTGCCAGGGAATGTGCTGAGTTAGTGTTTTCATCCGGCTCTTCGGGGTTGCAGGGAAGAGAGACATGTTAGGGTTTATTTCAGTGCAAAATAAAGGACCCGTGAAGTTTCTGCACATACGTGTGGCCTCTGGAGAACATGGTGATTCACCACGTGGGGAGGTATGTGTAAAAGTAGCTCCGGCTGGCTGGCATCATGGACAGGGACCCAGGTACAACTCTTAGGTTTATTGCTTATTCCCTTCTCCCTGTTGCTAACTACATCTTCCTTCTGACTAATTTCTCTCTTCTGCCTTATTTCTGTCTCATTGATCCTATTTACTACTTTGCTCTTTTTCTCTATTTTGATGCCATTCTTCCTGCCATAACACTCTCCATGTATCTTGTACTCAAACTCCCATAGAGAGAAGGTCTGGTGAAGATGTATAGCACCATCCAGTGTAGAGGGTGTTTGGATCAGGGCACATTCTTACACCAGCCAGCTGTGGACTTCAGGATGGGTTCAAATATATAAAGCATGGTGCCCCGGGTGTCAGACACCACCCTGGGAAGAGGAATTGGCTATGGCTGGATAGGCCCTCTGGCTTCTTGTAGGGTGCCTTTTGTGGCCTGTCCAGGACATTTGGCACTGATGATAGAAGAATGAATAAGATGTGGCAACCTGTCCCAGAAGAGCTCCCAGTGTGGTGAGGGAAGCAGATATTTAAACAAATACTTGAGTTTATGCTGTATGATAATTAATACTAGCATACGGGGAGGGAATGGCTAACTGCTGTAGAATGGCGGTAGGAAATTCTTTACTGAAGGCATATGAGATGACAAAAGGCGTATTCCTTTCAGGATATAAATCATCTGCAAAGACAGAGAGATGTGAAATATCTTGGTGTGCTTAAGAAGAGAGTATTTTAGTGCTGTGAGAAGAGGGCAGTGGCTGGCATTTAAGGGGTTCCAGGAAGAGGGTCTAGTATATGATACCAGTGAGGCTAGTCAGAGTGTTAGAAACAGAACTAGGGAAAAATCATCTCCTAGAAAACAGGTGGGGGAGAGCTACAAGAGTGGCAGTCTCATCAACAATGGCTGGTACCACAGTGGGTCAGATAAAGGCAGGACTGAGTGGCTTCACTGAGAAGGGGCCATTGAAGCATCTCGTTTTATAGCAGGTAAATTCTGTAGGTCTAGGAGGAGTCTAAACTAGCAACCTAACCTCAGGGGAAAAAGGTTTTTTGAAGCTCTAGGTCAATCACAGATTCATTCTGAGGAATGTTTAGAAACCAAAAAATGCAAGAAACCTCATGTTTTCTAAATAAATAGGAAAGGAGGATAAAGCTTAATCTGTAACAATGTTAAGTTTCTCATAGTTATCTGAATAAAATTTTATTAGGTCTTCAAAGTAGTTTCTCAAAATATATATGTTTGTTTTGCTAAAAAGTCAGAAATACACAAGCTACTATTTTAGTTAAAATAAGAAGTATGGTTCTAGGTAATAGATAGGGCAAGAATAACTCTCTTATTCATGTTTAACCAAAATGGATTAGAGGCCCTCTAATCTCACAGTGATTTTACAACTATCTGTTTAGATTAGTCTGTGTTTAAAAAAAAAAACAAACAACTTTCCTGCTATAGCTATGATATTAATTGGATAAGATGCCTAATCACTGCTATATACATGTAGACATACACACATAGCTGGTAAAAATAAAAACCCTGTTTATGTCTGATCTGTGAAGACTATATGTTAAGGTTATAACAAAACGGTAAGTATGTAAGAAAAACTTGTTTTTCTTCCCAGTTTGGTTTTCTTTTCAGAGATAAATGAAGCTAAGTAGGTATGATTTTTTTTTTTCTGGCATGTAGAATAGAATTTACTGTATATTTCATTGAATCTGAGATTCCATTGGTTATAAATTGTACCATTATTTTCTATACCATGAAGAAATTTTTAAAACCCTGTCCATTAAATTATAACAGCATTTGATTCTAAGAGGCATTCAGATTTCAGAGATATTAAAATGTGAGGCACAGGCATGGGAAAGTTGAACTAAGAAAGGAAAGTTTATACAAGTTTATTGGAGATGGCAATGGGGCCAGGGACCAGGTGCCCCCATGGCAGGCTTGGAAGAGCCGGGGCTCCAGGAGGACACGCTGAGGGTCCTAGCTGCCTTCCTTAGGCGGGGTAAATTTTTTTTTTTAATGTGAAAAAATACACATTTTAGAATTAATGATATATAGTTATTACTTATGAAGACATTAGAAAAAACACTTAGGTTTATATTTGCAGATCAATTTAGGAACAATAAAAATTGTTCTACTGAATAAGATCTAAATTACAAACTGAGTCTTAATTAAATACAGAACTGTAAAAAGATTAACATGAGTAATCATTAAATTTTAAAACTAGGAAGATCCTTACAGCTGCCAAAGATGTTAGTAAATGATCATTTAATATTTATTTTAATACCTACTGTAAGCCAGACATTGTTAGATGTTGGTTGTGTAGCCATGGATGAAACACTCACTGTGCCCTCCCTTTGTGGAGCTTACATTTTGGGGGGGGCGGTGGTTTATAGGTTTGCAAATTGCAATGAGCACTTTAAAGCAAAAGTACAGAGCTGTGAAAGAGTGGAACTCGAGATTCCTAATTTGAGATTGGGAAGGTCTGTAAGGAGTTGAAGAAAAGCCAAAGAGTGGGTAGAAATGAACAAGGTAAAAAGTAGACAAGTAAGAAACAGCCTGTGCAAAAAACCCGAGCAGGAAAGATGTTGGAGCCAGGCAGTGAAAGAAACAACAGAAGGGGGTGGGCGGTCCGGGTGACTTCAGTTGAGGTAAGACTGGATGATGCAGGGCCTCACAGGCCATAACATTCTGGATTTTAGTCTAAGCCCAGGGGGAAGCCACCGGAGGGTTTTAATGGGGGAGGTGACCTTGGCTGCTCTGTGAAGCCTGGATTGGAGTAAGATTCAAAGTGAAGAAGCTGTTGCTAGTTCAGACCAACTAAGTTGGCAACTTGGCCTGGGTGTTTTGAATGGAAGATCTGTTTTCTTGAAAATAATTTGTCAGTATTACCTGAAGTCTTAATTTTGTGTACATTTGGACCCAGCAGTTCCACTTCAGGGCATTTATTCTAAAGAAATAATCTTAGATGTGTGCAGAAGTTGAGCTACTAGTATGTTTATCCTCTATTATTTATAATAAGAAATTGGTTGGAAAGATGATAGTATTTTGAAAACAAGTGGAAAGGAAAGAGGAAAATCATACTGACTTTAAGGAAGCCACATCATCCAGGAAGATTTGTTTAGATAAGGAGAGTTCTCTGTGTGTTTGAGCGGGTACTAGGGAAAAGACACTGAAAATACAGAATTGAGAAGAGATGCTCATAAAACAAATTTGGGGGAGGAGAGACATCTAGGACCAGGGGAAGATAAGCATCTTTGTCAGGGAGTGCTGCACCATCTGGTGTAAAAATGCACTGCAGTTCTGCAACGGGACTTACTAGCCTGGGAACCTAAGCCATGCCTTGCAACATTGTTACAGGGGGGAAAGTGCTTTTCAAACCAGAGTTGTAAGTGAATTTGTAGTATGCAGTCAGCCCATGAATTTGATTGCCTATAAATCTGAGCTTCCCTGGGTAAGTACTGACTGAGCAGGATGAATTTTTGAGAGAGTATTGCTCTGTCTCTACCCTCCCCGCCCTCTTTCCCTCTCCCTTACTTTCCCCCTTCCCTTTCCTCCCTCCCTTCCTTAGCCTCTCGTCCCTCCCTATTCCTCTGACCACCCCTAACATTTACACTTCATGATATATTTAGGGAAGGAATAACAGCCAAACACTTAAGTGTTTTATTATTTAAGTAAATAATAAAATCAACTTCCTCCCTCCTTCCCTCCCTTCCTTCTTCCCTCCCTCCTTCCCTCCCTCCCTCCCACATTGCCTCTTTCTTAGTGACAGTTTTTGTACCTGTGTGGTGGAAATATTTTACTATACGGTCTTAATGCCCCTTTGCAGGTTTCAAATGTTAGTGTTCTTTGCATTACTTAAAAATATCTAGGCCAGTCTCTGGCACAGAGGTATTTAACATACTGGTTTTCACTCCTCTCACAGTGTTGATGCTTAAGTAAAACCAGTTAACTGTTATTTCCTTTCTAGTGCATATTTAGTTTTAAGTAGGGTTTTTTTGTCTTGTTCTTTGGGTTGTTTTTTTTTTCTGGTTCTTTGCAAATACTGCTGCTTTATAGTTATGATTAGCTGGAAAATTCCTAGAGGAGTTTAAATTTGACTTTTTGGTAAGCTTGCAGTTATCATCTCTGGTATTTCCTTGAGTATTTCCTTTTCCTATCAGTGTAAAGAAATAACTATTCTGTAGCTCTACAGAATTTCCAAAATAGTTACTGAAGTTAGCTTAGTATTTTTAAAATTGTTACTTCTCCCAGAATGCAGTTGCTTTAACTCTTTCCTTATGAACCAGTTTTAAAACCCATGGCTGTATATATATTGTGTGTTCCATATATCCATGTATGGATATGAGTGTATTTTGAAGTTAGTGGATGCTTTACCTATTAGGCTTTGTAGAAATAGTTCTCAAAAGTTACCAGCCTGCAGGTTATTTTATTATGGTGACTCCACAATATATTATGGAGTAAAGGTCAAAATGTTTGTACCAGGTAATTTTTACTATTTATATATGGAGTACCCCAAGTACTATATCATGTTCTGAGAAAACAAATTTAATCATTGAGGTGTTGAAAAAATATTGTGGGATCACAGAAGATGTGGTTAGGTTTCACCTAGCTTATTAAATATTTAGCTGATTTCAGCAAATGAGCATATCCACCAGATTTTATCTATATTGACTTAAATTGTTGGAATTCCTGGGATAAATAGTAGTAAAATACTCTTCTAAATATTTGTCTGTTATATACTTGAGTATGTTAGAATGGTGTAATTAGAAACAGTGCAGTTTTCATGAATGTATTTGTTAATGCAATGCTTAATGTCTTAGGATGCTTTTTATTAACTACCTAGAAACAAAGGTCTGCAGTAATATTACTAGTAAGCCTGCACCTTCTAAATAGAACCTTTCTTTTTTTTTTTTTAAATAAATTTATTTATTTATTTATGGCTGTGTTGGGTCTTCATTGCTGTGTGCAGGCTTTCTCTAGTTGTGGTGAGCGGGGGCTACTCTTCGTTGTGGTGCGTGGGCTTCTCATTGTGGTGCTTGTTGCAGAGCACGGGCTGTAGGCACACGGGCTTCAGTAGTTGTAGCATGCAGGCTCAGTAGTTGTGGCTCGCGGGCTCTAGAGTGCAGGCTCAGTAGTTGTGGCGCACGGGATTAGTTGCTCTGCGGCATGTGGGATCTTCCCAGACCAGGGCTCGAACCCGTGTCCCCTGCATTGGCAGGTGGATTCTTAACCACTGCGCCACCAGGGAAGTCCAGAACCTTTCTTTTTAAAGGCTAATATTATTGAACTCATGTTATCAGGCAACATTCAACACTATCCATGTTATAATTTCAACAATATAATGTGATTCACAATGATATTTTCATATCTTGCTTAAATCATTTAGGGGTTTTAGCAGTTATCTTTTTAGTTACATGTCCATTGAAAGTATGAAATAGAACCGTATTGTTCTTGGAAATTTTTTTTCATATATAAATCTCATTCTCCTTCCATTTTAGTCGTGAGATGGAGAATAAAGAAACTCTCAAGGGGTTGCACAAGATGGACGATCGCCCAGAAGAACGAATGATCAGGGAGAAACTGAAGGCAACCTGTATGCCAGCCTGGAAGCACGAATGGCTGGAAAGGAGAAACAGGAGAGGCCCTGTGGTGAGTGACTGTGGGTTACCTGCTAATAAGGAAGAAAGCATAGGAGGAAATGAAAAATTAAGCATAAATAAATCCTCTTGTAAGCTTTTTTTTCCTTCTTCATTTTATATGCAGTGGTTTTATTTGCCTTGATACTTTCTAGACAATTGAACAAAACATAGCTAAAACTATTCTCATTAAGCAACTTAAACTGTTCTAAGAACTAATCCCTTTGGTTGAGTGGGAGAGGTAATGCTTAAAGCAACACTGCCCTCTAATGTTAGTATCTAAAATCCTTTAATTAGAGATTTCCATTGTACTTAAAAAAGAAAAGCAATTTTTCCAATTTTATTTTGATGTTTTATCTCTAAGGTAGGATCTAAGGATCTTAATTCCAAATCTTCTAAAATCATGTATGACAGCATTTTAAAATGTATTATGTATTATCAACATTTAGTTGATAAAGCCTAAATGACTAAAATCTGTGTGGGTAAAAAATAGTCTTCATTTATGGCTTAAAGTAATAATAAAGAGAAGCTGATATATTGTCTGTTGTATTTGTATAATACTGCATAATAAAAAACTCACTGAGCTCATGCCTTAGTCTGATGTTCAAATTCACTTATTTTTTAATTTTTTAACTAATAAAAATATTGGCATTTTAATTTAGGTGGTAAAACCAATCCCTATTAAAGGAGATGGATCTGAAATTAATACCTTGGCAGCTGAGTCTCAAGGAGAGGGCCACGCAAGCGCTGCTTCCTCAGCTCCCAAAGGCCGACGCAGTCCTTCCCCTGGCAGCTCCCCATCAGGCCGCACAGTGAAATCTGAATCTCCAGGAGTAAGGAGGAAAAAAGTTTCCCCGGTGCCTGTAAGTTGATGACTTAGCAAATATGTTAAGTTTCTACAATCTTTAAACTTATTTATAACACGGAAAAGATTGGCTAGCCGTCTATTAGAGCAACAATTCCCAAAGTATGGCCCACAGACCCTTGCTTGGGGGAACCTGCCCTGAGATGCTTCCTGTGGATCCATTAGGTCAAAACTAATTTTGTAATAAAACTGAGATGTTATTTGCCTCTTTTACTGCATTAACATTTACAGTGGTGGGTAAAACTGCTGGTGAATTTGCCTGAATTAAAGCTATGACTGTAGAAACTGTATTCTTCACTTGGGTATTTGGCAAACATTTTCCTTAAGAAGAATTAAGTAAGACTCACTTCAAGGAAAACAACTGATATGTTTCTTCACTAGTGGTAAAATTTGAGATTTCAAGCAAAAATTAAGAGTTTTGGAAAACTCATATCCACCACTGTAAGCTTGAAAGCTTCCCAATACTTAGACTTTTCTATAGGCCAGTGATATTATCAAATGTGATTTTTTTTTTGTATATTGCACAATGAAATGTATGAACTTTTAGAAGATCTGCATAACTTAGTGAACCAGAATTTTCCATATGACCAGTGAATGATGAAACAAAATCATTCTTTAGTAAATGATCCATTCCAAGTATATAAAATAAACCATCTAGATTTAATGTAACAGTAGGAAAAGTTTGTTTATGTGGTTTCAGATTCCACATTACAGCCTCCTTTAAGGAAACCACTCCTTTGATGTAGTATCAAAGAAGAATATTCATCATTATTTGAAAAGGATTTTCCAAATACGTATCTGTGTGAGGCCAGATTTTCTTCATGTACTTTAACCAAAACACCATTATCACAGCAGATTGAATGCAGAAGCATAGATGAGAATGTAGGTGTCTTCTGTATTGAGCCAGACATCAAAGAGACTTATAAAAAGATAGGTGCTAACCCCTCTGAGAGAGACAGACAGACTTCCACTGGCAGAAAGCAAGTTAAACATTCTAACCTTGAAGAACAAATGAGTGAATGGCAAAATGACTGAGATATAGTGACCACAATGGGAGATTTGGTTTTCCTCACATCCGAGGTTGTTAAAGCATATAAATACTTCAAAAAGTAAATTTTAAGTAAAAATTTTTACAGTAAAGCCCAAAATTCTCAATAGTATTTATTGGCTTTATGTGGACACACCTTTAAATTAGCTGCTCAAAACAGGATCTTATTAGCTCAAGAATCTACAAATTGGGCAGGGCTCAGCAGGAGTGGCTTATGTCTGCTCCCCATGGCATCTGCAGAAGCTGGAATATCCAAGACTGCTTCTTCACTCACATATCTGGTGCTTCACCTCGAACAGTTGGGGGCTGTTGGCATCTCTTTCTTACAGTATGGAAATTGGGTTGCAACGAGTGTTTCAAGCTAGGAGAGCACAAGGAACAGATTCTCTCTCACAGCCCTCAGAAGGAACCAACCCTGCCAGCACCTTGATCTTGGACTTCAAGCCTCTGGAACTATGAGACAATAAATTTCTAAGTCCAAAAAAAAAAAATATATGATTCAAGAGGGCAAATCTCAGCGTGGAAGCTCTTATCAAGCCACCACTTGCATCATGTTTACTAATGCCTTATTACCCAAAGCCGGTTACATGCCCAAATCCAGAATCCACGTGGTAGAGGACTACAGAAGGGTGTAAATACTGGGAGGTGTCGTTCATGGGGGCCATTCGAAGTAAAAGTCTACCACAAGTAAATACAGAATTGTGTCTCCCCTCCCCCTACACCTGTTTTGGGATATGTGCTAGACAAAGTTACTTCCTCATTCTTTATAACAGCTACCTAACATTTCATTATCGGGATAAATCATGGCTTATTTGGTGAACTACATCCTAATGGACATTTATATTCCTTCTTAACTTCCATTACTAAAAACAATGGTGCGAAAATATTTTTTATGCATACATCATTTTGCACATCTTTGAGCATATCCATAGTCTGAATACTTAGCAAGTCCAATAGCAGATGCATGTGTACTTGTTTTTGGTTTTGTTTTACTTTTTAGTAATTGCCTGTTAAAAAATAATGGTTTTATTAAGATATAATTCATATAATGTACAATTCACCTGTTTAAATTGTACTGTTCATTGAGTTTTGGTATATTTACATAGTTGTAGCCATCACTACAATAAATTTTAAAACACTTTCACCACCCCAACAGGGAACCCCAGGCTAATTAGCAGTCTCTCCCCAGCCCTAGGCAACCACTAATCTACTTTCTGACTATATATAATTTGCCTATTCTGGACATTTTATATAAATGGAATCATATAATATGTATGGTCTTTTGTGACTGGTTTTTTGCAGTTCGCATCATGTTTTCAAGGTTCATCCGTGGTATAACTCCATTCATTTTTAATTGTAGAATAATATTCTATTGTATGGATATACATATTTTGTTTATTCACTTATCAGTTGATGGGCATTTTGTTTCCACTTCTGGCTATTATGAATAATGCTACTGTGAACATTTCTGTACACAGTTTTGTGTGGACATATCTTTTCATTTTTCTTGGGTATATACCTAGGAGTGGGATTGCTAGATCATATGTTTCACAAAGCAGCTACACCATTTTACATTCCCGCCAGCACTGTATGAGGCTTCCAATTGCTTCGTTTTCTCGCCAACTTTTATTACCTTTTAACTATTTAGTTAGGCATCAAAAAGAACTAGAATTTCCAGTGGGCACTGATGGAAAGACCAAGTTCTAGGGGAATCAGTGAAGTGGAGTGAGAGCGACATATATCACCCTCACCACAGGAGAGTTTTTATCAGCCTCCAGTGAGATGTCTTAATCTGGGAAGAGTCACTTGCCACTAGTTCTCTACAGAGTGTACCATGGGGGGAATTCCATGGAGCTGTTTGTAAATTACCAGTCACAAAAGAGCATTTAGTAATCCCTTAAGTGGAAACCAGGAAATTGGATGCTTAATTTTTATCACTAGAAACAAATCATTTTACCTGCTTATAAGGCGAATTTTCTGTGCTTTTTATTTTGATTTACATAATACTTTTCAAAGAAGTCAAGTACTTACATAGTAATTCGTAAAATTACCACATGGTTGTCTCTCTAGGCCAAAGATTTATTATTAGTTACAGGGATGACAGATTTTAGAAGTTTACTCGTAATGAGTATATCAAACAAATGCATTTGCAAAATACATTTTGTCCCATCATATTATATAGGCATTTTTTCAGAATATGAGAATGGTGTCGGCTATGACCTTTTTTAGGTAGCTTTTTTCTAATGGAGAAGTGAGCAATTTAGCTAATTTTTGTTTTTTTAAAGCATTTCTTAATTTTTTAAAAAATTTATTTATTTTATTTTTGGCCGCATTGGGTCTTTGTTGCTGTGTGTGGGTTTTCTCTAGTTGCGGCCAGCGGGAGTTACTCTTCTTTGTGGTGCGCAGGCCTCTCATTGTGGTGGCTTCTCTCATTGCGGAGCACAGGCTCTAGGCGTGTTGGCTTCAGTAGTTGTGGCACGTGGGCTCAGTAGTTGTGGCTCGCGAGCTCTAGAGCTCAGGCTCAGTAGTTGTGGTGCACGGGCTTAGTTGCTCTGCGGCATGTGGGATCTTCCCGGACCAGGGCTCGAACCCGTGTCCCCTGCATTGGCAGGTGGATTCTTAACCACTGTGCCACCAGGGGAGTCCCCTAACTTTTAAATGTTGTGAAGTTTCAGAGCGGGAGAATCACACCACCTCGAAGAGCCCCTTCACCAGATGGCTTCTCACCATACAGCCCTGAGGAAACAAACCGCCGTGTAAACAAAGTGATGCGGGCCAGGCTGTACTTACTGCAGCAAATAGGGCCCAACTCCTTCCTGATTGGAGGAGACAGCCCAGACAATAAATACCGGGTGTTTATTGGGCCTCAGGTAGGAATTGTCACCATTTTACTTTTTATTAGGATGTGGTACTAACTCTATGCACTGTAACATTCTTAAATTTAGATCAGTTGTGTAATTCTCTTTAGTAAACTAAAGAGAATTCAAATTATATTTTGGGAACTAATAAACACTTTTACTTAATGTGTTTATGAAGGGTTTTACTATGATTTAATATACTTCAGAATACAAATTTGGTCTTTTTAAGAAACCAAAAATAAGAGATTAATTCATGGAGATAGCTGTAGCCTTTTCTTGCGTATCCTTATATATCTTATTATATAAGGATAATGAAGAAAATTATAGAAAGTTTAGTATAATAAACTTGGAAATATTTAAAAGTGATCAACTTAGGAGTTCTAATAGAACACAGATTTATTAAACTGTGTTTGTGTTTTTTTTAAACTCTTTAGAACTGCAGCTGTGGGCGTGGAACATTTTGTATTCATCTACTATTTGTTATGCTCCGAGTGTTTCAGCTAGAACCTTCAGACCCAATGTTATGGAGGAAAACTTTAAAGAATTTTGAGGTAATTTTTAAATAAATGCTTTATAGTAAAATTGTCAACAGATTTTTATGATATTCCTGACATTTTTCCATGAGCTTTAAATTTAAATAGACAGTGGTCATTTTAAAGGTGTGAAGGTATGTAAGGATTACTTGATGTTTGTAAATAGTTCTCTTATAGTCTATTGACTAATTAGTTTTTTCTTCTAGACTAAAAAAAAGTAAACACTGACCTGCTGTAAAAATACTATCCTTAGTAAGCTATATGTATTCTTATTTTTGAAGCCCTTAAATTGGCTTTGTGAAAAACTTAGAAAATAAAAGGCAAATAATTCAATCTCTAGAACTCTTCATATGTATATTATGGCACAAATGTCATTGTTACTGTCTTTTTTCAATGTTAGGTTGAGAGTTTGTTCCAGAAATATCACAGTAGGCGTAGCTCAAGGATCAAAGCTCCATCTCGTAACACCATCCAGAAGTTTGTTTCACGCATGTCAAATTCTCATACATTGTCATCATCTAGCACTTCTACATCTAGTTCAGAAAACAGGTTAGTACTTTCTAAGGAATTAAAAGCATTAATCCAGTGTTACTTTTTAATTTTAGGGATAATTTTTATATATATACTTGTTAAGTTGCTCTAAAATGATATAATTATTGAATCTTGGCTTTCAAGGTAAAATCAAGGGTAAAAAATAGTAAAGGTCATCTAAGTATATATATTTGGATATTTTGTCCTGAAAACTACAGTGTTGAAAACGGCACCTTAAATATCAGAATATAATAAATGTCCATTTCACAAGAAAAATCAGGTGGCAGGTATAAAATAAGTGGCTACTGTTTATCAATCATTACTTTGTGCCAAACACCTTATATGTTGGTCTCATTAGGTAGGTTTTATCACTTTTGCAGATAAGGAACCTGAGGCACTATATAAAGAATATGTCTATAATTTTTTTGATATAAATAAATTATGTACAAGGCAAAGTGGTTATCCAGAATCACTTTCAAATATAGGATGTTTAAATTTCATGACATCACTACTTCTCTCATAGATACTCTCAGGGAATCCTCATTACAGCCTATTTTACATGTGAGAACATAAGCAGGCTCTTCTGAACAAAGAGACTAATAAGCTGTAATTAAGAGATACAGTAGCTGTTAATCATAGTTGTTAATTAAAATCTGCAGTGCTTCTCAAACTTTCCCATTGCTTAGTTGCTGATAAGAATAAACTCATGAAGGATCTGAGATGTAGCCCAATATGACAGGTGTGAAAAAATTAAGAGTATTATCATAAAAAGTCATGTCAGTTTTCTTTCTTTTCCAAGATTTCTTTATTGCTTTAATGAAAAAATGAGGTTCTTAAAAATCACTCCAGAAAGGAGTGCTGCTTCTCTTAGGAGGGCACCCCCTGTGTGTTCCCAGGAACCTCAGTCTGAGAAGCACTGGTGTAAGTGCTTTTAAGTCTCATTCTCATCCCATCAATCTTTTAAGTATTGTAACTACTTCAAAATTCATGAGGAATAGAAAGTGATGATATCAGGACAAGGGCATGATGAAGTAAAGAATTGAGAGAGAAGATTTTTCATCTATGGAAGAGATGAAAAATTGAGAGAGAAGATTTTTCATCTATGGAAGATTTTTCATCTATGGAAATGTTTGAATTTTATTATTTTATATTAAATGAATTGATTTTAGAATGAGAATTTTATGAGTTTTTTTGGACATTAGAGATTTTCCAGTTTACATGGTTCAGTGATAAATAAAGCCAGAAGAGGTCATTTGAACAAAGGCAGAACTGGAACCTGAGTATCCTGATTTCTAGTTCAGGGCTCTTTCTCTTACCTGTTATCTCTTCTAAATAAATGAAAAAAATAGCTTTACTTCTCAAGCTTCCTTACCCAAACTTCTAGAGCCTTTCTCCTTTTGATTGATATTTCTGTAGCTTTTTATTTTGGAAAAAAATAATAACTGCTTTAAACCAGGTGGCCAAAGTTAAAATAGAAAGTCTCTCTCTCTAAGATGAAAAAAAGTACCCTTTCAATATGGGCTGGCCATAATTTGGGGTTTTTATTGATTCATTTGAATTTTTTGTATCCAAGGGGGGAAACCAAAGAAGTTGTAATCTTCCTAAGATTATACTGTGTAGGTAAGTAGGTTAATGTTTCATGTAATCACAAATTTTTATGTCTAAAATAAATATTTTAAGACTAAAATTAATTAAAAAAATTATCTGGAGATCTTATTGCAGTATATTAATTTTAAATGGTATATAAGAAACAATGAAAAACAGAATTGGGACAGATTGAATATGCATATAAAAAATAATTAACAAAACCTTACCAACGAAATAAAAGCTGCAAACAGAAACCTATGGTCCAGGACATAAATTGGCAAAGGACGTGAAGAGAATTTCCACAAAAGAACAATTTCAGGGTGCTGACAAACATGAAAACTGTTCAGGCAACCTAATAACTAAGGAAATGCTCATTTAAAAAATATATATATATCAGATTTATTTACAGAATTAGTAGATCCTTTGTAATGCGACAGTTCAGTTCTTATAAGATGCTTTACTGTATGTAGTGGTATAGCCTTTCTGGAAAAAAATAAATGTGACTTTTTAAAACGTTTATAGTCATTGATCCAGTAAATGTATTTTTTTTTTAAGAAAAAAATTTTAATTTGAGAAATGTACAAGACTTACATATATGACTGTTTCTCACAGTACTATGGTGAAAAATTGGGAACAACTTAAATATCCAGCAAATGAATGGTTAAAATATACCCATATTATGAGTATTTCATGCAGCCATTAGAATTATGCTTTTGAAGAATACTGAGTGGCATGAAATAAATTCAGATTATAATACTGTCATGCATGAACCCATTTTTTATATATAAAAGGTATTATAGGTACATAAATATTGAAATGAATAAAAAAATTAATGGTTATTAATGGGTGGTATTATGACAGGTGACATTTTTATACTTTAAATACTTCGGGCTTTGAGGGTCATTGGGTCTCTGTCACAACTATTCAGCTCTGCCCTTGTAGCTGAAGTAGCCGTAGACAATATATGAATGAATTGGTGTGGCTGTGTTCCAATAAATCTTTACTTACAGAAGCTTGACTAATTTGATCCCCCTTTAGTTCGCTAATCCCTGTTCTCTACTCAAGTGATTTTACTTCTGAAGAAACTGCTAGAAAGAAAATCTGAAATGTCAAAAAAGAGGGCACAAAGAGGTTTCTAACGGTTTCTTAAAATGTGGAAACAACTCAAATGTCCAGCAATAAGTGGGTGCTTAAGAAGTTAGGATCTGTCTAATCAATGAAAAATTATGCCACCACTTGAAGAGTTTAATAAGTAGAATTTTTACGATAAATCTCTTAACATGAAATTGTACATGTATATAGATAAATGATCTGAATAATGTTTACAAAATATGTACTTGGAAAAAAGGTAGAAAATACCCCAGAATGGAATATTTTTAAGTCAGAAAAGCATTTAAGAAATAAGTTGCACTTACAATTTGACTAAATTGTGGAACTTTATTTTTCCTGTATTTAAGTCTTTTGAATAAGCTAATTTTGGTGTAATTATTTGAAAAATTATTTGATCTTGGGTCATCTTTGCCATTAATATTTTTATTTTAGATTGTTGTGTAAATCATTTCTGCAGTGTTTCGTTAATTTTTGTCATTAATACATGCATATTTTAATAGCTTTTCCCGCCTCCTCATAGCTCCATAATTATGAAAAGAGATAGACAGGATAGATAAATGGGAGGGAGAGAGACTAGTAAGTGTGCTTCAGCTCAGGAATCACACATCGTGACATTGATGACATATTTGTTCAGCTTTCAGGGAAGTTTTTTGGGGAACTGTTATTTGCTGTCAGTCACTCAGACCTGTTTTTCAGGAATTATAGCTTAAGATAGTAGAAGTGTAATATTGAGCCCAGGGGAAAGCCTGAGCTTAGTAGAAGCACGAATTTGTAGGGATAAGTAGGTTATGGGATCTTCTCCTCAGGTTAAAGCCAAATGATAGATTTGCCACGAACTGTTCTGTGATCTTGGGCAGCTTACTTATAATACCCCAGAATCTTGTCTTTATGTTGTAATGGAAATATTGTTATTTTATTTTTTTTCTTTTTCTAACATCTTTATTGGGGTATAATTGCTTTACAATGGTGTGTTAGTTTCTGCTTTATAACAAAGTGAATCAGTTATACATATACATATGTTCCCATATCTCTTCCCTCTTGCGTCTCCCTCCCTCCCACCCTCCCTATCCCACCCCTCCAGGCGATCACAAAGCACGGAGCTGATCTCCCTGTGCTATGCAGCTGCCTCCTGCTAGCTATCTACCTTACGTTTGGTAGTGTATATATGTCCATGCCTCTCTCTCGCTTTGTCACAGCTTACCCTTCCCCCTCCCCATATCCTCAAGTCCATTCTCTAGTAGGTCTGTGTCTTTATTCCTGTCTTACCCCTACGTTCTTCATGACCTTTTTTTTCCTTAAATTCCATATATATGTGTTAGCATACGGTATTTGTCTTTCTCTTTCTGACTTACTTCACTCTGTATGACAGACTCTAGGTCTATCCACTTCATTACAAACAGCTCAATTTCATTTCTTTTTATGGCTGAGTAATATTCTATTGTGTATATGTGCCACATCTTTATCCATTCATCTGATGATGGGCACATAGGTTGTTTCCATCTCTGGGCTATTGTAAATAGAGCTGCAATGAACATTTTGGAACATGACTCTTTTTTTTTTTTTTTTTTTTTTAACATCTTTATTGGGGTATAATTGCTTTACAATGGTGTGTTAGTTTCTGCTTTTAACAAAGTGAATCAGTCATACATAAACATATGTTCCCATATGTCTTCCCTGTTGCGTCTGCCTCCCTCCCACCCTCCCCATCCCACCCCTCCAGGCTGTCACAATGCACCGAGCCAATATCCCTGTGCCATGCGGCTGCTTCCCACTAGCTATCTACCTTACTGCGTTTGTTACTGTGTATATGCCCATGACTCTCTCTCGCCCTGTCACAGCTCACCCTTCCCCCTCCCCATAACCTCAAGTCTGTTCTCTAAGAGGTCTGCGTCTTTATTCCTGCTTTACCCCTAGGTTCTTCATGACATTTTTTTCTTAAATTCCATATATATGTGTTAGCATACGGTATTTGTCTTTTTCTTTCTGACTTACTTCACTCTGTATGACAGACTCTAGGTCTATCCACCTCATTACAAATAGCTCAATTTCGTTTCTTTTTATGGCTGAGTAATATTCCATTGTATATATGTGCCACATCTTCTTTATCCATTCATCCGATGATGGGCACTTAGGTTGTTTCCATCTCCGGGCTATTGTAAATAGAGCTGCAATGAACATTTTGGTACATGACTCTTTTTGAATTTTGGTTTTCTCAGGGTATATGCCCAGTAGTGGGATTGCTGGGTCATATGGTAGTTCTATTTGTAGTTTTTTAAGGAACCTCCATACTGTTCTCCATAGTGGCTGTACCAATTCACATTCCCACCAGCAGTGCAAGAGTGTTCCCTTTTCTCCACACCCTCTCCAGCATTTATTGTTTCTAGATTTTTTGATGATGGCCATTCTGACTGGTGTGAGATGATATCTCATTGTAGTTTTGATTTGCATTTCTCTAATGATTAATGCTGTTGAGCATTCTTTCATGTGTTTGTTGGCAGTCTCTATATCTTCTTTGGAGAAATGTCTGTTTAGGTCTTCTGCCCATTTTTGGATTGGGTTGTTTGTTTTTTTGTTATTGAGCTGCATGAGCTGCTTGTAAATTTTGGAAATTAATCCTTTGTCAGTTGCTTCATTTGCAAATATTTTCTCCCATTCCGAGGGTTGTCTTTTGGTCTTGTTTATGGTTTCCTTTGCTGTGCAAAAGCTTTGAAGTTTCATTAGGTCCCATTTGTTTATTTTTGTTTTTATTTCCATTTCTCTAGGAGGTGGGTCAAAAAGGATCTTGCTGTGATTTATGTCATAGAGTGTTCTGCCTATGTTTTCCTCTAAGAGTTTGATAGTTTCTGGCCTTACATTTAGGTCTTTAATCCATTTTGAGCTTATTTTTGTGTATGGTGTTAGGGAGTGATCTAATCTCATACTTTACATGTACCTGTGCCCAGGTACCTTTACATGTACCTTTGCCCAGCACCACTTATTGAAGAGGCTGTCCTTTCTCCACTGTACATTCCTGCCTCCTTTATCAAAGATAAGGTGACCATTTGTGCGTGGGTTTATCTCTGCGCTTTCTATCCTGTTACACTGATCTTTCTGTTTTTGTGCCAGTACCATACTGTCTTGATTACTGTAGCTTTGTAGTATAGTCTGAAGTCAGGGAGCCTGAGTCCTCCAGCTCTGTTTTTCGTTCTCAAGATTGCTTTGGCTATTTGGGGTCTTTTGTGTTTCCATACAAATTGTGAAATTTTTTGTTCTAGTTCTGTGAAAAATGCCAGTGGTAGTTTGATAGGGATTGCATTGAATCTGTAGATTGCTTTGGGTAGTGGAGTCATTTTCACAATGTTGATTCTTCCAATCCAAGAACATGGTATATCTCTCCATCTATTTGTATCATGTTTAATTTCTTTCATCAGTGTCTTATAATTTTCTGCATACAGGTCTTTTGTCTCCTTAGGTAGGTTTATTCCTAGATATTTTATTCTTTTTGTTACAGTGGTAAGTGGGAGGGTTTTCTTGATTTCACTTTCAGATTTTTCATCATTAGTGTATAGGAATGCCAGAGATTTCTGTGCATTAATTTTGTATCCTGCAACTTTACCAAATTCATTGATTAGCTCTAGTGGTTTTCTGGTAGCATCTTTAGGATTCTCTATGTATAGTATCATGTCATCTGCAAACAGTGACAGCTTTACTTCTTCTTTTCTGACTTGGATTCCTTTTATTTCCTTTTCTTCTCTGATTGCTGTGGCTAATACTTCCAAAAGTATGTTGAATAAGAGTGGTGAGAGTGGGCAGCCTTGTCTTGTTCCTGATCTTAGTGGAAATGCTTTCAGTGTTTCACCATTGAGGATGATGTTGGCTGTGGGTTTGTCATATATGGCCTTTATTATGTTGCGGAAAGTTCCCGCTATGCCTACTTTCAGCAGGGTTTTTATCATAAATGGGTGTTGAATTTTGTCAAAAGCTTTCTCTGCATCTATTGAGATGATCATATGGTCTTTTATCTCCTTCAATTTGTTAATATGGTTTATCACATTGACTGATTTGTGTGTATTGAAGAATCCTTTCATTCCTGGAATAAACCCCACTTGATCATGGTGTATGATCCTTTTAATGTGCTGTTGGATTCTGTTTGCTAGTATTTTGTTAAGGATTTTTGCATCTTTGTTCATCAGTGATATTGGCCTATAGTTTTCTTTCTTTGTGACATCCTTGTTTGGTTTTGGTATCAAGGTGATGGTGGCCTCATAGAATGAATTTGGGAGTGTTCCTCCCTCTGCTATATTTTGGAAGAGTTTGAGAAGGATAGGTGTTAGCTCTTCTCTAAATGTTTGATAGAATTCTCCTGTGAAGCCATCTGGTCCTGGGCTTTGCTTGTTGGAAGATTTCAATTTCAGTGCTTGTGATTGGTCTGTTCATATTTTCTATTTCTTCCTGATTCAGTCTTGGCAGATGGTGCATTTCTAAGAATTTGTCCATTTCTTCCAGGTTGTCCATTTTATTGGCATAGAGTTGCTTGTAGTAATCTCTCATGATCTTTTGTATTTCTGCAGTGTCAGTTGTTACTTCTCCTTTTTCATTTCTAATTCTATTGCTTTGAGTCTTCTCCCTTTTTTTCTTGATGAGTCTGGCTAATGGTTTATCTATTTTGTTTATCTTCTCAAAGAACCAGCTTTTAGTTTTATTGGTCTTTGCTATCATTTCCTTCGTTTCTTTTTCATTTATTTCTGATCTGATTTTTATGATTTCTTTCCTTCTGCTAACTTTGGGGTTTTTTTGTTCTTCTTTCTCTAATTGCTTTAGGTGCAAGGTTAGGTTGTTTATTCGAGATGTTTCCTGTTTCTTAAGCTTGTATTGCTATAAACTTCCTTCTTAGAACTGCTTTTGCTGCATCCCATAGGTTTTGGGTCGTTGTGTCTCCATTGTCATTTGTTTCTAGGTATTTTTTGATTTCCTCTTTGATTTCTTCAGTGATCACTTCGTTATTAAGTAGTGTATTGTTTAGCCTCCATGTGTTTGTATTTTTTACAGATCTTTTCCTGTAATTGATATCTAGTCTCATGGCGTTGTGGTTGGAAAAGATACTTGATACAATTTCAATTTTCTTAAATTTACCAAGGCTTGATTTGTGACCCAAGATATGATCTGTCCTGGAGAATGTTCCATGAGCACTTGAGAAAAATGTGTATTCTGTTGTTTTTGGATGGAGTGTCCTATAAATATCAATTAAGTCCATCTTGTTTAATGTATCATTTAAAGCTTGTGTTTCCTTATTTATTTTCATTTTGGATGATCTGTCCATGGGTGAAAGTGGGGTGTTAAAGTCCCCTACTATGAATGTGTTACTGTCGATTTCCCCTTTTATGGCTGTTAGTATTTGCCTTATGTATTGAGGTGCTCCTATGTTGGGTGCATAAATATTTACAACTGTTATATCTTCTTCTTGGATTGATCCCTTGATCATTATGTAGTGTCCTTCTTTGTCTCTTCTAATAGTCTTTATTTTAAAGTCTATTTTGTCTGATATGAGAATTGCTACTCCAGCTTTCTTTTCGTTTCCATTTGCATGGAATATCTTTTTCCATCCCCTTACTTTCAGTCTGTATGTGTCTCTAGGTCTGAAGTGGGTCTCTTGTAGACAGCATATATATGGAAATATTGTTATTGATTTTACAAGCTGTTCATCACATCATGAAGGTTCAAACAAAAATCTGTAAAATAGAAACAAACCTCCTCCCACTCCAGTCTCGGCTGCACACAAAATGACTACTGTTAACAGTTTTTAATACATCTTTTAAAATTATATAAAGCAAGGAATATAAAACTCTTCGCTGCATTCTGGGTATGCAGACACACACACACCCCAATACTTCTCTCATCTTTCCTATTGTTAAGCAATATAGTCATGATGTATATTTTGATCTGCAACTTGCTTTTTAAATTAAAAAAAAATTTTTACTTTATATATCAAGAACATTTTCCTCAATACAAAAAATATACACTACTTCAGCTATATAAGATTGTATGGATGTGACACAATATATTGTGCCATTGCCATAATTAATGGACATTTAGTACACCTAATTTTTTGTTGGCCTATTAAATGCAATAAATTTTATATTTTTTGTTTACTTAATATATTTCTGAAGGATAGAATTCTAGAAAATAGGTTTTTTTAGGTCATGGATATATACATTTAGTATTTTAAGAAATACTAGCAAATTCCTTTCTAAAAATTTCAGGGTTTTTTTTTTATTCCCACCATTAGTGTATATGAGAGCCTGTTTTCCTATGCCGTTATCAACCTACTTAATTTTTGTCAATCAGATTATCCCATTCCCCCCGCAAAGACAAATAAAATAAGATAGAGCTTTATTAATTTAACATGTTATTTTGTACTTCTGTTTTCACATTTATTGGCTATTGGTCTTTTTTATTTCAACTGCCTTTTTATCTTCTTTGCTTGTTTCACTGTTGAGTTGTTAATATTTTTCTTACTGATTTTATATTCACTTTGTATATAATAGGAATAGTCAAATATATACAGTATAATTCAGATACACATAATAAAGTTACAATTTTGCCATAAATGGAACCATTCTATACAAGTTTGAATTCTGTAAGGTTATCTGCTTTTTTTCACCATATGGTATATTATGGATATTTTTCTTTGTCATCATTTATGGATCTCTGATCCTTTTCAAAGGCTTCATAGTGTCTGGGTGTACCATTTTTTTAACCTTCTTTTGATGTTCCTTTGGTTGAATTTTTTCCTTATGCTAAATAGTTCTGCAGTGAACATTCTCACACATATATCTTTATTATGTCTCTTTATTTCCTAGAAGTCTAGTTGAAAGGTTGTGTGCATTAAAAATGTGACATACTTGTTTCTAGGAAAGTTGGACTATACATGCACCAAAATTGTCTGAGATGGGTCTTCATACTTAAGGATGTGGAATAGATGAGTTCTACAGTCCTTCTAATACTTGAAATCTTGAAACTGTTGGCATGTAGTATGTTTGTACATAGTCAAATCTTATAGCAGTTTGTTTATTCAAAAGGTACAATAACAGAATTTGGGGGATACATATCTCTCTATGGTTGTAGTTCATATATTGAATTATATTCATAGCAAGGAAAGGTTAAACCATATCCACAACCTATAAATACGTGGTGGTATGAGTCTGATTCAAAATTACTGTATATTAATAAGAGAAATATTTCTCAAATAGTTCATATACAAGACGCTCCTAAACAAGAATTTCTAATTAATTTTTTCATAGTCTAAAGAAGCCACAGTTGTTTTTAGCATATGGCATTAATTCTGTTCTTTTGTGGTTAATGCTTTTGTTTCCCCTTCTTTATAGTATAAAAGATGAAGAGGAACAGATGTGTCCTATTTGCTTGTTGGGCATGCTTGATGAAGAAAGTCTTACAGTGTGTGAAGATGGCTGCAGGAACAAGCTGCACCACCATTGCATGTCAATTTGTATGTGGCTCTTTTTCTCAGTGTGCTTACTCAACATGGTTACTCTATCAGCTAACTATATTATTTAGGATTTTAACGTGGCCTTCAGCGAGACTGGTGAGAGAAGAAAAGAAGTATAGGCCCTGTAAGAAGTTTTCAACAAGTAGGAGTTTAGGTTCTCTTAGGGATGAGCAAAGAAATGTTATAAAGTGTGATGCGTGGTAATGGAAGGCGTGCACAGAATTAGAAACAGTTCTGATCTGGAAGGTGCACATGGAGGGAAGGAGGTGGAAGAAGGTCTGGGCAGGCCTTCCAGAGAGGGTAACGCCAAAGCAAGTTTTGGAATAACATTACCAGGTTATCAAGTGGGCAGAATGTTTTGAAAAACAGTAAACAAAGTACATGTTATATATAGCATGTTTAATAAAATAGCATTTGCAACAATTACAAGCATCAGAATAATTTAACCTTCCGTGTTTGCCTGCGTTTAGGTAAACATATAACGTTTTGAGGTTCCTTCCATATAAATCCTATACTAGCCATTGTGAACAATTATTACATAAATACTTAATGGTAAACGTTTATACTTTTCTAAGTTTTTTTCCATAATTTTTCAGGGGCAGAAGAATGTAGAAGAAACAGAGAACCTTTAATATGTCCCCTTTGTAGGTCTAAGTGGAGATCCCATGATTTCTACAGGTAACAATTATGACTTAATGATTTGGGTATGTTTAATAAAGAATAAAAATGCTCTCAAGGTGTTATCTAAATCTGTTAATTATTTTTAGCAAGCTTTGTTAATTTTTCATTTAGCCACGAGTTGTCAAGCCCTGTGGATTCCCCTTCTTCCCTGCGAGCTGCACAGCAGCAAACCACACAGCAGCATCCCTTGGCTGGATCACAACGAAGGAATCAAGAGAGCAATTTTAATCTTACTCATTATGGAACTCAGCAGATCCCTCCTGCTTATAAAGATTTAGCTGAACCATGGATTCAGGTAAGTAGTTCTGATTCTTCATTTCTCAAAGAAACATTTATAGACTAATTAATGTAGTTGTCGCCCCAGTTGTTTATAATTTAAGAAAGTACTTTTGCTTGCCTCCATCATGACTCGTATTCCATTGAAAATTTTAATTTTACCTTTGATGTTAATAATATGCCACTTATTATAGAGCTTAAACTTCAAATTTTCTTTGTAATCTCACCTCCCATCTCTAGAAACATCTTTCTAAACTAACAGACATGAAAGGTTATTCAAGGATAGACACTGGAACCGTTTAATGCTAAGTTGCTCCAATGTTTAATCCTGCCAAGAATTTGTCATTTTCTTATTTGTTGCTATTTAAACTCAGTTTCTCCTATTCATATTCTCATGGCATATGTTAGGTACTCAGTAATTGCTGAGTGGATGAGTAAGAAAAGAATGTGGTATTTACCTTGTATTAGTAATTTTTATTTGTAAGGACAGTTTCCATTCCTTTACTTTCTCTTCTGCTTAAATACTTTTTCATCCTTAGTTAATCAGAATTTCGGTTGGTTGGTTGGATTCTAATGATTTTCTTTGTTGTTATCTGCTTAGTCCATATGTAGAATCCAAAAGCAGACAACATCTCCAGATTATAGTGAAGTAAAATGTTTTTGATAATCTGGTAAATTCTATTAAATTCGTTAACAGACACAATAACTCATTAAGCTTATACATCAGAAGGATTTATCTCCTTTTTCTTTTTGTGACCATTATAGTCCTGCAGCTTTTGAATTCTTTTCTTAGCATGTTAACTAACAGCCTAATAGGAATCTAATAAAATTTACAAACTTAATAAATATATTATTTATTTTATCTAGTTCATTAATGGTATTTAACATAGGCCCTCACCTGCCCCTTCATGAGTCCTCAAGAAAACTCTCAATTTGATACTGAGCTATTGGATGCCATTTTTTCAAGGCAGTGGTTCAGGTTTGTTTTGCTTAAGCTTTAGGTTGGCCTAGGCTATATATTCCTAGTTTTTTAAATTAGGAATATCATATAAGACATAATTGAGACTTATTGATATGCTGTTTAACAGTGCCAGGCATACAACAAATTCACTATACTCTAATTGATTTATTCTCCTTTACTATCACTTTAAAACAGAACACATAAAGTCATGATTTATTTTCCCCAAAAATGTGTTTATTCATCCCTAATATTTAGAACTTTTTCAAATGATACATTATCTTAGATATTAAGTTTACTTTTGGCTAACTGGTCCATAATGTCAAGACCATGCACCCTTTCTTTTCTTTAGGGATTCTCTGGCTTTGCAGATGTGATAATGATGACTATAATCACATGCACTTTAAGTATTTCATTATCCTTTGCTGATTTGAACACAGTGTTTTTCTTTAGTCTTGATTTTTCCACTCCATTCATTATATTTTTTCTAGTTAACCAAATAAGAGCCTTTGACTTACTCTATCATTGGTAGGAGAAATACTCTTATCTCTAGAACACCTGCCCCAGTGCCTTTCTTGATTTGGCTTTTTTTAATCTTCAGTTTTTTTTCTGTAAACTACCTTAACACAAATACAAATTTGAGGTTCTTCACAGATATGTTTATTTTGTTTTGTGGTAAGCGCCGGAGTACAGAAATGCATATATATCCATCTAATTACTTAATGGTGTTCACTCTTAGTTTTACTTGAGCTAATAAATGTTAAGGAGTTTTGCTAATTACCAGTTAAACTTGAGTATGTCCTTACGGACACAGTTAAAAATTGTATAGTATGGTGAAGACTTAAGAAATGTCCAATTTTCCTTTAGTAACCAAAAATCATACTTAATTCAAAACACTTCAGTTTTTCTTCACATTGAATTCATTTTGTTTGTCTGATTATAGGTATTTGGAATGGAACTCGTTGGCTGCTTATTTTCTAGAAACTGGAATGTAAGAGAGATGGCTCTCAGACGTCTTTCCCATGATGTTAGTGGGGCTCTGCTGTTGGCAAATGGGGAGAGCACTGGAAATTCCGGGAGCAACGGCGGGAGCAGCCCAAGTGCTGGAGCTGCCAGTGGGTCTTCCCAGACCAGTGTCTCAGGAGATGTGGTGGAGGCATGCTGCAACGTTTTGTCAATGGTCTGTGCTGACCCTGTCTACAAAGTGTACGTTGCTGCTTTAGTAAGTAGCTTTATTCTACAACCATAGCGTTATGGGTTTCTTGGGTTTTTTTTTTTTTTGACAGTTGGCAGATATCATTTTTAAGATTCAGTAAAACTACTTTACCTAATTTAATTTTGGAAAATCCAAAATTTTTTTTTATTCCATAATCCCAGGAAATTGCAGTCTTCCATTTAATCTCTTCACTTGGATTTTACTCGTTTTAACCTGGTCAAGATTTCTTATATGCTGTTTACTTTTCTCTACTCTAAAGTAGCAATAGTAGGACTTCCCTCATGGCGCAGTGGTTAAGAATCACCTACCAATGCAGGGGACACGGGTTCGATCCCTGGGCCGGGAAGATCCCACATGCCACAGAACAGCTAAGCCCTCGAGCCACAACTGCTGAGCCTACATGCCACAACTACTGAGCCTGAGTGTCTAGAGCCTGTGCCCTGCAAGAAGAGAAGCCACTGCAGTGAAGCCCCTGCTCGCCACAACTAGAGAAAGCCCACGCACAGCAATGAAGACCCAACACAGCCAAAAAAAAGCAATAGCTTGCTATTCATACCTTCACGTTTGCCTTACATTATACATGACCAAATTAAAGATCCTTTATGGGATAGCAAAGTAACCAGAGTTACTTTGATTTTTTTAAATTTGATATTAGACATTTATTTTTTATTAATTTGATATTAGACCTTAAAAAGAACTGATTTGGTGGACTTCCCTGGTGGTCCAGTGGTAAAGAATCTGCCTTGCAGTGCAGGGGACACAGGTTTGATCCCTGGTCAGGGAACTAAGATTCCACGTGCTGTGGGACAACTAAGCCTGCATGCCACAACTACTGAGCTCACAGGCCTCAACAAGAGAGCCCATGTGCTGCAAACTACAGCTGACACACCCTGGAGCCCGCGAACCACAGCTAGAGAGAGAAAACCCACATGCCACAACTAGAGAGAAACCCGAGCACTGCAACGAAAGATCCCACGTGCCTCAACGAAAGATCCCGCGCGCCGCAACTACGACCTGACACAGCCAAAAATAAAATAAATAAATATAAAAAAAAGAACTGATTTTTAATGAACGTTGTATGGAAATTCAGAAACCTTTTCACAAAAGAGGATTCCATGACATAGACTACTGAGTTGTTTTTCTAGTTTAACCTGTTAGAAGTTGTCTTTCATGAGTGAGATGGAATGACAAGGAGGCTGTTCTGTTTGTAATTTTGTATGCTAAAATTTGACTTTCTCCATTACGAGTATATATATCTTTACAACAGGGTTTCTCAACCTCAGCACTTACTGACATTGACACATAATTATCTGTTGGGGGCAGGGGTGCTGTCTTATGCATTATAGGACGTTTAGTAGCATCCTTGGACTATACCCACTAGATACCAATAGCCACCCTATCCTCCCCTTAGTCATAACAACCAACAATGTCTCCAGGCATTGCTGAGTGTCCCCTGAGGGCCAAAACTGCCCCCAGTTCAGGACCACTGCTTTATTTATTTATTTATTTTTACAGCAGGTTCTTACTAGTCATCAATTTTATAATTTTATCCACATCAGTGTAAACATGTCAATCACAATCTCCCAATTCATCCCACCACCACCACCACCCCGCCCCCCTGCCACTTTCCACCCTTGGTGTCCATATATTTCTTCTCTATATCTGTGTCTCAATTTCTGCCCTGCAAACCGGGATCTGTACCATTTTTCTAGATTCCACATATATACGATAATATATGGTATTTGTTTTTCTCTTTCTGACTTCACTCTGTATGACAGTCTCTAGATTCATCCACATCTCTACAAATGACCCAATTTTGTTCCTTTTTATGGCTGAGTAATATTCCATTGTGCATATGTACCACATCTTCTTTATCCATTCGTCTGTCAATGCGCATTTAGGTTGCTTCCATGACCTGGCTATTGTAAACAGTGCTGCAGTGAACATTGGGGTGCATGTGTCTTTTTGAATTAATGGTTTTATCTGGGTATATGCCCAGTAGTAGGATTGCTGGGTCACATGGTAATTCTGTATTTGTTCTTTAAGGAACCTCCATACTGTTCTCCATAGTGGCTGTATCAATTGACATTCCCACCAGCAGTGCAAGAGGGTTCCCTTTTCTACACACCCTCTCCAGCATTTGTTGTTTGTAGATTTTCTGATGATGCCCCTTCTAACTGGTGTGAGATGATACCTCATTGTAGTTTTGATTTGCATTTCTCTAATAATTAGTGATGTTGAGCAGCTTTTCATGTGCTTCTTGGCCATCTGTATGTCTTCTTTGGAGAAATGTCTATTTAGGTTTTCTGCCCACTTGTTGATTGGGTTGTTTCTTTTTATAATATTGAGCTGCATGAGCTGTTTATATATTTTCGAGATTAATCCTTTGTCCATTGATTCATTTGCAAATATTTTCTCTCATTCTTGAGGGTTGTCTTTTCGTCTTTGTAGTTTCTTTTGCTTTGCAAAATCTTTTAAGTTTCAGTAGGTCCCATTTGTTTATTATTTTTTTTTATTTCCATTACTCTAGGAGGCGGATCAAAAAAGATCTTGCTGTGACTTATGTCAGAGTGTTCTTCCTACGTTTTCCGCTGAGAGTTTTATAGTGTCCAGTCTTACATTTAGGTGTCTAATCCATTTTGAGTTTATTTTTGTGTATGGTGTTAAGGAGTGTTCTAATTTCTTTCTTTTACGTGTAGCTGTCCAGTTTACCCAGCACCACTTATTGAAGAGACTGTCTTTTCTCCATTGTATATCCTTGCCTCCTTTCTCATAGATTAGTTGACCATAGGTGCGTGGGTTTATCTCTGGGCTTTCTATCCTGTTCCATTGATCTGTATCTCTTTTTCTGCCAGTACCATACTGTCTTGATTATTGTAGCTTTGTAGTATAGTCTGAAGGCAGGGAGTCTGATTCCTCCAGCTCCATTTTTTTCCCTCAAGACTGCTTTGGCTATTCGGGATCTTTTGTGTCTCCATACAAATTTTACGATTTTTTGTTCTAGTTCTGAAAAAAATGCCATTGGTAATTTGATAGGGATTGTATTGAATCTGTAGATTGCTTTGGGTAGTACAGTCGTTTTCACCATATTGATTCTTCCAATCCAAGAACATGGTATATCTCTCCATCTGTTTGTATGATCTTTAATTTCTTTCAACAGTGTCTTACAGTTTTCTGCATACAGGTCCTTTGTCTCCCTAGGTAGGTTTATTCCTAGGTATTTTATTCTTTTTGTTGCAGTGGTAGATGGGAGTGTTTCCTTAATTTCTCTTTCAGATTTTTCCTCATTAGTGTAAGATTTCTGTGCATTAATTTTGTATCCTGCAACTTTACCAGATTCATTGATTAGCTCTAGTAGTTTTCTGGTGGCATCTTTAGGATTCTCTATGTATAGTATCATGTCATCTGCAAACAGTGACAGTTTTACTTCTTCTTTTCCAATTTGTATTCCTTTTATTTCTTTTTCTTCTCTGATTGCCACAACTATGACTTCCAAAACTATGTTGAATAATAGTGGTGAGAGTGGACATCCTTGTCTTGTTCCTGATCTTAGAGGAAATGCTTTCAGGTTTTCACCATTGAGAATGATGTTTGCTGTGGGTTTGTCGTATGTGCCCTTTATTATATTGAGGTAGGTTCCCTCTATGCCCACTTTCTGGAGAGTTTTTTATTATAAATTGGTGTTGAATTTTGTCAAAAGCTTTTTCTGCATCTATTGAGATGATCATATGGTTTTTATTCTTCAATTTGTTAATGGTGTATCACATGATTGATTTTCATATATTGAAGAATCCTTGCATCCCTGGGATAAATCCCACTTGATCATGGTGTATGATCCTTTTAATGTGTTGTTGGATTCTGTTTGCTAGTATTTTGTTGAGGATTTTTGCATCTATATTCATCAGTGATATTGGTCTATAATTTTCTTTTTTTCTAGTGTCTTTGTCTGGTTTTGGTATCAGGGTGATGGTGGCCTCATAGAATGAGTTTGGGAGTGCTCCTTCCTCTGCAGTTTTTTGGAAGAGTTTGAGAAGGATGGGTGTTAGCTCTTCTCTAAATGTTTGGTAGAATTCAGCTGTGAAGCCATCTGGTCCTGGACTTCTGTTTGTTGGAAGATTTTTAATCACAGTTTCAATTTCATTACTTGTGATTGGTCTGTTCATATTTTCTATTTCTTCCTGGTTCAGTCTTGGAAGGTTATATCTCTCTAAGAATTTGTCCATTTCTTCCAGGTTGTCCATTTTATTGGCATAGAGTTGCTTGTAGTAGTCTCATAGGATGCTTTGTATTTCTGCAGTGTCTGTTGTAACTTCTCCTTTTTCATTTCTAATTTTATTGATTTGAGTCCTCTCCCTTTTTTTCTTAATGAGTCTGGCTAATGGTTTATCAATTTTGTTTATCTTCCCAAAGAACCAGCTTTTAGTTTTATTGATCTTTGCTGTTATTTTCTTTGTTTCTATTTCATTTATTTTTTCTCTGATCTTTATGATTTCCTTCCTTCTGCTAACTTTGGGTTTTGTTTGTTCTTCTTTCTCTAGTTCCTTTAGGTGTAAGGTTAGATTGTTTGAGATTTTTCTTGTTTCTTGAGGTAGGCTGGTATTGCTATAAACTTTCCTCTTAGAACAGCTTTCGCTGCATCCCATACGTTTTGGATCGTCATGTTTTCATTGTCATTTGTCTCTACGTATTTTTTGATTTCCTCTTTGATTTCTTCAGTGATCTCTTGGTTATTTAGTAACGTATTATTTAGCCTCCACGTGTTTGTGTTTTTTATGTTTTTTTCCCCTGTAATTGATTTCTAATCTCATAGTGTTGTGTTCAGAAAATATGCTTGATATGATTTCAGTTTTCTTAAATTTACTGAGGCTGATTTGTGATCTATCCTAGAGAATGTTCTGTGTGCACTTGAGAAGAAAGTGTAATCTGCTGTTTTGGGATGGAATGTCCTATAAATATCAATTAAATCTATCTGGTCTATTGTGTCATTTAAAGCTTGTGTTTCCTTAGGAATTTTCTGTTTGGATGATCTGTCCTTTGGTGTAAGTGAGGTGTTAAAGTTCCCTACTATTACTGTGTTACTGTTGATTTCCTCTTTTATAGCAGTTAGCAGTTGCCTTATGTATTGAGGTACTCCTATGTTGGGAGCATATATATTTATAATTGTTATATCTTCTTCTTGGATTGATTCCTTGATGATTATGTAGTCCTTCCTTGTCTCTTGTAACATTCTTTATTTTAAAGTCTACTTTATCTCATACGAGTATTGCTACTTCAGCTTTCTTTTGATTTCCATTTGCATGGAATATCTTTTTCCATCCCCTTACTTTCAGTCTGTATGTGTCCCTAGGTCTGAAGTGGGTCTCTTGTAGACAGCATATATATGGGTCTTGTTTTTTGTATCCATTCAGCGAGCCTGTGTCTTTTGGTTGGAGCATTTAATTCATTCACGTTTAAGGTAATTATCGATATGTATGTTCCTATGACCATTTTCTTAATTGTTTTGGGCTTGTTTTGTAGGTCCTTTTCTTCTCTTGTGTCTCCCACTTAGAGAAGTTCCTTTAGCATTTGTTGTAAAGCTGGTTTGGTGGTGCTGAATTCTCTTAGCTTTTGCTTGTCTGTAAAGCTTTTGATTTCTCCATCGAATATTGCCGGGTAGAGTAATCTTGGTTGTAGGTTCTTCCCTTTCATCACTTTAAATATGTCATACCACTCCCTTCTGGCTTATAGAGTTTCTGCTGAGAAGTCAGCTGTTAATTTTATGGGAGTTCCCTTGTATGTTATTTGTTGTTTTTCCCTTGCTGCTTTCAGTAATTTTTCTTTGTCTTTAATTTTTGCCAATTTGATTACTGTGTGTCTCGGTGTGTTTCTCCTTGGGTTTATCCTGTATGGGACTCTCTGTGCTTCCTGGACCTGGGTGGCTATTTCCTTTCCCATATTAGGGAAGTTTTCGACTATAATCTCTTCAGACATTTTCTCGGGTCCTTTCTCTCTCTCTTCTCCTTCTGGGACCCGTATGATGCGAATGTTGTTACGTTTAATATTGTCCCAGAGGTCTCTTAGGCTGTCTTCATTTCTTTTCATTCTTTTTTCTTTATACTGTTCTGAAGCAGTGAATTCCACCATTCCGTCTTCCAGATCACTTATCCGTTCTTCTGCCTCATTTATCATGCTACTGATTCCTTCTAGTGTATTTTTCATTTCAGTTATTGTATTGTTCATCTCTGTTTGTTCTTTAATTCTTCTAGGTTTTTGTTAAACATTTCTTGCATCTTCTCGATCTTTGCCTCCATTCTTTTGCTGAGGTTCTGGATCATCTTCACTGTCATTATTCTGAATTCTTTTTCTGGAAGGTTGCCTATCTCCACTTCATTTAGTTGTTTTTCTGGGGTTTTATCTTGTTCCTTCATCTGGTACATAGCCCTCTCTGCCTTTTCATCTTGTCTTTCTGTGAATGTGGTTTTTGTTCCACAGGCTGCAGGATTGTAGTTCTTCTTAGGACCACTGCTTTAGAATAATTCTTATCTGGTCTGTTTTTATTTTTATTTGGGGGGTAGGAGTTTATTAATTAATTTATTTTTGCTGTGTTGGGTCTTAATTTCTGTGCGAGGGCTTTCTCTAGTTGTGGCAAGCGGGGGCCACTCTTCATCGCGGTGCGCGGGCCTCTCTCTATCGCGGCCTCTCTTGTTGTGGAGCACAGGCTCAGTAGTTGTGGCTCATGGGCCTAGTTGCTCCGCGGCATGTGGGATCCTCCCAGACCAGGGCTCAAACCCGTGTCCCCTGCATTAGCAGGCAGATTCTCAACCACTGCGCCACCAGGGAAGCCCTTTGGTCTGGTTTTTTTTTTTAATTCTTCCACTTCATTTTTAAAATTTATTTATTTTATTTATTTGTTTTTGGCTGCGTTGGATCTTCGTTGCTACACACACACACTCTCTCTAGTTGCGGTGTGCGGGCTTCTTGTTGCAGAGCATGGGCTTTAGGTGTGCAGGCTTCAGTAGTTGCAGCACGCAGGCTCAGTAGTTGTGGTTCGCGGGCTCTACAGCATAGAGTCAGTAATTGTGGCACACAGGATTAGTTGCTCCACGGCATGTGGGATCTTCCCAGACCAGGAATCAAACCTGTGTCCCCTGCATTGGCAGGATGATTCTTAACCACTGTGCCACCAGGGAAGTCCCTGGTTGTTTTTAAAACTCATTTCATTTCTCTGCTTCCACTCTTAATCTTTTTCTAATCCATCCTATAACAACTATGCCTAGCAAATCTTCTTTTTGAAAGGTAGTATAGTATAGTGTTTATGAACATTAGTTTGGAGTCAAAATTGAGTGACCTCATAATTTATCATCCCAACTGGGATACTTGGATAATCTGCTAAACTGGGCCTAGCCTAGGCAATCTGGATATATGGTCAAAATCAGAGAGACTTTGATTCGAATTCTGGTTCTCCAGTTTGCTAGCAGTGTAACTTTTTAGGACTCGTAAACTTCATCTTTTTCACCTATAAAATAATGAAAATATGTACCTCTTAGGTTTGAAATGAGATTGTGTAGATACCTCTAACTGTAATGTCTAGTACATTGTGAGAACATTGAATATAATAGTCATCATTATTCCTTAAATGCCGCTTTATTCCCCAGCTCAGAAACCTATAGAGGTTTCTGTTTCTTCAACAACATTTCCTAAGGCATATTCTGTGGAAGTTTGGCTGGATTATGAAAAGTTCCTTCCCTTTCTTCCCTGAAGAAAGAGTTCTGTGTTCAGTTAAAATTGGTGAATACTAAATTACATGAGGTTAAATGGGTCTGTTCACTGAAAGTCTTCTAGGAACCTTCATAAGTTAACGTACATTGGGAATCTCATCATGGCATAAGATGCATTATTTCCCAAATTTATCTTAACCGTGGTCTTTTTTTTTATATAGCATCTTGAGGGACCAACATACTATAGAATACTATAGAATAAAGACCAGCATACTGTAGAATAAAGACCAGCATAATATAAAGACCAGTGTTCTTGGCTCAACTTTTTACCTCTTTCTTCTTACTATTTTCCAACACAAACCTTCAGACATATTTGACTGTTCAGTATAATGCCTTACTATCTGGTTGTTTATGCCTTACTATCTGGTTGTTTATTATCACTTCACATGGTTTCCCAATGTGTTAATGAGCTCCTAGAGTGCAGGGACTCTGAATGATACTGTATTCTGATTCCTCTACAGTTATTTAGTGTGCCAGGCACAGTGAGGGCAGACATGGTTCCTGCCCTTAGAGCTCTCCCTTCCCTTTCTCCCCTCCCTCTTGCCCTTCTTTGTTTTCCCTTCCCCTTCCTCCCCATATATAATTTTTTGCTGAACAATTTGAAAGTTATGTGCAGGCATCATGACATTTCACTTCAAATACTTTAGCATGTATCTCTTAAGAATAAATAACATTCTTTTGTATAATCACCATGCAATCAGCAAACTCTGAAAATTTAGCATTAATTACAATATTATTATGGACTATAAAGTCCATATTCAGATATCCCCAAACTGTCCCAACAGTGTCCTTTTCAGCTAAACTACAGACTTTATTCATATTTCACCCATTTTTCCATTAATGTCTTTTTTCTCTTTTAGGATCCAATCCAGAATCTCACATTGCACTTAGTTATCATGCCCCCCTAATTTTCCCATCTGTGACAATCCCTCAGTCTTTACTTGTCTTTTGTAGACCTTGACACTTTTGAAGTGTATTGGCCAGTTATTTTGAAGAATGTTCCTCAATTTGGGTTTATCTGGTATTTTCTCATGATTACATTATGCATTTTTCGCAAGAACACCAGAGGTGATGTGCCCTTCTCAGTGCATTGTTATCAGGGGGTATATCATGTCAGTGTGTCTTATTATTGGTGATGCCATCCTTCATCACTTGCTTAAGGTGCTGTCTACTGGGTACTGTAAAATTACTATAATAAATGTCTTGGGGGAGATACTTTGAGACTATGCAGATATCCTGTTTCTATTCACAGATTTTAGCATTTGTCAGTGGATCTTGCCTACAGCAATGACTACTGTGGTGTTCTAACGGTGATCTTCTATTTCCCATATTCCTCCTTTATTAGTTAATTGGAATTTGTCTATAACGAAGAGCTGTCTCTTCTCTCCCATTTATGTATTTATTCAGTTTTTTTTATTTCTATCACCATAGACTCATGGGTATTTATTTTATTCTATGGGTTATAATTCAGTACTATCATCATTTACTTTGTGCCCAAGTTATTCCATCTTTAGCCATTGGGAGCTCTTTCAAGTTGGCTCCTTTCCTCATTTTCTTTTTAAAATAACTTTTTATTCTGAAATTAATTCAGACTTTTAAAAATTACAGAAATAGTTGAGAGTTCCTTTCTACCTTATCTATTTATTTATCCAGTTTTTTATTTGTATCAGTATCAACTCATGGATTCTTATTTTATTTATGGGTTATAATCTGTTCCTATCATTATTTTATTTCTCAAATTGTCTCAGATTAGGCCATTGTCTCTGATGCTTTTTAAATGTAGTTAAACTGACCTTCAGTTTTTTTCCCCCAGAAAACGTTGAGAGCCATGCTAGTATATACTCCTTGCCATAGTTTGGCAGAAAGAATCAAACTGCAGAGACTTCTCCGGCCAGTTGTAGACACCATCCTAGTCAAGTGTGCAGACGTCAATAGGTAAGGCCCTATAAATGAACTGCTTCAAACCACCTTGTCCTGAAAGCCTAGCACAGAGCCTCAAACCTAGTGAGTATTTGATACATACTTACTAAATGAGGCTTTGAATACTGTTTTATAATGTGAGATTTGAAATTAACATGTAACATTTAAAGCTCTTAAGGACTAGGAAGAACTAATGGCAAGTAAAAACCAGGCTAACAAACTGCGTGGACCTCCACATTATTGTATGGTGATTGATTCTCTTTTATTTTAAAGTAATATTCTTAAAACTGAAGTCCAGTTGATAAGAACAGCAGGTGATATATGAGATATTATCTCATTTTAGAGAATGAGTTACACAGGATAGGAACCAATAAAATCATTATACATGCTTTGCATTATCAGGACCAAAAAAACAAAAACCCCATTCCATTATTTTCTTTGTGATGGAATTTTACTCTGTGATAGTTTTGTCAGATAACAACAACAACAATTCCATATATCCCTGCAATATCCTTAAAAATCAGCAAGGAACGAGAACAGCCCTCACTGGAGGTAGAGAAATGAGGGTATGGTGATTGGGAAAATGAGCACAAGCTATGCTTTTATTAGACCGCTGGTTCTCTCTCTCTCTTTTATTTTTTCCCTTTCCATAAAGTGGGAGGAAAAGACCACTTTTCATATAATGAGCATAGCCACAGTAAACACTTTTTTGGCAGTTCTCATCTCTTCGTGTCCCAGCAGATCTCAGGTGGTAAGAAGCACTGACTCTCCCTTGGTTTGCCTCTGCCATTACCTCCTTTTGGAGCTCTTCTAGTCCAATTTTGTCTTCCTCCCTAAGTCACATGATGTAGTCTGTAGAGGATCTCAGAAATTAAGCACTTAACTTTGACTTGTTTCTCATCTCATAAAGTCTGTCTTTTGTCTCCATTGTTTCTCTACACAAGCCTACAGATTGTAAGTATTAGAGGTTTCCTTGTTGCTTAGAGAGAATACTATAAATATCTGAAAAAAATTAACAAGTAATTTGAAAAATGCATAGAAAAATCATTTCATTTCTTAATATTATAATAGGGTTTTTTCCCCTAAGAATGTCAATGTTTTTATGGCATTTGTTTTGTTGTCCACTTTCTGAAATTCTAAAGTTAGGTTGTTTACTTGGTCACTTGAATGACTGAACATCATAAGAAATATGGTAAAGAGATTTTATGATATTTAGAAGTCATTCTGGCTATATAAAGAGAATATAACGGTTTTGGATGGGAAGACTTTGTTTTTAATTCAAGAGAACTTAATGAAAATTCAGAAATCAAAATGTCTGAGTCTTTTCTTTCTTATTTTAACAAGATATGATAATGAAAATAAGCCTTTTATCTGGTTTCATATTTAATACTTGCTGTTTATAAGAGCCAGTAGTGAAGATTCTGTGCTTAACACAGAAGATAAGGTAAAATTTATGGAATTAGACCTAATAATAAATATTATTACTTATAGTGACATCATTAATGCAGTTTTAGTGGTTGAGAAGCAAACACTCCTAAAAACATTTTTTCCCACCTTTTCACAAGGCATTACATTACTACTGTCCTTTTAATATGTATTTTATCCAAGATTAAAATCTGATGTTGCTTCCTTTCATTTTTAGTCGCACAAGTCAGCTGTCTATATCAACGCTATTGGAATTGTGCAAAGGCCAAGCAGGAGAGTTGGCCGTTGGCAGAGAAATACTTAAAGCTGGTAATAACTTTTTACTTAAAATTAATATAATATGTTTTATCATTTTCCTTAGACGGTCTAATCTCATAATCTCTAATAGGGCAGTTACAGTATTTTGAAATAATTTTGTAAATTGACTCAGCTAACATTAGAAATAGGAATTAATCTAAAAGGGAGATTCTTGAAATTAATATAATTCAAGTATTTTTGTTAACCTTAAACCATTTGATCATGTTTTGTTTTAGATTTTAATATCACTGTTTTTCATTTATTTTTACTTTCCTTTCTGTAGGATCCATTGGTATTGGTGGTGTTGATTATGTCTTAAATTGTATTCTTGGAAACCAAACTGAATCAAACAACTGGCAAGAACTCCTGGGCCGCCTTTGTCTCATAGATAGACTGCTGTTGGAATTTCCTGCTGAATTTTACCCTCATACTGTCAGTACTGATGTTTCACAAGCTGAGCCTGTTGAAGTCAGGTAATTTTTCTTCTGAAAATACCTTTCTTTCCTCCTTTTACCTACCCCATCCCACCGCCCCCCGCCACACCCATCCAAGAAGGACACATTTTAGATGAATGAAAGACTCAAATTACAGCACACATGTAGGTTACTGATACCTTAATATTTGATTGGCGAACACCTGAAGTCTAGGCTATTTAATTAAAAATTTTTAGATCCTTTATACTGATTTTTTTAAATGTAAAAGTTGTGAATAAGTACCATTTTATTTGTATATATTTTGCAGTAATTTTAATTTGTTTCATAATTGAATGTTTTTTTTTCTTTCAGGTATAAGAAGCTGCTGTCCCTCTTAACCTTTGCTTTGCAGTCCATTGATAATTCCCACTCAATGGTTGGTAAACTCTCCAGAAGGATATATTTGAGTTCTGCAAGAATGGTTACTGCAGTACCCCATGTATTTTCAAAACTGTTAGAAATGCTGAATGTTTCCAGTTCTACTCATTTTACCAGGATGCGTCGTCGTTTGATGGCTATTGCAGATGAGGTGGAAATTGCTGAGGCCATCCAGCTGGGCATAGAAGACACTTTGGATGGTCGACATGACAGCTTTTTGAAGGCATCAGTCCCTAACAGCTGTCCAGAAGCCACAGAGAACAGTTCCTTTGAGCGCACAGACCATTTAGAGAAAACTGGAAAAGGATTGTGTGCTACAAAATTGAGTGCCAGTTCAGAGGACATTTCTGACCGACTGGCCAGCATTTCAGTAGGACTTCCTAGTTCAACAACAATGGAGCAGCCAAAGCCAATGGTTCAAACAAAAGGCAGACCCCACAGTCAGTGTTTGAACTCCTCTCCTTTATCTCATCATTCCCAGCTAATGTTCCCAGCCTTGTCAAGCCCTTCTTCATCTGCCCCATCTGTACCACCTGGCACCGTAACAGATGTCTCTAAGCACAGACCTCAGGGGTTTGTTCCCTGCAAAATACCTTCTGCATCTCCTCAAACACAGCGCAAGTTTTCTCTACAGTTCCAGAGAAACTGTTCTGAAAACAAAGACTCAGATAAACTTTCCCCAATCTTTACTCAGTCAAGACCCCTGCCCTCCAGTAATATACACAGGCCAAAGCCATCTCGACCTACCCCAAGTAATACAAGTAAACAGGGAGATGCCTTAAAAAATAGCATGACACTTGATTTGAACAGTAGTTCCAAACGTGATGACGGCTTTGGCAGCAGCAGCAATAGCAGTAATGCTGTTATACCTAGTGATGAGACAGTGTTCACCCCAGTAGAGGAGAAATGCAGATTAGATGTCAATACAGAGCTCAACTCCAGTATTGAGGACCTTCTTGAAGCATCTATGCCTTCAAGTGACACAACAGTAACTTTTAAGTCAGAAGTTGCTGTGCTGTCTCCTGAAAAGGATGAAAATGATGATACCTACAAAGATGATATGAATCATAATCAGAAGTGCAAAGAAAAAATGGAAGCTGAAGAAGAAGAAGCTTTAGCGATTGCCATGGCAATGTCAGCATCTCAGGATGCGCTCCCCCTAGTTCCTCAACTACAGGTTGAAAATGGAGATGACATCATCATCATTCAACAAGATGTAAGTATAGTCTTTAAGAGGTTAGAGAGTTTCCTCGGGCCGTGCTAAAATAAAACTAATTCAGAAATACAGCTTTTAACATGAGTTAACTGTTAGAAGCAGAGTTTTCACATAGAATTAATTATACAACAATTTTTGTATCATTATTTGAACAGAAATACTCATTGCCTATTTCAGAGGCCCTTCTGGTTGATTCTACAGTGGTGATCACATGCGTTTGACATTGGTCACCAACACTGTCCACTCAGAGGTCAAGTTTATAGGTGATTTGGGGAAGCCAGACTGAACAAGAGTAATATTTTGCCAGGCTGATTTCACAAACTCTTACTCTTTTAACTTAACAGTAAAAGGATTGCTCTCATTTAATATGCAGACACCAGAGACTCTACCAGGACATACCAAAGCAAAACAACCTTATAGAGAAGACACTGAATGGCTGAAAGGTCAGCAAATAGGCCTTGGAGCATTTTCTTCTTGTTATCAGGCTCAAGATGTGGGAACTGGAACTTTAATGGCTGTTAAACAGGTAAATATCTAGTGAGCTTATAAATGATTACAATTATAAAAGTGAAAAGTGAGCAAATAAAGGATATATCCCCATATGTATATATTTTAGTTTTTAAAGTTTTCAGAAACCTAAATTTCTTTTTTTAAAGTATTCTATTTATTTATTATTAATTTTTTTGCTGCGTTGGTTCTTAGTTGCAGCATGCGGGATCTTCATTGCGGCACGTGGGCCTCTCTCTAGTTGTGGCTTGCAGGTTTTCTGTCTCTAGTTGTGGCACGCAGCCTCTCTCGTTGAGGCATGCGGGCTCAGTAGTTGTGGCGTGAGGGCTTAGTTCCCTGACCACGGATCAAACCCACGTCCCCTGCATTGGAAGGCAGATTGCTTACGACTGGACCACCAGGGAAGTCCTGAGAAACCTAAATTTTGAAGTAGATGTTGCCACAGCACCAAAGGTATCATGAGTTCTATTTGAAAGTTGAAGCGTGATTATTGTCATGGTTCATCAAGATGAAACATCAGGATGGGCCCTATAAAGGTTGCAGTTTTTGTTTGCACTTTTTAATATTTATTAGAGGTATGGTTTTATACTCCCTTCAGCAAAGTTACTGGTGCAATGTCATCTTGGGATTTCTGTGGTTTACTTTTTATAATGAGCATGCTTATCAAGATACGACAATAGTTGGGAACTCCCTTGTGGTCCAGTGGTTAGGACTCGGCGCTCTCACTGCTGGGGCCCGGGTTCAGTCCCTGGTCGGGGAACTAAGATCCCACAAGCCTCATGGCGAGGCCATAGTAAAGTTTTCATGTTTAAGTCATGTTGGTTCTTATGATTGGGCTTTTCTCATTTTTTTAGTCTGCCTTCAGACAGTTTGGAAAGATTGGTTATGTCTCAGTCTTCTTTCATCTCCTGATATTTTACTGCTGCTTGTTAGATTCTTATTATTTAAAAGAGTTTGATTTGGTTTTTTTATAAAGTATCTACATTGCATCCATGAGCATAAATGCCTTCTACTATTGATATATAAGTTAATTTGGGTTTGTCCATTTTAGATTAGATTGTTAGTGAAAATTATAAATAGAAATTCATCAGAATTCAAAACTTTGTAAACATGTTTACTGAAATAGGTGACGTATGTCAGAAATACATCTTCTGAGCAAGAAGAAGTAGTAGAAGCATTAAGGGAGGAGATAAGAATGATGAGCCATCTGAATCATCCAAACATCATTAGGATGTTGGGAGCCACATGTGAGAAGAGCAATTATAATCTCTTCATTGAATGGATGGCAGGTATGTTCATGTTTTAAATTACAAATAGTGATACATAGATTTAACTTTTGCTTGATATTAAATTTAGGAAAAACCGTTTAATGAACACTTATTTTTATTAAATAGTTCAGATTCCTAAAAGTAAATTGCCTCAACATAGTAGTATGAACTGTAAATAGTTTGTCTTTCATTTAAATATAAATAAAATATTCATTACCTCTAACTTTTAAACTTTTTCAGTGTGTCTTTTAAAATGATTGTGTACCATTGTTTTATAGGAATAATTTTTTTAAACCTGCCATGGTAAGATCCGTATTTGTCCAGTTGGCCATCATTAATAGGACAGGTTTAGGAAATATTTTAACATAACAATATAAAAATAAAATTAGTTAAGATATAGCTTTAAAAACTAACAGGTAAACTAGCACTGAAGCGTAAAGTTGAACCTTGTCATCTACTTGAACAAATAGAGACTGAGTTTTATTTTGTATTATACCGTATATACAGTAAAATAAATGACTTGGGACGTAATGAATACACAAGCACTTGGTTTCTTATTTTTTTGTGTTTGAAGAGTGTATTTCTATTTACAAATCAGTTCTTTAGTACATTCTCTGATGTTGGTTGTTACCTGGGTTGATGGTTGTATATAGGTTGACTATTATAAACAATTTTAGATGAGGCTTATTGAGTTTGTGACTTGTCCTAGGTCAGAGCTGGTAAACAGTAGGATATGAAGCCTAACTCTGGGTCTTCTGGCTCCTCCCATTCTTTTTACCTTCTGTTAAATAACATGTTACCACTGTTTACTTACATCATTAAGAAAGAGATTTTATATATCTTGGTCAAAAAGACAGAGAGGTGAATTGTACATAAGAGGAATAGTTCCATCCAAAATTGTTAACTTTTAAAGCTTTCTGAAATCTTGACCTTCCAGAAAACCAGTTAATGAGGGTTCCATGAAAATGTCTCCTAATTGATAGGTTTTAAGATTACTGGAATGTGTTAGTTTTTAAACCAGTTTCACTTCTGAAGCAGATGATAAATTTAATATTTCAAATGTGAATTTGAGCTCATGCAGTGCAAGCTTATGTAACCAAAGTGTAATGAACAATTTTAATTTTGGCTTAAGTTTATGACAAATTATTATTATTACATGTTTAGGGGGATCTGTGGCTCATTTGCTCAGTAAATATGGAGCCTTCAAGGAATCAGTAGTTATTAACTATACTGAACAATTACTTCGTGGCCTTTCATATCTCCATGAAAACCAGATCATTCACAGAGATGTCAAAGGTAGGAATTCTTTTAATTATTATCTTCTTTTTATCAATAAGCAGAAAACAAATGTAATTTTAAAACTTAGACCTTTGTTGATAGTTTCTAACTTGAAATCAACTATGGGATTGTTTCTCCTGAGTAACTCAGATCACTAGAATTATCATAAGTGAAAGGAACTTTTCAGGGTAATATATTCTGCCTTCCTTAGGCTGAGACTTTTTCCACAGTCTTACTGCTAATTGATGGCAAACCAAGTACCGAATCCAGGTCTCTGATTCCCCTGTCTTGGTCTCATGATGTACTTACTGCCTCCCCAAAGGTTCCTATTCCTGGCTTTATTTAAAATAACTGGGATACTGTAAACTCCTTTTAAGAAAAATCCTCTCGAATCTTTTGCAGTTTGGTTTATTAAAGAGCAACTTCGGGGAATTCCCTGGTAGTCTAGGTTAGGACTCCGTGCTTTCACTGCCGGGGTGCAGGTTCGATCCCTGGTCAGGGAACTAAGATCCTGCAAGCTGCGTGGCCAAAAAAAGAGAGCAACTTTGGTTTTCTGACATGAATGCCTTTAGGATTTGATATAACACATTCAAGTAATTTTATAACATTAATTTTTTTAAGCTATAATTATGAAATTACAGTATAAAGTCTGAATTGGGCTAGGTCAGTATGTTTCAACAGAGCTTTGTCTCAAAGTGTAAACTACACTAAAATTGGAACTTTGAGTAAAGATTTTGCTAAGAATCATTATATTAAAGGTTTAACACTTACTATTTAAAAGTTTTACGAAATCTCTGCTTTTGTTCCTTATGCCTTGATGCTTTGTCTGATTTTCCCTCTGAGGCTTTGGATTTTTTTTACACTGCAGAGACCTATGTGCCTTTACGAATGAAGTGAATTGAGAGGAAGAGTAGATTTCTCTGACACACAGTCTACTTTCTTTTGTCATTATCCTATTTCATTAGTAGTATTTTACTGAGTTTTTAATCTGTTCTTTTGTTTTTAACATATAAGGTCATTTGCTGTTTTTGTTGACAGGTGCCAATTTGCTAATTGACAGCACAGGTCAGAGACTGAGAATTGCTGATTTTGGAGCTGCAGCCAGGTTGGCATCAAAAGGAACTGGTGCAGGAGAGTTTCAGGGACAATTATTGGGGACAATTGCATTTATGGCACCTGAGGTGAGAAGCAGCTTTGAGTGTGATGAAAAAAAATATTTTGGAGTTCTGTGTGACAGCATTACACCAAATAATTTTGCAGTGTTATCCACTGTGTGACTACTAATTAGAAGTCCACGGCCCTAAAACTAAGATCTTAATGATATCCTTGATTTCAGACCCTTCATCCCTGCCTTTCCATAGCCTTTAAGCAAATCTATTAAAACCTATTTCTAACAAAGAATTATTCGGTAATTTATAGTAGTTGTTTTCTAGTAAACCCAAGGTGCATAATTGCTATTCTGAACTCGGCCTCTTCTGTTATGTTCAGAACTCTTCACGTTCATATGTAGTGATAATTGGTTGTCCTCTTGCTCTGTAGTTTACTACGCGTACTGAGGCAGCTTTGAAATTCTATGATATGCCTCTCCTTCAGAACCTCACAATTCTCCAAAATATTTTTGTCCCACATAGAGATTGAGCATGTTAATGAAATAAATGAGACATCAGGTAGTCTGTGGAATTGTTCTTTGTACATTGTTTTGCTCTGAAGTAAAAAAACCAGAATCCATAACTACAGAATGGCTTTCTCTTTTTCTAATGAGTCATATTTCCAAATTAACTCTCTGCTTTATTTTAGGTCCTAAGAGGTCAGCAGTATGGTAGGAGCTGTGATGTATGGAGTGTTGGCTGTGCTATTATAGAAATGGCTTGTGCTAAACCACCTTGGAATGCAGAAAAACACTCCAATCATCTTGCTTTGATATTTAAGGTAATCATGAGATAAAAATTACTTCTTTCTGCTAAAATTGGCAGAAGGCAAATTTTCATGGGTTCTCCTTCCCTATCAATCTAATGTGAAGGCATATCTTCTTTGAAATAAATGTATGTGTATATATCTCCAGGAATTGATATGGTGTGGTGAATGTTGGCAGCATGAACAGTCAGTTCTCATTATTCACGGTAATCATGCTCTATCAAGTCACTGAGAACACTGAATTAGCAAATACTGAATCATTGCTCCTGGGTGAAATATGTACATATATATATGTATATGTATATATATATACACACACACACACACACACACACACACACACGCACACCAAACTTTTAAATTAAAATACTTGAAGCTCTTTATGTATTGTACTGTCACAAATTTTTTAATCTGTTATTTCCTGTATTTAAAAAATTCACACCTAAGTCAGAGGCCAAGGCTGTTCTACCTTTCTGACAACTTCCAAATCCATTCTCTCTACTTCCACCAGAGAATAATGTAATGTTTGAGATTTTTAGCATTTGAGTTGCACATGTGCTCATTTAAAAGCTTGGGCTTTGTAGTTATACAGACCTGGGCCCAAACCCTGGTTCCATCCTTTAACAGCCATGTGACTTATTCTGTCTACTGTCCGTTTTCTTGTTTATAAAATGGGTGTAATAATAGCACCTCCTTGATGAATTATTTATATTACATCATATTATGAGGATAAACAGAATTACCTCTGGGCCTGAGAGTAAAGCACTTAAAACACACAGTCTGTGCAGAGTGGGTAGTATTAGTCCTCCGAGCTGATCCCCAGCGCCTCTCCCCTGCTGTAATCTGCTCCAGGTCTCCCCATGCTTATATAACTTCCTCAGTCACCTGAAAATAAAAAATCAGTGCAGTTGTGTTTCTGATATACTAAATTGACTGACCAGGTTTAGTCTTACTTACTCTGAATAGCTCTCTGTGCTGAAAAAAACAAAAAATGTGCAATGAAGGAAGGAGGACAAACCATTTTGGAGAGTATGAGGAAAGCAGAATTGATTTGAGTGACTATTTCACCTGCCTCATCATTGTGATGCACTTCGCCTTGTTCATTTGAGACAGTAAAGAGAACTGTAGCTCCATCTGATCAGCATGTATTTGGTCAAATTCATGAGTTTTTCCATAGACACCGTGTTAGCAAAAAGTCCACCCACTTTTAATTCTTCTATGTATAGGATGCATATATAGAGGTTATGAAATATATGCACGTGTACTTCTGTATCAGAAGCTCCAGCTGTGGAGAACTTTAACCCTAGTGTTTTCTCTTACAGATTGCCAGTGCAACTACTGCTCCATCAATCCCTTCACATTTGTCTCCTGGTTTACGAGATGTGGCTCTTCGCTGTTTAGAACTTCAACCTCAGGACAGACCTCCATCAAGAGAGCTACTGAAGCATCCAGTCTTCCGTACTACATGGTAGCCAATTATACAAATAAACTGTAATGGAGACAGGATGCTCAACAAGAGAAAAAACTTTTGTGGGGAACCACATTGATAATCTGCTGGCCTTCATGCCACTGAACAGCTATGAACAAGATCAGTGGGGAACCCTTACCTAAGTATGTGATTGACAAATCATGATTTGTACCTAAGCTTAGTATGCAAAAGTCCACAATTTGTGCAGAAACTGTAAACTGTGCCTTTCAAAGAACTGGCCCTAGGTAAACAGGAAAGCAATGAAGTTTGCATGATTAATTAACAGAAGCATAATTTTTTGGAGCACTTTTTCAGCAATATTAGCAGCTGAGGGGCTCAGGATCTGTTTTAATGTTTCAGTTATTCTTCCATTTCATATTGTGATCACAAGCAGGGGGTTCTGCAGTTCGTTTTTTTGTTTTTTTTTTTTTGGTCACTGGCTATAAAAATCAGTATCTGCCTCTTTTAGGTCAGAATATGCTATAAGTAGCAGTAAATATATTTTTAAAAGTTGATAACTTCTTTATGACCCACAATTGACCTTTATCTTTTTAAATGCCTGGGCAATTGTGGTTCATTGTGCATTTTACTGTTGGCCCATTCATTTCGTTTTTGGAAATTATGGTTCTATATTTTCATTTCACCTTCATTTATGTTTAATATTCAGGGAAAGGTGATCTTTTCAAACCACAAAAAAAAAAAAGAACTAGATGTGAACCAGAGTTTATTAAATATCTTGCTATTGCAAGAGTTTTTTAAAATATAGATGCAATTTTGTTTGTTTTTAAAATTGGAATATGATAAAATACTACCTTCATTGAGTCAGTCACTGCTCTTCTTATGCAGGTTAAATATAAATTAAGTGAAAATCAACTGTTCTCTGTGATGCAGCTCACAACCAAGATCAAGATGACCTTGAAATGTATTTGAATTTTTTTAATGTATCGGTTTCTTTTGTAGGAAACTTCACACCATTTAAGTCTTACTCTGTATGTAATTATCCATCATGCATCATCACCACTGATAACAACATTAACTGCTGTTTTCCTTCTACCATGCATTATCTCTTTATAGTAGGCCTGGCTGATAGATAGAAAGATAAAGAAAAATTAACTTACTCAACTACGAATGAGTGTTTCTAAACAATAAATTTGCTTTGAACTTGGAAAATGTGTTCAGAAAGATAAGTGAAACAATTTCATTTACACACTAATTCCTTGGATTTTGCACAGTTATCTAATGGTTTTTGTCTAAACTGAATTCAGATGCATGGAATCCTGAAGGAAAATGGCAGCTCTTTTACCCTTTTTTCTGTGAGTCTTTTAAATTAAGTACTGATTAAGTATTTAATACAGCTTTTTGAGATGTTAAGTTTTAACTCTTCAGAAGCCAGTTGAATTGTTGCAGAGTTAAATAAAATTGGTTATTCTCAAAGACTCAGGATAAGCTAAATAAGCTATATAGAGTACATTTTAAATGTACAACAACACAAATTGGAAGTAAAATAAGTTACAAGATAAGTTTACAGGGATATATTGCATATAATTTTTAAAAGGCAGTTTTTTTATATGAATGTGTTTCTTAGTGAAATTTTACATTCCTTTGGTTGGAAGATTGGCAATATTTGAAGAGTTAAACATAGTACAGAAATGTGAAGTTTGGTAGCTCTAAATGTGTTGTATTTTCTTTCTTTTTTTTTTTGACTACTTAGAATTTTCACAGTTCTAATAAGATTGTTTCCAAGTCTCTCATGTGCAAGCTTTAAAGGATGCACTCTTGCCATTTTATGTACTGGAAGATCATTGGTCAGATTAATACTGTGTCTGACAGAGATGTAAACTGTATAAACTGAGGAACCTCAGCTAATCAGTATTACTTTGTAGATCACCATGCCCACCACATTTCAAACTCAGACTGCCTCTAGATGTCAGAAATCCATTGTTTGAGTTTGTTTGCAGTTCCCTCAGCTTGCTGGTAATTGTGGTGTTTTGTTTTTTGTTTTGTTTTCAATGCAAATGTGATGTAATATTCTTATTTTCTTTGGATCAAAGCTGGACTGAAAATTGTAATGTGTAATTATTTTTGTGTTCTTAATGTTATTTGGTACTCAAGTTGTAAATAACGTCTACTGCTGTTTATTCCAGTTTCTACTACCTCAGGTGTCCTATAGATTTTTCTTCTACCAAAGTTCACTTTCACAATGAAATTATATTTGCTGTATGACTATGATTCCTAAGACTTCCAGGGCTTAAGGGCTAACTTCTATTAGCACCTTACTGTGTAAGCAAATGTTACAAAAAAAATCTCTGGGTTAAGATAATTTGGCTTAAATGTATCCTTTGTTATTTTAAATATATCAAGATATTTTAATTAAAATTTTTACCCCATTGAACCACTTTTATAGTATTTGTACCTATTTTGGTGTTTTGTCTTTATAGTAAATAAAAGTTTTTGAACAAAGGTTGTTATTTTTATTTATTTTGAAATAATTTCATACTGACAAAAAAGTCCTAAGAACACCACAAAGTGCTCCCATGTATACCATTCACCCAAAAGCCCCATTCAGATTTTGCCAGCAGCCCAGTTATATCCTTTATAGCAAAAGGATCCAAACCAAGATCAGCTTTGCTCTTGGTTATGTTTCTTGAGTCCCATTCAATCCAGAACCATTCCTTATGCCTTCCTTGACCCTGACGACCTTAATTTACTGTTTTATAGAAGTCCCTCAATTTGCATTTGGTGATTCCTCATGATTCAATTCAGAGTGTGCATTTGTGACAGGAATATCTCAGAGATGATGGTGCAGGCAGTGTTCTTTTCAGTGTCTCCTATCCGGAGGTATACAAGGTCAGTTTGTCCCATTGCTGGTGATACAAACTGTGATCATCTGAGAAGGCTTTGCCACTGTAAAGTTACTCTTTCCCTTTATAATTAATATCTACCTTTATATTAAATATTTTGTGGAGGTGACACTTTGAGGCTACATAAATAGCTTGTTATTCATCCAACTTTAGCTCTCTGCTCTTAACTTCCTTGCCTGAATTATTACTCTGACGGTTGCCAGACACTGGTTTTCTGGTTCCTGCACTCCTTCTGTATTCTGTTAATGGGCATTTTTCTATAAGGAAGACCTTTCTCTTCTTTGTTATTCATATATATCAAAATGGGTTTGTGGATTCCTATTCAGTGAGATAAAATCCATTACTGTCATCACATATTTCCTCAAATTGTCACATTTAGCCATTGGGAGCCTCTCAGAGCTAGCTTCTCTATGGACTGACAAGCCACCATTATTCTTTGAACACTTCTATACTTTCAGACCCATATCGTGAGTTTGGTTCATCCCTGGGATCAGCCATTTTTCCAAAGAGCCCTGACTGGTATTTAAAAACTGGGTGCTAGATACACTCATTACTCCTGGGTATCACTGCTCCCAGGCCCTCTTGGTAGACAAAGCTAGAATATATGTTTTTTTGCATACGTATGCAAAATACATATATATATATACCTACCCATACACACACATAAACCATGAGTTCACACTAACCTTTCCATTTCAATATACCACCATCCAGGTTCATTCAAGCTTTCCCTCTTTCCATATTTGTAACTCCTTTTCTGGACAGTAAGAAACCTGGCTCCCATTTGCCTCAATAAGTTGACTGACTTGCTCAAGCTCTCCACCCACCCATGTAACCCATCTCCTGATCCCCGTTAGGCTGCCACCTCAGTCGGCTGCCGTCTCTGCATGGGCCCCAACCCCTGCTGGACTGCCCTTGTTCCAGCTTACCTAAAGCCAGACATATACGTATGTATACTTTATTTTTTAGGGCAGTTTTAGGTTCACAACAAAATGGAGCAGAAGATTCAGGGATTTCCCCTGCAACTCCTGGCCTCACATACTGCACAGCCTACCCCACTATCAACACTGAAGGGCTTTTTGACAAAATAAAGGAAAGCTTTATTTAAAATTGTTCTTTAAAAAAAAAAATTAACTGAAAATTATACCTTTTTTTAAAAAATCTTATGTGGTTTGACATGTTATATACTTGCACATAACTACTACTACTGTTTCCAGACAGCACAGATTAAACTTAATTGATCCTGTTCATATAACTCTTTTTATATCAGACATAAAAAAAGCATAAAAACCATCCTCTTATGTTAAACTGTTGGCAATAGGAATAAAGATTTATTCAACAGCTACTATTTGTCAGGCATACTTTACAACACAGTGATTATACTCCATTTCACAAATGAGGAAATAAGGCAATTTCAATCATTCTGCAATTCAGGCTGTACCAAGGAACTCACTTGGCCTACGCCAGAGTTTTACTCTTAGATTGTACCTTGTGGTTGTGTGTTACTGTTTTCTACTTTCATCCTTCATATTTCTGCTCAGTAGTTGTTTCTCACATGATCACCCTGCAAGATGGGTAATGTCACTGAAAACTGTGAGTTCAGAAACTATCTTGTGTCTCTACATTTGTTTTAAACTTTCTGTATAACGTGATTTAAAATGTACACCTTTTAAATAGGCTCTGGATATTTTCCCTAAAGGGCACACTTCAGTCATTTCAGGAAAATATTAACTTTGAGAAAAGCTTTCTGTTTCAGAGGAATTAATAAGTTAGTTCTCTTCCTTGATTTTACTTCAATGATATTAACAGTTTTACAAAATGACCAAATCTGCAGGTTAGATGGAATCTAGAAAAATGTTGGGGTATCATGCCCACATGGAAATGCCAATGAATGCATTTGTGAACTGATACAGTAATTCACTTGTTATAAAACAAAATGCATGAAATACTGCAGTCACTGGAGAACACAGTGACAAACGTATGCAAACTGCCATATTTCCATGTCATGACAATTTTTAGGTTTGTCATTTTAAAAATTTCTGCTATAAGCAAAAATCGCATGTTGAATTGAGACGTAAGGTAGGAAAGGATGGGTCTTTTAAAGTAGGTGATGATGATGGACTTCGTGACCACAGAGCCTGAGACATCACCTGGGTCAAGTCTGGCTCTGCCACTTGCTAGCCGTGTAACCCCACAACAGCTTTGTAAGAAGTAAGAGAACCTATGTAAATGGCTAAGAACAGTACCAGGCACAGTGGATGCACAATATGTATTTTATGAATGAATGAGTGACCCAAAAGTCACAGACTCAAATGCCTGTGGACCTAGAAGTGTCCTTAGCAGAGCTTTTGGCTGACCTGAGAGTTCATGCCAAATTCATGTCCAAGTGGGGTCCATGGTTACCATGTTGGAATGAAAAAAAAAAGCCCAGTGTTTCCAAAGCCTCTGAATTTTCAAAAGAAGCTGGAGAGATCTGGATTTTACATGCAATTTCTTGTTGTTTACACATTGGAAACTAATTTTAAATTTTATAAGCAACAGTAGGCTAAACAAAACTCATATGCTTGATCTGGCCTGTGACTAGCTGCTTTTTGACCTCTGACCTGGGTCCAGGCTTATAAAACAAAAAATGAAGTAGAAAATCAGAGTGAAATCTCAGCTTTAGGAAACTGGATCCAGGACTTTTGTCTTCTGAGATATATGACATAAGGGGGAAATGGAGATGCTGATTATAGATGCTAGAGAACTAACCTATGAAGAGAAAATTAATGTCTAGTTTTATGCACTCATGTGAAATGCTTACCGCTAAAGCCTAATTATCATGTAGCAAACTATGTATATAGCATTCAAATATGCAGGACTTCCCGGTGGTCCACTGGTAAAGAATCCACCTTACAATGCAGGGGACATGGGTTTGATCCCTGGTCTGGGAACTAAGATCCCACATGCCGCGGGGCAACTAAGCCCGTGGACCACAACTACTGAGCCCACACGCCTCAACTAGAGAGCCTGCATGCCGCAAACTACAGAGCCCACGTGCTCTGGAAACTGCACGCCACAGCTAGAAAAGAGAAAACCCACACACCACAACTAGAGAGAAGCCCGCATGCCACAAGGAAGAGCCCGCACGCTACAATAAAAGATCCAGCATGCCTCAATGAAGATCCCGCATGCTGCAGCTAAGACCCAACACAGCCAAAAACAAATAAGTAAAATCTTAGAAAAACAAACAAATATGCCATCACAGTGGTATAGCTAGTCTGTGAGTTTCATTTTACAGTAGGTACTCTGCATGATCTGTGACTAAAGAACTTCATCCACAACTGAAGCCAGTCTCATCACTTGAGATCAACCTGGTATTACTGTGGCCCATGCCCCATGGCCCTCAGTTCAGAACTTTGCCAAACCTGTAGAGATAAAACTAGGCTAAGCTGATGACATAAGAGGCAAAGTCTTCATGCCCCAAAGTTCCTTTCCCACAATGCTGAAATTCGTATTGGAGTTTATTTTCGAGATAACTAAGTGCTATTTTCCCTTAAAGTCAATTTGCTTAATGAGATCTCACAACATCTATGTAGACATACTCAGAGGATAAGAGTTGTAACTAGGATGAAAGGGAAAGAAAGAAAAGGAGGAGGAATAATGAGGTATGCGGAAATATTGAAAAATCTTTGGCAGGGAGTAGCACAACTATATTTGCATTTTATAAAGATCACTCCAGCAGTATCTTGAAGAAGGAATCAAAGGGGTGGTACCAGAGGCAGAAAGAAAGTCCGAAGACAACTGCATTATCTAGATAAGAAAGTGTGAGGGGAGGGCTTCCCTGGTGGCGCAGCGGTTGAGAGTCCGCCTGCCAATGCAGGGGACACAGGTTCGTGTCCCGGTCTGGGAAGACCCCACATGCTGCGGAGCGGCTGGGCCCGTGAGCCATGGCCACTGAGCCTGCGCATCCGGAGCCTGTGCAACGGGAGAGGCCACAACGGTGAGAGGCCCGGTACCGCAAAAAAAAAAAAAAAAAAAAAAAAAAAAGGAAGTGTGAGGGGAGAGTGATGTCAGCATCAGGGCAGAATACAATGTCCCTAACAACACTGAATCATGAAGAAAGAGAAAATCTGAACAGACCAATAACAAGTAAGGAAACTGAATCAGTAAACAAAAACCTCTCAACAAAGAAAAGCCCAGGGGGGCTTCCCTGGTGGCACAGTGATTGAGAATCTGCCTGCTAATGCAGGGGACACGGGCACTACAAAAAAGAAAACTACAGGCCACAGGTGGTCCAGGATGGCCGTGTAGGAAGATCCTGAACTCACCTCCTCCCACAGGTACACCAAATCTACAACTACATATGGAATATTTCCCTCTGGAAAAGACCTGAAAACTAGCTGACCAGCTCCTTCACGACAAATGATAAAAGGGCCACATTGAGGCAGAGGCAGAGAAGTGATCTCACTAAAACCCCACCCTCAGTGCAGCGACCCACAGTCAGGAGGGATGTCAAAAATGCAGAGCTTCTCCCTGAGGAGTGAGGGGTTTGTGCTGCACATCGGGTGCCCCGACCCTTGGGACCTGCAGTGGAGAGATGAGCCCCCAAAAGGTCTGGCTTGGGAAACCAACAGGGCTCACGTCCAGGGGACCCAAAGGGCTGTACAGAACTGAGACATTTCTCTTAAAGGGCTCACGTGCAGACTCACTTGCCCTGGGGACCAGTGAAAAGTAGCAGTTTGAAAAGTGCCTGTTCTCCACCGTGGCTGTATCAATTTACATTCCCACCAACAGTAGGAGAGGGTTCCCTTTTCTCCACACCCTCTCCAGCATTTGTTGTTTGTAGACTTTTTGATGATGGCCATTCTGACTGGTGTGAGGTGATACCTCACTGTAGTTTTGATTTGCATTTCTCTAATAATTAGTGATACTGAGCATCTTTACACGTGCCTGTTGGCCATCTGTATGTCTTCTTTGGAGAAATGCCTATTTAGGTCTTCTGCCCATTTTTTTGATTGGGTTGGTTTTTTTGTTTTTGATATTAAGCTGTATGAGTTGTTTATATATTTTAGAAATTAATCCCTTTTTGGTCTCTTCATTTGCAAATATTTTCTCCCATTCTGTAGGTTGTCTTTCTGTTTTGTGTATGGTTTCCTTTGCTATGCAAAAGCTTTTAAGTTTAATTAGGTCCCACTTATTTTTGCTTTTGTTTCCATTAATCTAGGAGACAGATCAAAAAAAAAATATTGCTGCAATTTATGTCAAAGCGTGTTCTGCCTATGTTTTCCTCTAGGAGCTTTATAGTATCTGGTCTTACATTTACGTCTTTAATCCATTTTGAGTTAATTTTTGTATACAGTGTTAGTGAATGTTCTAATTTCATTCTTTTACATGTAGCTGTCCAGTTTTCCCAGCACAAATTATTGAAGAGACTGTCCTTTCTTCATTGTATATTCTTGCCTCTTTTGTCATAGATTAATTGACCATAAGTGCGTGGTTTATTTCTGGGCATTCTCTATCCTGTTCCACTGATCTATGTGTCTGTTTCTGTGCCAATACCATACTGGTTTTTTTTTTTAACATCTTTATTAGAGTATAATTGCTTTACAATGCTGTGTTAGTTTCTGTTGTATAACAAAGTGAATCAGCTATACATATACATACATCCCCATATCTCCTCCCTCTTGTGTCTCCCTCCCACCCTCCCTATCCCACCCCTCTTGGTGGTCACAAAGCACCAAGCTGATCTCCCTGTGTACCATACTGTTTTGATTACTATAGCTTTGTAGTAATTTACAGTATAGTCTGAAGTCAGGGAGTGTGGTTCCTCCAGCTCCATTCTTCTTTCTCAAGATTGTTTTGGCTATTGGGGGTCTTTTGTGTTTCCATACAAATTTTAAAATTATTTGCTCTAGTTCTGTGAAAAATGCCATTAGTATTTTGATAGGGATTGCACTGAATCTGTAGATTGCTTTGGGTAGTATAGTCATTTTCACAATGTTGAATCTTCCAGTCCAAGAACATGCTATATCTTCCCATCTGTTTGTGTCATCTTCAATTTCTTTCATCAGTGTCTTTCTTTTTTTTTGGCTGCACCAGGTCTTAGTTGCAGCATGTGGGATTTTTGTTGCAGCATGTGGACTCTTTAGTTGTGGCATGTAGGCTCTTAGTTACGGCATGCAGGTGGGATCTAGTTCCCTGACCAGGGATCGAACCCAGGCCCCCTGCATTGGGAGCACAGAGTCTTAACCACTGGACCACCAGGGAAGTCCCTCATCAGTGTCTTATAGTTTTCCAAGTATGACTCTTGTAGGTAGGTTTATTTCTAGGTATTTTATTCTTTTTGATGCAGTGGTAAATGGGATTGTTTCTTTAATTTCTCTCTCTCATATTTTGTTGTTAGTGTGTAGAAACTAACAGATTTCTGTATATTAATTTCCTTCAACCTTACCGATTTCATTGATACGAGATCTAGTAGTTTCCTGGTAGCGTCTTTAGGATTTTCTATGTATAGTATCATGTCATCTGCAAACAGTGACAGTTTTACTTCTTCTTCTCCAATTTGGGTTCCTTTTATTTCTTTTTATTCTCTGATTGCTGTGGCTAGTACAAAAGTGGCGAGAGTGGGCATTCTTGTTTGTTCTGATCTTAGAGGAAATGCTTTCAGATTTTCACCATTGACTACGATGTTAGCTCTGGGTGTGTCATATATGGCCTTTATCATGTCGAGGTATGTTCCCTGTATGCCCACTTTCTGGAGAGTTTTTACCATAAATGGATGTTGAATTTTATCCAAAGCTTTTTCTGCATCTATGATCATCTCCATATGAGATGATCATATGGCTTTTATTCTTCAATTTGTTAATGTGGTGTATCACATTGACTGATCTATGGATACTGAAAAATCCTTGCATTCCTGGGATAAATCCCACTTGATCATGGTGTATGATCCTTTTAATGTATTGTTGAATTTGGTTTGCTAGTGATATTGTGAGGATATTTGCATCTATGTTCATCAGTAATATTGGCCTGTAATTTTCTTTTTTGTGGTATCTTTGTCTGGCTTTGGTATCAGGGAGATGGTATCCTCATAGAATGAGTTCAAAAGTGTTCCTTCCTCTGCAATTTTTTAGAATAGTGTTAGAAGGATAGGTGTTAACTCTTCTCTAAACTTTTGGTAGAATTCACTTGTGAAGCCATTTGGTCTTTTGTTTATTGGGAGTTTTTAAATTACTGATTCAATTTCAGTATTCATAAAAGTTTTAGGTCATGAAAAACAAATAAAAGCAGAGGTAGATTAAATTAGACTAGATTAACTTTGACCCAGTTTAAAAAACAAATAATAAAAGAACAGTTATAAAAGGTATTTTTGAAATTAGAGAAATTTAAACATGGGCTATATTCATGATATTGAATTACTGTTCACTTTTAAAGATACAATGGTAATGTGATTATGTAGAAAATGTCATTCTTATATATGTGTGTGTGGAGAGAGAGAGAGAGAAAGAGAGGAATTGTTACAAAATGTTAACAACTGGTGAACCTACATAAAAGATATATGGCTGTTCACTGAACTTTTCTGTAGGTTAGAAATTTTCAAAATAAAAAATTGGGAAAATATTTATGTTTGTATATTCTTTGGTTTGTTGTCATTTATTTTTTTGTATTTTACTTTGATTTCCTTTTTTTTTCTTTTTTTTTCCCCTACAGCTGGGCTCCTGTATTTCAGTGGCAATTCAGCCTACACTAATTGACCACCAGTGAAAGAATTATTTACGGAATTACACAACATCCAGAAGAGGGCAGCAGAGTAAAAGTTTTCTTTAATTAAAGGATGATCTTAACAGTGTACTGACTTTGCCAAATATCTGAAAATCAGAGTTTACATCACCTTTTTCTCAGGAATAAGCAGTTAGCTCAGTATTCCTCTTAGAAAACTGAAAAAACTAAGGCAATTCACTGATAACTCCATTGTTCCAATCAAAAACTTAGACTCAGTTTAAGAATAAGAACAGGACATTCTTATTCTCCTATCCCCTTCAGAGAAGAGTAACAGTTACAACCAAGGAGAGGCTCTAAAAAGACACCTGATGCCTTTTTCCTGGTTTCCTGTTCTCAAGACCACCTTGCTCTTGAATTGCCACCCACCCACCCATCCAGCCATTCACCCATCCATCTTGCCAACCACTGTTCATCTTGAGCTTCCCAAACTATCCCTACATGCTAGTGCTCTGCTTAAGAACCTTCAATGACTACCTACCGCTTACCTCAAGATTTCCTAATGGTCTGATCTTACTCTGCCTAAAAATTTTATTTCCTACTATTCCTAATGCAAATTTTTGCTCTACTCAGATTGTTACACTCTTGTTCTCTGAACCCACAGTATTCATTCCCACCTCTGCAGTTTTGCTCATGCCAATGGTTCTCAAACGTTTTGGTCTCATACTGTGGTCTGAGAAGCAGCTGAGAGCCAATGCCATAGAATCTTCCAGTTGATATATTCAAAACTGCCATAACGAACTGTGTACTAATACACAGCTCTCTGGGGCATCATTCCTAAATATTTGTATGTTTATTATAATCATTTTCCACTAGATGGCAGTAAAGTGGCTGGAGGCAGAGGTGAGTTTTGCTAATTCAGACTAGCAGAGACAATTTTTTTCTTCTCCTTTTTAGGCAGTATGTTATTTTCTTTTACTTTTACTTTTTTTTTTTTTTTTCAGCGGAGAGCATGAACACAGTCCCCCACTACCACAAATTATGCAGTCGAGTTTTCCATATTTGGGGAAATCGCAGGAGTCCACATATCCGGAGTACAATGGATAAGTCTCGCCCTGGGAAAACCACCTTTGAGATCATGGTATCTCCCCTGCCAGGTAAGTATTTCATGCAGTATTTTATAAATTTATTTATTTATTTATTTATTTTTGTCTGCGTTGGGTCTTCGTTGCTGTGCGCGGGCTTTCTCTAGTTGCGGCGAGTGGGGGCTACTCTTGTTGCAGTGCACGGGCTTCTCATTGTGGTGGCTTCTCTTGTTGCGGAGCACGGGCTCTAGGCGCGCAGGCTCAGTAGTTGTGGCTCGCGGGCTCTAGATCGCAAGCTCAGTAGTTGTGGCGCACGGCCTTAGTTGCTCCGCAGCACGTGGGATCTTCCCAGACCAGGTCTCGAACCCGTGTCCCCTGAATTTGGCAGGCAGATTCTTAACCACTGCACCACCAGGGAAGTCCCTCATGCAGTATTTTAGACCCTAAAGCACAAAATAACTTTGAAATACGTTGCGTCTAATTTTATCAATAGGCAATATACTACTGTAATTCATAGAATTGACATTAACTTCAATATCCAAAGTTAATGAAATGCCTTGTCACAAACTTTCCTTCTCAAAATTTTGCATCACAGTATATACGTGGCTCTAACACTCAATTCTCAAACATTTTTGTCTTCAGACCCCATTATACCTTTAAAAATTACGAGAATCCCCAAGGAGCTTTTGTTTATGTGGGTTATATCTATTGATATTTATTGTATCATATTAAAACTGATAAATTTTTAAATATTTACTTATTAACTCATTAAAAACAACAATTTAAAAATCTATTACATGTTAATATAGGTAACTTATCTTTATGAAAAATAGCTAACCCCCCCAAATAGTGAAAAGAATGGCATTTTAATATTTTTGCAAATCTATTTTATTTCTGGCTTAATAAGAGACAGCCAGATTCTCATATATGCTTCTGCATTCAATCTGTCTTACCACATATCATGTAACCCCTAGAAAATGCCACTGTACCCTTGTGAGAGAATGGAAATAAAGGCAAATAACCTTTTAGTACTGTTATGAAAATAGCTTTGACCTTGCCAATCTCTAAAAAGATTGTAGGGACCCCCAGCGTCCTTAGGCTACACTTTGAGAACTGCCGGTTTATGCTATCCCTTCCTTTCCACCTCTCTTCTACCTATTTCTCTTTGAGGCACTCCTTACTTCAGTAACTCATATTCAAATTCTATAGGAATATTTAATTTTTTCTAAATTATATGTTTTTCCAACTACACCATAATCTTTTGAAGCTGTACCTAGGCACACAGTTATCAATGAATAAACATTTGCCAGTTATGTTACCCACATTAGATGATGTACCTATTCAAATAGCCTCCAGAATACCCACTAACTTTAAACATCCACTCTCTTACAGCAGAGAACTGTGAAATCATGATTCATGCAAAGTAAGCCTGTCCTCCAGTTTATAGTTTGAAAAACAGTTCTTTCTTGAACGAAGTCAAAGCTCTTAGTTATTTACTGATCTTGCCCATAAAGAATATTAAGCAGATAAATACTGCCAAGAATTCATAAAATGTTTGAATATCTGCTCGTTTGTCAACATAAACTCAGTCTTTTCATCACTTTCCACAGAGAAAAAACCTTAACGCCCTCCTCTAAGGGTGGGAAGAGGACCCTTCCTTGCTTGCCCAGGAGCAGATAAACATTGGTGGGTTCACTCAAAGTAGTTCAGCAGTTCCCTCCTGCATTTCCCTACAAGACTGGCTTTCCAATTCTGGGCTATTTTAAATCTTACCTTCTCATCTCAAACCTCCAATATTCCCCTATAACTATTCTCAGTTGAAGATCTTGCCTCATAGGTCAGTGAGAAACTAGAAGCCATCAGATTTAGCCCTCAACTTTCTCCAACCAAATCCCCTAGTATCCACTGAGTGCACATTCTCCGCCTTCCCTCTTACTACAGTTGAAGATGTATCCCTGCTCCTGTCAGAGGACAACCTCTCCACTTATGCTCTAAATCCACTCCCACCTTTTCAAAAACTTTATTCGGGAAATCACTCATACATCTATATAAATTTCTTTCTTTCTGTTGGATCATTCTCACCAGCACACAAATATGCTATAGGATCTTTCATCTTACAAAATTTCCCTTCACCTTTGGCCCTATTTCTCTGCCTCTCTTTCAGTAAAACTTACTAAAAGAGTTGTGTACATTTGTTTCTCCTTCCTCACCTCATATTTTCTCCCCAACACACTCAAACTTTTCACCAAAACTGCTTTTAATCAAGTCATCATGGGCCTGCATCTTGTAAAACTCATGGGCACTGATCCATCTACGTTTTTGCCATCTCCTTTTTCTTCATGTCCTCTGGCTGAAGACTCTGAATTTTATCTCCAGCTATGGCTTCATTTCAAAGCTCCAGATACGGATATTCAACTAGTTACTTGTCATTTCTCACAGGTATTTTAAAACTTCACCCTCCCACATCCAATCTATCATCAAGTCTGGCCAGCTCCTCCAAAATATAATCCTAATCCACCCACTCTCTCCATCTCCACAGCTACCACTCTAGTCCAAGCTATCATTATCTGTCACCTAAACTACTGTACTAGCCTCCTAATTAACCTTCCTTGTGTGGTAACTGCCCATCTAATTGTCCATAAAATACTCAAAGTGATCTTTTAAAAACAAGAATCAAATCATGTTACTTCTCCGCTCATAACCCTCCAATGACTTCCCACGCACACTAAGAATGCTAAATACTCACCCAAATCTGCAAGGCCCTCCATGATTTGGCCACTTCCCTGACATCACCTTTCCCCTCTCCTTTACTACCATGTTCCAGCCACGTGGCCCTCTTTTCCTTGCTTGAATATATCAAGCTCTTCCCCACCTCAGTGCCTTTGCATTTCCTATCCAGAGACTCTCCCCATAGATCTTCCCAAGTTTGGTGCCTCCTTGTCATTTAGGTCTCAGTCACACATGGCGCCACCCTATCTAATGCTGCTACCCCTATTCCCACCCCAAGTGACCCTTAAGAGGGTGAAGTCCCAGGAGGAAACAGAAGACACACACAAAATTATCCACCCCACTCCCTTCTCAGTACCCTACCTCATTTTCTTCAGGGCACTAATCGCTATCTGATATTATTTATGTGTTTAATATCTGTCTCCTACACTAGAGCCTGGGATGCAGTAGGTGTTCATTAAATTATTTGTTGAAATCTCATTTTGAACTCTGGAAGTTACAATCCATTTAGGGACACTATTTGTGGATTTTAAGGATATTAATAATAAAGTTTATCTATCCTACATGGCATTTTTGTGATTAATAGCATAAATGGCCTTTAAATGAAAAAATACAGCACACATCTCTTTAGTTGGGTAGAGTATTTCAAGAGACTGGAAACAATAGGAAGTAGGGGTAAAGAATCAGCAAAGAGGGCAATTTTGGACAGCAGCACATCTCTATGCCTACCAATGCTAACCTTTTGCTTGTTGTATATTATATATTAGAAAATTGTCTGCCTGTCTGTTGTTTCTCATTTATTTGTATTTAAAATTTTATGTAAATCATTAAAGGCAAAATAACTACAAAATATACACTCTTTTCAACTGCATTTGGTATGTTCATCAAGAGAGAGCATATCCTGGGACATAAAACAAGTCAATAAATTTAAAAGAACTGAAAACATACTTGTTCTCTGACCACAACAGAATTAAGAACCAATTACAACAAGATATCTAGGAAAACCCAAAATATTTGGAAATTAAAAACACTTCTAGGGACTTCCCTGGTGGTGCAGTGGTTAAGAATCCGCCTGCCAACAGGAATAAAGACGGAGACATAGAGAATGGACTTGAGGATACGGGGAGGGGGAAGGGTAACCTGGGATGAAGTGAGAGAGTGGCATGGACATATATACACTACCAAATATAAAATAGATAGCTAGGGGGAAGCAGCCGCATAGCACAGAGAGATCAGCTCGGTGCTTTGTGTCCACCTAGAGGGGTGCGACAGGGAGGGTGGGAGGGAGACGGAAGAGGGAGGGGATATGGGGATGTATGTATATGTATAGCTGATTCACTTTGTTATACAGCAGAAACTAACATACCATTGTAAAGTAATTATACCCCAATAAAGATGTTAAAAAAAAAAAAAGAATCCGCCTGCCAATGCAGGGGACATGGGCTCGAGCCCTGGTTCAGGAAGATCCCACATGCTGCAGAGCAACTAAGCCTGTGTGCCACAACTACTGAGCCTGTGCTCTAGAGCCGAGCCACAACTACTGAGGCCGTGTGCCACAACTATTGAAGACCGTGCACCTAGAACCCATGCTCTGCAACATGAGAAGCCACCACAATGAGAAGCCTGCGCACCACTACAAAGAGTAGCCCCCACTCACCACAACTAGAGAAAGCCTGAGCACAGCAATGAAGACCCAACGTAGCCAAAAATAAATAAATAAATAATAAAATATAGTTATTAAAAAAATAATAAAATAAAAAACACTTCTAAATAATTCATAGATCAAAAAATAAATCACAAGGAAATTTAAAAAATATTTTATACTGAATGCTAATGAAAATACAATATATCAAAATTCCCAGGATTCAGCAAACATAATGCTTGGAAGGAAATTTTTAACTTTAAATACATATATTAGAAAAGAAGAGAATTACAGTAAATATTAAACTCGATTAATATCAGTGATGTTAAGGTTCTACTTTAAGAAGCTAGAAAAAGGGCAAAATAAACCCAAAGTAAGTAGGACATATAAAATAATAACAAAGAGAAATGGCCAAAATAGAAAATAGACAAACAACAGAGAAAATTAATAAAGTCAAAAGCTGTTTCTTTGAAAAGATCCACAAACTTCCAGTTACAATGATAAAAGAAAAAAGAAAACATATCACCAAAATCAGGAATGAATTATCACTACAGATCATATAGACATTAAAAGGACAGTAAGATTATATTTATGAACAATTTTATGCTACCAAATTTGACAACTTAGATGAACAAAATTCCATGACTAAACTTGAAACAAGATGAAACAAATTCTGAATAACCCTACATCTTTAAAAGAAATTGAATTCATTATCAAAGAAAACTAGAAACCCACAGTTTCACCAGAGAATTCTATCAATATTTAATAAAGAAATAACACCAATCTTATATTAAAAAAATTTTTTTTAGAAAGTAGAAGAGAAGGAAACACTTCTTAACTCATTTTAGGAGGTCAGCATAAGTCTAATACCAAAACTTGAAATAAAACTACAAACAAGCCATGAAACCAAAAATTTTAAAATACTTCAAAATAAACATGGTATGACAACAAAAGCATATAAAAACCGACAGGGTATGACCAAAGTGTTACTCACAATTGAGTAGGGTTATCTCAGGAATCCAAGGATGGTGCAACATTTGATAGTGTGTCATTATAATTCACTCTATTAATAGGAAAACAGAGAAAAGTCATGTGATCACCTCAATAAATAGCAAAGAAAAGCATTTGATATTCATCATTCATTTAAAACTTAAGACAAAAATTCCTGACAAATCAAAAATAGAAGAGAACTTTTTAAACTCTATAAATTATACCTACCAGAAAATTACAGTAAATATTAAACTCAAAGGTGAAACCTCAGAAATAGAAGAATGAAGTATATTCATACAAAATAATAAGGGGAGATTCCAAAATATATCTTTAATAAATAAAAGTTGAATATACAAAACACATTCACACACAATTCTATGATTTTCTACAGGAACATACACAGAGAGGTACATACACAGAAATAAGATTGGCAGAAAACACATCAGCCTGATAACCTCTGAGGAGAGTGTTAAGGACCAGGATTGTTGGAAGCACAGGTTACAGGGTGTGGTTATAGGAGACTTTTTAGCCTTATCTACCATGTTTCTATTTGTTAAAAGGAGAATGCTGTTTTCATGAATTACTTAGATAACCAACAGGTAATTTTAACACCATAAATTTAAACTCAACATAGTATTGGAAGTCCAAACCAGAGCAATTAGGCAAGGAAAAGAAATAAAAGACAGCCAAATTAGAAAGGAAGAAGTAAAACTGTCACTATTCGCAGATGACATGATATTATATATAGGAAACCCTAAAGACTCCACTAAAAAACTGTTAAACTACTAAACAAATTCAGTAAACTTGTGGGGTACAATTTCAACATGGAAAAATCTGTTGCATTTCGATACACTAATAAAGAACTAGCAGGAAGAAAAATTAAGAAAACAACCCCATTTACAATTGCATCAAAAAGAATAAAATACCTAGGAATAAATATAACCAAAGAGGTGAAAGACCTGTCCAGTGAAAACTATAAGACATTAATGAAATAAACTGAAGATAACATAGATGGAAAGATATTAAATTATCATTGATTAGAAGAATTAATATTGTTAAAATGTCCATATGACCCAAAGCAATCTAAAGATTCAATGCAATCCCTATCAAAATCCCAATGGCATTTTTCACAGAAATAAAACAAACAATTCTAAAATTTGTATGGAACCACAAAAGATTCCAAATAGCCAAAAGTATTGAGAAAGAAGAGCATAGCAGGAGGCAAAATACTCCCTGATATCAAACTATATTACAAAGCTATAGTAATCAAAACAGAATGGTATTGTCATAAAAACAGACACACAGATCAATAAAACAGAATAGAGAGCCCAGAAATAAACCCATGCATATAAATAAATTTACAACAATTAATTTACAAGAAAGGAAAGAAGAATATACAATGGAGAAAGGACAGTCTCTTCAATAAATGTTGCTGGGATAACTGGACAGCCAACATGCAAAAGAATGACACTGGACTACTATCTTACACCATACACAAAAATTAACTCAAAATAGGTTAAACACTTGAATGTAAGACCTGAAACCATAAAACTCCTCAAAGAAAATATAGGCAGTAAGCTCCTTAACATCATTCTTGCCAGTGATTTTTTGGATCTGACACCAAAAGCAAACGCAACAAAAGCAAAAATAAATAAGTGGGACTACATCAAACTAAAAAGCTTCTGTACAGCAAAGGAAACCATCAACAAAATGAAAAGGTAAGCTGCTGAATGGAAGAAAAGGGGTTAACGTCCAAAATATATAAAGAACTCATACTTATCAACAGCAGAAAAACAACCTGATTTTTAAAATGGCCTCAAGATCTGAACAGATAGTTTTCCAAAGAAGATATCTAAATAGCCAACAGGTACATGCAAAGATGCTCAACATCACTAATCACCAGGGAAATGCAAATTAAAACCACAATAGATATCACCTCACACCTGTCAGAATCGCTATTATCAAAAAGACAACAAAAAACAAGTGTTGGTGAGGATGTAGAGAAAAGGGAACCCTCGTACACCATTTGTGGGGACTGTAAATTCGTGCAGTCACTATGGAAAACAGTATGAAGGTTCCTCAAAAAATTAAAAATAGAACTACCATATGATCCAGCAATTCTACTTCTGGTTATGTATCTGAAGGAAACCAAATCACTGTCTTGAAAAGATTATCTGCACCCTCACGTTCATTGCAGCCTTATTTACAATAGCCAAGACATGGAAACAACCTAAGTGCCCATCAATAAATGAATGGATAAAGAAGATGCAGTATATATATATATACAATCAATACTACTCAGCCATAAAAAAAACACGTTATCTTGCTATTTGCAACAACATGGATGGACCCTGAGGGCATTATTAAGTGAAATAAGACAAAGACAGACAAATAGCGTATAATCTCACTTATATGTGGAATCAAAAAAAAACCAAAACAAGTTCATAGAAACAGAGAACAGACTGGTGGCTGCCAGGAGTTGGGGGGTGGAGGAAATGCATGAAGGGGGTCAAAAGGTACAAACTTCCTTTTATAAAATAGTAAGTCATGGGGATGTAATGTACAGCATGGTAACTATAGTTAACAAAATTGTATTGTACATTTGAAAGTCACTAAGAGAGTACATCTTAAAAGTCCTCATGACAAGAAGAAAATTTTCTATATATGGTGACAGATGTTAACTAGATTATTGTGATCATTTTGCAATATATACAAATATCGCATCATTATGTTGCACACTTGAAACTAATATTATGTTATATGTCAATTATACCTCAAAAACGTAAAGAAATAAGTAAATAAGTAAGGTCTGGGCAAAACGGTCCTTTGTACCAGAGGTACATTGTAGATGATTAAACTATATGGTAAAAATTTTAAAAGCACTGAAAATATATACAAAAACTACTTTTTTGTTTTTAAAGATAAGTATATTACTATAGGTAAGAAGTCAACTAGTTCCTTTTAGTTCCTTTTAAGTTTGGAGACCTTAAAGTTACTCTTTGAATGCCATTTGTTGCACATCCTGGAACTGAATTGCTCCCATTTAGCAAATCAGGTAAACCTGGAGGATGTCAATTTACCAAACACAACACCTGACAGCACAGCCTCTAGAGTTTGCCAACTATCCTATATAGTAGAGTGAAATAGAAACTTTGACAGATATTTTTTCTTTTTATTCCTTTTTTGGAATACAACAAATTAGTCCTAAGGCTACTTGAATTTGCCTGAATTTTCACTAGATCTGACTAGTTCAATTTAGACGTTTAGGTTAGGATTTACCCTCACAGGCAAAGAACAGGAAAGCTGACTTTCCAGACTGAGGAAGCGGCATCAACACATTTATTTTTTAATAAACACCTGATGTGAAGATGGCTGAGTTATTCTAGTAGTTTACCCCTCCTGCAACTAAGCGTGGTCTAATTAATCCTCTCCTAAATGTGAACGCGTTGTGTGTGAAAATACACGAGCGAATGGAGAAAGGAAAAGGGAACAAGGAGCCCTCCTACAGCTCTACGCACCTCTGTTTCAGCGAGCTGGGGGTCAATAAAGCAGAGGCACGGAGACACGGCGATAAGAGACCAGGAGGTACCGGGGCCGCCGAGCGCGGCACTGAGTGCTGAGACCGCGAAGGGGAGGGACGGCGCAGCCTCTGCTCCTCCTCGGGTCGGGGCGGGCCCGAGAAAACCCGCCTCCCCAGTGCCGTCCTCTTCACGGCACCACAGGACAGCCATGCCGGGCCGTCTGCTGCGCGGCCTCTGGCAGCGATGGCGTCGTTACAAATACCGCTTCGTACCCTGGATCGCGCTGAACCTAAGCCACAACCCGAGGTGAGAGAGCTGGGCGGCTCGACCAGGGCCGTTTGCCTCTAACCCGGCGACGCCATCTAGACCGCTGGGACTTGGGTTAGAGGGCCGAGGTGGGCGGAGCTTCCGGAGGGCGAAGCCTCAAGCAGGCGGAGCCTAAGACGACCCAGGGACCTGAGTGGGCGGGGCCCGAGGTGGGCAGCGCCCGAGGTGGGCGAGGCGGAGGCTGATGGAGTCCAAGTTGGGCTGGGGGCCTGAAGAGGGCGCGGGGCTTTTAGGTGGGCGGGGCCTAAGGCCTATTTCCCGTCGTCCCCGGCGCGGCGAGGTCCGCTAGGACCTGATCGCCCGCGGGCTTTGGCTCGAGTTCTCGCTTTTGCTTCTGCAGGGGCTGGGGTTCCTGGGCTTGGGAGAAAAATGGGAACTTTTGGAAAGGAAAAAAACTTGTACAACGTGAGGGTGCATGGCCTTCTCTCCGCCAAGGCAGTTAGGAGCTTGAAGTTCCTTAGAAAAGCTCCTAACTCCGTAGTTGGTATGGTCACAGCTCCGTAGTTGGTATGGAGAAAACAGCGCAGCTCGGCTGTGAGGATAACAGCTTGGAGTAGCTGATGAATAAAAACGAGCAAAAAGCCAATAAAAGCATGTCGGAATATTGGATTTAGAATACGGATTCAGCGCTTTAAGAAGGGGATCTAGCTGAGTGGGTGGCCGTAGGATCATTGTTATTGCCGGCTTTAGTAAGTGGCCTGCTTGTGGTCTGGAAGAAGTCAACGTAATGCTCACTTAAATAGGCAAAGAAGTCAACGTAATGCTCACTTAAATAGGCAAACGAGCTCCGCTGAAGGCTGGTTAATAACCAGAGAGCTTTCCCAGAGTTTCATACTACGGAAACGTGAATTCAGCTGCATCATTACTAGAATTGTGAGGTGGAAATTGGTTCAAGTAAACCAAGAAGTAAAAATAATACTTAAAAACTATTTACGGAAATAAAAAGTGATCTTTAAAGAAGTAATTACTGTGGTGGTGTGATGAAATGGGAGATTGGGATTGACATATACACACTAGTATGTATAAAATAGATAATAACCTATACATAAAATTAAATTAAAAATAAAAAGTAATTACTCCTGGGAGAGAATGTGACAAAATATATAATGTTAAATTTGTCTTTGAAACTACACGCGTGTGAAAAGAGCCATTGCAATATGAGGATTCTCATTATGTAATAACATTCACATAATGGCTTTGGGTGTAGTGGGAAACTAGCCCTGTTTCTGCTTCTGGCTCTCCCATTTACCCGCTTTCGGACCATGGGCAAGTTCCCTAACATCTTCAAGCTTGAGTTTCCTTGTCTGCAAAAATGGCGTAATGAATGTAAGGACCCAACAGAATTTGGTATGTAATGGGCCTTTCATAAGCATTAGCTGTTGTTGACTTGTGTAGGTATTGTTGAGAGTCAGGTAACTAGAACTAAACCTAAAAAACTCTTTTCTGAACTTCTTAGTTTTATGCCCTTCAAACACATGAGAATAATCTTCATACAGGCCAGTAACCCAGAAGACATCAAGACAGTCTGCCTTTTATCAGTTAAGGGTAGTGAATAGAAACTTTTCCCATTTTCAGGACCCTCCGATACGTTCCAGAGGAATCCAAAGACAAAGTTATCTCAGATGAAGAGGTCCTAGGAACATTACTGAAAGTTTTCCAGGCTCTATTCGTAAATGATTTCAATAAACAATCAGATATCTTGACTGTGTTTCCAGAACCTGTTAAATCAAAATATCAAGACCTACTGTCAGTTCAGCATCCAGGGGTGAAACAGCTTGAATACAGACATCAACAGCAAAATACCTTTACACCAGAAGAAATTCTTTATAAGACATTGGGTTTCAGTGTCACCCGAGCACCTAGCACATTGATTTCGGCTGGAAAAGGTGTCTTCGTTAACAAAGGATTAGTACCAAAAGGCGCGGTTGTATCTATGTATCCTGGTAATGACATAATTAGTACTTGGCCAAGAGTTTCTTATAAAAAAATATAAGTTCAACAAAGTGCCTATCCCTGTAATCCTTGGAGTAAGGGGTTGTATTGGAAACTCTGATTTCCACAGATTTTTCTTTTTTCCACAGATTTTTAAACCCTGATTTGGAAATTAACTGTTTGTAAATTATCTCATGTATTAGAAAGTATCCTGGAGTATTTGTTGGGATAAATGCATTTTTCTTTTAAGGAAATTTTTCTAATGAATGTTTAAATTTAGGAGATTATAGTGTGGCCTACTTTGATAAGACTGATTACTTAGAAATCACTAGAGAATAAGGCAGTTTGGCTTAGCTAATTAATAATTAAAGGTAAAAAATGATATGGGTTAAAACATGAAAGATAAAATTTAAACCTATAAATCACTGAATAAAGATCTTCCTGCCATTTCTAAACTTGAAAAGTAAAGAAGCTTCTTTTCAAAAGATCATTGACTAGCATGCTAAGTAGAATGTTACTTGTTAAACATATTATTTGGTGTAGTGGAAAGTATGCGTGAATGTTTGTCAGATAGACCTATGTTTTTAAAAAGTCATTCTACTATTTTTTAATTCTGTGAGTCTCAGTTTCCTCCTACACAACTATCCTAAGTCCATAAAGACTAAATAGGACAAGCCAGCAACAAACAAATTAATAGTAAAATAAATAGATTAACATGCCTGGAACATAGGAAGCACCCTGTAAGTATTAATTTTCTCCTTTCCTTCATTGCCAACGAAAGGAAAAACAACCTGAATGTCAGACTCATCTATTCCCGTATATATCTACATTATTTAATTATTAATAAAAATACTTTTCTTAAAAGGCTCTTTAATAGATGACAAATCACACTCTACTTTAAAAAATAAAAATAAAAACAAAAACACAGCTTTGTAAAACTGAACCTAAAATGTGGTGTTCACATTTTTTTAACCAAAATAGTCATATTTTATTTGGCTGTGTGGACAAGTTGGTGCTGTGCTCCTTCTGCTATTGGCCACTCTTTAATGAGGGAAGGTAGCCAAAGAGAATCTGATGGTCTAGACGGGAGGTGAAACTTTAGAGAAAGGCAGAGAAATTAAAACAAATTCTTCCATGTTATGTTTATGTTCCAGAGAAAGGTCCTTATCATGATGTTTATGATTTTTATAGGTTGCTATAATAATGTCTTTGTCTTGTATACTAGGTACAGTATATCAAAAGTACGAGCCAATCTTTTTCCAGTCCATTGGAAATCCGTTTATTTTTAGATGCCTGGATGGGGTACTCATTGATGGAAATGACAAAGGAATATCAAAAGTCGTGTATAGGTAAGTTGGTGCCATGTTCAAATTTAATTATAGGAGGTAGAACCGCACCACAATGACTCTGACCACTAGCGTTTGTACTTTAAAGAAAAATCATTTAGGCGGCTGCCCTATTGATTAGACAAAAGTTTTTTAAGAAAAATTTCACTGTTCAATTCTAGGGTTAACTTTCAATTTTAAGATACAGAGGAACAATGTCTTAGCTAATGCTTTCACCTGTTTCAGATCTTGCAATGGGAGGGATCAACTTGGCCCTTTAAAAATGAGTGATAGTACATGGCTAACGTCAGAAATTCATAATCCACTGGCTGTAGGACAGTACGTCAACAATTGTTCAAATGGTAAGTTGGCACCTTGGGGCTGTGAGATATAAATACAGCAGTGGTAATGCTCCTCCTTTGCCATGTGACTGAGTGCCAGAGGCAGTTGAGTTAACATTTCAGCTATTGTAAGCCCTTGAGTAAACTCTAACTTTATAATAGCTGATATCAAAGAGAGAGTTCGGGGAGATAATGATATACATTAACTGGAATTCTTAAACTTACTATTTTTATTCTGATTTTTCAGTAAATATAGGCAATTGATAACTGCCCTTTTGATCATTATTATTTTAATACTTAACTTAGAGATTATTTTGTCAGTGCCTCAACATAGCCTTATAGATTACTCACTAGACACTAGACTGGTATCCTCTTTCTGTTGCTAAGTTTGTGAGTTACCTACCTTCTCTAGGACTTAACTTTCCTACAAGTTTGATCATCTGGCTACATTTAACATAGACTTTGGTGTTAGGGAGACATGAATTTGAAGCCTGATTCTTCTACTTAACCTTTACCCTTTCTGAACCTGTTTCCTGATCTTCAAAAAGTAAATAAAACATCCAAACATATGTATATAGATATATAATCTAGCAGTGCCTGGAACATAATAGTGATTATTAATTTGAACGTTTTCTGAAAATTTAGAAAACCATACATCAAGTGCCATAATTCAGTACATAATTCATGACCTTATAAAATGTCTCTGTTTCTAAAAAATTCTGTACTTGTTCCTAGACAGAGCAGCTAATGTCTGTTATCAGGAATTTGATGTGCCTGCAGTTTTCCCTATAGAACTGAAGCAGTATCTTCCAAACATTGCGTACAGCTATGACAAACAAAGGTTAGTCTTCTGTTAGAGCTTTTCCTATCTTCTGTCTTATGCTGTACCTAAAAATATATATATTTTCTATGAAAAAACTATATAGAGATTGGGGTTTTTTAGTGAAAAATTATAAGATTTTTATGTGCATCACACTTTAGTGTGTTAATGTAGGTTATCTGAAATTTAAAATTTTCCATTAACTTAGCTTATTCTGCTTATTATTACCCACTTTTATTCTGTGTAGTATTTTATAAGTTATCAACCTTAAAGTTTGTTTCAGGTGACTCTTGTTTTTCCTACCTACAAAATCTTCAAATAAATTTTACTTTATTTTAAGGATCCTGTTCTCCATTTTACATGGAAGCACCCAGTTGAAGAAAGGGACCAAATTAGACTATTACTTCTTTTGCCTACTTCACTATTAGGTTCAGAAACTTAGTCAAAAAAAGGGAAATATTCAGAAGATATGAATTTTTAAATCTGCTTTTGTTTTTACCATAATTTATTTATTTTTTATACAATTGTTAAAGGTTACTTTCCATGTACAGTTATTATAAAATATTGGCTATATTCCCCATGTTGTACAGTACACCCTTGTGGCCTTACAGCCAGCATTTTGTACCTCTCATTCCCCCACCCCTATGTTGACCCTAGTAACCACTAGTTTGTTCTCTGTATCTCTAAGTCTGCTTCTTTTTTGTTATATTCACTGGTTTGTTGTATTTTTTAGATTCCACATATAAGTGATAAGAATATATGTATTTTTTTAAATAATGTTATTTATTTTGGGCAGCATTGGGTCTTCATTGTTGCGCATGGGCTTTCTCTAGTTGCAGCGAGCGGGGGCTACTCTTCGTTGCAGTGCGCGGGCTTCTCATTGCGGTGGCTTCTCGTTACAGAGCATGGGCTCTAGGCGTGCGGGCTTCAGTAGTTGCAGCACATGGGCTCAGTGGTTGTGGCATGCGGGCCCTAGAGCACACAGGCTTCAGTAGTGTTGGCACGCAGGGTCAGCAGTTGTAGCTCGCGGGCTCTAGAGCACAGGCTCAGTAGTTGTGGTGCACGGGCTTAGTTGCTCCGTAGCATGTGGGATCTTCCTGGACCAGGGGTTGAACCCATGTCCCCTGCATTGGCAGGAAGATTCTTAACCACTGCGCCACCAGGGAAGTCCCTGTATTTTTATTGTAACATTTCTTCTCTGATCAATCATTAAGTGGAAAGTCTACCGAGAATACTCAAGTAACAATTTTTAAATATAAGTAATTCTGTAGAGCTAAGAGTTCTTTATTAACAATGCTATAGGAAGATATTGTCTTTATATCATTTCACTGAGCTGCCAATTGCTAGCAAACTTTATTTTGTACAGGTCCTATTAAATTGTCTTTTGAAGATGAATGATATTTAAAACTTAGACTATTCCCTGTACTTAAACCTTGATAACTTTCATGTCTATGTGTGTGTATTTAACAATGAGGTTTTTTTAGCCTTATACTCTGGGGCATAATATTATTACTGTTCAACAAGTACAAGAAAAGTTAAATGAGTAGGAACATTGAAGGTGTGCATTATGTCTTGTGTCCATAAAAACTATTTTTTTTAATTCCCATAAATTATAAAGTAATGTTTCCAGCTTTGCAGAATACAAAGATACAAATTAATTTTTTTAAGTGTTGAATTATAATAAATTATAATAAATGTCATTTTAAAATGCTTTTTGTGATACCAGTTTTGAGGGCTTGAACATAGAAACAACATTTTCAAAAGAAGTAGTCAGTTGTATAAACAATTGACTTGTGGTCTTTTTAAATAATACAAAATAAACATACTCTAAAATGCCTTCATCAGTGATAAGAACTATTTCCTCATGGAAATCAAATACATAAAGTAAGATGACAGTAAGGAATCTGAATAAAATTCTCTAAAATCCATATTGGTTGTATTAAAACATGAGCTTGTATCTGTTAATACTTCTAATTTTGTCTGTGTTTCTTTTTGTTTTCAGTCCACTTCGATGTGTCATTCTTGTCGCACTCAGGGACATCAAACAAGGAGAAGAGCTTTTTTCAAACTACTATACAATTGTCAGCTAACTGTATGAAATTAGGTTTTCTATTCAGCTACTGAGTTAATTCTAAATGTTTTTGTTGTTTCTCTGAGTTCCACCTGCAGAGCAAATATTTTGAAACCTAATTGGAGTGGGAACTTTTTAGTTTTTATTGATATTTGTGTTTCAGTTCCATCATGAAAACTATTTGCTTCATTACAATTTCAAATTTGTAATGCAATTCCAGTGTTAATTGGTTTTCACCTAAGTACACAGTAGTTTACTAAATTAAAACCCACTGTCTGAACTTACAGTTTCAACTTTTCTTTTGTATATTTTGATTATCTCTGTGGTGGTTTATCGAATTTTAGCCAAGTCATCAGCAATTCTTGTACTATTGATGTGTACTAACTTCCATAAAGACTTAATTTTTCCAGAATATTCTAAAACCAAAAATATTTGTTGTGTTGTCATGAGTTAACTGGGGTGTGTTTGTGTGTGTGTGATTTAAAGATTGTTTTAGGGACTTCCCTGGTGGCACAGTGGTTAAGAATCTGCCTGCCAGTGCAGGGGACATGGGTTTGAGCCCTGGTCTGGGAAGATCCCACATGCCGTGGAACAACTAAGCCCGTGAGCCACAACTACTGAACCTGTGCTCTAGAGCCCGTGTGCCACAACTACTGAGCCCACGTGCCACAACTACTGAAGCCCGTACACCTAGAGCCCATGCTCCACAACAAGAGAAGCCACCACAATGAGAAGCCCGTGCACTGCAATGAAGAGTAGCCCCGGCTCGCTGCAACTAGAGAAAGCCCATGTGCAGCAACAAAGACCCAACACAGCCAAAAATAAATAAAATAAATTTATTTTTAAAAAAATTTAACAGAAACAAAAAAAAGATTGTTTTAGCTGGTTAAGGGAAAAATGGGGGGTCATCATACTATTTACTGTATGTGAACATTTACACACACACACACACACACACACACACACACACACACATAGTTTAAGAGTGTAAGATTGTTTTGGCATGGAATTATAGTTAAAAGATGGTGGTGGGAGGAACACCTATCCCCTATTCCACACTTCTCATATTTGGACAGCTTCCATAAGTAATTCTCCTGCCTCTTTCTCCACCCACTGGCGAAAGAGTGATTTTCTGAGATTATCTTTAGGGAAGAACTAGGCACCCATGGCCCAAACCCCTCTAGTTCCTTTTCTGTGGACTCTCCCAGCTGAGTCTGTTCTGGGCTGCTCTCTGCCCTGTGCAGGGAGTAGCCTGTAGTCAGCCCAGCCAGTGAAGGAGTGAGTTTAGTTCAGAGGTAGAGTATTAGTGAGCTGACCTGGCCTCAGCTCTGAAGCCACATTCTCCAGTTTTATTAGTAAGAGTTACTTTGATCTCCATCAACCTGACTCCTGTATCCAACCCTCAGTTCCAAACTTGGATAGGGAGGAGGGTGTTATTTTTTGGGCCCCTCAAATCCTAACATGGCACCTATACAACCAGATTCTGACCATCTCCACTGCTACACCAACAGCTTTTCTCAGTTTATTGCAATTTCAGTGGCCTCCTAATTGCCTTCCCTGTTTCCATTCCTGCCCCTTTTACAGAATAGAACACCAAAAGGGATTCTTTCAAACACAAATCAGATCCTAACCCGCCTCTGCTCAAAACTCTTTGATTACTCCTGCTTTGGAGTAAATGCCAGTCTTTCATTACCTCTGATCTCACGTCCTGTTCACTCCACCCAGCCACACCTGCCTCCTTGCCACTCCTAGAGCCTGCCGGGCACACTCCCACCTCAGGGCTTTTGCACTAGTTCTGCCTCCAGAAACCTCCCCCCAGATAGCCATACAGCTCATTCCCTGTCACCTTGCCTAACCAACCTATGGAAATTTACAATCCCCAACCGCCAACCCCTAAAATCCCCATCCATTTCTTCTCTGTAGTATTTATCATGTATGTCCATGTAAATCCATGGAAGCATCTCTTTTTCTCAGGCTCATTTGTTTTTTATTTGTGCCGCCAAGATTCTGAGATGCCGGGGGACTCATATTATTAAAAAAGCCACGCCACTTGATCAAGAAGATCCTATTGGGCTTCCCTGGTGGCGCAGTGGTTGAGAGTCCGCCTGCCGATGCAGGGGACACGGGTTTGTGCCCCGGTCCGGGAATATCCCACATGCCGCGGAGCGGCTGGGCTCGTGAGCCATGGCCACTGAGCCTGCGCGTCCGGAGCCTGTGCTCCGCAACGGGAGAGGCCACAACAGTGAGAGGCCCGCGTACAGCAAATAAATAAATAAATAATAAGATCCTATTACTCAGAACTTTATGTAAGATACAGAAACTTAACTCCTGTGGCCATATTAGGTATTTAGGAGTGAAGTATTGCAATGTAAAAGACTTTTTAAAAATAAGTCAGAGGACTTCCCTGGTGGCGTGGTGGTTGGGAGTCTCCCTGCCGATGCAGGGGATATGGGTTCGAGCCCTTGTCCGGGGTGATCCCACATGCCGCAGAGCGGCTGGGCCCGTGCACCACAGCTGCTGAGCCTGCGCTCTAGAGCCCGTGCTCCGCAGCTGAGGCCGCCGCAGTGAGAGGCCCACGCACTGCAACAAGGACCCAACGCAGCCAAAAATAAATAAAAATAAAACAAATTTATAAATAAATAAGTCAGAAAAAAATGCATATTATATAGAAAGAGAACAAATATGGTAAAAAGTTAATTGTTTAATCTGGATTGTTCTTCATACTGTTATTTTAACTTTTGTCTTAAAAGTTTTATTATTTTAAGTTGGGAGAAACGTCACCATCAGCTTAAGAGTCATCAAACATTTAGTGAATGCCTACTATGTGAAGGGTCCTGGAAGATTCAAAGAATAAAACACAGTTCCTGCTGATAAAATGCTTACAATGGGACTATAAAGCGTACCCAGTACCATGACTTGGTCTGGACTGGAGAGGTGAAGATATTTTTAAAAAATAAAACATTGATTTTTTTTTAAAGAACCACTTTTTCCTTACTAGAATATTTTTTTAAGGTTTATAAATGACATATCATTTCTGACATGCTTATGAAATGCTTTTATTAATTCTACACCAGGAAACAACTTTGTGGCAGTATTGGCTTTTTGTGTAAAAACAATCTCATCAAAATCGAGGTACACTATAGAGCATGTGTCTCTCTAAAGTGAATATGCCAGCTATAGTATATTAAACCTTGAAAAATGTGAGCATTTCTGGTCTAGGACTATGACTTCACCGCCCTGTGCACTGTTTTGTCAGAGAACCCAGATAGCCACAGAGAAGAGAATAAAGGTCAGAGATCACTTACCTGGGTGGGAAACTGTAAACAGTGCTATATCCCAGGGACTAATTTAAATTAAAAATGAAAGTGTGGGGCTTCCCTGGTGGCGCAGTGGTTGAGTCCGCCTGCCGATGCAGGGAACACGGGTTCGTGCCCCGGTCCGGGAAGATCCCACGTGCCGCGGAGCGGCTGGGCCCGTGAACCATGGCCACTGAGCCTGTGCGTCCGGAGTCTGTGCTCTGCAACGGGAGAGGCCACAACAGTGAGAGGCCCGCGTACCACAAAAAAAAAAAAAAAAAAAAATGGAAGTGTGTATAATGAAATACCCAATTTACAGATGACATGAAATCTTTAAGTCAGAGAAGCAGCTGGCTCAAAAAGTATACCATTGATGGAAATTATGGCCAAAATGGGTAAGGTCTACAAGTGACTAGATTATTCTGCTCCCACAAGGCTCTCCTCCCTCCCCTAAAAGACTAAAGCGCTATGCTCTTATATGGCGTTTGGCTGACCTCTTGGCTGTATTCAAAACACTGGTCCTTGTACCTCCTTTGAAGGCACTTCTGTGTATGTGTCCACCAGATAGCCCTGCACATTAAGGAAGAAATGTGGTTTTAGATAAGCAACTGAAGCAGAGACGTCAAGGTTTTTATCCTCCTCTTGTCCTTGTACAAAATCTGGACATTATGTGCAATCTGATCACTGCATATTAAGAATGGAACTACAGAGAGAAAGCTCTGGTCAGAGCAAGTGAAATATGGGGACAGACTTGTGAAATTAGGCTAAGGTGAGATATTTAGCTTGAAAAGATGAAGACTTAGGGAAGATATTTCTAGAGTCTACTAAACTATGAATATTATGATAAGGAAGACTAGTTTACTATAAATATATTGTCAAATAATAACATCTGATCAAATTTCAGATTTCATGTCTTCCTAAATGACAACAGTTACTGAGAAACTTGTTTGAAACATAACAGACATTCAATAAATACTTCCTGAATGAAACTAAAAGTACGTACAATCCCCACTTTGGGATAACGAGAATTTTATTATAGATGGAAATTTATTTTAGAGGAGTTAAAGAAAACTTATTTTATCTACCAATTTTATTACTTACCTATCAAATACCTTATTTACTACATCTAAAACCAACTTAACAGTGGTTAAATATCTACCCATGTGTTATAGCTTAAGAATTATTAAATAAAAATCTATTTGTGGCAAATACTCACACGAACCAAGAAAAAAAAAGATTTCCAGATTTTTATTTCTGGAACTGTACACCAGGTATTAAAGTACAACAAATACAAAATAATGCTCAAAAAAATCAGTGTTTATGTACAAATATTAAAATCAATGCAACAATAGCAACTTCCTCTTGAACATCTGATACTAAAACTTGTTCTGATTGTCACTAATCAATCTCATACTCACAGCGTACTTATTTCAAACTGGGACAATTGGAATCACTGGTCATCTAAGAGGAGTTTTAATATCTACCATATTTAACAATAAAACTAATAGTTTCCTCCTTTTAGTGAAAAAATTAAGAACTTTTTAAAAAACATAGTAATGTCAATATTTTTATAAATTATTTCGATTTCCATTTGTAGACAATGTGCTTTGAAACTCTGGGCAAACAATCTCCTTGGTGGTCAGGTTTATTTGTTGGTTTACATTCAAAGTTGAAGTATTCACTAGAGACTTTGGTTAAATTAAACAGTATCACTATGCTCTATTAGATCTGACGTTCTCAAATATTATGACCCTCAATTGTAAAAATTAAAAAGGAAACAATTGCACAATTCTTTGACCTAATTGTACACACTTTAGTATTGTTTAAACAGTATTCTACATCCTTCAAGTAAATTCAGCAGTTGACCATGACAAGAGGAAAACTAAACACTGAAAAAGCTAGCATGAAAAAGTGGAGTACAACTAACAAAAGTAAAGTATTGCTATAATCACAGCACCAGTTTCACTTCTAAATGAATCCGCTGTCCTCTTCAAACCCCCTGTACATAAAAGACACATCAGCCAACACTGCAACTGCTCACCATGGATTTTTGGTTTGTTCATACAAAAATAATATGGCAAAGGAAAAAGAAAAAAGAATTTATCACAGTTTGTTATAAGAATTGTGCTTAACACTTGATAATAAAGGCATTATTGTTTCTTCTTATGACTGCAAATCAGTTATTTTCATGCTCTCAAACGCAATTCTTCTAATAAACAGTAACAAATTCTCTGTTAAGATGCTTAAACGGAAAGGAAAAAACCCAGTAAATCCAGATTTAAAAGGAAATTCAATAAATAGCTATTTTACATGAATAAAGTCATAGTGGTACAATTTATGAATGTCACATCAAGCATGCACAAAAATGGTATTATACATGGAGGAAGCAGTCAGAAAATATTGAATTAGATCTAAAAAGAGATGAAGACTTTACATATATATACAAAAATCTTGCAAATTATTGCCTCATTTTAACAAGGAATTAAAAGTAAACGTTACCAGCCAGTTAGCGCTCTCTAAGAGGCTAAAATCAGATTGGCGTTTAAAAATCCATTAAACTAGCTGGAAATTATTTTTCTCTCATATCATTTCTGGATTTTGGTCAAAAATCTTTATTTAAATAACTAAAGTGTCCATTCAACTTGCTGATAATCAAAACTTCAGATAAGAAACACTGTTTCCATCTTATATCAAGATCCCAGCAATGCATAGATAAACTGAATATATTACTGCATCAGCTACTGAGAATGGGCATGTTCATTTAAGTGCAACTGGTATTAGCATTCAGTCATCTTTGTGTAAATTATTTTATACAGACCAGCCACTGTAAACCCAGAGTAAAAATTAAAGTTATAACAATGGAAGATTATGGCCAGTATCTTACTAAATTATAGGTGTATTCATTTTTAACAAAAGAAATTAGGTTCAAAGTTTAGCACAACACCACAGCAATAAGAAGCTGACAACTTGGAAAAAAATATCTGAAAGCAACATAGAACCCAGGCTACCCATTATTTACTGTGTGCATACAGGAATGCTAGACTTTAGATGTATAAATTAGAGACTGACTTTTAAGTTATTAATTTAACTACTTTTCGTCCACTGTGCTAAACTAACTTTTATAGTAAATGTGCTAATGCGTAAACACTTCAAAGCAATCTTCATTAAAATGCTGCAAAGAAAAGAATACACATCATCCAAAACTAAGGATGTCATTGCAGTTCACAGTTTGTATAATAAATACCCTCCCTTTCCATCACTACTAAGGTAACTACATTCTATCTATTCATCAGCACAACCTTGAAGCGACTTATACTTACAAATATCAGCAATGTAGCCAAACATTTAAGTTTCTGCAAAGCAAGACAACTAGTAGAAACTGAAAAATTTAATTGACAGTGCAAAAAAAAAAAAGTAAAATTCTGTGTTTTAACTGAACTATAAAAGCAAAGCTTATCACATTCTAATACTGCATTACATATTGTTTGAATTCACCTTATAACTTAAAGATGCATGTCTATACAGCAAAAATGGCCTAAGTTTAAGACAATGGCTTCTCATTCACAATGTTTGGAATAAAAATAAAACTGAGTTTGAGATGCAACTGAACGTCAATCACTTTTTAAAACTTAAAGTGGTAACGTACCATTCTATTTCAGATAGGAACTCACATTTTTCTTGCCAGTAACTGTTCAAGCTAAACAGAAAAGTTTAAATATACTTCAAGGTTCTACTGCATTTTATGTCTAAAATCTAGAAATCCCTCCTAAATATTAACACTTTGAACTGCACCACTATAAAAAAAACCTAAGAGGTGTTCCAAAATGTAAACCAATGAGTGGCAACATCCTAGGCTTTGTAGACTGTGCCCTGCAAGTCAACTGCCTCAGGATAAACTAAATTATCAATGACTGGTATGATTTTTATGATTACAATCTTGATAATGGTGGACAAAACCCCATCTAAATACCACACCTTCAAATGCCAAACTTTTAGCCAATAACTGAAGTTACACAGAAATCTTCCGGCAGTAAAATGACCAATTCTGTGTAAGGTAGCCCTGGTCTAGAATTCTGAAACAGGATCCAAGCAAGCGTCTTCATAATTTGCACGCAGTTCCTCGTGCTGGCTTCCATAAAGATGGACTTGCTGTTTTGTAAACTGAAGTGCTCTAGTTGAACAACATGAGAGAAGTTTCCATTTTTAAAAAAATCCTTGCATGTTTGTGCAGTTTAAAGAAACCTACCCCTGCTTTTATTTAATTAAGAAAATAAAACCAAAAAATGCTACATTGAGCAGGGATCAGGATCGGTACCTGTAAACATTGTTATTCCACTGCATCCATTACGGCAAAAGGAATTTACATGAATAGAAGCCACTCCATTCAGTTCAGAACATCTGTGCTGGTTTTGAGCTGGTGGCCTCTGTCTACAGGTTTTAAAATTGGGAGTGAGGGCAGTGGGGAACAGAAAATAGAAAAAGAAGGGAGTGGGGAAGAGGTACTGGGGATGAGGAAGAGATAAGCAGAGCTTAAAGCTGCACCACAGAGTTCAATCTTAGTCCCCAACTCTGCTGATCATAGTTCATTTCCACATTTATGGATTGAAAATGAAAATACTCTTGATAAATCAAGATATAGTTCTATACATACTGACATCACTGATGTCATAGTGAAAAAAGTTCAAACTTCCAGTGAAAGACTAAGCAAACCTGATACTTTCCTGGTACTGGTACTGCACACCCACTGTTTCTGGGCCCCTCACTCACGTCACTCAGAATGGAGGGCGGCATGCTGATGCAGAGCGTGGGCACTGATGAAACCATTGGTCTCGTTGGCAGACAGACTGCCAAAGTCAGCCACAGACACGGCCATTTTGGCACTGGTGATATGATGTGTGTGATTTTCAAAGTCCACACCCAAATTATTTGCAGAAACCTCATTCATAAAGGATTCAGGAACAGCAATGCCCATTTTCAATCTCTTTGCTGGTCTTTCTGACTCTTCACTGCACATGTTCATGGGGTTTAGCTCTGAGTGATAAAATCCAGTCTCAAATAAGTTAAAACAATCACTTTCCCCATTGCTGGGCAGGGTGAGTAACTCCTCTGTTCCAACAGGCACGTGATTGACTTGTCCACGGGGCGTGCTGCCCAGTGGAGGAAAGCTATCATCCAAACAACTCACATCCGCTGGATCGCAGACGGTCGCTACACTGCTGGTCAAAGCTAAAAAAAGAGACGGAAAATGGTTTAAGTAAGCGGTCTGACGTCATGCCACAAAGAGGATATAAGTTTGCCCCAAGCTATGGTAAAAAATGCAAAAAGATGCTCATGTTACCTGTCAAGTCACTGGCAGTGAAAGAGCTGAGAATGTTCAGCTGTTGATCAGGAACAGGCTCAGGTCGGTTAGATGTTAAGGCTGAAGGATTTACTGTCCCACCCAGAGCTTCTGTTTCGTCTACCAAACGATCCATATAGTCCCTAAAAAACACACCCCAATAATTTTATGACTGCATATCACAGTTAAAAACAAAAATCCCAGAAGTCAATCCCACAGTACTTACGTAACTCCAGGGTGATGGTTATATCGTTTCTTTCCAAATCTTGTCTGTTGAGCAAAGTAATCATATCGTTCAGATTTCTTCCACATATAGTAGAATGCTACACATTCAGCAACTGTTCTAGTTCTCACCTAACAAAAAAAGTTGCATTTTTTAAAATCAACATATTCTATGCATTTTTTAATAACTATTATTTTTTACAACCCATAGGTCTTATTTTCTATCTTCCCAATTATGAAATTCTGAACTTTTTATTAGTGAACTGCCGTTACATTTACACTATTTAATAATGAGGCTGACTTCAAAAGCCCAAGGCTTTTTCTTTAAATCAGAATGTAATAATAATAATAAATGCGTATCCAGAAATTACCTTTTTTTACACCTTTACTGAAAATCTTAAAACACTGACATCCTTTACTTTTCTTCACTGAACTTTCACTGTGATGCTGACTGTAGCAGGGGTCCTTCTTAACCCTGAGGGATCCATGAATGAGCTTCGTTGGGATCTATTAATTCCCCAAATTTCATGCAGGTATACTTTTCTGGGGAGAAGGGTGCAGCTTCATCAGATTATCAAAGGGTTCCATGGCCCAAAAGAGATTAAGAACCATTTGCAAAGGGATCAGTACTCTACCGCATCTGGAATTTAAGATGATTGCCAGATAAAGGCAGAATTTTTTCCTTTAACATGCACTTGGCTCTTAGCGCCAACAGAGTTTGGTAGGAACAACAACAACAATAAAATTTGAGCCTCGTTCAACTTGGCTCCACATGCAGACTAGGGCTCTTCTAACTATATATAGGTAAAGGTATGAGTTCAGATGTACAGACAAAATTCTGTATCTTTACCCAATAAACACTTTCTCCCCTGCTTAATCAGTACCCAATAAGGACATTTCAGAATCTCTATCCTGATTAGTGAGCATGTTGTGATATAAGATCATAATATAGGAACAAGCTTTTTAAACCAAGAAATAAGGTATACCTTTCAATAAATACATCAGCCATAAGTAAGTCTTCAAAAAGAATATAGGCTTCTTGGGAACAGAGACCTTTCCTGTCTTATTCACTGATGTATCTCTAGAGCTTAAAATAATATCTGGTAAATGATAAAGCTTATTTGTGAAATAAATGAATATATTTCATAAATTATTGCTAAACTGAGATTTTATTTTGACTTAAAAGGGCAACTGTTTCATCTTTCAATAAATTAAACACTTAATCTCATCTGTGAGAAAACAATAGGTTTTCATACATACAAAAAAGCACTGAAGTATTCAACATCATACTGGAAGATCTAGCTAAATGCAATAAGAAAAGAAATAAAAGGCATACAGATTGAGAAGAAAGAAATAAAACTGTCTGTTCACAGATGACATGATTGTCTATATAGAAAATCCTAAAGAAGCAACAAAAAACCCTCCTGGAACTAATAAATGATTATAGCAAGGTTGCAGGACACAAGGTTAATATGCAAAAGTCAACTGCTTTCCTATATACCAGCAATGAGCAATTGATATTTGAAATTAAAAACACAATACCATCTACATTAGCGCCAAAATGAAATACTTAGGTATATACCTAATAAAATACATGTAAGATCTATATGAGAAAATCTACAAAATTCTGATTAAAGAAATCAAAGAAGATTTAAATAAATTGAGAGATATTCCATGTTCACAGATAGGAAGACTGATTATTGTTAAGGTGTCAGTTCTTCCCAACTTGATTTATAGATTCAGTGAAATCCCAATTAAAATTCCAGCAAGTTATTTTGTAAATACTGACAAATTAATTCTAAAGTTTATATGCAAAAGACCCAGAATAGCCAACACAATATTGAAGGAGAAGAACAAAGTCGGAGGATAGATACTACCCAACTTCAAGACTTACTATTAAGCTATCGTAATTAAGATAGTGTGGTACTGGTGAAAAAATTAACAAATACGTTAATGGAACACAATAGAGAGCCCAGAAACAGACTCACACAAATATAGTCAACTAATCTTTGACAAAGGAGCAAAGGCAATTCAATGAAGGAAGGATCATCTTTTCAACAAACAGCGCTAGAACAAGTGGACATCTATATCCACCTTTCACAAAAACTCAAGATGGATTACAAGACCTAAAAGTACACTACAAAACTATAAAAGCTCCTAGAAGATAACACAGGAAAAAACCTAGATGACATTGGGGATAGTGATGACTTTTTAGGAACAACAATACAAACACAATCTATGAAAGAAAAATTGATAAGCTGGACTAATTAAAATTAAAAGTGTCTACTCTGCAAAAGACACTGTTAAGAGAATGAAAAGACAGGCCAAAGACTGGGAGAAAATATTCAAAACTCACACATATTTTTTTGGACTGTTATCCAAAATATATAAAGAACTCTTGCAATTCAACAATAAGAAAACAAACCACCCAATTAAAAAATGTGCTAAAGACCCTAACAGACACCTCACCAAAGAAGATATATAGATGGCGAATAAGCATATGAAAAAATGACCCACATATGTCATCAGGGAAATGCAAATTAAAACAAGATACCACTACACATTTTAGAATAGCCAAAATCCACAACAATGACACCACCAGATATTGGCAAGGATGTGGAACAACAGGAACTCTCTCATTCATTGCTGGTAGGAATGCAAAATGGCACAGACACTTTGGAAGACAGTCTGGCGGTTTCTTACAAAACTATCCATACTTGCTTAAAGAAAAAGAAAAAAAAAAAAACATTGTAAAGCAATTATACTCCAATAAAGATGTTTAAAAAAACCCAAAAAAACAACAACAAAAAAATATCCATACTATTACCATATCATCCAACAATCACACTTACTGGTATTTACCCAAAGGAGTTAAAAACTTATGTCCAAAAAAACCCCTGCACACTGATGCTCACAGCTGCTTTACTCGTAACTGCCAAAACTGGAAAGCAACCAAGATGTCCTCCAAATGGTGAATGGATAAACAAATTGGTACATCCATACAATGGAATATTATTCAGTGATAAAAAGAAATGAGCCACACTAAGACTCCATGCTCCCAATGCAGGGGGCCCAGGTTCGGTCCCTGGTCAGGGAACTAGATCCTACCTGCTGCAACTAGAAGTTCACATGCTGCAACTAAAGATATTGTGTGCCGCAACTAAGACCAATATAGTCAAATAAATAAATAAATTTTTTTTAAAAAAAAAAAGCGAGAGAAATGAGCCACAAAAAAACATGGAGGAATCTTAAATGCATATTACTAAGTCAAGAAGCCAATCTTCAAAGGCTACATACTGTATGATTCCAATTATATGACAAGGGATTTTTTGATCAGTGAAACTATTCTGTATGATACTACAATAGTGGATAGGTGTCGTTATAACAACAGAGTGAACCTACTGTAAACTGTGAACACTAGGGGATAAAAACATGGCAAAGTAGATTTACCAGTTGTAACAAATGCACCACTCTGGTGGGGGGGCTGGTGGGGGGAAGCCGTGTGTGGGTGGGAGCAGGAAGTACATGGGAACTCTCCATACTTTTTCCTCAATTCTGCCGTGAACCTAAAACTGCTCTAAAAATAAAGTCTATTATTTAAAAGTGTGTGTATATTCTAACAGTTTGGGATAATTAAATCTCATTAAAATATGCTTTGCTTATTCTTTCTTTTTGTCCTAAGGAACACAGGATTCTAAAATATTTAGGTGGATAGGTCAATATTCTATGCCTACTGCTTTTTAAAAATTTTAAGTTTATTTATTATATTTATTTGTTTTTGGCTGCATTGGGTCTTCGTTGCTGCACGCAGGCTTTCTCTAGTTGCGGTGAGTGGGGGCTACTCTTCCTTGCGGTGCAGAGACTTCTCATTGCGGTGGCTTCTCTTGTTGTGGAGCATGGGCTCTAGGTGCGCAGGCTTCAGCAGTTGTGGCACATGGGCTCAGCAGTTGTGGCATGCAGGCTCCAGAGCGCAGGCTCAGTAGTTGTGGCACACAGGCTTGGTTGCTCCGCGGCATGTGGGACCTTCCCAGACCAGGGCTCGAACCCGTGTCCCCTGCGTTGGCAGGCGGATTCTTAACCACTGCACCACCAGGAAAGCCCCACCTATTGCTTTTTAAACTAGATTTTATATTTCAGAGCAGTTTTGGGTTTACAGAAAAATTGATCAGAAAGTAACAGAAATGTTAATAGCAGGGGAGCATTAACAAGTTATAGCTTTTATTCCCTACCCAAGAGGCTCATAAATTAGTTGCTTATATTCATTGTAATTACTAAGCAATTTCTCTATACTAATTTGCCTAACTTACCTTATTCTTCTGTATAAGATGAAAATCTTTTCCAAAAAGCATGAGTGCATGTTCAAAGCTCCGGCATTCTTCTTCTGTCCATGCAGTCATTCCTTCTAAAGAAATTTTAAAACAAAATAAATTGGCCTCAAAACTCTTATATATATAAATGACTGATTTACTTTCAGTATGTTTTCCTAATAAAAAGGCTATAAACTTCTACACACACACACACACACACACACACACACACACACAGACAAGTTCTTTATGTGGAGATTTTAGTTAGTAATCTTAACTAAAAAAATCTAGAATACCAAAATATAAACAACTGGGTTTTTTTCCTCTGCATGATGAGACAAGAATTTTATATTTTCTTCTATAATTCAAGCACATTGTTTTTCTGATTTTTTTAAGCAATGAGCATTTTTTTAATTAGGGGAAAAAAAAGGTTATTTTCTTTATAGAAAAAAAAGCCTTCCTTTGGTCTTATGTCAAAACCATAAGCTCTTTAATTAGAGACCATAAATAATGAACACATATTTATTCAGAGTCAGTTTGCAAAGTGCTATACTGTAGGAATATAAAGGGAATAAAAAACAGCCCATGCTCTCAAAAGACTAAATCCCATTCAACTTCCTGGCAGATGTCAATGTTGATGAATCAAATCTACTTGGGGCAGAGGAGACTTGAAGTGCCTCACAATGGGAACCAGGTCCCCAAAGCCATTAAGAGTAGCCCACCACGAAGGTGAAAACTTTGTTCAGAGTTTTGAGAGCTTAAAGTAATTTTTTCAAAGAAGCAGCTTTTACACGGAAACATTTCAATAGACTATCTCACCTTCAAGTTTAAATGCATTGTTTCCAGCTTCTATATTTTTCCAAGTCATTTATATAATATTAGTAAGCATTATTTCACTCTATATATACTTAATGAAAGCTATGGTGCATGCAACTGATTTATATAATGACAAAAATACTGAAATTAAACTTAACCATTTTCCTTGACACACACAAACCAAAACCTAAGCACTGCAAAAATGTTATTACATGATTACTAAACATACACTTCTTGCAATAAATTGAATGGAATATATTATACATGTTTCTTTTTTTTTATCTTTAATCTCCTTTTCATTTCCTGTCTGGTTTAAGAAAAAGAAAAAACAACTTTTTTCCCCCAATGAAATCATAAAATCATTCTTATTAATTACTTTGGATATATTGTCATCTCTGGGGTCTGCTTTGTTCTGGAGGTGACAGGGGGGTAACTAATTTGTATTTGAACAATCTCTGGTACGTCTAAAAATAGAGGGCAAGAAAAGGAAAAAATTATTTGCTATGAAGATAAAAATAGATCTTATACAAAAGTGTTATAGGATTGCTCCGTCCTTTATACTTCGCTTATTCTGATCCCCAAATGACCATCCCCTATCATTTCCCTCTCTTGATCCCAAGTGTTTCTTACCTTGAGAGGCCTTTCCGTTGCAGCAGTACCTTTCAATTGCTTCCTTTATATTATGGTTACACTTGAGAAGTTCATATAATGCCTTAGGGCAAGGGAAAAAAAACTATTCAATAAAACTTACCAAAAGTTCATACTTAAAAAAAAAAACTCAAAAACAAACAAACAAACAAAAACAGGTGTATTGTAAGAGTCCTGACAAATACTAGCTGAAGTGCTCTCTAATTTCAGGACATTTGAAGCGTATGTTTGCCCAGACATTTAATCTACGTAACTATCCTGTATATTGACTCTGGTATCCGAAGAGTTTGTTCATTCTGATTCTACCTCTCAGAAGTTATCTACCAGTATCATTCCTCACTTTTTTTTTTCATTGCCAGGCCTTCTGAGCTGGGAGAATATCCCTATTTTAGATGATTATTTCTAGTCAGGAAAAGTCAAGAATTATGGTCTTCTCTCTTGATAGCACCTTCTGCCTGCCTTTTAGAGTTTTAATAAAAGAGAATAGCAGCAGGTCTAGAATAGAAGGATGGATATTTTAGTGACTGGAGTTTATAGTTATTTCCATCTACTATGGAAGATATCATTTTTTAAAAATTAGAATTTCTTCCCATTAAACCTGTTTGGAATTATGAATATACTAAATAGCAGCAGACAGAACTCAACTGAAAGTTAAATAATAATCCACCTTCCCAAGTACATTTCAAGAAAGGCAAGGATATTGGTAAACCTATTAATACATCAATAGGTTAATAATCAATACATTAATAACCAATCATGAAAAACAGCTGCTAAAAAAGCTTCAGATAAATCAGTACCCATTTCTATTTTTAAAAAGACAAAACCTGTAACGGTTATAAGTAGATGGATACTACCTTACTATAAGAAAGACAGCCTGTATCAAACCAAGGCTGGTATTATTCTTTTTTTAAAATTTTTGGCCACACCCCGTGGCATGTGGGATCTTAGTTCCCTCACCAGGGATTGAACCCGTGCCCCCTGCATTGGCAGGCGGAGTCTTAACCACTGGACTGCCAAGGAAGTCCCAAGGCTGGTACTATTCTTAATGTAAAAACCTTACATGTATTATCTTCCATCAAAAGCAGGCCTCAAACCACTGTAACTACCAAAAGTCTCTGAGAGTTATAGCTAATGCAGTAAAACATGTTCTAGGAATAAGAGATATAATAATGGTAAGGAAGGAACAAACGTATAATTCAGTAATGACTTTAAAACTAGAAAACCTAAGAGAAACAACTGAAAAATCATTATACTAAATTGAATAGTTTCAGTAGCTTGAGAAAAAAATTTTTTAATTTATATTTCTCTAAATCAACATATACAAATACAAATATAATAGTGATCCCATTTACAACAGGGCTAAATACTGTATTTAAAAATAATGAGGAATTAATTAAATGCATGTGATACTTAAAACAAGTAAAAACATTTGAGTGATTAAAAAAAAGTCAAATACATAGAGAATCAGAACATGTTCTTGAAGTAGGTTTTATATTTTAAAGGTACTAATTCTTCCAAAATTAATTTATAGTTTTAATGGAATATCAATAGGAAAAGCCAATGGGATTTCTTTTTGACAGCTGACAAAACTACTTTGAAGTTCAGCTAGTTTGACTTCTCTGTGTTATTCGGAAATTCAAGTTTGAGTCCACCTATCTCTGGGCACTCATTAGCTGGGATTAGCTAGGCTGGAGATAGAGTGTAAAGGTATATGAGAGGGGCAAACAACATCAGAGAGAAAAAACCCTAATAGGCAATACTTCCACCCTTAACCCACACATCATCAGGAGCGTACTCCATCTACAAGCACACAGTATTTAACGAATGCTCCTAAAGCAAATTTATACACTGTTTTTTTTGTTTGTTTGTTTTTGCGGTACGCGGGCCTCTCTCTGTTGTGGCCTCTCCCGTTGTGGAGCACAGTCTCCGGACGCGCGGGCTCAGCGGCCAAGGCTCACGGGCACAGCCGCTCCGCGGCATGTGGGATCTTCCCGGACCGGGGCACAAACCCGTGTCCCCTGCATCGGCAGGCGGACTCTCAACCACTGCGCCACCAGGGAAGCCCTATACACTCTTAATAGACATGAACTTTAATCACATCCTGAATAAAGTTCAAGAATAATCCAAAAAATAACTTTAACATAAAATCTAAAAGTCCGACCACAGAGAATGTTTAAATAAACAATGGAACATACAGACATCAAGAATGAAGTATTAAAGAAATCTCAATGGCAAAGAAAATAAGACTAAGTAATTAAAAGGATATAACATGGTAGGTAAAGTAAAATATATGTGTGTGTATACAGAAAAAAAGGCCAGAAGACATGAAACAATAGAATGGTTATCATTAGGTCTTGGGATTTTTTTTAAACCAGTATTTTCCAAGTTTTAAAAATCAGAAAGAGATAGCCAGTTCATATGTAAGAAATATTTGAATCAAATATAAGAAAATCAAGAAGATACTATATTAGTTAGCTGCTGTTTCAACAAAAGTTGATGTATACCTGTTCATTGTCCCTTGTGTGCGTTCCTGCAGAAATTCTATCCATTATTTTTTCGTTTCCAGTTCTTAATGAGGTCTCAACAAGGTACTCCTTAACTTTGCTCTCCAAAACCACACCAGGACGCCAAAGTAATTGGTCTTCATTTTCATACACTGATAAAGAAAATCCCATCAACACATTAAAAATAGTGAACACACTTTAAGATGTATACAAAACTGTTTTTCCTCTTCCTATACAAGTAACTAACTTTGAGGACACCAGTAATTTGATTGTCTGGCAAGCTGAGTCTTTCATTAGTAAAGGTTTAAAACAATTTTTTTTTTAACTTTATTAAGGTCCAAGTATTCCAGTCACTAGAGCAAGTAGCTGTTTTGGTGACTGGATTTACTAACAAGTTAGAAAGCTTTCTATGCCTAGTAGTCTAATATAAAACCTAGTAGTGGTGTCTTACATTCTTCTAATGAGGGGGTAAAAATAACCTGTGTAAATTCTTTAATAAACTTATTACAATTTTCTCTTAAACTCCCTAAATGGCTCTATGAAAATGTCTACAGGTTAAAAATTGCAAACAAATTAAAACAAACAAAAATAAATAACAATCAAAATATCTGCCAATACTGAAATACTAGGAAAGATATAGTTTTCCTTTACTGATTTCTTCCCAAAAGGTAAATTTTTATTTTAAAAAGCAAAAAAATAAAATAAAATAAAAAGGAAGCAGACTAATTAAAAATGGAAAACAATGATAAACAGTAAGATAAGTAAGATAAGAGAAGCTGATATTTAGTAAGCGAAATGACACTAAAACAAACTGTATATTTTATTAACGCAAACACTGTTGCCATACTGAAGGTTTCTACTTCACACAATAAAGTCATACAGATAGCCCAAGTATTTATCCCATTGCTTCCATTCTTCAATTGTAAAATAACTACTAAATATAGCGAATAAAAGTAATTTACTGAGAGCTCACTATGCAGCAGAGACGGTGGTAAGTGCTTTACATTCACAACTGTATAAGGCAGGCATTTCTATTCCCAATGAGCAGGAAAGTTAAAAATAAAGTGTGCCTGTGAAGCAATAAGACTGACTTTTGAGGTAAGTTTCTGGAACCAGTTTCATAAGGAAACTTTAGTCAAAACTGAAATAGGTAATATAGTTTGAGTTTATTCCCTCAAAAGATAGAGAAGGTATACGTTCCTTTCTGAAGGTGTAGAACTGAGAGAATATTACCTCCGCTATGTTTCATCTAAGGACCAGCAGCTGCTGAGCATGTACTTTTGCCCACGGCCAAATCTACGTGTTTCCCAAGTTTGGCTAGGAAGGTGCACCTGGATTTTTACTTCCCACCACCTCACCCCTCCATATTTTCAGAACCAGCTATAGTTGGAATCTACCAAAAATGTGAGGAAAACTGATTACACTTAAGTAGGGGTATATAACAAAAGCAACAGAATCTTTACATTCTACCACCTTATCTTTCAGGGCTGGGGCAAGAGAATTTCTTCTAGCTTCTTTTTTCCTTAAGTGTTTCTTCCCAAGAGGATTATATTCCTAATGTTCTCATTATCTCAGGTGATAGGATGCTACCAACTTCCACTGCAGTGGGATGTAGGCCAAAGAGCTGTACTTTAAGAGCAGCTCCACTATTTTAACAGGTGCTTAGCATACTGAGTTAAGAAGCACTGTAAGGGGCCAGGGTTGGGGGGAAGGGGGCGGTAGTTCTCTGAGTCTCATGGTTAATTAATCTCATGATACATTACTCCTAAGTCAGGCCTAATTCTTCCCTGACTCCAAATCTGTCTTTATACTCACAGGATGAGCATACAATCAGATATTTAAATAAACATATTGAGTGGTAATTTGGCTTACCAAATATTATCAAAATTAAAAGGCTTCCTTACCTTTCTCATTACCAGCATACTCTCCAAGATAAGGTGGAATCTCTGCTTGATATTGTAAACCAATCATTATTTCCTACAGGAAAATTTAGAAGTAAAAACAACTTATTACAAAAATAAATACTGAAAAAAAATGTTCCAATTCATTAATCAGTTACTACAAATCTAAAGTTATCTCACAAAATTATCGTAAATTATTTCAGAAGTGTTTTTAAAAGCTACTTTAATCCAAATGGTCTACTAAATTATGATGGTAACTTAACATACCTTCCTCAAATCTTCAGGTGAGTTACCACTGTCTGTTTCAACATCTTCAACCTCTGATTCTTTATCTCCATCACACGTAGTATTTGCTTAAGAGAAGAAAGTTAAATTTTAAAAAAGGGTTTTGTTGCCTATTTTTGCAGCACTTGAAAGAGTGCCTGATATTTTATATTTTACTTATGATAAAAATTTGTTGAATAAATGAGATCAGCACAAATATACTAAACCTCTTGTACTATTCTCACATTTTGAAACTAGTCAAAACAAGACACTGAAAACACGAAGAAAGTGCATAATATCCTTATAATTATCTGGTGTACGGTCATATAGTTTGGAGAGGCAAGAGGAAAACCACTACGGTCCCCTTAAAAAAAGAAGGTAAAGCACTAGATTACACTGATTACATTAATCCAGAGTGAGACATACACAATGAGCTGCACATTGAGTCCATAAAAATTATCTTTTTGCACACATATGTGTATGTGTATTGGAACTTGTTATCTGAACAGTTCTTCTACCATAAAAATACCTGAGAAATAAGCAAGATTGCATATAAGAAATTATTTCAGTTCAAAGACCTTTTAAATATTACTGATATACATTAAGGGATAACACCAAGAACTAAAAGAAAAGGATTAAATAAATCACTAAAAATAAAAAATACTTTTGGAGCAACTGATGGTAGTTTTCAAACTGACAGCAGTTTATCAGGAGAATAAGAGCCTTTTAACAGAAATCCAAAAAATGTCTATAAAATTTCATGGCTGAACTAAGATTGGTTGCCCTAGCAACAGATGAGTCTTGGGAAAGAAAACAGCCCTGCAAAACCAAGCAAATGCTTTCGTTTTTAAAGAGCATATTAGTTTACATCTCCCCCAATAAAAAAAGGTTATAATCTTGTTCAGATTATAATAGTATTTTATTTCAATTAAGTAAAACACTCAGATATTCTGACATAACTACTGAATGTAACAAAATGTACTCAAGCTACAGTATCAGTGCTACTACTAATCAGTAATGATTGGATTTCTTACATCGTAAAGGTCTAGGGAAGAAATCGGAAGTTTCATGGGAAGTCACAGATGGTGTCAGATCATCTGCAGAAGACTGAGTTTCCTCATCATCACCTGACAATAGGTCTTTTGCTATTTCCTCCTATAAGAATAGGAATGCAATGCTAGGGTTAGAAATGATTACATCCCATCAATTTTGAAAAAAAAAGTCTTTATAACATTATTCATAAACATTATGGTATTATAATACAATTAAGAACTAATTGAAGTCTCAGTTTTGAGAAAAGTAAATTTGAAATTCTCCTATAATTTACTTCACGTACACAATTAGTTAATAACATTTACTAATTATATATAATATTAATGCTATACTATTATACATTTATGATATAACAAACAATTTTCTTAATTTGTGGGTATGTAAAGAACTTATCTGAAGCGGTAGACTAATTTTTAGTGAATTTACAACAAAAATAATCTTACTTCTAAGTGGTTAAAAATTAAACTCACTTTCTGCCAACTTAAATAACTAAAAGAAAACAAGAAAGTCTCCAAACTCCACTCTTCCGATAATTTTTTACAAGTCCAACTAATGCACCACTCCGACCAGTGATATAATTTTAAAAGAAACAGTTCAGAATTAATTTTTATGTAAGTATATAGTCATCCTTGTGCCTGGTACATAGTAGGCACTCAATATTTGCTGAATGACTATGGTCATTAAGGTTTTTGGTACATTAATATCACATTTAATTGAAAAGTGGGAACAACATAACTCACAGGAAGATGTGGAGTCCTCTCCCTGCCTGAGACCTGAAAGATGAGGAAAGTTTCCCAGGGATCTGTTAGCAGAGACCATGACTGAATTCTCCTTGGCAGGGACTAGGCCTCCCCTACAACCAGCCTATGTTAAAGATGTATCACTGAGGCCTTGGCTGCTATGGTCTCTGTCACTCCCAGAGCCCAAGAAAACAGAACTTCTCTCCAACCACTCCATGCCTAAGCCAGATTGGTTTGAAAACTTCTGGGGGATTCATTAATCAATGCATTCAAGTGTCCACAGGATCAAAAGAAGTTAGGGCAAAATCTAAGTTTAGATACAGTATGTCTACACAGGAAAGATAAAAAGTTAGGGAAGAATACTCAAATATGCAAAGTATTATGAAGCTATTACTACTTCTAAAGTAGTGAGATCAAAGCCAAACAATATTCAAATCAGTCACCAAAATGATAAGAGCAATGCATCCATAAGAAGTTTACAATTCAGAATTATGAAATGCTTTAAATTAAACTAATAAAAACAGTCAATGGTAACAGATCTGGAATTTTTTTCTACATGCTTGTACTTACTTTGTCTAGTGTCATATCTGGTAGTTCATCTGCAAGTTCACTTGGGGAGCTATTTGCACTGGAATTTGCAACTGCTGGAATTGTAGGTTCATAGCCATAGAATGCCAATAAATCTTCTAGAGGCATGTTTCCTTCCTATTCAAGCCAGAACACAAACATGAACTCAGCAGATGCCACAATGCTGAACCTCAGATAAACCTTGATGCCATTAATGTTCATAAAGCACATTATCAAAACAGCAGGACCAAATCAAAACCAAGTTTTAGTTTTGCTTTTTGTAACTGTATCCAGAAAACAGGATCAAACACCTAGAGCTATAATTAATATATGAACAAAAGTCTAACAATTAACATCTTAATTTTCATTTTCCAGCATCATTTTACTTTTTAAAAACTTCCTCAAATATTTGCCTTCATGCAGACTTTTTTTTCGCTTTTATATTACTATAACAATTCGCCTTGAAAACATTTCCGATTAATCAATCAATAACTTCACATAATTTTTAGCTTGTTTCCTTGCAATTAACAGTTGACCACTTGGTTTATTCTTCATGTTATTTGGAAGATACCTAATGAGAAAACCTTTGCTGAACATTTACTAACACTATTATGTTTATATATTAATGTTCAAGACACAGTTATCCTTTGATATTCCTACTACTGTCTCTATATTCTGTACCAGTTGTTTTTTTCCCACAACTGTCTGATGAAGTTTGCATTACCACCATCTTACAGATGAGAAAATTGAGGCTTAATTCTGGGTTCGAATCCCAGGCCCCCAAGTTCTCTTACTGGCAGTGCTGCTTTGATAAAATTACAGACTCTGGCTGCAGGACTACCTGTGTTATGAATACTTATGCCATGCCACATAGTGGCACCCAGTCATTGTTTTTTCCCTCCACTAATCTGAAAATAAGTGCTATATTTCCTTTTTTAAAGTAGTTTAATTCAACCACTAAAATGCATAGAACTGTTTATAATTATCATTTAAATGACTTCAAAACCATATATTCATGAACTAGTTAATTTCTTAAATATTTTAAAGACGCTTATGTCCATCTATTAAGAGATTCACTTTTAAAACTAGCTTACGGTTTAATTTTCCCTTTAAAAAAAAAAATCTAAGTCATGAAGCACACAGCATGAAAGCAGAGTATGCAACACATGCCTACAGTTGATCACAAAGTGAGCTGAGGAGAGCCAGTGATGTCTCCCAGAGAGCCAGCTGGCTGCCCACCAGGGCCCACAAGGGACACAGGTTCTGGGGGTCCCTAAGAATTGGCCTTCACCTTTGCAGTATAGAACTTATATTTTTCACTATGCCTGAATGAAACAGATTCATGTTATGAGATTAGAATAAGGTATATGACAGAATGCTAATTTGTGAATCTGCAGTAGCAGACATGCACCTTTCCAATGACCATGCCACTCATGAAATCTTTTCAGCTTGGAAGTGGAATCAGTAAAAAGCTGCTTTGGGAGCATGGACAAATTCAGCACAAATTAAGTTGGATGGTCAGGATGGACAGAAATTCACCCATGCCACGGGAAAACCTCATGAAGTATTCTTCTCCCAAATGAAAGAACCCCTCGAAGGTGCCAGAACCACATTGAGAGTTTCTCCAGTCCTGCTCCTTGCAGAGTCCATGCAGCCCATTCCCTCTGGTTCACACTAGTTGTAAGAGGAGACTGGTTACAGCCTTTGCCAACCACCTGTTAGCAATATTTCTCCAAAACTTTACAGTTTCAGATTCCCTCCATGAACTGGGGAGATGGCAACTTTCACTCATCATGCACTGACAGTCCATCTTCCCATCAACACAGCATTTACTGAGCTCTAGGTACCATGTGAAGGACTACTGGCTATGGGTAAAGAAATACAATTTCCAAAAACAAAAAAGAAATCCCTGCTCTCAAGAAATTCAGTCTTGGTGGAAGGAACTGAAAAGTTAACAACTGTAAAACATGGTGCTAGCTGCTTTAATCAGTTCTGGAATTGGTGCTATGAAATGGTAGGTACAGAGAAGGGAAGACCTACGCTCCAGGAATAATAGTATATGGTAGGGAAGTATCACACAGAGGACAAAGACTGAGCTAAGTCTTGAAAGATGAAGAGGCTTTTAACAGATAGGGTTGTGTGCTAGGGACTTGTGGTTCATCGTCAGAAACACTGACTGAGCAGTGACTGTGCCAGGAGCCCACTGTGCCAGGTGCTGGTATGAAACACAGGTCTTGCCCTTCTACAACTTACAGACTAGGGGGATACTAACAATACTCAAATATGGAACTGCCAATTAAGATGCGTGCAAAAGTAATCAATAGGGTCCTGAGACACAGAATTATGTGGAGGGCCTACTGTCATAGGGTTACAGAGTCAGACAGTGAATGACTTCAGCTGAGGCCCGAAGTCTGAGAAGTGACCAATCCTGTGAGGAGCATTCCAGGCAAAGGAAACAACACACTTGAGGCCTGAATATGGTTTTCCACTAAGCCAATGGCCAGAGCACAGAGAGTAGAATGAAGAATGGCTCAAGAGGTGATTAGAAAGACAAGCAGAGGCAGATCACAAAAGGCCTCATGGGAAAGAAACTTGGACCTCATACTCCCAGGGCAATGGGAAGCCATTGGAGAATTATAAAACTGGAGTGACATGACTTTATTTCTTCTTAAATCCTGGGCAGCTGTATGAAGAAAAGTTTGGGGAGATGAAGAGGGAAGAGAAAAGCAGGGAGACCACTTAGGAGTTGCATGCTGGGTTAGGGTAGTGATACAGACATGGAGAGAAGTGAATAGATGAGATGTATTCTGAGGTGTAATCAAATGGGCTACTGGAGTAAAAGGGAGAAAGAAGGACAACTCCCCAGATTTCTATCTGAGCAACTGCCTATCGTGGTAACTTTTACTGAGGTAGAAAAGACTAAAGGAAGGAAAGGTTTATGAAGGAAAAACATTAAGAGCTCTGCAGAGGGACTTCCCTGGTGGTGCAGCGATTAAGAATCCGCCTGCCAATGCAGGGGACACGGGTTCAAGCACTGGTCCAGAAAGATCCCACATGCCGCGGAGCAACTAAGTCCGTGCGCCACAACTACTGAGCCTGCGCTCTAGAGCCCGCGAGCCACAACTACTGAAGCCCGCGTGCCTAGAGACCATGCTCCACAACAAGAGAAGCCACTGCAACGAGAAGCCCGCGCACCACAACGAAGAATAGGCCCCGCTCACCGCAACTAGAGAAAGCCCGTGTGCAGCAAAAAACATCCAACTCAGCCAAAAATAAAAAAAAAATAATTAAAAAAAAACAAAATGTTTGAGAGGAGAAGAATACGGTGAATTTCATAATTTTAAAAAAAAGAGTTCTGCAGAGGACACAAAGTTAAGTTTGAGAGGACTATGAAACATCCAAGTGGAAAAGTCAAGTTGGCTAAGAGCCTGGAGCTCAGAGGATCAGGCTGGGCTAAAGATATAAATCTGGCATTCATTAGCATCTAGATGATATTTAAAGCCACAGGAGTAGATGAGCTCACTCAGGGAGAGAGTAAAGAGAAGGGGATCTATGATTTATTAGAAGAATTTTCAGATATATTACCCTATAGGCAATGGGACACGTCTAGAAAATTTTAGATATGATTTGCATTTTGAAAAAGACATCCTAGGGGGAGTAGAAGAATAAGAGCCTGAACTAAGAAGGGAATTAAAGAATCTATTTCTTGACTTACGTGATAGAGGGAATGTAGGTAACACAGGAGTCTAAGTGGATTGCCCATTTCTGGCCTGAGAAGGTTAAATAGCTACAGCATCATTATAAGACCAAAACAAAAGACAAATAAACTTAAGGGTAGAGGGTGGGACAGTAGATGATTTAAGGTGAAAGTCGAAGCACTGGGCTTGAATGAGTTATCCAGAAGAGGAATACAGAGTGAGAAGACAAAAGCTAGAACCCTGGGGAATACCATCAATTAAAATGAGGGTAAAGAAAGAAAAGTCCATAAGTACTACAGAGGGAAACACCAGAGGGTAGAAGTAGAACTAGGAGAAAATGCAGGATTGTATAAGTTAAGAAAGAAGCAAGGGTGGAGAAACCACGGATGGTCACTTGGGTCAAATATCAAAGAGAGATCAAGCAAGATAAAGCAGACATGAATTCTTTGTATCTGTCAATCAAGAATATTGGTGACCTTACAACCTGTTGGGAGAAGCAAAGTTGAGGACTGAATGGGAGGGGAGAAAGTACATACACTATAAAAAGAGAATGTTGAAGGGCAACACAGGGTCAAAACAGAATTTCCAAATGTGGGAAATATATGAGTAGGAGGCCATACTGAAATAAAAAAAATAAGTAGAAGAATAAACTGAGGGCTAAAGGGGTGGAATCTAGGGACTAGCCTGGGATGTGGAAGATACTTTTGGGACCGGAGAGAAGGAAGGAAGAATTAGCATAAAAGTTAAGTTTGCATGTGTGAGGCAAACAGGAGGTTCTGGGTAGTCATTCACGAAAATCCTACTTTCTCTACAAACACACAAGCATGATCATCTGTTGAGGGAGAAGGTGACCTTCTTTGTGGAAACCTCCTTAATACAGTCAAAGGATGACACTGTAATGACCCCTAGAAGGGGCTGGTGCCAAAACACAGAAATTATCTGTACTAAAACTTTGAAGCAAAACTGGAGAAGATTAATCCAGTCTCTGAAGCACTTTACAAATGAGCTTTCTGTTAGAGCCTATTAATAAAGCACTTAGTCCTTTGAAGCACAGAAGAAATGTTTTCAAAATTGAATTAGCAAATCTCAACATCTCTGAGGATCTGCGGTGGCTAGATCAGCTTAGAAGTTTGATCTAGCACCTTATCCCAGGGATGAGGATTTTTCTCTTCTACAGTATTTCTCAGGCATTTTGTTGAACCTATTTAAATTTCAAGGGACACATCTGAGTCCAGTCACACTTATAAATGAACTGTTTTGTAAGTCAAAGGATTTGTAACAGGAAGAGCACAATATTTAGAGGCAGAGGACTCACTAATTGCTAACTACTACTGTGGGCAAATCACCTAACCTCTCTCACCTCTATTTCCTCATCTGTAAATAGAAAAACACATTATTTCATTAATCCTATGATGCATAACCTCACATATCAGAAATCAGGATGCACCTCATTACCACTGTACAAATTTCTCATAGTAATGTCCCTCCCTGCTCCCATCTATGCTACTTCTAAATCTACGGTACATCTTACAATCAACAAGGCCTCTGAGCCAAGGAAATAACGCTAATACTTGTCTGACACACCTGGTGGTGTTGCTGAATGGGTCAAATGACACTGTCTAAATGAGGTACAAATTAATTTTCACATAACACCAGTCTGGTATCTTATAATACGGGATGCAAAACCGCATACATATAACTTTTTAAAATGCTTTAAAAATAAATCAGTAAGGACCTAGATCAAAGTCTCATTTCACAATGCATATCAGAGGAGAAATCTATATATTAATAAAGGCAGAAATGTAAATTACTTTTTTAAAAGTTATAGATCTAAATCTAGGATTATTAAATTAAAACCTCTCAGGAAACAGTAATGTGAATAAATTAAAATGTAGAACAATATAACATAAACCTTATTTTAGTATGGTTAATAACTAAAATCTTGTCACGTAATCTATTCTCTATACTTACCAAAGTGCTACCGTAAGAAAACTGATTTTGTACCGCTCTTATTTTCCATAACATATAATGTACTAAAAATTTGTAAGCACCAAAATAAAGGCCATATGTATAGACTATCAAATTTATTTACTATGAGCATAACAACTTGTAGTTTTCTAAAACATTAACACCAAGGCTCTAAGGCTGTTACCATGTACCAACACCTAAATCACTGTTCCAATAATATAAGATTAATACATTATTTTAAATTGTATAGAAATAATTTCAAACTTCTTCTAAAAATACAATGATCTTTACTCTTTATATTTGTGTCTCTATCTACTCTTTCTTTTCTTTGTTTTCATGTTTCATTAAACATCAATAAAGAACAGAGACCACATCTACACAGTTATGCTTTACTGCAGATAAGAATCACAGTTCAGATGAAGTGAGCAGTCAGTCACTCTTAGAAACAGCTCCTCTTGTCCCTTGCTCAATGAGAGAAGGATTAGCCTTCTGAGCAAGGACACAGCTCTTAGGTCTTCACTAGAATTTGTTTAAAAATCACCTGGATTGTTCTGTCTCAATTTCCAAGAATGCGACAAAATGCCAAGAAGCAAAACTGCCTAAGTACAGAGAAGTTGAAACATTTAAAGGCCTGTAATTTTTCAGAATCTACAAATTCAGTGACAGGTATCATTACAAAGATTTAATTACTGGAGTTTACTAAACAAAATGAAAATCACAGGAATAGAAACTAGGTATTTCTGTGAACAGCTAAGTGAGTAACTCTTTGCTGTTGATTATTTCTCTATATCTTTCCTATTTTCTTTTAAAACTCACCACACAGATTAAAGCAGCTATTACTATAATCTCTGGGAGAAGAAAACCTACAAATCTGAAAAACAAAATTTTACCAGCCCATAAAAATCTCTACGAGATTACCCATACTCAAGTAGGAACTACATTAACACATTAAATGAAATTTTAAATTCTTACTAGTTTACTGACAAAACATCTATTTGTGTGGTTAAAGCACAGTCTAGCACATTTATATTATTTTCTTACGTCATGCTGTAAATAGACTGCTGTCTCCCTATCTTTAACAGCAAACACATAATTAAGGAAGGTGCATTATGAGACCACCTGGGACTTTTGACCAAGCCCACAGCAGTGTCCTGACATAAAAAACTACAGGAGAGAAGTATGTATTCTAAGAAGCCTTCCATGAACTTCCACATGAGGCTAAACACCTTTTACTAGACATAAATAGCTACAGGAGTAGATGAGCTCACTCAGGGAGAGAGTAGCTCTCTCTGCTACTGCTTTCTCCCATAGCTCTCACTGCTTACTGCTTTCATAGTTCTTAGCAGAGGACATCAAAAAAATCTTTGCTCTCATTTGTCACCCCACACTAGACCATAAGCTCCCAGAGATCAGAAACATTGTCAAATTGCTCATTTTTGCCATCCCAGGACCCACCACAGTCCTTGGCTTAGTGATAATGCTAGCTGGATTATAATTCTCAATTTTTCTAGGCTACCTACTCATAAGAGGTAGAAACGAATTCCCTGAATAAAGTCAAGGCAGAGCTTGAGACTCTTGGGTATCTTCTCTCATCAACAGGCAACAACTTATCATCACCCCTGAAAGAAGTGATAGGTAAGACTTTTCTTCTTGATTATTTCCTAACAATTTTATCTCTATATTCCCAAATCTGTTTGGCTTTTATAGGAGATATATGTATTTTTTTTAATGATTAAATCTAACCGCAACCATGTTGGATTAATCTGCCAAAGGAATAAACATGTTTAGAAGATTTCAGGTCTACAGGAGCAAGCCTGGGGTCTAGGCCCTGAAGACTCTGCTTCTGTTTCCCTGTGTGTTAAGATGAAAGAAGAAATGCCATAATAGCACAGCCCTGCCTCACAAAGATAGCAGAAGAGATTCCTTAAGAATGTGCTTTGTCTTCTTCAAGAAAAAGAAGTATGAAAACTCAGTATTATTCCTGAAAACTTTTGTTATTCTGGGCTGATTAGAAATTTGCAAATAAGGTTAATTTACAGATAAGTATAATCTTTTCAAGGAACCCCTCTCTCTGTAGTTCCTGGTATAAATATATGTTTAAAATCCAGTTCATTTGAATTTATACTGATTTGGGGTTTTAAAAGTTATAAACTACATTTACCTTCCCGACTTTCTAAAAGATGACTGGGTGGGAAGGAAACAGGATATTACTAATTCAAATTTAAAAACAGAGTAAAACTTTTTCTCTCTCAATTTCCTTATAGTAATCCATCAGATTTTAAGTTTCTTGAAGGAGAACTTCTCCCTGTATCTACTGCAGTGCAGTGCTTAGTTAAACTCAAGTTTAGTTAAACTCAAGCTTAGTTAAACTCAGTAAAATAGTGTGATATAATGCAAAGAGGCTGGGCTAGGATTCAGAACTAAGTTTCCTACAGTTCTCTATATCTCAATATTCTCATCTGTAAATGTACCTAGTTCATTGTCCTGGTATAAACTTAAAAACAGGTTAACAAACATAAAATAATTTTTAAAAGTTATATGAAAATGTACTTATTAGGCTATCCTTCAAAATAATAAGAAAAGCAGTAACTTTCTGTACAAGTTAGGTCAAAAGGAAATACGCTGATACTATTTTTTTAATTGAAGTATAGTTGACTTACAATGTTGTGTTAGTTTCAGGTGTACAGCCAAGTGATTCAGCTATTTATATATATGTGTGTGTGTATATATCTTCTTATAAATATGTGTGTGTACATATATATTCTTCTTCAGATTCTTTTCCATTATACACTATTACAAGATACAGTTCCCTGTGCTATACAGTAGATCCTTTGATACTATTTTTATTTCAGGTAGGTTATAAATAATTTATAATAGAATGTCAAAATCTTTACTATAAGTTTGTATTAAAATACTAAAGTAAAATCCTTTACCTTTTCTAAGTCTTCAATTTCAGAACTGAAGTTTTTACCCTCATCCATCATTTCCTCTTCTTCAAGAGTTCTTTCATCATCATAGTCATGGACCAACATCTCAGCAGTGGGGTCAAAATCATGATCCTCAGACGACAAAGACCCAACTGGAAGGAAACAAACTGAATCACTTTACAGGTTCACAAGGCTATTTACAAAAGAAAATAACTTGTGTTCTACTGCCAGTTCCTTAATACACTTGTCTAAAAGCAGTAGAAAAATGTGAGATGGATTATGAAAGGAAGACTTCACAAGAGTCTTACATAGTGAGGCTAAAAACTTCAGTAGAAGGGAATATTAACTTTACTCAAATTCTAACCCTCAAATAAAGGTTCAAATCACAACAGAAATGTGGTTTTTAGAACAAATACAAATTTCTGTGAAGCAGCTATACAGCAATTCAGTCTTCAAAAGCACTACCTCACTTTTCACGTCTATAACAGTATTTCAAGCTCCCCAGCATTAAACCATAAAAGCATGCTTTTCTTTGGACTACTAATAAAGTTCTTAAGGTTATGTGAAGGGAATACAGAAAATCATATCTAAGAGCTTTGGAAGAGGTATCCCATTGCAAGTTGTTTTAGTCAATTCCAACTTGTTTATAAGATGGTAATGCTTGGGAATTCCCTGGTGGTCCAGTGGTTAGGACTCTGCACTTCCACCACAGGGGGGATGGGTTCGATCCCTGGTTGGTAACTAAGATCCTGCAAGCCACGTGGTGTGGCCAAAAAAAAAAAAAAAAAGATGGTAATGCTTTTTAATGGCAAATCTGAAGTCAACAGGATACCCTGAAAACCAAATGGAGAAATGAATACTATCCATAATCCCGAGAAAATGAAGTCAAATTTATGAAAAACAGGATTTTCTCCATTTGTTTTACTCTACTATGTAATTTAATTAGATCACTCTCAGAGCAGGCAAGGAAAGAAGTATTAGAATCTTGGAGTGGAGAAAGGGAGAAGTGGAAGGAAGCATATTCAACACAAAAAGTTTGATGTGTTTTTAGTCAAGCTATTTAATATTTTAAACATTTAAGGGCATTAAGATCATTACCAAAACACTGAACTAGACCAAAGATTTTTCACTATGGAAAAAAACACAGACAATTCAACGTTTCTGATTCTGAGTTCAGAGAACTCTAATCATTAGCCCTAAAAATAATAAAATTCCTATGGGACTCTATTCTGTAGGAGGTTTACATTATAATGTTATTTTTTGAATGCTGAAAGATATTAACCTGCTCATTTTGAAAGCCTGTTGAAGTATAGGTAGTTTAAGTTAATTTTAGAGACAGATGAATATTTGTTAAATAGCTGAAAAGCAGAACATCAACCATTACAAATTTTCTTTGAGGAATTCCAGGAAACTTTTGGGGTATGCCAAAGTGTAAGGTATGAAGTAGATGGTAACTTTTCTACCTCTTTGAAAGCAGAGCTCTACCCTCTTTCTAATCCACGTATCACTTGGCACACTTTAAGGCTTCCCCTGAAAGACGAAAGTATTCATTCAATAACAGCCAGAAACAGAAGGGCCTGAGGGTCTACTCTTGGCTTTGTCCCTGGCTTTCTGGGACCTGAGGCAAGTCATTTAAACCGTCCGGGCCTGGGTCCAGTTTTTCATTTATAAAATTCATAGGGTTGGTTTAATGACCTCTAGTCTCTTCTGGTTCTAAAATGTTCTTAAAAATTGGCTAATTGATTATAAACAAGTTATAAGTTTGTTTAAACACCAAAACCACACTTTTTGCTTTTTATTTAGATTGCAACTTCTTAAAAGCAGACAGTGATACAAAATGGAAAAATTCCATTATCATCCAGATGTTTGGCATCATGTACATAAATATTCTTTCCCTGAAATCAGCTATAACAAAGAAATGTTTGCCTCAAAATTAGAGAAACTTAAAACAATTTTTAAATGTAAAGACATAGCTATTTTCAAAATAGCCACAAATTTCTTCTACTTGATGTTAATTATTTCATAATACCTTAAACGATAATCAAGTGAGACATTAAAGGTTGACTAAAGACACGAAGTAATATGCAAGGAAATGGACTCTAAGGCAACATGTGGTAACAGAAGACTTGGGAGCCCATCCAGACTCTGCTATTAACTAGGTAACTCTCGGTAGAGTTATTTAGAAGTCTCCTCAAGTGTAAAATAAGGGAGTTGAACTAGTTCAGAGGCACTTTTCCTGGAGACTATGAGAGGGAAAAGAGGCAGCCAAAAGGGGGCTGGAAAGAGAATAAGAAACTGAAACAAAGCTGTCCTTAACATTTCAGCACATGAGGAAAGGTCTCTGCCATAGATGGGTTTCAGGGGTTCCACAAACCCCAAGGTATATGCAATTATCCATTATGTGCAGAGTTCTGGAGACAGAGTCCCTTGCCTTCATCAGATCCTGACAGGGGTTTCTAACACCAAAATGGTTAAGAAACACTGTCCTAGATGATCTAATGTTGTCTCACCTCAAAAATTCTGTATTACCACTTTTCTTTGCCAAACTCATAAAGTATGTGTTTCTTTTAATTAGGACAGCTTTACGTAACTCTCAATTTTGCATTTAATACAATCCACAGACACTTCTCAATTATGAAAAATGTATGAGACAAAACAAGGGGAGATGGAGAGTCAGGATTAATGATCAATATAAGCACCCCCAAAGTTCTGACAAATTAAAGAGACAATTTCTCAAAAAAATTAAAATCTAAATTAAACTGCTAAAGTTAGTGGAAAGTTTGGGAAAGATTTGGGATTAACCGTTTCAGACTTGGAGAAAACAACACGATATGTGAGAATTAAAGATCTATTACTTAAAAAGAACGTTTGTCAATTAGCAGCTCTGTAACAAAAGTATTTTTTTCAACATGCCAGATAAAAGTGAGAAAAGAGTGTAACTGTTCCTTCCTCCAACAGCTTAATTACCAAAATGAACACTGAAACCTCTTAAAAACAAATGATGAAAAACTCGCAAGACAAATTTCTGTTGGAAAAATTGAGCAATAGATCTTTGGGTCCCCATCACCCTTTGGGACCCACTGAAAAGTAAGAAAAGGGGACAAACCTGGGCTCGAACTTCCAAAAGAAGCCTAGGAGAGAAAAGAAAACGTGCGGTTAGATCGCGCAGCCAGGGAAAGAGGCAGCGCCGGCAACAGGGCGCAGAGGAGGCGGAGCCCAGCGCTCCTCCGCAGCTGCCAAAAGTGCAAGACGTAGCTTCGCTCCAATCGCTCCCGGCCCCTTTCGGGCCCCTCTTGGCTGCCTCGCCTTCCTCCCCGAGTCCGTAGTGTACAAACTCGCACACCGGGGACGAAGCCCGGTGTCTAACTGGCAACTCCAAGACTCCGCTTGGAGCTCAGCAAGTTACAAAGTAGAGAAGCACAACCCAGAGCAGTCGGCTCACAGCATCGGTCCCCCATACCCCGGCATCTCAGGAGTCCCCCAAATCCCACCTGGCTCTCCACGGCCCCAAACAACAACTCGCAACCTAACACCCTTTCCTGGAAGGGACTCACCCTGCGCATCCAGTCCACCTCCTGGGGCCCGGTAGCCCCAATTCCTGTGCTGTCCTCTGCCCCCGAGCGTAGCCAGCTCTCAACCGGACACTCGCCCCCAAACCAAAGCTCAAGCCCCCCCATACTCTCTGCGGCGTCCGGAGACGCGGATCCGCAGTCCCAGAGATGCTGGTTCCTTCCAGAGTGTTCAGTCGCTCCCCGGGCCCGCCCGCGAGCCCCTCGCCCTAGCGTGCTCCTGCCGAGGGGCTTCTGCTGCGCCACCCCCTCCCCCCAAGCTCACTAGTCCCGGGGGACACGGCCAGGGCAGCTCCGCTCGCCCTGCCTCCCCCCTTAAGCTCGGAGGAAAGTGGGGCTACCGAGAGTCCGTGGAGAGAGCGTCGAGGGTCTTGGTCCTCCCCGTTTACCCACAGGAGCTCCCGCACCTCCCGGGCTGCGGGGCGGGGAGTCCCGCTCGCCTCTCGCGAAGCCCAGCGGCCGCGCATCCCGCTCGCCTCCGCGCCCGGAGCAAAGTGGAGCTTGAGGTTCCTTCGCACCGCAGCCTGGACCCAATGGGCCGGGGGCACAGAACACTCCTCCAGCAGGGCAGTGGCGCAGCCCGCTCCCCGCTTTGCAATCCGGCCGCGGAGGGGGGGATCGGCCGGTTTCCACCCACCCCGGCCCCAGGAGGCGGCGCGGAGGCTCCGGCGGCCCGCGTCAGCTGCCCGGGGGCACGGCACGGCGGCGTCCGCGGGCCGGGGTTCGCTGCCGCCGGCCGCCGCCTCCCGTCCGGCCCCGTCGCCCGGCCGGGTCGGGGCAGGAGCCGCCGCGGCCTAGTCCCGGAGGGAGACAGCTCCCGCGCCCGCTCCCGCCCCCCGGCCGGCCCCGCCGCCGCCCGTCGCCGCCCCGCGGCCCCGCGCCGCCACGCCGCCCCCCGTAGGGCCGCAGGAAGGGCCCCGGATCCCCCAAGCCGGCTCGGGGACCGCGGGAGGCCGCCGGGCACCCGCTCCAGCCCGGCCGCTCCTGCCCGGTTTCCCTGCTCACCTCCGCCATATTGGTACCTTTAGGGCGAACGAGCAGCGCCGAGCCCAGTCCCCGGATGGGGAGCCTGAGCCAATAGCAGCCGCCGCCGCCGCCGCCGCCGCCGCGGTCCGCCCGGCACCCGCCCGGCGGCGGAGGCGGCTCGGCCCCTTATAGGGCAGGGCGGCCCGCGACACCCCCGGCCCGCTCGCAAGCCCACCCCATCCGGCGCCCCTCGCCGCGCCCCGCGCCCGCTGCGGGCGCCTCGACCCGCACCCGCACTCACCCGCCCTTCGCCTCTCGGCTGGAGTAAAGTTCCTGCCGAATTGGAGGCAGACGGGGGACGGATGGAAACATCGGCGCAGGACAGACCCATGTCCACCCAGTCGAGGCCCAAGAACCGGCCGGGGTGGCTGCGGACCGACCGACAGACGCTCCGGTCCGGGAGGGCGTTGGGGAGAGGGGCAAGAGACTTGGAAGGACAACTCGACAGACTTCCCTAAGTAAGAAGAGAGGAGGTGGTGGATGGCCGAGAGGAAGCCCCGAGAAATGGAAGAAGTGGCTGATGGACTGCAGTGTCAGTCCAGAATGAGAGGACAGCGACCAGGCATTTTGCGGTTTCCCCTAAGAGACCTGCAGGAATGGGGGATGCAGATCAGCGTACAGTGGCCCATGGAGTGGACGGTGGAAGTGGTCATTTGCCAAACAGGTTTGGAAGATAGTGACAGTACGGAAGAAAAGGCAAAAGATCAACAGGGCAAAGAAGTGACAGTGAATAGAGTTGCACGATTCAAAGAAGATGCTTGTAAAATACAAACTCTGCACGTTCGGGAAAAAAAATTAGAACAGTACTAGAGGTTGTTAATTGCCAAATAGGGTGGTAAGGGAATAGGGTTGATCCCAAATAGGGATGACCCAGAGGTACACACTTGATAGACCTGTGGAAGAGCAGGAATACTCAAGGGCCTGAAACTGACCCACCTCCCACCTCCCTCCCAAAAGGTCAAACATTTGCTTAGGGTCAAATGGGAAAGTAGACCTGTGGGCAAGTGGATGGGTTGAGGATGGAGGACAAGGTTTAAGAGGTGTACCTTCTCCTAGGCATGTCTTATGGCCGTTTGGTCTTCATTGGGAGACCTAAGTCTAACTCCTGGCAGTTCCATTTTCACACTGAACAACTCTGAGCAAAGTACACAAAAATATTCACCAACAACTCGTTGGTAGCCCACAGAGGTAAATCCTGCAAGAAGTTCGAGTCCGTATTCCTAGTTGCCTTGGCACACAGGTGTCTTGAGGCAGGAGGCCAGAAATAATATGTATGGAAAACAAAGTAAAAAAAAAGAAAAAGTGGAAAAGAGAAGTCGACTGTAAGGTCCTGGATAAGTGAGATGCAAACACAATTAGAAAAGTATAGCAGGGCCCTATAGAAACTTGGAGAAGAGTGTAATCTCAGACACCAGAGCTCTTCTATCAACTACTGCTAAAACACGTAATATTAAATAATAGAATTGAGGTTATTTGCCGTAATCTCACAAATTGAGAGACTTTTTAGAAGCTTAAACTTTCCATTCTTTTAGTCCAAACATGAAAGGTCTGGATTTTAATCCGGGGTTGCCTTCTATTCTCCCCTCCAATGGTGGAGACTGGATTATGGATAGGAGGGGAGATGATTACTTTCAACCTTTTTAAGCAAGGCATCTCAAAATTAAAGTTATTCCACTGGTGAACGTTATTTATTTATGGAAATTTTAGGAGAAAAGTCACCTCAACCATTTCAAAACATCATAAAGACATGGAAAATTACACTTTCCCTGCTGTGAAATATATCTTTCGACATTTTGTCCAGTCAAATAACTCAAAAACAGCTGAACTTTGAAACCAGAGGGCTTGGCACACATTGTATGTACTGTCCTCAATGAGGCGTTTAGAGTTTTCAAAGTAAAAAATGGCTTGAAATTAAGTGATTAACTTTAGAAAAGTGGTAGTGAACACATCCCATGGACAGAGCCATTAAACAATGCCCTGAGCTAGACCACAGGCCACGCCACCACAGAATGGGGTTGGGATCGAGTCATGAAGAAAGTGTCTCCAGCAGCCTGTCTTGCCATACTTAACACTAAGGAGAAACGTTTGCTTCATAGCAAAACGTGGCTAATCCAAACTATAAATGTGGCCTTAGGTTCCATTTTGCCCTATCTAAGAAATATATAGACTCCTGCACTTGCGTAAACTTAGTAGAGAGTCTGCAGATTCTCTTTTTATTAAACTATAAAGATTTTGCACAGGCACTTGTAATTTTGGCTGCTTATATGCTCTCCATCCTAGTACGTAATTCATGTAGTCTATGTCCAGGCTATTAAATAAGGATTCATAGAAAGATAAGTGAAGCTAAATTAATTTGCAGATTAAGGAAATAGAGCCACTTTCCACTCCTAATCCCCAGAGAAAAAGTATACCACCCAGTCTTACATAACACATTCCTTTTATGATAAAGTGTGTAAAGTCTACTGTTTGTACATGGATCTTTCATTCTTTTTGATGACAAGGCTTCTAGCAGTTGGTACAGATAAAAAGTCCCCTTGTTCTAGGGAGTTGAAATAAAAAATTACTTTTTACTGTTGTTATTATTATATACAACAGGTGGCATTATATAGAAAGTAAGTCCTATGCTGGACTCTGGGCACAATGGGATCACCGTAAAAGTCCTTGTCAAAGCTTACCGTGTAACTGAGTAATTTTTATACGTGGTGGATGGGAATCAGAGCAAGGAAAACTCAAAACTGAAACCACAGTAACATCCAAGGAGAACCAAAATGTAATAACATCCTCCAGCCATCTTTAGAAATGAAATAAATCAAGAAAAGATTATAAATGTATGGTTTAAGATGTCTTACAATATATACAATAAAATAAGAAAATGTACGTATAAAAAATGAGGGCCAGTGAAACTAATTAGCCCAGGAGATTAACACCAGAGAAGAAGTCAGAACAAGAATATGCAGGTAATGAGGTGTGATACACAACATGAGAGTTAAACCATAAATTTGGCTTAGCGCTTTCTGGAGCTAAAGCAAAAAATAAATACAATCGTTGCTTGATTCTCACTGTCCTTGAGAAGAAATGTACAAATTCTTCCATGGAAACAAAGCTTTTCAGAACCTTTAAAGAAATGTCTTGCCTGAGCTACATAATAATGTAGTACTGTAGAGGGCAATATCCTCTACCAGATCCTCAAAGGGCACTGGCAGGGTTTGCAACACTGTTTCTTTTAGTGACCATCCATGAAAGTTGAGGGCATCCTATAAATGTATGACCTACTGAAAGCAGTTTTAACAGGGCCACGGTATGCAATACAAATATTTAGCTTTCTACAGATTCCATCTAACCCAAATAGACTATCCAAAGTTAATGTCTCAATCTCAAGTGCCTGTGCTAGTCAGGCAGGCGCAACGAATAAGTGAAGCTGGCCATTGTGAAGACTAAAGTAGGGGCAATAGCAAACCAGTAGACAGTAACCCTACCGGAACGGAGCAGCCACTAACTCAGTCTCAGCAGACTGGCTCTAGCCTTGTGAGAATGTGCGCCCAGTGCTTCCAGGCATTCTCAATTTCCAAGAACATCTGGAAAGCCAGATTTTTATGTGACATCTCCTGGTTTTCAAAATTCATCAACTAATTTTTAAAAAATGTTCAACACAATGTAGATTAAATAAACCACGTTAAATAAATCACGTGAACTGTGAGCTTCCAGTTTGCAGACTCTTAGAATCTCTTAACCTTACCTCTCAACATGGCTTCGGGTAAGACTGTAATACCAACATTTCAGCTCGCTATCACATCAAACTTCTTGCATTTTTCTAAACATATCCATTTTTCCTGGGTGAAACTCAAATATTTCTTGACGGAATGGATGACTGCTCTCTGAGAAAGCTAATTCACTGTAGTAAGCTTTGCCTAAACAAAGATTGTTAACAGAAGGGAGATGGTCTATGTAGTTATTAAAAAAAAAAAAAAGAGGGCTTCCCTGGTGGCGCAGTGGTTGAGAGTCCGCCTGCCGACGCAGTGGACACGGGTTCGTGCCCCGGTCCGGGAAGATCCCACATTCCGTGGAACAGCTGGGCCCGTGAGCCAAAAAAAAAAAAAAGAAAAGAAAAAATAATTCTTATTTCTCTAAGATTGACCAAAACAGGTTGAACAAAACAACCATAAGTACTGACAATTGCTTTGTAGTTGTATGTTGTACTGTATTAGAATGGAAGCTAGAGAAAGTTCTGAAAAAGCTGAACTCAACAACGTCAGAATTTTAGCAAAAACTAACTGGGGCAACCAGCTTGGAGAACTGGCTTTGAGATGGAACACACAGGGCAAGGATATAGGGACTTCTCTTGATGGAGGTACATTGCCACTTCCCAAGGCAAGTATTAGCAGAACTAATTTAACGGCTGCATAACTTATCTTGAAGAAAGAATGCACACGGGGCTTCCCTGGTGGTGCAGTGGTTGAGAGTCCACCTGCCAATGCAGGGGTCACGGATTCGAGCCCTGGTCCGGGAGGATTCCACATGCTGCGGAGCGACTGGGCCCATGAGCCACAGCTACTGAGCCTGTGCTCTGGAGCCCATGAGCCACAACTACTGAAGCCCCCGCACCTAGAGCCCGTGCAATGGGAGAAGCCACTGCAATGAGAAGCCCGCGCATCGCAGCGAAGGGTAGTCCCCGCTCGCCGCAGCTGGAGAAAGCCCGCGCACAGCAACGAAGACCCAACGCAGCCAAAACTAAATAAATAAAATAAAAATTTTTTTAAAAAAAGAAAAAAAGAATGCACAACTCAAGGAGTGCCAGTGACTTTGCTCTCCATTTCCCTCAATCAATATACTCTGGGTTTACCTTGAAATGGGAGACTCCAATCTTCTGTACTCTTGGTTGGCTTCTCACAGTGTGAGCACCTTGCTGCCCTGAGTATAATTCTGGTGTTTAAAGATACATTTTTTTTTTTTGGTACAGTATGACCTATAAATACAAGCCATAGTATTTAGGCTTAAAGTATAGACACTTTCCTAAGCCTTTTTTTTTTTTCAGTTCAATTTCTTCTAAAATTATTATCATGAAATGTTTCAGGAATATCAAAATATATGCTATTTAAATAGTTTTTCCTCCTTTTTCATTTAGTTGCACAACCAAATGTAAATACAGTGTGATTCCACATTACATGCATTTATTGAGTACCTATATATATATATTTTTGGCCGCACCATATGGCACGTGGGATCCTAGTTCCCCGACCAGGGATCCAACTCGTACCCCCTGCAGGGGAAGTGCAGTGTCTTAACCACTGGACCGCCAGGGAAGTCCCTTGAGTACCTATTAAGTACATATTTTTTCCGTATAGTCTTCTTCATCATCACCTTGGAGGTAGCTGTTATTGTCTCCAGCTTATAGATAAGGAAACTAAGGCTCAGAGAAATTCAAACTTATCCAGCTTTTAAATGACAGAGCTGAATTTGGGCCCAAGGCTGCTTGAATTTAAAGCCTGAGCTCTTTTCTTCATATTAAGATGTTAACGAGTGAACCAAGAACCATTAGAAAACAAAAAGATAGGATTTAAGTGAAATCTTGATAATTTTATAAACGAGACTAAGCAATCTCTCTTGGGAAAAAACAAGTGCTAAACTAAGGGACCAACTTTTAGAATAACCTATGAAACTGGATAAAAGAAAAATGTGTTTCAGATCAACTTATTGTAACAATACAGTAAGGAAAATAATCTGAGTTATACAGTACTTAAAAGATGGTAAGCGGAGGGCGCAGAGACCATGTCCATCTCAGTCCATTTTTTTGCAAACATCTGGCCTAGCACACTGCTTGGCACACAGTGCATGTACACTCAGTAAACATATTTGAATGGATGAATCAGGATCTAGTTCAATGGTAGCCACTTCCTTAGAGAGAAATGACCTAAGGTATACAATAATGATGATAATAGGCAATGAGTCCTAATGCATCATTAGGAACAGTATTACAAAGGCAACAGTCATTCACTTATTAATCCATTTACAAACCATTTCCATCCCTGGCCTTTGGTTAGATTGGGACTGCCCATGTGGTACACGTACCAGGAAGCCCAGCCACAGACACCAGCCCTCTGACTTCACTGTGCAGTCAGGCAGCCCTACTGCTCACTTGTTCTGACCTGTTGTGGTCCTTTCTCCTTCCTCCACCTCAGATACCCAACTCTCCTCGATGTCATACCACAGAGTAACGTCCCACAGGGATCCCTTACCTGTGTCACTCACTGGGACATGCTTCTTTGGCTTTTACTCTCAGCATCTCCCTAAGACCTCCACTCACCCATAACTGAAAGTTTTTCCTGGCCCTTACTGGCCACATCAGCTCTACCTGGCCTTCTATCCGGGAGAAGAAGGGACATATGATCTCACTGTGCTGGGATCTATAAGGAGATTCATCATAAGTCTACACTGCAAAACAGCTCTCCTCTTTCACTAACTTGTATTTCACCTTTTGAAATACTTATGCCCCGACATTTATATTTACACACAAATGAATTCACCACACCACTGGGTGGATTTCTCTCCAAAATTACCAAGTCAAAGTTGTACAAGAACAAGCTTATACTTTGGGAGAACTTCTCTCAATAGAAAGAAGGAATTTTAGGAACTGATTGTATCAGAAACATCTTATGTGCTGTGTTAGTTTGCTAGGGCCACCATAACATAGTACCCCAGGCTCGGTGGCTTAAATAACAGAAATTTATTTTCCCACAGTTCTGGAGCTAGAAGTCAAAGGCCAAGGTGTCGGCAGGTTTGCAGATGGCTGCCGTCTCACTGTATACTCACATGGCCTTTCCTCTGTGCACACGTATCCCTGGTGTCTCTTTGTGTGTCCAAATTTCCAATTATAAGGACATCAGTCAGATTGGATTAGGCCCACCCTAATAGCCTCATTTTAACTTAGTTATGTTTTGAGAGGCCCTATCTCCAAATATAGTCATAGCCTGCAGTACTGGGAGATCAGGACTTCAACATATTAATTCGGGGGAGGGGGGGAAATGATTCAATCCATAACACACGCCCCCTCAGATTCTTTCCACCCAATCTGCCTCTCACACTTGCAGCCTCCACTGTGGAAGGCCAATTCCATGCACACAGCTCCTGCTGGTATCTGGCTTCTTCTGCCATTTCTGCACTCAGACAATAAATAGCTGCAAAGCATGGAATCTGGCTTCCTGAGTGACTGTTAGGGGGATTGGATGGTGTAAGCCAAAAACGTGGAGGTTTGAATTCCATAGGAGGCAAGCTTAGATGAATGGGGATGTGGGAGACTGCAGGGCGCCAGGCAATTAAATTCCCTTTCCTCCCGCCCTTGGGTGGATGACTCTGGGGCACAGTTTCTCCACCCAGCCTGTCCTGAGATGTCCAGTGGTTGAGCAGATGTACTTGCTGAGTGACCTGCTGGGTCTCCTGTGGCTTTGTCAAGAAGCAATGACCAGCATGGTTACGTATCGCCTTGCACTGCTTCCCATCCTTCCCTGCTTAACTTCCCTCTTTCTTCACTCTTGCTACCATGGCTTTGCACTTCCCCAAATCATCATCTCTTAATCCTTGTCTCAGGCTCTATTTTCTAGGGAACCCAGGAGAGAACACTGGCATACGTGCCTGCTGGAAAATGAGACTGAAAAAGCAAAAACAAAAACAAAAAAACAACCCTGTTAATTAAAGACAAACATTGACAAGGAATCTTGGGGCTGATGCAGAGCTGAATACCATGTAATCAATAACATGCTCCTGCATGATATACATCATGTTCAGAGGACTCATCACTCTTTATGAAATAGGAGATTAGAAAGTATATCAGTTGGTTCCAACTGGGAACCATTCTAAGATTTAAAACAAAGGAAATTAATCCATGAATTGGTTACATAAGCCATAGGTTTGGCTGAGATGCCAAACAGAGGACTGTGAAGCAATCCATAGATTTGCAAAAGCAGAAAGTGTTACGCCTTCTAAGCTGGAAAGACAAAAGGAAGAATCAATGTTACCACAGCCCAGAGGCCAGTCACTGGGGGAAGCTGGCACTACTGTATGCTTGACTAGCTACAGCTGAAGATACAGCTGTGCTGGAGATGCAACTAGGCATAGAGAGAAAAGGACAAATACCCTGGTTTTTCTCTTCCCCCTCCAATTTCCTGCCAGTGCCTCCCATTCCCTGAACTGGGAAGAAGCCAGCGGACCCAGGAGCTCGGAAAATGCAGACTGCAGGAATTGGCATCTGTCATATGGAGCAGTTCAAGGGAAGGCTATAGAGTGAAATTAACAGCACAGGGTAAGGACTGGCCCAGAAAACAAGACAGGTTAACTTGGAGAAGTTGTTAGAAGGTCAATAACTTTACAGGTCAAGGTACTGTACCTTAGGGGAAAAATATATATGTAACACAGCTATAGCAGAGTGCACATTGGAATAAAACAGCCCTGAGTTCAAATGTTATTCGCACATGTGACCTTGGAAAAGTCATTTAATTTATCTGAATCTCAGTTTCCTCTTGTCGATCTGTGTTGTAACCCTCTTAGAAACGATGTGTAATGCTTTAGCATTGTCCCACTGAGGGGTGAGGAAGTTGGAATTTTATCCACTAATTCCCATCCCCATTGAAGGTCATTCCTGGCATTTACTCCTGGGCACTTTTGGCCTGCCCTTCCTTCAGGAGGGCCAGGCCCACTGTCTCAGGCAGAGAACAACCTTAGGCAGAGAGATGCGGGAACCAGGTGTGAACAGGTACTGTCCAAAGACAACTCCAGGGTAGACTGAGGAATATGGATCAAACATTGGCAGTATCTGTTGCTGATATATAACTGAAAAAGATCTGGGAATCATAATGGACCACAATCCAGCCTTAAATCAGCACAGTTGTGCTTTCATGTTTCCCTAGACCAGTGCTTTTCAAACTTTTCTGACCAATATCCCCAGTTAGAAATATAATTTTACATTGTGACCCAGTACACCTGTGTTTGTATACTTATATATAACTTAAACAAAAGTTTCATTAAACAATATTTATTCTAAGTAGCATGGACTCTGATATCTTTTTATTTCATTAGACATTTTTAAAGAAAGGTTGCAAGTCACAAAATTGATTTCATGACCCTCTAAAACCCTCAGTGTATTTTCTTAGCTACTCTAAGTGTGGGCTGCTGCCGTGACAAGTTAAGGAACTGGAGCCAGAATGTAAGTAAACTTGGTCACTATGCACTAAAGTCATTAAGCACTAAATTCAGCTGACATTTTTTCACAGCAAGATATTCTCAATGAAGGAAGCAGTATGTGTTGATTCATATTTTGGCTCAAGCTCCTCTAGTCAGAGACCAACAGCTCATGGATCCATCCTTTGAGTAGTACTACCCTAGACCACATTTTAAAAATGGCTTGTTTTAAGGGTAAAGAAAGAAGTTTTCTAACATTTGCCCTTCTCTCTTGTTAAAAGATCCTTAGTCCTCCAAACTCTTCCTCAATTTTTTCTTGGGGTCTCTAAGGGTCATCTCTGATGATGTCATCAAACCACATTTACAGATGGTCCCGACCCTCTCCTTAGTGCCTAAGGCTAGAAGCGAGGGTGAAGATGACTGCCCACCCCCTCTGCTCACCCCTGCAAGAAGGACCACGTGGTCCATGCTCCTGGTTCCCTGTTCCTGCTGCCACCCAGCCTATGGGGAAATGAGATTCGAGTTCCACTTCTGTGGACCAGAAAAGGAGGAAAACGGGGTCCCACACTGCAACTGTGGGCCCCTTCTCCAGGCTGCAGGTGAGTTCTGTGAAGCTACTATCTTCCAGGACAGCAATCCTCAAACTGGAGGATGCTAGGGCAGTGGGCCTCAACCAGCAGCGGTTCTGCCGCGCCCCCCCACCCCCGCCCAGCCCCTGGAACATTTAACAATATCTGGGGATGTTTTTGGTAGTCAAGCTGGGGCGAGGGGGTTGCCACTGGCATTTTAGTAAGCAGAGGTCAAGGATGTCGGTAAATATCCTACAATCCACAGGATAGTCCCCACAACAAAGAATTAGATAACCCAAAACACCAGTAGTGCTGAGACTGAGAAACCCCACCCCCAGGGTACATGCAGGCTTCCCAGGGGTGAGCACGCAGATTGTTCTAAGCTGATTGGTTACTTATCTTCAATTCCATTTGTAATCTTTCCTAAATTTGGTCTTCCACAGTCTGCCAATTCTCCTTTTCCACCTCCCTTTTTTTTTTTTTTTTTTTGCGGTACGCGGGCCTCTCACTGTTGTGGCCTCTCCCGTTGCGGAGCACAGGCTCCGGACGTGCAGGCTCAGCGGCCATGGCTCACGGGCCCAGCTGCTCCGCGGAATGTGGGATCTTCCCAGACCGGGGCACAAACCCGTGTCCCCTGCATCGGCAGGCAGACCCCCACCTCCCTTTTACAATGACCCTTTCCCCAAATCCCAAATAAACATTCCCAGGTATAAAAACTTCCAAGTCACCCCGTAAGGGACAATTTGAGTCTACAGCTCCCTCCTGTGAGAAGCAACTGTGAGGCAGTTCCCTGGGTGTAAAGCAAAAGAGCTTCATAAAAACACTAAAGCAGCAGCATCTTGTTTCGTGCAGGTGACAAACTCCTGCAAGCCTCTGAACCTTATGCAGCCATCTATATGTCTTAGAATTATAATCCAAAAGTAAGATAAGTTGATCACAGGGAGACATATGAACACATTTATATTAATCGATAAATGATGTCATTTTTTTTTCTGACTGAAAAATTCTATCTGGTTAATGGGTCTGACAATGAGGACTGGCTTCGCCATTTCAATTATACAGGAGACATTTCCATAAACTAAATTGGCTAGCTCTGCAGGCCAAGGTACAATATATGATGTGCCAGAAATGACATCTTTTTCAATTATTCAGATTTATAATAGAAATATTTACATGTTAACTTAAAGATGTGAAAGGAGGGTGACACTGTTGGTGTGAATGTAAGCTGGTGCAGCCACTGTGGAAAAAAGTATGGAGGTTCCTCAAAAAACTAAAAATAGAATTAACACATGATCCAGCAATCCCATTCCTGGGCATATATCTGGACAAAACTATAATTCAAAAAGATGCATGCACCCCTATGTTCATAGCAGCACTATTCACAACAGCCAAGACATGGAAACAACCTAAATGTCCATTGACAGATGAATGGATAAAGAAGATGTAGTACTAAGATCAGGAACAAGGCAAGGTTGCCCACTCTCACCACTATTATTCAACAGAGTTTTGGAAGTTTTAGCCACAGCAATCAGAGAAGAAAAAGAAATAAAAGGAATACAAATTGGAAAAGAAGAAGTAAAGCTGTCACTGTTTGCAGATGACATGATACTATACATAGAGAATCCTAAAGATGCTACCAGAAAGCTACTAGAGCTAATCAATGAATCTGGTAAAGTAGCAGGATACAAAATTAATGCACAGAAATCTCTGGCATTCCTATACACTAATGATGAAAAATCTGAAAGTGAAATTAAGAAAACACTGCCATTTACCATTGCAACAAAAAGAATAAAATATCTAGGAATAAACCTACCTAAGGAGACAAAAGACCTGTATGCAGAAAATTATAAGACACTGATGAAAGAAATTAAAGATGATACAAACAGATGGAGAGATATACCATGTTTTTGGATTGGAAGAATCAACATTGTGAAAATGACTCTACTACCCAAAGCAATCTACAGATTCAATGCAATCCCTATCAAACTGCCACTGGCATTTTTCACAGGACTAGAACAAAAAAATTTCACAATTTGTATGGAAACACAAAAGACCCCGAATAGCCAAAGCAATCTTGAGAAAGAAAAAAGGAGCTGGAGGAATCAGGCTCCCTGACTTCAGACCATACTACAAAGCTACAGCAATCAAGACAGTATGGTACTGGCACAAAAACAGAAAGATAGGTAAATGGAACAGGATAGAAAGCCCAGAGATAAACCCACACACATATGGTCACTTTACCTTTGATAAAGAAGGCAAGAATATACAGTGGAGAAAAGACAGCCTCTTCAATAAGTGGTGCTGGGAAAACTGGACAGCTACATGTAAAAGAATGCAATTAGAACACTCCCTAACACCATACACAAAAATAAACTCAAAATGGATTAAAGACCTAAATGTAAGGCCAGACACCATCAAACTCTTAGAGGAAAACATAGGCAGAACACTCTATGACATAAATCACAGCAAGATCCTTTTGACCCACCTCCTAGAGAAATGGAAATAAAAATAAAATAAACAAATGGGACCTAGTGAAACTTAAAAACTTTTGCACAGCAAAGGAAACCATAAACAAGACCAAAAGACAACCCTCAGAATGGGAGAAAATATTTGCAAATGAAGCAACTGACAAAGGATTAATCTCCAAAATTTACAAGCAGCTCATGCAGCTCAATAACAAAAAAACAAACAACCCAATCCAAAAATGGGCAGAAGACCTAAATAGACATTTCTCCAAAGAAGATATACAGATTGCCAACAAACACATGAAAGAATGCTCAACATCATTAATCATCAGAGAAATGCAAATCAAAACTACCCAGTCAGAATGGCCATCATCAAAAAATCTACAAACAATAAATGCTGGAGAGGGTGTGGAGAAAAGGGAACTCTCTTGCACTGTTGGTGGGAATGTAAACTGATAGAGCCACTATGGAGAACAGTATGGAGGTTCTTTAAGAAACTAAAAATAGAACTACCATACGACCCAGCAATCCCACTCCTGGGCATATACGGTGAGAAAACCATAATTCAAAAAGAGTCACATACCACAATGTTCACTGCAGCTCTATTTACAATAGCTAGGGCATGGAAGCAACCTAACTGTCCATCAACAGATGAATGGATAAAGAAGATGTGGTACATATATACAATGGAATACTACTCAGCCATAAAAAGAAACGAAATTGAGCTATTTGTAGTGAGGTGGATGGACCTAGAGTCTGTCACACAGAGTGAAGTAAGTCAGAAAGAGAAAAACAAATACCGTATGCTAACACATATATATGGAATCTAAAAAAAAAAAAAAAAAAAACTGGTCATGAAGAACCTAGGGGCAAGATGGGAATAAAGACACAGACTTGGGCTCCCCTGGTGGCGCAGTGGTTGGGGGTCCGCCTGCCAATGCAGGGGACGGGGGTTCGTGCCCCGGTCCGGGAGGATCCCACTTGCCGCGGGGCGGCTGGGCCCGTGGGCCATGGCCGCTGGGCCTGCGCGTCCGGAGCCGGTGCTCCGCGGAGGAAAAAAAAAAAAAAAAAGACACAGACTTACTAGAGAATGGACTTGAGGATACAGGGTACAGGGTGGGGGAAGGGTAAGCAGGGAAAACGTTGAGAGAGTGGCATGGACATATATACACTACCAAATGTAAAATAGATAGCTAGTGGGAAGCAGCCACATAGCACAGGGAGATCAGCTCGGTGCTTTGTGACCACCTAGAGGGGTGGGATAGGGAGGGTGGGAGGGAGATGCAAGAGGGAGGAGATATGGGGATATATGTATATGTATAGCTGATTCACTTTGTTATAAAGCAGAAACTAACACACCATTGTAAAGCAATTATACTCCAATAAGGATGTTAAAAAAATAAATAAAAATGTATGGATAAAGAAAAAAAGATATGGTACATATATACAGTGGAATACTACTCAACCATAAAAAAAGAATGAAATAATGTCATTTGCAGTAACATGGATGGAACTAGAGATTATCATACTAAGTGAAGTCAGTCCGAAAGAGAAAAACTAATACCATACAATATCATTCATATGTGGAATCTAAAATATTACACAAATGAACGTATCTATGAAACAGAAACAGACTCTCAGACATAGAGAACAGACTTGTGGTTGCCAAGGGGGAAGGAGGTGGGGGAGGGATGGATTGGGAGTCTGGGGTTAGTAGATGCAATCTATCACATATAGAATGGATAAACAAGGTTCTACTGTACAGCACAGAGAACTGTATTCAATATCCTAAGATAAACCATAATGGAAAAGAATATAAAAAGAATGTACATACATGTGTAACTGAATCACTTTGCTGTACAGCAGAAATTAATACAACATTGTACTATAAATCAACTGTAATTCAACTTAAAAAAATGTGAGAGGAAGGGTGATAGAAGCCAGAATAGAGGTTACCTATGGGTAAAAGAGGGCAGGTATCAATAAGAAGGGAGCATGAGGGAGCCTGCTAAGGTGCTGGAAATGTTCTACGTCTTGATTTTGGTGGTGGTAACGTGAGTGTATAAATATGGAAAAATTCATTGAGTCTTACACTTAATATCTGTGTACTTTAGAAAAGTTATATTTTAATAAAAGCAAGAAAAAAGTAAAGGTTTTTTTTCAAAATTCTTTTGTGAGAGTATTCAAGCAAAAAATGTTGCAGACTACTGCTGTGGGAGAATGAGAGGACTAGATTTTCCTGGTTTGCCTTGTTTTCCTTTAGCCATGGTCTAAAACATGTCTCTTCTGTCCTCCATCCTCAAGACTTCTTCTTCCTAACCTGTCTCATTTGCTTCCCAAGCCCCTCCACTAAGCCCCTGGGAGTTATATTCTGTGATCAACACACCCCTACACCATGAATCACTTCCCAGGCATTTCCCTCCACCACCTGACTTAACTGAAATCTACCTCCTCTCCTTGACTGCTCCCGCCCAGGACACCATCTTTTCAGACTGCACAGACCTCAGAGTCAGGAGGGGAGGTCTATGGCCTTGCTCTTCTGATAGGAAGCAGGGTGCTGCACCCTCTGAGAATCCTAGCACTCAGTCATACAACCTTCTCCCCCGTCACTGTCATTTACTGACTGCCTGGCCACTGCCCTTCACCCACCGAGGATTTGGTGTACACACAGCCTTCTCGGCCTCAATCCCTGCTATTCTCTTGATTACATTTACACTTAACAGCAGATTTCAATTTTGATAAAGTCCAGTGTATCCCTTTTTTTATTTTTATTTTTATTTTTGGCGGTATGCGGGCCTCTCACTGTTGTGGCCTCTCCCGTTGCGGAGCACAGGCTCCGGACGTGCAGGCTCAGCGGCCATGGCTCACGGGCCCAGCCGCTCCCCGGACCGGGGCACAAACCCGTGTCCCCTGCATTGGCAGGCGGACTCTCAACCACTGCGCCACCAGGGAAGCCCGTATCCCTTTTTTTAAATGGTTGGTGCTTTTGTAGCTTATGTAATTTTTGCCCACTCCAGGTTTTCAGAGATTTTCTCCAATATCTTCTTTTCAAAATATGTTATAGTTTTAACTTTAACATTTAGGTCTATGATCTAGTTTGAGTTAATTTTTATGTATTGTGTGAGTTAAAGGTCAAGATTAATTTTTTCTATATAGATATACAGTTGTCCCAGCACCATTTGTTGAAAAGCTTTCCCCATTGAAATAACTTGGCACTTCTGTCAAAAATCAACTGAGTACAGTGGTCCCTCAGTATCTGTTAGGGGTTGGTTCCAGGACACCCCCCCACTCCCACCCCCGCTTAGATACCAAAATCCACAGATGCTCAAGTCCCTTATGTAAAATGGTATGGTATTTGCATATAACCTAAATCCTCCCATACACTTTAAATCATCTCTAGATTACTTACAGTACCTAATATTGATACTGTAAATGTTATGTTAATAGTTGCAAATACAATGTAAATGCTATGTAAATTGTTACTGAAGTGTGGCAAATTTAAGTTTTGCTTTTGGGAAATTTTTGGAATTTTTAAAAAATATTTTCGATCTGGGACTTCCCCGGTGGTCCAGTGGCTAAGACTCCACACTCCCAATGCAGGGAGCCCGGGTTCAATCCCTGGTCAGGGAACTAGATCCCACATGCCGCAACTAAGAGTTCGCATTCCACAACTTAAAGATCCTGCATGCCACAACTAAAGATCCCACATGCCACCGCTAAAGATCCTGCATGCCACAGTGAAGATCCTGCATGCTGCAACTAAGGCATGGCAGAGCCAAATAAATAAATAAATATTTAAAAAAATTTTTTTGATCTGAGGTTGGTTGAATGTGTGGATGTGGAACCCACCGATACAAAGGGCAAACCGTACTATGCAGTTTTACACGAGGGACTTGAGCATATGTGGATTTTGGTATCCTTAGGCAGTCCTGGAACCGTTCTCCCGGATACCCAGGGATGACTGTATATATAATATATATATTCAACTGGATCAACTGAGATTTTTATATTACATTATATACATTTTATATATATACATATAATGCCTATTTCTGGGCCTCATATTTTGTTTCATTGTTCTATATGTCCATCCTTAAGACAATTCCACACTGTCTTGATGACTTATAGTAATAAGATGTATAAAAAATCTTGAACTCAGGTAGTGTAAACCCTTCAACTTTGCTCTTTTTCAAAATTATTTTAGCTATTCAACATCCTTTGCTTATTCCATATGAATTTTAGCATCAGTTCATCGATTTCTACAAAATGCCTACCAATATTTTCACTGAGATTGCACTGAATCTACAGATTAATCTGGAAAGAAATGACATCTGAACAACAGTGAGTTTTGCAATCCACGAACATGACATATCTCTCCATTCATTTAGGTCTAACTTTCTTTCAGGAATGTTTTACAGTTTTCAGTGTACAGGTCTTGCACATCCTTTAGTAAGCTTATCCCTAAGTATTTTATGTGTTTTCAAGACTATTTTAAATGACATTTTAAAATTTTCATTTCACCATTGGTTGTTGCCAGTATATAAAAACTTAAATTTTATATATTGACCTTGTATCCTACAACTTTGCTGAACTTATTTATTGTTTTAGTAGCTTTTTTGTAGCATCTGTAGAATATTCTATGTTCACAAATTTGTCATCCATAGTTAAGACAGTTTTACTTCTGTCTTTCTAATCCAAATATCTTTCTCTTTTTCTTGCTGTAGTACAATGGCTAGGACCTCCAGGACAATGTTTAAAAAAAAATGTGTTAAGAGTACTTATCCTTCCTTGTTCCTGATATTCCTGGGGGAAGGCATCTTATTTTTTACTGTTGTGGTGGTTATGAAATATATTCATGATTTATCTGACACTCCTCCCTTCAAAAAGTGGAGCCTTAATATTCTCCCCTTGAATGTGGGCTGTAGTTAGTGACTTGTTTCTAATGAATAGACTCTGGTGGAAATGATGGTATGTGACTTCCAAAAGACCAGGTCATAAAAGACATTGTGGCTTCCTCCTTGCTTTCCCTTTCTCTTGGATCACTCACTCTGGGGGAAGCCAGTTGCCAAGTCGTGAGAACTTTCAAGAAGCCTTGTGAAGAGATCCATATGGTAAGAACCTGAGGCTTTCTATAAACAGTGAGTAAGAACCTGAAGCTTTATCCCAACAGCTTCATGAATGAACCATCTCGGAAGCAGATCCTTCAGCCCTAGTCAAGTCTCCAGATGACTATAGATGATGTCTTGAATGCAACCTCATGAGAGAATCTCAAGCAGAACCACCTTGCTAAGCTGCTCCCAAATCCCTAACCCTCAAAAATTGTGAGATGATAAGTATTTATTGTTTAAGCTGTTCATTTTGGGGGTAATATTTTACACAACAATAGATAAATAATACAGGCATTAAGTATCATCATGTTTCTTTATATGTCCTTTATCATCATTCCCTTCTATTACTAGTTGGCTAAGATTATTTATTGTAAATGAGTGTTGAATTTTGTCAAGTACCTTTTCTCCATACATTGAGATGATCATATGGTTTTTCACCTTATTCTGGTAATATGGTGATTTTCAACGTCTAACCAACCTTTCATTCCTGGGATAAATGCTACTTTATCATTCCCACTCTACGATACATTCATCTTGTTGAGCAGTAAAATGGAATGAACTGATACATGCAACAACATGGATGACTCTCAAAAGCACTCTGGTTCCATTTATAATAAATTCACGAAATAGCAAAACTAATCTAGAGACAGAAAGTAAGTCAGTGCTTACCTGGTGGCAGAAAGTGGGTGGGGATTGACAGCACAGGGCAGGAGGAAAGGGTGATGGAAATATTCTGTATCTTGATTATGGTAGTGCTTATACAAATTTACATTTGTAGTGGTTATACAAATGTATAACTCATTAATCAAGCCCTTAAAATGGGTGCACTTAAATGTAAGTGAATTTCACCTCCAGAGAGTTGATGTTTAAAAGTTTATACTTGAATTCTGTGAAACTAAATAGGTTGAGAATGTATTTCCTTGTCATGCCCATTAAAATAAAAATGCTAAAACAGTAGGTCTAGGTTATCTTTAAGCATGGTTATCTGTGTTACAACTAAAGCTAGCAATTTGGTTAATGACCACAGTAAAAGAGAAAACACTGGCCTAGTTAATGGATTTAATCTATTTTCCAAGTCTAAATGGTTGTTAAGTAAAGGCTTCTGCTGTGTATAGAATCATTACTGTAGGGAAGTGTACTCACTGGGCCTATTTTCCTCGGGTGAAATTCAAATGTTTGAGAAATCCAAACCCAAGTCAGTTTTCCAAGGGAGAAACCTCTACTTAAGTGATCTCAGCCTCAGAATAAAGGGTTAAACAGAAACACAATGCATGACTTTTCTGATGGTTTTTCTCATTCTGCTGAAAGCATTTCTTCTTTAGCTGCGATAATCTTGAACTCTGTCTCACCCTGAACTAGGACTCTTCAGCCTGGAACACACAGAAATGGTACAAACGCCAACACTTGTTTCTAAATAAACCAGCCATAAAACAGAAGTTGTTGATAAGAGGAACAATCAACAGTATCAATTGTAAGTTATTGTCAGTAAAAACTGTGATTTTTTATAACCAAGCCTAATGCTGACCCTCCTCTCTCTTATCTTTGCATTTGCAGAAAATGAAAAGACTGGAGGAAATGAGAGTCTGCCTCTAAATTGGTAATTGCACTGGCCATGTTCTCACCCTTGTCACTCTCAGGCTGGAATTCCAGAATAGCTGCTGCCCCCAAATCAGCCCCTCCTGCACCCCTCAGCTTGTCATTCCAGCAACAAGAGCAAAAGAGAAAGAAAGGGGCTAAGATAACTGTCAGTCACATTCAACTTTCCTCTTTCTCTACTCTTTTATTTCGAGGGTGGAATCTGAGAACCTCACTATCTGCAACCCCTTTTCCTTAAGTTGGAGAAGCCAAGAGCTAGTTATGCCTCTGTGATGGAAAATATCTTTTGCAGGAAAACGTGAAGAGCCCTGATATCAAGGAAGTGCAAGACAGCTAAGGTCAGGAAGCCCAGGGGAAGCCAGGAGTCAATAGCAAGAACTACGGGGACCATAATCCAAAAGACAGATAACTCTGTTATGAAGATGTGAAAAAGTTAGAACCTTCATACACCACTGGTGGGAATGTAAAATGGTGCAGCTGCTTTGAAAGGCATTCTGGCAGTTCTCAACAGGTTAAACATAGTTACCACATAACCCAGCAATTCCACTCCTAGATGTACATCCAAGAGAAAGGAAATCATGTGTCCATACAATAATTTATATACAAATGTCAGAGCAGCATTATTCATAACCACCAAAAAGTGGAAACAACTCAAATATTCATCAACTGAAGAAAGGATAAACAAAATGTTGTATATCCATACAATGGAATATTACCTGGCAATAAAAAAGGATGAAGCACTGATATAATATGGATAGATCTTGAAAACATTATTCTACATGAAAGAAGCCAGTCATAGAGGACGATATATTGTATAATTCCATTTAAATGGAACCCCCAGAATAGGCAAATCTATTGAGACAGAAAGTACAACAGATTAGTGATTGCCTAGAGTAGTGAGGGGGAACAGGCACATGGAAGGGTTGGGGGTTGTTGGCTAAGCAGTACGGTGTTTCTTTTTGGGGTGATGAAAGTATTCTAAAATTCATTGTGATGATGGTTGCACAACTCTAAATTTATTAAAAGTCATTGAATTGTACATTTCAAATGGGTGAATTGTAGGGCATGTGAATTATATTTCCATAAAGCTATTATAAGAAAAACAAAAATACCCAAAACATACAGGGGACCAGGGCAGGAATGGAAAACCTGGAAAGTAGCCAGAGGGAAAGAGGAAGCAGGCAGGTGGCCTGAGGCAGTTCCTAGGCCTCACTACAGTGCAGCTGCTGTCGGTCTGTATTTGCTACAACATGAGGCATGGATGGGATGAGTTGAATTTAAAGGGCCAGGGATTGGGCTAGACACTACTGTACAGCAAGCTGCTGTTTTTATGGCAGACGACTGCTTCTATAGTTGCTATTAAAAAGTGCCAAGGGCTTCCCTGGTGGCGCAGTGGTTGAGAGTCCACCTGCCGATGCAGGGGGCACGTGTTCGTGCCCTGGTCTGGGAAGATCCCACATACGGCGGAGCGGCTGGGCCCATAAGCCATGGCCGCTGGGCCTGTGCGTCTGGAGCCTGTGCTCCACAACAGGAGAGGCCACAAGAGTGAGAGGCCCGCGTACTGCAATAAAACAAAACAAACAAAAAAAAAACTGCCAAGAGGCTGCTTCTGTGTTCAGGTCTCTTTAGGGGGCAGATGGTGAGCCCCATGTTCATTTGTTTATTTAGGTCCTCACAGTCAGGAAGTTGACTTACTCATACTCAGTTTAAGACATTTTATCCTCTTCAATCCCATATGAGGCCTTTGGTGGTGGGTATATTCCTTTATATTTATTCCTTTTTACTCCTATATTCTACCCAAGCAACCATTCTAGTGGGTATAACGAACATCTTTTAGATAGTATGTGCATCCTTGCATATTGAGTGTTACTGATTTGTATGCAAGTATTCTTAAATTTAGCAAATATTATTGCCTTGGACAGCTCATTCTGGTTCTTTTTTTTTCTCCCCCTTTTTTTTTTCACTCAGCACACTGTTTTTAAGGCCTAGCCATGCTGTTGGGTGTACATCTTTGCTTCTAACTGGTGTGCATCCGCTACATGTTACCAAACTTCTCTCCTATATGTGACTGACATATAGGCTGCCTTCCTCTCTCTGCTACCCCCAGTAATGTGTGGCATCCGTGCGAAAGCTCCTCACAGACCTCCAGCCACAGGCAGGGTAACTGAGCAAAGGCCCCAGCTGCTGTACTCTGAAATCCGGCGCTGTGTTTCACCTGAGGTCATGTTTCCCACGGGTTGCTCCCAGCCAGTGACTAAGTGCAGCAGGGACACTAAGACAGGCCCATTTCTGGGAGACATGGGATTCCTCTCACAGCTGATTTTGGCTTGAAGACTTCCTGCTGGACTCAAAGAACCTTCCCTAGATTGTACAGCAGTCTAGGACACTTCCACCAACAGCCCTTCCGTCTCTCCTTCACTTGGGATCAGACTTGCAACATGGTATGACAGTTCTCCCAACCCTCCCCATTTTCGCTCACAGGTATATTCCCTAGTAAAATCTTTGTACATTTAATTGATTCAACCCACATCTTGGCATCTGTTTTTTGTAAGACTCAGGCTAATCCATAATGCTGTATCAAACATCCTCATACGTGTCCCCTATTAAGTTGTGTAAAGACTTCTTGGGGATGTACATCTAGGAGGGAAGTTGTTGAATCCTAAGGTGGGACCAGATTGCTCCCTGGAGGGGTTGCTCCCATCTGCATTCTCAACAGCAATACATGGGATTCTTATGTCTTCTCATCTCTGACTCTCTGTGGCATTATCCACTCATTTCTGCCCATCTAACAAGCATAGAGTAGCATCTCTTTGTTGTTTTAAATTTCTTTTCTCTGATTACTAAAATTACCGATCATTTCTTCATATGCGTTTTAGTCTTTAGGAACTCCTCTTCTGTAAATGGCCTGTTACAGTCTTTACCCATTTTTATCTTGGGATTGCTTTCTTTTCCTTTTTGGTTTTAAGGAATGCCTTGTATATTCTGGATACTGAGCCCCTATTGATTTTAGACTTTGCAAACATCTCACAATTTACCATCTAGTAACCTTGTTCACGATATCCTTGACTGAACAGAAATCATTCATTTTAACACGAGAACATCTTTGGGGAAGGGGAGAGCTGTTAACATTTCACATCATGGTCAAAAATTTGAACCATGGCCAGAAATATCCAGACTTCATTCTAGGCTCACCATCTCCTAGATGTGTACATCTAGGCAAGTTACCTCTCTTTCAACTTTTCATCTCTAAAATGGGCATAATATAAGAGAATCCCACCCATCTGAAGCAATTGGGATAAATAGATCAACTTAAAATGGAGAATCATAAAATGCCATACCTATGTTAAACATTTTCTTTTAACTTAAAACATACAAATATGTATTTATTTGTACATCTTCACATAGAGCATAGGCCTTTTCTTTGGCTATACTGCACATCTGTCTTCTTACCTAATCCAATCCACAATGCATTGGCAATAATTTCCAGTTTGGGATTCTTTAAGGTGTGTCAAGAATTTATATCTTCTATATTTTTACAAGTTTTTTCTACCTGTTACAATTGTTCTTACCCATATTTAATCGACAGAAAGTTTTTTTATAATACCTTTCCAGAGCATTCCACTTAATTTTCTTAGGAACAACTCTTCACACTCATATCTAATGTTTATATACTAATTAATCAAATTGCACAATTGTAACAAGCACAATAGGCACAAACAGGTTTGAGAGCAAAGATAGTTTCGTAAGCATATGACTCAACATGGGGGAGCAGAAGTACACAGGCAAACCAGAGTCCTTGGCTGTAAATATTCCACGTGTCATCAGAATTCACCCTTGTGGGTCACGGAGGAAAGGGAGAGCCCTGGAGAATCTGAGGAGTTGTTTCAGTGGACGCTGCTTAGGAGTTTCCATTGTTATCTGCCTTTTGGTTAGTTGTACTGAACACTGCACCTGGCACCTAGTAAGTGTTTGGTAATTGTTAATCATTATTAATACTAAACTAGTGGTTCTTTTTTTTTTTTTTTTTGTGGTACGTGGGCCTCTCACTGTTGTGGCCTTTCCCGTTGTGGAGCACAGGCTCCAAACGCGCAGGCTCAGCGGCCATGGCTCACGGGCTCAGCCGCTCCGCGGCATGTGGGATCTTCCCGGACCGGGGCACGAACCCGTGTCCCCTGCATCGGCAGGCGGACTCCCAACCACTGTGCCACCAGGGAAGCCCTAAACTAGTGGTTCTTAACCTGGGCAACCTGTCTCTTGCTCCTGCCACTCTGTCCCCCAGCCCAGGAATATTTGACAATGTCTGGAGACTTCTTTGGCTGTCTCAACTGGAGAGGTGGTCTAGTGTCTGGTGGAAAGGTACTAAATAGGACAGTCCTCACAACAAAATGTCAGTAGTGCCCAGGTGGAGAACCCTGTACTAGACGATGCACTTCAGGAGAACAGTAACCACATAGGTATTTATTCACAGTTGTATCTCTAGTACTTAACATCTCATGGTCCATAGTAAATAATAAGCATGTGTTGATTCATGCATGCAAACTGATTAAATGAGAGAGAAGCCTTTGAGAGAATGGAGGGCACATTCCCAGAGTCAGGGCCCAAGACTTCAAAGGGGCACAAACAGACCCCTTCCCAGAAAATTAATCTAGGCTACTCTAGCATCGACGTATATACACTGCCGAATGTAAAATAGCTAGTGGGAAGCAGCCGCATAGCACAGGGAGATCAGCTCGGTGCTTTGTGATTACCTAGAGGGGTGGGATAGGGAGGGTGGGAGGGAGGCTCAAGAAGGAGGGGATATGGGGACATATGTATGCATATGGTTGATTCACTTTAGTGTACAACAGAAACTAACACAGTATTGTGAAGCGATTATACTCCAATAAAGATCTATTAAAAAAAAAATTTAGACTACTCTGTCCCTAATCCAACTTCTGCATGTTACAGCTGGTCAGCTGTAGTTGGTTTGATCCTCATCTGCTTATACTGTTTTTGTCTGTCATATTTACCCACTAAGAATTTTATTATTATTCTTTTGGTAGTTGATCTCTGGCTAGATACCTGGACTTTGCTCTAACCCGGCAATTCAACATTGGTCCACTTCTCTGGAGAGCCCAGCCCTGCCATCCATTAGTGTTCAGCATCTCACCCTCCTGCCTGGCACCTGAATGCTTGCTTCAGCTCTGCCCCTGGCTGTCAGGAGATTAGATGAAGGGAGAACACAGTTATTATAACTGGTTAAAGAAAGGTCCTGAATGAAGAGAATAAAAGAGGTCTGGCCCAGGGAAGCAGAAGAACTATGTTCTCACCCTGGTTCTACTGCTTATCAGCAATATCTTGGGTAAAATCTCATAGTTACTTTTTCTTTACCTCAGTTTTTTCATCCATAAAATGGAAACAATAATGCTTTTCAACCTATTTTATATAAAGTGGTTTGTAATAAAATGATAACATGAAGGTGATTTTCAGAAAGGTTTACAAATAACCTAAAAGTCTTTAGTGACTGTCAAAGAAACCAACTTTTTAATAAATGGATATAAATATAAATATATATATATATATATATATATATATATATATACCACATCCCCACACCCTGGCATTTTCCCAGGCAGGCAGAGAAATGCTCTTCCCATTTCACAGATGGGAAAACTGAGTCCCTCACAGGTTAATGTTTTGCATAGTTCAAACAACTGGTATGTTCCAGAGAGACTGGGCCGGGACACAGACCAATGCTCTTTCAACTAAGATACTAGGCTACTAAGCAGGTCCTTTGAAGACATGTGAAAATGACTTTGATAAAGTAATACAAAATCACATTATAAAAGGGTTTGGCATGAAAGGAAGCTGCACAGCATACACCCTAAGGATACTTTTATAGTCATGTCTCAGATGTAAAATTGGGAAACAGTGAAACTATGCAGCTAATTGTCATTTTTTTTTTTGGTTTGAAACATCCCACTCAGAGAGGATTTGCATGTGGCCCTGAAATTTCTCTGCTCATTCAAGTTTTGTCCATTCTTTTTGTGGCATGGATCTACAGAACAGCAAGGGCCATAACCTTAAATTCACACATGACTGTCTCCTGTGTCACTCTGTGGGATTCAGCCAGGCCTGACAATATTCACGGATGGATAGAAGGAAAGGAAGCAGCAGGACTTGAACGCATCTCTGTCGGGCGGGTCAAACACAAAGGAGGGAGAGGGAACCAGCAGCTGCGGCTGCAGGGAATTCCAGTTTTGTGCATGCTGCCGGGGCGGGTGGCCTGGAGAAAGCTGAGCAGGTGGCTGAGAAGGAAGAGGATCCCAGCAAGCACGTGAAGTACAGGAGTGGGGCATTCAAGGTGGAGCACACTTAGAAGTCTGGGACACCCAGCCAGGAATCTGTCAGCACTGGGGATATTTGTGATTCTGATCCCTGGGATCTGGACTGGCAAGGCCAAGGGAGGCTCCTGTTCTAAGAGGAGATGGGGACATCACCAGGTTATTGAGAACAGGCTCAAATACAGAAGCCCAGACTCAAGACATGGGGCCTGTGAAAGAAGATGGAGAATTCAGGAACAAATTAGGCACTGCTTATGGACCTCTACAGGGGTTGCTCAGCTGGAGTAGAAAGACTGCTCTCTGGGGAGAGAAAAAAGGAATAAACCAGGCGCCAGACTGGACGAAGCAGGAGGGGGCTGTCAGCTGTCAGGAGGCAGTGGGACCCTTGATCGCCTCTGTTGCCCCACTGTGAGCACAGTACCCCACACGCTAGAGTCTCTGGGCTGCAGAACATACCTGCTGCCCCTGGAGTAGCCCCATGGGTCATACCGCAGAGCTATTACTAAAGAGATAAAGGAAAACTTGGGAAACGCTCTGGGTTGAGATTTTAAATATTTACAGTATTCTCTGCAATTGATTCTCAGTCGACTTCTTTGCTCCCTGGTGCCACCTTGCACCTGCCACTAGAGCTCCTTCTAGGCAGCCAGCCCCGACCTCCTAAACCTGTAAGCATTCTCTTTGAACAAAGCCCATCAGAGGTGTCTAAATGGGAGAGAGAATTGGAAGAAAGGAATGGGGGAGGGAAAAGGACCAGCTCTAACTGAAGTCAAAGTTGGAAGGAAACTGAAAAGTAAGTGGTATAAAGAGACACTGCAGGTTGCTCTCCAAAGCATTCTGTGCTAGGATTGAGTCATCCTTGGGTATAAATCTTTTTGATGCTGATCTACAAAGGAATGAATAAATGAATGAATGGACAAATGAATAAATCAGTGAATGATTCAAAGAATCAATGGACTGATAAACAAATGACTGATGAAGATAGGAAAATGGCATTGTGCAACCATCACTATACAGATATGTTTATGATTGTGTATATGTGTGTGTGTGTATGAAGGAGGAAGAGTTCAAAGGGTTGATGGGTATAATAGGTACACAGAGGGCTACTCTGGCTCTTAGAGAGGGATTGGTGACAAAGTAAAGGGGAGTAACAAGACCTAAATTACCTCAGAAACCCTCAGCCCTCGAATGGCAGCAGATATGTGTGGCAGCTGCATCCTGATAGCCGACGATTGTCATGTTCAACTCTCTCCTTCCCCCATGGGATATGGAGCAAAGTGGGGCCCAAGTCAAAGGATGCTCCACTAAACCAGTCCTTTCTCTGACAAGCTCCTTATGTTTACTCCCTGACACTACAAAAAGAAACAGAATCACTCACAGATTTTATAACTAATGCTTTCATGCAGATGAAATCCTGTGCCTCTGAAAGACCAGCCAGCTACCCAGCATTGGCTAAAATAGTACTTGACACACGCACTAGGCAGTGGAGTGGTGAAACTGTGGCTGTGAAGAGTGGGGTGACTTCCGGCTTGATTTTATCTAGCCGGTATATAGGGGAATAATGTATCCTAATGGCCTGTTGTGGATAACCTTTTCAGAATGAACATCAAATTCTCAACTGATAGAGGGAGTGAGAACCAGGATCACCTGGGGAGCTTTGTCGAACTTCACATGCCCCAGGCATCCTAGCCCTGATTCTGGTATTTACTGCCTGAGACATAAGCTACTAGCGTGCAAGGAATTAGATCTGAAGTTGTTTGCACCCGACAGAATGCCTACCATGCAGTGTGGGCTCAATACATATTTTTATAATCATAGAATTTGGAGGGATTTGGTCTCCTCTTTGCTTGAAGGGGCCTTAGAGCTCAACCAGTGATCTTATTCAATGGCAGAAATTAGGTCTGGAGTAGTCAAGTGACTTGTCCAATATCACATGTCTAACTAATGGCTCAGCATGGCAACTGAAATTGCAGGAGAATGCAGAGAGGTTAGTATAAAAATGTATATTAACCAGTGAACGTAATTGTTTTCTGAAAAGGGCAAAGCACCAGTTTTAGGAAATTGGTCAGATGGTCTGATTGAGGGAAAGAAAAGATATGCTAGGTTCACCCATCAAATGTGGGGTGTATGGGCCATGGGTCTGTCCTATCTTTAGGTTCCTGGCCTCTCCCTCCTACTGCCAACCAAGCCTTGTCACACAATCCTAAGCCTACAAAGTAGAGGAGATGGGCATGGTTTATTAGAAGCATCTCCTGCAGCAGGAGAAAAGGAACCAGGGTCAAATGCCAATTCAGTGCTTCAGAGAAGATTCTCAGAGAGAGGTTCATTAATCAGGAACAGTTTAAGTAAGCTTCCATTTCAAGATATGTAATCTCTCTTATGAAAACTCTCACCACCATTAAAACATCTTTTCCTGAAGCAACAGCAAAATGAATATGGCTACCGATTTTAGGGGGGAGGCTACTTACTTCTATTGTCAAGAGCCAAGAAATCATTCAGCACTGAAACAGTTAGTTCTTTTTCACTGGGCAAATGTCAACATAAAAACCGCAGCCTCGGGACTACCCTGGTGGCACAGTGATTAAGAATTGCCTGCCAACACAGGGGACACAGGTTCAATCCCTGGTCCGGGAAGATCCCACATGCCATGGAGGAACTAAGCCCGTGCGCCACAACTACTGAGCCTGTGCTCTGAAGCCCGCGAGCCACAACTACTGAAGCCTGCGTGCCTAGAGCCCGTGCTCCGCAACAAGTGAAGTCACTGCAAGAAGCCGACACACTGCAACGAAGAGTAGCCCCCGCTCGCCACCACAAGAGAAAGGCCTGAGCACAGCAACGAAGACCCAAAGCAGCCATAAATAAAGTTAAATCTTTAAAAACAAAACAAAACAAAACACAGCCTCTGCTTTTAGGTTAAGTTCTTTTCAATACTTCACACTCAAAGGATTTGAAACATAAATCTGCTTGGCTTTGAGTTGCTGGAAAGCAGGTTGTTATTTAAACACACCACCAAGAGTGACACTTTGCACGTGGCCACTAAGACACCACCTAGAGAAGATATTGATGAGGTGTAATCATCTTAGACTGTGCTTTGGTGTTGGAGCAGCACAGGGAACACTGATATGGAGGGGGTGCAACTTTGTCAAGCAAATGGCCCAGTCCTTTTGTTACCCTTTTGACAATAAGGGCACCTTATGAAACTGGGCTCCGTGAAGCACTTACATCATGTCTTAGGATTCTATCCATTCATTCAAATGATTTAAACCAACACCAACATTGCCATATGAAATATTTTAAACGTACATCTGTAATCCTGATAAAAAAAATGTCTAGGAAGTCCTGTTCTTGGCCGCTGTATTTCCAAAAATATCTCTTGCATACACCAACAATTGAGCACACAATCTGTGTGATCTGTGCCTTCAACCACTTGCACCGTTCTTCATCTTTGAAGCCTGCTGTTGAAGGGCATTCATCGCAAGGTCACGCAGCCTCCAAAGAGGATCATTTGACAACGGCACACAAAGTCATCCACAGATGGAAGATAAGAGCCTTTGTAACTGTGTGGGGCCTGCATGGTTGCAAAACGTCAATGAGACGAGAGAGGTGTTACCAGGAGAGCACGGACTCCTTTCTGATATTGAAAAATGAATACTACTGCCTTTTTTGCCCTGAGATAACTGATTTGTGAAATCCACCAGTCAACTGAGCTTTAAAAACCTTCCAACGGTAAGACTTGCAGTATATACAACATTCTATGAGCTATCCTAAGATAAATAAAATCATACCCGATCCCTCATATTTTCATCTAACTCTGGTGTTAATAGTTAAAATAATCAAATTTTAAGGACTTTTTTTCTAACCAAGTAATTTCTCAAACAAATTTGAGAATAAAAGGCTCCTCTACCAGAATGATTTCTACAGAATGTTAAATGGAGCACTTGGATTAACATGTATCTCAGTATTTAACTGCACCCTTCCAGGCAGACCTCAGACAGAGGAAAGTGTGGAAGATTGGCAAAGAGTCTCTCTACCCCAGGATAGGCTTACATCTCATTTTCCAAAGAATTTCAGTTGTAATAAACTTTACCCAAAATTACGTTATGACAAGAGATTGTAATTCTAAGTAATGAAACTCAACATTTCCTTCTTCTATTGCCCATGGTATAATGATTTAAAGTTGGCAAGCCCTCCCTTGGTCACACAATCTATGAAATTAAAATATGGCTGTGGTTTTGGTCAAGGCCAATGAAATGTGGCAACCCTGAACAACTTATAAGAATAAAATGTTAAATTAGCAATTCTAGGGACTTCCCTGGTGGCACAGTGGTTAAGAATCCGCCTGCCAATGCAGGAGACACGAGCTCAAGCCCTGCTCCGGAAGATCCCACATGCCGCAGAGCAACTACGCCCATGCACCACAACTACTGAGCCTGCGCTCTAGAGCCCGTACTCCTCAACAAAGAGAAGCCACCACAATAAGAAGCCCACACACAGCAACAAAGTGTAGCCCCCGCTTGCCGCAACTAGAGAAAGCCCGCGCACAGCAACGAAGACCCAAAACAGCCGCTAAATAAATAAATAAACAAATTTATTTTTTTAAAAAAATGTTTTAAAAAACAAATTAGCGAGGAGCTTCAAGTTGGAGGAAGAGTAAGACGCGGAGATCACCTTCCCCCCCACAGATACACCAGAAATACATCGACACATGGAACAACTCCTACAGAACACCTACTGAACGCTGGCAGAAGACCTCAGACCTCCCAAAAGGCAAGAAACTCCCCACATACCTGGGTAGGGCAAAAGGAAAAAGAATAAACAGAGACAAAAGGATAGGGACGGGACCTGCACCAGTGGGAGGGAGCTGTGAAGGAGGAAACGTTTCCACACATTAGGAAGCCCCTTCGCGGGCGGAGACTGCGGGTGGCAGAGAGGGAAAGCTTCAGAGCCGCAGAGGACAGCACAGCAACAAGGGTGCGGAGGGCAAAGCGGTGAGATTCCCGCACAGAGGATCAGGGCCGACCGGCACTCACCAGCCCGAGAGGCTTGTCTGCTCACCCGCCGGGGCGGGCAGGGCTGGGAGTTGAGGCTAGGGCTTCACTCGGAGCACAGGGAAAGGACTGGGGTTGGAGGCATGAACACAGCCTGTAGGGGGTTGGTGCACCACGGCTAGCCGGGAGGGAGTCCGGGAAAAGTCTGGAACTGCTGAAGAGGCAAGAGACTTTTTCTTCCCTCTTTGTTTCCTGGTGCGCGAGGAGAAGGGTTAAGAGCGCTGCTTAAAGGAGCTCCAGAGACGAGCGCAAGCCGCGGCGATCAGCGCAGACCCCAGAGACGGGCATGAGACGCTAAGGCTGCTGCTGCTGCCACCAAGAAGCCTATGTGCGAGCACAGGTCACTCTCCACACACCCCTTCCGGGGAGCCTGTGCAGCCCGCCACTGCCAGGGTCCCGGGATCCAGGGACAACTTCCCCGGGAGAACGCACGGCGCACCTCAGGCTGGTGCAACGTCACGCTGCCTCTGCCGCCGCAGGCCCGCCCCGCACTCCGTGCCCCTCCCTCCCCCCGGCTTGAGTGAGCCAGAGCCCCCGAAACAGTGGCTCCTTTAACCCCCTCCTGTCTGGGCAGGAACAGACGCCCTCAGGCGACCTACATGCAGAGGCGGGTCCAAATCCAAAGCTGAACCCCAGGAGCTGTGAGAACAAAGAAGAGAAAGGGAAATCTCTCCCAGCAGCCTCAGGAGCAGCGGATTAAATCTCCACAATCAAATTGATGCACCTGCATCGGTGGAATACATGAATAGACAACGAATCATCCCAAATTGAGGAGGTGGACTTTGGGAGCAAAGATATATATTTTTTTTCCCCTTTTTCTCTTTTTGTGAGTGTGTAAGTGTATGCTTCTGTGTGTGATTTTGTCTGTATAGCTTTGCTTTTACCATTTGTCCTAGGAATCTGTCCGGTTTTTTCTTTTAATTACTTAAAAAAATTTTTTTCTTAATACTTATTTTTATTTTAATAACTTTATTTTATTTTATCTTCTTTCTTTTTTTTCTACCTTTTATTCTGAGCCATGTGGAGGACAGGCTCTTGGTGGTCCAGCCAGGTATCAGGGTTGTGCCACTGAGGTAGGAGAGCCAAGTTCAGGACACTGGTCCACAAGAGATCTCCCAGCTCCACATAATATCAAACAGTGAAAATCTCCCAGAGATCTCCATCTCAATGCCAAGACCCAGCTCCACTCAACGACCAGCAAGCTACAGTACAGGACACCCTATGCCAAACAACTAGCAAGACAGGAACACAACCCCACCCATTAACACAGAGGCTGCCTAAAATCATAATAAGTCCACAGACACCCCAAAACACACCACCAGACGTGGACCTGCCCACCAGAAAGACAAGATCCAGCCTCACCCACCAGAACACAGGCACTAGTCCCCTCCACCAGGAAGCCTACACAACCCACAGAACCAACCTTAGCCACTGGGGACAGACACCAAAAACAGCAGGAACTACGAACCTGCAGCCTGCAAAAAGGAGACCCCAAACACAGTAAGATAAGCAAAATGAGGAGACATAGAAACACACAGCAGATGAAGGAGCAAGGCAAAAACCCACCAGACCTAACAAATGAAGAGGATATAGGCAGTCTACCTGAAAAAGAATTCAGAATAATGATAGTAAAGATGATCCAAAATCTTGGAAATAGAATGGAGAAAATACAAGAAACATTTAACAAGGACCTAGAAGTCCTAAAGAGCAAACAAACAGAGATGAACAGCACAATAAATGAAATTAAAAATTCTCTACAAGGGATCAATAGCAGAATAACTGAGTCAGAAGAACAGATAAGTGACCTGGAAGATAAAATAGTGGAAATAACTACTGAAGAGCAGAATAAAGAAAAAAGAATGAAAAGAACTGAGGACAGTCTCAGAGACCTCTGGGACAACATTAAATGCATCAACATTCGAATTATAGGGGTCCCAGAAGAAGAAGAGAAAAAGAAAGGGACTGAGAAAATATTTGAAGAGATTATAGTTGAAAACTTCCCTAATATGGGAAAGGAAATAGTTAATAAAGTCCAGGAAGCACAGAGAGTCCCATACAGGATAAATCCAAGGAGAAACACAAGAAGACACATATTAAACAAACTATCAAAAATTAAATACAAAGAACAAATATTAAAAGCAGCAAGGGAAAAACAACAAGTAACACATAAGGGAATCCCCATAAGGTTAACAGCTGAACTTTCAGCAGAAACTCTGCAAGCCAGAAGGGAGTGGCAGGACATATTTAAAGTGATGAAGGAGAAAAATCTACAACCAAGATTACTGTACCCAGCAAGGATCTCATTCAGATTTGATGGAGAAATTAAAAGCTTTACAGAAAAGCAAAACCTAAGAGAGTTCAGCACCACCAAACCAGCTTTACAACAAATCCTAAAAGAACTTCTCTAGGCAGGAAACAGAAGAAAAGGAAAAGACGTACAATAATAAACCCAAAACAATTAAGAAAATGGTAATAGGAATATAAATATTGATAATTACCTTAAATGTAAATGAATTAAATGCTCCCACCAAAAGACACAGACTGGCTGAATGGATACAAAAACAAGACCCATATATAGGCTGTCTACAAAAGACCCACTTCAGACCTAGGGACACATACAGACTGAAAGTGAGGGGATGGAAAAAGATATTCCATGCAAATGGAAATCAAAAGAAAGCTGGAGTAGCAATTCTCTTATCAGACAAAATAGACTTTAAAACAAAGACTATTACAAGAGACAAAGAAGGACACTACATAATGATCAAGGGATCAATCCAAGAAGAAGATATAACAGTTGTAAGTATTTATGCACCCAACATAGGAGCACCTCAATACATAAGGCAAATACTAACAGCCATAAAAGGGGAAATCGACAGTAACACAATCATAGTAGGGGACTTTAACACCCCACTTTCACCAATGGACAGATCATCCAAAATGAAAATAAATAAAGAAACACAAGCTTTAAATGACACATTAAACAAGATGGACTTAATTGATATTTATAGGACATTCCATCCAGAAACAACAGAATACACATTCTTCTCAAGTGCTCATGCAACATTCTCCACGATAGATCATATCTTGGATCACAAATCAAGCCTTGGTAAATTTAAGAAAATCTTTTCTGACCACAACGCTATGAGACTAGGTGTCAGTTAAGGAAAAAATCTGCAAGAAACACAAACACATGGAGGCTAAACAACACACTACTTAATAACCAAGGGATCACTGAAGAAATCAAAGAGGAAATCAAAAAATATCTAGAAACAAATGACAATGAAAACATAATGAACCAAAACCTATGGGATGCAGCAAAAGCAGTTCTAAGAGGGAAGTTTATAGCTATACAAGCCTACCTTAAGAAACAAGAAACATCTCAAATAAACAACCTAACCTTACACCTAAAGCAATTAGAGAAAGAAGAACAAAAAAACCCCAAAGTTAGCAGAAGGAAAGAAATCATAAAAATCATAAAAAATCAGAAATAAATGAAAAAGAAATGAAGGAAATGATAGCAAAAATCAATAAAACTAAAAGCTGGTTCTTTGAGAAAATAAACAAAATTGATAAACCATTAGCAGACTTATCAAGAAAAAAAGGGAGAAGACTCAAATCAATAGAATTAGAAATGAAAAAGGAGAAGTAACAAATGACACTGTAGATATACAAAGGATCATGAGAGATTATTACAAGCAACTATATGCCAATAAAATAGACAAATTCTTAGAAATGCACAACCTTCCAACACTGAACCAGGAAGAAACAGAAAATATGAACAGACCATTCGCAAGCACTGAAATTGAAACTGTGATTAAAAATCTTCCAACAAACAAAAGCCCAGGACCAGATGGCTTCACAGGCGAATTCTATCAAACATTTAGAGAAGAGCTAACACCTATCCTTCTCAAACTCTTCCAAAATATAGCAGAGGGAGGAACACGCCCAAACTCATTCTACGAGGCCACCATCTGATAACAAAACCAGACAAAGATGTCACAAAGAAAGAAAACTACAGACCAATATCACTGATGAACATAGATGCAAAAATCCTCAACAAAATACTAGCAAATGGAATCCAACAGCACATTAAAAGGATCATACATTATGATCAAATGGGGTTTATTCCAGGAATGCAAGGATTCTTCAATATATGCAAGTCAATCAACGTGATACACCATATTAACAAACTGAAGGAGAAAAAACATATAATCATCTCAATAGATGCAGAGAAAGCTTTTGACAAAATTCAACACCCATTTATGATAAAAAAAAAACCCTGCAGAAAGTAGGCATAGAGGGAACTTTCCTCAACATAATAAAGGCCATATACAACAAACCCACAGCCAACATCATTCTCAATGGTGAAACAGTGAAAGCATTTCCACTAAGATCAGGAACAAGACAACGTTGCCCACTCTCACCACCATTATTCAACATAGTTTGGAAGTTTTAGCCGTACCAATCAGAGAAGAAAAAGAAATAAAAGGAATCCAAATTGGATAAGAAGAAGTAAAGCTGTCACTGTTTGCAGATGACACGATACTGTACATAGAGAATCCTAAAGATGCTACCAGAAAACTACTAGAGCTAATCAATGAATTTGGTAAAGTAGCAGGATACAAAATTAATGCACAGAAATCTCTTGCATTCCTATACACTAATGATGAAAAATCTGAAAGTGAAATTAAGAAAACACTGCCATTTACCATTGCAACAAAAAGAATAAAATATCTAGGAATAAACCTACCTAAGAAGACAAAAGACCTGTATGCAGAAAATTATAAATCACTGATGAAAAATTAAAGATGATACCAACAGTTGGAGAGATATACCATGTTCTTGGATTGGAAGAATCAACATTGTGAAAATGACTCTACTACCCAAAGCAATCTATAGATTCAATGCAATCCCTATCAAACTACCACTGGCATTTTTCACAGGACTAGAACAAAAAAATCTCACAATTTGTATGGAAACACAAAAGACCCTGAACAGCCAAAGCAATCTTGAGAAAGAAAATCAGAGCTGGAGGAATCAGGCTCCCTGACTTCAGACTATACTACAAAGCTACAGTAATCAAGACAGTGTGGTACTGGCACAAAAACAGAAATATAGATCAATGGAACAGGATAGAAAGCCCAGAGATAAACCCACACACATATGGTCACCTTATCTTTGATAAAGGAGGCAAGAATATACAGTGGAGGAAAGACAGCCTCTTCAATAAGTGGTGCTGGGAAAACTGGACAGCTACATGTAAAAGAATGCAGTTAGAACACTCCCTAACACCATACACAAAAATAAACTCAAAATGGATTAAAGACCTAAATGTAAGGCCAGACACCATCAAACTCTTAGAGAAAAACATAGGCAGAACACTCTATGACATAAATCACAGCAAGATCCTTTTTGACCCACCTACTAGAGAAATGGAAATGAAAACAAAAATAAACAAATGGGCCCTAATGAAACTTAAAAGTTTTTGCATAGCAAAGGACACCATAAACAAGACCAAAAGACAACCCTCAGAATGGGAGAAAATATTTGCAAATGAAGCAACTGACAAAGGATTAATTTCCAAAATTTACAAGCAGCTCATGCAGCTCAATTACAAAAAACCAAACAACCCAATCCAAAAATGGGCAGAAGACCTAAATAGACATTTCTCCAAAGAAGATATAGAGACTGCCAACAAACACATGAAAGAATGCTCAACATCATTAATCATTAGAGAAATGCAAATCAAAACTACACTGAGATATCAACTCACACCGGTCAGAATGGCCATCATCAAAAAATCTACAAACAATAAATGCTGGAGAGGGTGTGGAGAAAAGGGAACTCTCTTGCACTGTTGGTGGGAATGTCAATTGATACAGCCACTATGGAGAACAATATGGAGGTTCCTTAAAAAACTAAAAATAAAACTACCATACAACTCAGCAATCCCACTACTGGGCATATACCCTGAGAAAACCATAATTCAAAAAGAGTCATGTACCAAAATGTTCATTGCAGCTCTATTTACAATAGCCAGGACATGGAAGGAACCTAAGTGTCCATCAACAGATGAATAGATCAAGAAGATGTGGCACATATATACAATGCAATATTACTTAGCCATAAAAAAGGAACGAAACTGAGTTATCTGTAGTGAGGTGGATGGACCTAGAGACTGTCATGCAGAGTGAAGTAAGCCAGAAAGAGAAAAACAAATACCGCATGCTAACACATATATATGGAATCTAAAAAAAAAAAGAGAAAATGGTCAGAAGAACCTAGGGGCAAGACGGGAATAAAGATGCAGACCTACTGGAGAATGGATTTGAGGATACGGGGAGGGGGAAGGGTAAGCTGGGAAAACGTGAGAGAGTGGCACGGACCTATATACACTACTAAGCGTAAAATAGATAGCTAGTGGGAAGCAGCTACATAGCTCAGGGAGATCAGCTCGGTGCTTTGTGATCACCTAGAGGGGTGGGATAGGGAGGGTGGGAGGGAGGGAGATGCAAGAGGGAAGAGATATGGGAACATATGTATATGTATAACTGATTCACTGTTATAAAGCAGAAACTGACACATCATTGTAAAGCAATTATAGTCTAATAAAGATGTTAAAAAATTAGCAATTCCACTTCAATTAATTTATCTTAAGAAAATAAAGATGTGAGCAAAGATTAATGTACAAGGATATTCATAACAGTATTTGTTTTATAGGAAAAATTGAGAACAATTTTAATGCTCAGTAACATAACACTAAATACAGTAAGTGCCAATGTGCACTCCCATGTCCAATCACATAAGTTATTTCACGTGTCTGGTGTACATTTTCACGTGCGTGCATTCTCTACAAGTGGTTATGCTTTTGCGTACTTTACTGTACAGTATTGTATAAAGTACAGTATCTTTATCTCAAGCCCAGGATGTCTGGAGTCAAGCAAAAAAGCAGCGGTGATGTAGCTGGTACTACTGTACTTTTCAAGGTATACTGTACTGTAAGATTAAAAATGTTTTCTTTATTTTTTGTGTTTCTTTTATATGTATTATTTGTGTGAAAAGTATTATAAACCTATTACAGTACAGACTGTATAGCCGAATGTGTTAGTTGGGTACCTAGGCTAATTTTGTCGGGCTTAATGAGCGAACTGCACTTACGAACGTGCTCTCCGAACGGAACTCGTTCGTATGTAGGGGACTTACTGTAGATGATGGTTTAGCCATTAAAAATGATGATCAAAATGTAATAGTATTACCTTAAATATTAAATAATGGGGAAAGTTATAAAATACTAAAGACAGATAAGCTAATTTTTATGGGAAAATGTACCTATATACATAAATAGTCCAGAAGAATATACGGTATAATTATGGCTTATTTTAACATTCTTCCTTCTTTCTAAATTTTCTGGAATAAATATATGAAGACTTGTATAACTTTATTATTAAAAACACATTTTATTTAAAAAAAGAATAAAAGTATCAGAGACCAAAAATGCTACTGGCCAAATGTTTGTCATTGATACCTGCAGCCCCTCCTTTCTACTTGAAAAGTCAGGATAGGCTAACTGATGAAACAGATAAACCCTAAAGCTTGGCAGCTCTCTTAGGCAGCTCTTCTCTGAGCAGTGACTTAGGAACCAAGGCTCTTTCAATCTAGAGCCTTCACTAAATCCTTTGCATTAGAAGAGAGAATATTTAGGGTTACACAGGTTTTCTTAGACAAGCCCAGATGGAACTCACAATATCACCCAATTCCACTGGCCATACCTCGGTCATAATGCCATGTCTAACTACAAGGAAGACTGAGAAACAACTAGTTACATGACTAGGAGGAAAAAGAGAATAATTTGGTCATCAACTAGCCAGTTGCAGCTATACTAGCATAACCAATACCAGGACAACTTCCACATGGAAACTCTACTTGTTACATAGAGGTGGGGGTGAGGCATCCTTCCAAGAACTAGAAAATGAGAAAATGAAAACTAACCTAGCTAAAGCCAACCCCAGTACCTAAAAGTGTATCCAATTCCTACCTTTTTGAGCAATGAACAGGAGAGAATCAAATGGATATTGCAGAAGAGGGCAGGCATTCTCACCTATACTCTGTGCTCCAGGGCTTATTTTTTCAACCACCAACTCATGACCACATTACCAGAACATAAGGGTTTCACACTATCCATGACTGTAACCCAACAGACGATAGATAGGCTAAAGATAGACCAGCATTATACTTATTTTGATAGACCCAGAATGAATTGGGCTCATAGGGTCCAGTCTTCAGAAACATGACTGTACCAATAGATCTGAAATTGTAGCACAATCAAACATTAATGTAGTCAAATATTTTAACCCCAAATCTAACAATATGAAACACTGTCTAAAGAAAGAATGTATTGATAGATATTATCTTCAGAGAATTTAGTAAAAGAAAGAGCTAAGAGTAAGAATTTGGCAGTTTATCCATCAACGTTCAGTAACAGACATTAAATCATAATTTTAGTGAATATTCATTGAACTCTGTGGCTCTCAGGCTTCTAAATATTTCACACACATTGTATCACCTAATTCTGTAACAACTCTGTGAGATAACTTCTGTCATCATACCTTTTCAACAGAGGAAGAAACAAATGGTTAGGGAGTGTAAGTGACCTGCTTAAGTTTTCAGTTTGTGTCAGAGTCAGGAGTGAACCAAAGGTTTCTGATACCAGGAGCTGAGAGTCAGTTCACTCACAGGATCACATGGGACATGAAAATCATGGTCACCCAAGAGGTGTACCCTGTGGCAGAGCAGAAATAATTCATCATGCTCTACCTTGGCCTGGATGAAATATTTCCCCAACCGATTGTTTCTAAACTTGGCTGGTGTCACCGGGGAGCTTATAAAAAATACAGTTCCCAAGCCCTATCCCAGCCATTACTAAATGAAAATCTCTACAAGCAGGGCTCGAGGATCCATACTCTTACAAAGCTCCTATGGTGATTCTGATGTGCAATTACCTTCGGGAATTAACACTCCAGAATTTCCCTCCCTTGGCTCTGATTCACACAACTGAAAGATTCTATTTAAAAAGTCAGCCATGTTGGGCTTCCCTGGTGGCGCAGTGGTTGAGAGTCTGCCTGCCAATGCAGGGGACACGGGTTCGTGCCCCAGTCCGGGAAGATCCCACATGCCGCGGAGCGGCTAGGCCCGTGAGCCATGGCCGCTGAGCCTGCGCGTCCGGAGCCTGTGCTCCGCAGCAGGAGAGGCCACAACAGTGAGAGGCCCGCGTACCGCAAAAAAAAAAAAAATTCAGCCATGTTGACAATGGGACACGTATCCTAGATGGTGTGCATAAAATTCCACTCACAGGAAAATTTATACGCTTTTGTAAATTAATAAGTTAGCTTTCAGTTTTATAGATGAGTCTTTTAGAAACTTGATCGACATAAGGAGAGCCCCCCGCCCCAAATCTGTTCATTTCACTTTGTGGTTTGGTTGGGCGAACAAGAGTTCTGGTTTGCCCAGATATTTTCTAGTTTTCACAATGAAAGTCTCACTTCCCAGGAGATTCCTCTGGTCAAACTGGTATGATTGGTAGGGTGACCACCGCATCCCAGTTTGCCCGAGACTGCCCCATGCTTTAAAATTGAAGGTCCCATGTTCTGGGAACCCCCTGAGTCCCAGGCGAAATGCACTGGCTGGTCACCCCTACTTGTTCACAAATCATTGCTTCCCTATAAGACTCCCTCTGCATAGTCTGATAACCTCAGACAAATTCTCTATTTTACCTTTTACTAAAATATCCCATCCCAAGACTCAATGCTATCCAGAGTTTCAGGAAATAAGGATTTCACCCCTATGGAGGCCTCATGTATAGCAAAACATACAGCTTATAGGCCACAGTGGGGACTTATTCAGAGAAAAGAAAATCATCATGTAGGATTTCTCAAAATTGGAATGCTCTGTAATTTCCTCTCATCCTTTCATAAACAGGATTGAAAAAGCAAACAAAGGTGTGTTGCTATTTAGTTCCAAACACTGATGGGAAGGAATCCAAGGGTCACACCAGATATGTGATCATGGAAACTCCAAGGTCTCTGGAGTCTGCAGAAAAAACTTTGATGTCACCAAGTGTTCCCGATCAAAGAAGAGCCCCAGTGCCTCCCTCCTTGACCGAATGTCTCTCTGATGTGGGGTTCGGACTTCATTACTCATCTCTCACACTGGTTGTGTTTCAAGTGAGTGACCCAAGTGAATGAGTTTGCCTAATTAGATTTCCACTTTGTTTCTGAGACCTTTTCTTCACGCAACAATTGGTGAGCACTGGGTCAGTCATTTATAAATTAACACATCTGAATATTCATAAACAGCATCTGCTTTAGTGTTCCCAAACTCTGCTTCATGAATAATTCACGTCTGACAGCAACCTGTGTTATTCAATTTATTTAAAGACTACAATCAATACAGCATGCTGCTCTAAAACACAGCAACCAGTCCTTTAACTGGAGTGTGCTTTACAATTTCTTTCCAGTTATTTCTCCATCACACTGAACCACAAATATAGGGTAATTACTAATAATTCTATCTCCATTTGCATGTCACCACAATCAACATATTGATTGCTTTTTGATTATAATAAATGGTTGGTTAAATTGAAGGTTTGCGATTAAGAATGTTAAGTTCTGATATTTATTTAATTCAGCTGCACCAATTTAGGTTCTACACGGTAATTTCATAAAAAGCTTTTGAGAATCAAAGTAGTTATTTGAATCAAGTTATAAAGAAAACCCAGTTTCCCCAGGAGAATCTGGCATTTGAATAAATTACACCAACTAGGGGTTTGGTTTTCCCTCTTGGAGCATACAAATCATTCCAGCATTATGCTTATTTTGATATGTAAATAGAATGGAGGAAAACTTAGGGAATTTCTTTGGTTAATTTCTTATTTTAGGATTTAAATAAATAAGCTCCAGAGAAAGACTAAATAAAGACTAAATGAAATTTTGCTCTAGGCATAAATAAGGTCTTAAACTGGCTGCATAAAGACAAAACAAGAATTATAGGAGAAATATGATAGGATAGTCACTTTGGTAGAGAATTTGAGAGATTATCAAGATTTTGGCTTATAGCCAGGAACCTCATTTCAAAGGAATGAAAATCCACTATATTTTAGAATCCCTTAGGAGGAGACACCAAATTTTTATATAAACTCAGTTTTGTGATTAACAAAAATCAGCCCAAACTAGAATGATCAGTGTTAGGAAATTCTTACTGACATCATTCAGAGTGCACTGTCATCTCATTTCCTCTTATTCTCTTCGAATGGCCATATTTCAATGCCTTCCTCATTTAAGAAACATAAGTTCTGATGAGGACTGTGGCTCTCCCTCCACTAATGAGGGACATGATGAAGTTATACGGAATCAGCTTTCATACTTTCTTAATTTAAAGACATACATGTTTCATATTGTCATGTTTCTGAAACCAAGATGTATGATTAATATATTCTTTCCTCCTCCTCCCTAAAAAAAGCTGTTATTAATTGCATAATCTCACAATTAGTACTGTCTTAGACTGAAACCATGATACTATCATTGCTCATGGGCTCATGTAGACTAGAGTTTTCTTGGAAGTATTAATCAACCTGGACCACGCCTGACTTTTTACAGAAACCCAACTCTTTCCTATTTGTAAAGCCACTATGGGAACTAAGGCTTCCAGATACCCTACTTTTAGTTCATTATGGTTTACTTCCACGTCAGCATTGGACACCACTCAAGATGAAACTTCTTTGTCATCTCTCAACTCTTAAACTGTCTTCCCCAGACTACTTTTTTCCCCTTTCTCCTGCCCCAATCACTGCTTTTCCTCTCCCTCCTAAATCTGCCCATTGTGCTCTTGGGAAACCCTATTTCCTATATACGAACTCCACTGGGTTTTCAACATCACAAAGTGTTCCCTAGCTCTCCTTGCCTAAACTGAAACCCAGACCTTCCCAAAGGAAACTGCTTGCCCTGTCACCCTCCGAATAGTTGCTTCTCACTCTTCCACGCATGATGTACCCTGAGGTCAAGAGATTAGCTTGACAGCATCTTCCCTAAATAACGATGCATTCATGCCATTATTTTTCCAGCCTCTTTTAAGGACCATAACCTGGTTTTACTGTCCCTGCTTCCTCATCTCTCTTGTTAACCTCCTCATTATGTTCCATCATTCACTATGAACCTTGACTTCTCATTCCCTCTTTCCCCCAATGTATCATCACTGATGGTTGCTTCAACATCCATGTGAAAGACCCATTCAACACTTCAGTGTCTTGTTTCTTTATCTATTCAACTCCAAATACCATCACCTTCACCTACTTCAGTTTATACATTTTAGACCTCACCACCTCCTAAAATGATTCCACCTGTAAAATTTTCAAACATTCCATTAACTGCATAATCTCCTATCCTCACGTTTCTCCCACTCTGTCCCCCTGTCCTTGTCATTCTTGTTTCTTCATCCTCTCTGCACTTTCTTTTCTATCTAATCTAGAGCCATCACTTCTACCACTCTCTATCCAGTTTCCTCCACTACCTCCCTCTTTGGTCCTTCCATCACACATGCCTGGCAAAACGCCAACCCTGGAGAAGCCAACCTCATGCCTTCTGTGCTCCACACCTAGTCTGTGGGTGCTGATGGGAAAAAAAAATACCCAACTCTACAAACACACATTGTCAAATCACTCTGAACTCCTGGACTCCAGCCAGGTCCTCAGTGGCTGCCTGATAATCCTATTGTCTGGGTAGCTTTACTCTCACTCTCTACAGAAATCATTTCAAACTCCTCCACCCTTTTCTTTACCTATAGCCCATCACTCCTCACTCTCTATTGGAGACATCACCTCAAGGAAAATAGAAGCCATCATTTGGGAGCTCCCTCAACTTTCTGCTACCTAACACACAAATGTCCTAGTGTCTCTACCTTTTCTTCCTTCTTCTCCCCATCGTCAAAATGGGAAAGATGTACTGCCTCTTATTTAAATCTGTTCTCTCTACCTGTAATCTGATCTCATTTGGTTCTACTGTCTCTCAATATTGTATCTTTACTCCTGCTCTCACACTAGCTCCTTCCTGGAAGAATTTAAACAGGTCCTCATCTTTAAAAAAATGAACCCGCTCTGAACTCCGTACCTACCCAGACTTATTTTCTCCCTTTCATAGACAAGACTCTACACAGAGGTGCCTGCACTCAATATGTCCTCATCCTCACCTGTCATTCATCACTTGGCTACTGCAGTCTTGGCTTCTCATGCCACTGAAGTGACTCTCACTAAGATCTCCAATCCCTGTTGTTAAACATTTGACCTCTGTAGTGTTTGCCCATATTAACCATGTCACTGTTTTGAAGCTCTCTTTCCTAGAATTCTATGAAGCCATGTTCTCTTGGTTCCCATCCTGCTTCTCTGACCACTTCTCTTTTTCTCTAGACACCTCTTCCTCTGCTCATCCTTGAATGTAAGTGACCCTCAGGGTTCTGTTTTGGCTCTATTCTATTCTCTCCTGGATGACCTTCATCACTTCTGTGCCTTCAATTATCATCCATATTGTGTCAGTTCAGGTTTTCCAAAAAGCACTCACCAAGATGTGATAAGATGTGCAAGAGATTTATTGGGGGAACATCTGTAAAGGATATAGGGAAGGGAGAAGAAATAGTCTGGGAAAACATTTAGATCATGACGTCATTCTGACACCTTTGGAAGAAGAGGGAGAAGGAAGGAAGATTGGTAGGAAGAGTCTCAGACTGCCAGCCAGTTCTCAGAAAGTTCTAGTCAGTTCTATGGAGAATCCTGGAACCAAAGCCACCTGTTAAGTAGTCCTGTGGCTGGCTGGGAAGTGTGGCCTTGGTGTGAACACAGTACAGGATCCAGAGCAGGCTGAGCTGGGTCTGTCAGTCAACTATGCTTCTCGTAGCGGTTTCTCTTGAAGGAGGTCTGAGCAATGCACTTTCTGGTTACCACACATACCAATAAATTTCAACTTTGGCAGGGCATGAGAACCCTGATGGAGCTCTTTAAAAACATATGCATCTACATCCTGCCTCCTGAAAATTTTGATTTAGTTAGTCTTCATTGAGGTCAGACATCTTATTGCAAGAAGCCTCCCAGCAATTCTGATTCCTAGCCAAGTTTGGGAACAATGATCTTTATGTTGATTACTCGAACTGTTCTATTCAGTCTAGATCTCCATCCTTAGGTCTAGACACATATAATCAACTGCCTACTGGGTCTTTCCATTTGGATGTCCCATATTAAGATCAATAAAATCTGCCCAAATCCTGTTGCTTCTGCCCTATTTCAGGGACTGCCAATACCTTTCACCTCTCAGTGGTCCAAATCAGAAACTATGGCATCCTCATTGACTCCCCTCTCCCTCATTCCTCACAGGCACTTAGTAACCAAGTCCTGTTGATTCTGCCTTCTTGATATTTTCTGAATCTCTCTCTCTTCCTCAGTGCCACTATGTTAGTTCAAGCTCTCACTCTTACCTCCATTCTTAACCCCTCTAACTCATTCTTCACACAACAGCTAGGTTACCCTTCCGTAACACACATCTGATAATGTCATCCTGTTGTCTCCTCATGGCTCTCAAGACAAAGTCAAGAATCCTTTATATATTACACAAGGCTCTACACATTTGGACCCCTGTGTATCTGCCCTGTTTTATCTCTTGCTGTCATCCTCCCTCCTGCTGAGCTACTTGCAGTTATGGGAGATCTCCAGGCCTCTATATCAGCTGCAACCTCTTCCTGGAATACCTGTCCACTTTTTTCCTTGCTAATCTCTAGTCTCTCAACTAGTCTCTCAAGGCTCCATTTGAATTCACTTACTTTGTAAGCCTTCCTTAAGATCAATGTCTCTTTCTAACTCCTCCAAGACTGGGTTAGATGTCCTTGCACTCCCCCCACAAAGCATACTATCATTGCATGTTTCACAATGATGAATGTGATCCTTGAAGCTACGGATGTGCCTTCTTCACTATAATATTCCCAGCAATTAGCACAGTGCTTAGCATAATGTAGGCACTCAATAAATATTCATGTATGAATGAATGAATAAATGAATGAATGAGTGAGTGATGCTGTGGTCTCTGTACTAGACACTGAAGTTCTAAGCTATGCACCGTGAGGTCTATAAGCAGAAGAAAGAGCATGGGCTTTGAAGTCCAGCATGGCCTCCTTCTGCATAAACCTGGGCAAATACTTAACCTCTTTGACCTTCTGTCTTCTCATCTGTAAACTGAAGACTTTCCCTCTGGATTGCTGTAATGACTAAATGAATTGTTATTTAACACATGGTGCCTGTCATATGGAAGGTGCACCCCAAAATTCTAGTTTCTTGATTCTCCTCACGTTCACCATATCTCAGTTTAACTCTATCCAGTCGAATCCAATATGCCTTCTTCATTCTTTTCCCATTAGAGCTGTTTCCTTCCTGTATATTAGACCATCTTCCCACAACTCATCTACATAGCCAACTTCCTCTTTTCTTTGATTTCTTCCAAGAGCTGATTCCTGCACCTCATTGCTGAAGCAGACACCGCTAATGGTTTTTACAGAAACTGTGGCGTCAGACACAGCAGCAGATCCATAAGTTACTGCACATTCATGTGAGCAAAAGATAGGGCTTGAATTCCCAGGTGGGAAATGATAAATATAATTGCTGAAGTGGATACCATTAATGGTTTCTGCAGAAATTGTACTGTCAGATCCTTCATCATATGGACACTTGAACTCCCAAGAGCAACCAGGAAAATAAATTCTGGTGTATCAGAAGTTCTTAGCCAAATCTTGGGCATTAAAACATAATCTCATGTAAGTATTTGATGGGGACAAAGCAAAAGCTATATAACAAATCCTTCTCACCCAGATGTTCTTAAAAAAACTGACTTAGGACTCCTGTCCTACATAGATTAATTAACTAACTAATTAAATTTTCCAGTAGTTACTGAATGTCTTGTGTGCACCAGGCACTGTGACTGATCTAAGAACAAGTACAGTTTGGAACTGGAAGCAGTTTAGCACAGTAGTTAACAGCTTGGCTCCAGTTCCTGTCTGCTCCAACTCAAATATAGGCTCCATCACTCACTACTTGTGTGACCTTGATCAGTTACCTGCTCTGTGCCTCAGTTTTCTTGTCTGTAAATTGGGCATAATGGTAGTACCTTCCTGATAAGATTACAAGGAACAAATGAGTTAATACATGTTAGGTGTTACTTAGAACTGTGCTTACCACAGTATACACTTAAATATATTAACCATAATTATTGTGGGAACATAGAGGAGGGCATCCACCCCAGGCCTGGAGACCAAGACAGGCTTCCTGGAGGAAATGATGTCTAAACTGAGACTAGAAGGATGAGTATAGGTGAAGGAAAGAGTGTTTTAGACGGCAGGAACAGCATGTACAAAGCCCCACATCCCGGTGACTCTGATCCAAGGTAGAAAACTGTTAGTTGAGAGTTGCTGGTTGTGGGTGTGTGTGTGTGTGTGTGTGTGTGTGTGTGTGTGTGTGTGTGTGTGTGTGTGTGTAAGTAGTGATAAAATAATGATAAAAGTAAGCAGGGGTGCCACATGTCTTCCATTTGTCCCTTCACATTACAATCTTCTCCACCCTGCTCGAGGCTGACTTCTATGGACCATTTCCGTGGCTCCTTTGCTTACTGGTTTCCAGTTGTATTTGGTCAGTGAGAAGGCCGAAAGGCCATCTGATGGAGGAAGGAAAGTAAGGGTGGGATATCACTCCCCTGGCTCCCTTCCTGTAGGGTCTCAGTGAGCCACAGCTCCTTTCAATCAGCCTCATCACCCAACAACCGTCCCCAGGCATGGGGAAAGAATCCCCCAGGAAAACATCAAGGAGAAGGAGATCACCAAGTCTGATATCCTTTGGATTCCTAAACATTTCTAACACCACTGGATGTCTCCCACCCTATCCCAAGTGTCAGCCGTGAGGAGAAAGGTCTCTATCTTTCTCTTTGTACACCTCTTCTATTTCTTAAAATCTCCTAGGGTCAAAAAGAGTGAATTTCAATAAACAGAATGAAAAGACAACCTACAAGCTGGGAGAAAATATTTGCAAACTGTGTGACCCACAAGGGGTTAATTTCCAAAATATACAAACAGTTCATAAAACTCAATATCAAAAAAACAAACAACCCAGGAGTTCCCTGGTTGCCTAGTGGTTAGGATTCGGTGCTTTCACTACCATGGCCCAGGTTCAATCCCTGGTCGGGGAACTGAAATCCCACAAGCCTCGCAGCGAGGCCAAAAGAAAAAAACAACCCATTCAAAAAATGGGCAGAAGATCTAAATAGACATTTCTCCAAAGAAGATCTACAGATGGCCAAAAGGCACATGAAAAGGCATTCAACGTCGCTAATTATTAGAAAAATGCAAACCAAAACTACAATGAGGTATAACCTCACACTGGTCAGAATGACTATCAAAAAGTTTACAAGTTATAAATGTTGGAGGGACTTCCCTGGTGGTGCAGTGGTTAAGAGTCCGCCTTCCAATGCAGGGGACGGGTTTGAGCCCTGGTCCGGGAAGATCCCACATGCCGCAGAGCAGCTAAGCCCGTGCGCCACAACTACTGAGCCTGTACTCCAGAGCCCGCGAGCCACAACTATTGAAGCCTGTGTGCCTAGAGCCCGTGCTCTACAACAAGAGAAGCCACCGCAATGAGAAGCCCACACAGCACAATGAAGACCCAGCACAGCCATAAATAAATAAATAAATAGATAGATAGATTTAAATAAATAAATAAATAAATGCTGGAGAGGGTGTGGGGAAAAGGGAACTCTCCTACACTGTTGGTGGGAATGTAAATTGGTGCAGCCATTATGGAAAGCAGTAGGGCAGTTCCTTACAAAACTAAACGCAGAGCTACCATATGATTCAGCGACCCTGCTCCTGGGCATATATCTGGAAAAGATGAAAACTCTAATTGAAAAAGATACATGCACCCCAATGTTCATAGCAGCACTATTTACAACAGCCAAGACATGGAAGCAACCTAAATGTCCATCAACAAACAGATGGATAAAGAAGATGTGGTATATATATTACAATGGAATATTAGTCATAAAAAAGAATGAAATATTGGTATATGCAGCAACATGGATGGACCTAGAGAATATCATATTAAGTGAAGTAAGTCAGCCAGAGAAAGACACATATTATATGATATCACTTATATGTAGAATCTAAAAAATACGAATGAATTTATTTACAAAACAGAAACAGACTCAGAGATATAGAAAACAAACTTATGGTTACCAAAGGGGAAAGGAAGGGGAGGGATAAATTAAGAGTATGGGATTAACAGATACATATTACTATATATAAAATAGATAAACAACAGGATTTACTGTATAGAACAGGGAACTATATTCAATATCTTACAATTACTTATAATGGAAAAGAATATATATATATATGTATATATATGAATCACTTTGCTATACACCTGAAGCTAACACAATATTGTAAATCAGCTATACTTCAATTAAAAAAAAAAGATGTGGATTTCAACTTTTTCTTTTCTTTTTTTAAAAATTGAGGTAAAATTGGTAAACACATTAATTTGAAGTGTACAACTTAATAATTCAATATTTGTGTACACTACAAAGTGATCACCACAATAAGTCTAGTTACCATCTGTCACCATACAATTGACCTCCTTAACTCTTTTTACCCACCACCCCCCTAACCTCCTTCTTCTCTGATAACCTCCAATCTGTTCTCTATATCTAAGAGTCTTGTTTTTGTTGTTTTGCTTGTTCATTTGTTTTGTTTTTTAGATTCCACATATAAGTGAAATCATAAGGTATTAGTCTTACTCTGACTGACTTATTTCATTTAGCATAATACCCTCAAGGTCCATCCACGTTGTCACAAATGGCAAGATTTCTTTCTTTTTTATGGTTGAGTAGTATTCTATTATGTATGTATACCACATCTTGTTTATCTATTCATATATCAATGGACACTTGAGTTGTTTCCATGTCTTGGCTACTGTAAATAATGCTGCAATGAACACAGGCGTGCGTATATCTTTTCAAATTAGTGTTTTTATTTTCCTCAGATAAATACCCAGAAATGGAATAGCTGGATCATATGGTAGTTCTATTTTTAATTATTTGAGGAACCTCCATACTGTTCTCCACAGAGGCTGCACCCATTTACATTCCCACCAACAGTACACGAGGGTTCCCTTTTCTCCACACCCTCACCAACACTAGTTATTTCTTGTCTTTTGGATAACAGCCATTCCGACAGGTGTGAGATAATATCTCCTTGTGGTTCAATTCTTTACTTTCTCTATGTTATGTCCTCCCTGTTTGTTGGGACAGATGGTTACATAGTCCGACCATTTGATGGAAGTGGTGTCTACTTTATGCCGTGATATCAACCTCTATATACTGAATGCCTCAAGAGTGGCTCTGGAAATGAGATCCATAAGATAACTTGGCCCCAGGGATTACCTAGGGCAAAAATACATTTGTTTAACATGCTCAAGATATTTCACCTATTATGTGAAGATTTACAATAATGTATATATAGTACATTACACAATTCTTGGACATAGTAAGCATTTATTATATAGTAGCAATTATTATTTTGTAAGTTAGAGATGATGTAGTGATGTGGTTATTATTAATTCTTAGGCAGTGACTCTGAAGGGCTCTCTCTATTGCAGCCAAGTGACTACAGACCCACTTGCATAGTCTTTCTTCTTTTTTTTTTATAAATTTATTTATTTTATTTATTTATTTTGGCTGTGTTGGGTCTTTGTTGTTGTGTGCGGGCTTTCTCTAGTTGCGGCGAGTGGGGGCTACTCTTCGTTGCGGTGCGTGGGCTTCTCATTGTGGTAGCTTCTCTTTGTTGTGGAGCATGGGCTCTAGGCGCTCAGCCTTCAGTATTTGCAGCAAGGGGGCTCAGTAGTTGTGGCTCGCGGGCTGTAGAACGCAGGCTCAGTAGTTGTGGCACACAGGCTTAGTTGCTCCGAGGCATGTGGGATTTTCCCGGACCAGGGCTCGAACCTGTGTCCCCTGCATTGGCAGGCAGATTCTTAACCATAGCACCACCAGAGAAGTCCCAGCCTTTCTTCTTTTGGCCGATTTTTTTTTTCATTTTATGGTTTTTAACCCTGCATCTGTGTTCTTCTGTGTGGAACTGTGATAGGAAGAGTTGTCTCAATCCTGTTATCACTTGCCATGCAAATTTGCTGGCTTTTCTGCTTCCCAACACCACTCTGTTCTGCCTTGGGAAGCACATCTCCAAGTAGGAACAGGCAGCCACCACAGCAGTCCCTGATTCTAGCCCTGCAAATCTCTCGTCTGTACTACTTTCTCAAAGCCACTGGGAACAGAAACGATTGCCAGGTGTGAAAGCTGCTGACACTAGTCCTGGCCGCTAGGGGCACTCTGGTCTCTCTAGTCACCAGAGGTGGAAGTGGTCAGGTAGAGATCATAGGAATGGGCTCTTCTGCATGAAAACAAGTTCTTGACCTAATGTAAATAGATAAGCCCCAGACTGGTTTTGTTTGCACAGTTCCGAGGGTTTATAGGAACCTGATCTTTCTTTTTGGTGTTATCTCACTTGGCTGGTAGACCAAGATGCATGAACTTTCACCTTAGGACAGTTTGGGGATGGCACTGAGGTAAGACAGGGTGGTTTTATAAATCTTTTCTAGAATCCTCCAATCTTCTTTCTCTGTTTGGGCCCCCAGCCCATCCTGTCTAGCCTTGAGTGCACTGCACACCTCCTATGTAGCAGCCCTGTTCTCTGGAGGAGGAGTGTATTCTACTTGGTCTCTGGCTCTTCAGTTTCATCTTCTGGACATTATGTGGGCTTCTAGACACTGGAAATCCTGCCTTAACTCATGATCTATTTCTCTTAATCCTGTTAGTTTTGTCTGACCTAAATCATTAGCTGGTTGTTAGACCTGGTTCTGTCTCTAATTCAATTCAGTGTCTCTCAAATCATGGTATGGAGACCACAGACATCAAAGCCACTTGGTATGTTTGTTAAGAATGACAATGTCCCTCACCTAACACACACACACACACACACACACACACACACACACATCCTTAGATATTAGGTACAAAAATTTAGCAAACCAAATCCAAGTAATACACCAAGACCAAGTGGGATTTATTCGAGGTATGCAAGGTAGGTTCAAGATTCAAAAATCAATCAGTGTAATCCACCATATCAACATGCTAAAGAAAAAAATATTATCACATCAATTGAAACAGAAAAAAAAGTTTGATGAAATTCAACACTCATTCATGATTAAAAAAAAAACTCTCAGTATATTAGGAATAAAGGGCAATTTCTCAGCCTCATGGAAAGTATTTACAAAAACACCTAGGGACTTCCCTGGTGGCACAGTGGTTAAGAATCCTCCTGCCAATGCAGGGGACACAGGTTCAATCCCTGGTCCGGGAAGATCCCACATGCCGTGGAGCAACTAAGCCCGTGAGCCACAACTACTGAGCCTGTGCTCTAGTGCCCAGGAGCCACAACTATTGAGCCCATGTGCCACAACTACTGAAGCCTGTGCGCCTAGAGCCCGAGCTCCGCAACAAGAGAAGCCCCACAATGAGAAGCCCGTGCACCATAACAAAGAGTAGCCCCCGCTCACCGCAACTAGAGAAAGCCCACGTGCAGCAACGAAGACCCAACACAGCCAAAAATAATTAATTAATTAATTTTTAAAAAACCTATAGCTAAAATTACATTTAATAGTGAAAGGCTGCGTGCATTCACAAGAAGATTGAGAACAAGGCAAAGATGTCTGCTCCTACTTCTCTTATTCAACATAGTATTGGAAGTTTTAGCCAGTGCAGCAAGGCAAAGCAAGAAAATAAAAAGCATCCAAATTGGAAAGGAATAAATAAAACTGTCTCCATTTACATGATTGTCTACACAGAAAATCCCAAGAAATTTTTTTTAAATCTCCTAGAATTAATAAGTGAGGTCATCAAGATCTCAGGATAGAAGAAAATCATACAAAGATCAATAGTATTTCTCTACACTAGCAATAAACACATGGACACAAATTAAAAATATAACACCATTTACAATTTTTCAAAAACCAATGAAATACTTAGATATAAAACTAACAAAACATGTACAGAACTCGCATGCCAAAAACTACAAAATGCTGATTAAAGAATTCAAAGAAGATCTAAATTAATGAAGAGACATACAATCAATATATTCAGGGATTGGAAGACTCAACATATTATGTCAATTGTCCCCAAATTGATAAACACATTTAATGCAATTCCATTCAAAAATCTCAGCAACATTTTTGTAAATATAAAAAAGATTATTCTAAAATTTATATGAAAAGGCAAAGGAACTAGTATAGCTAAAACGTTTTTTAAAAAGAATAGTGGGAGGAATCAGTCCACCCAATTTCCAGACTTATTATATGGCAACAGTAATCAAAACTGTGTGGTAATAGTGGAAGAGTAGACGCATAGATCAATGTGTGACCAGAACTGAGAATCCAGAAAGACAGCCACACAAGTATGCTCAACACATTTTTGACAAAGGTGCAAGAGCAATTCAATGAACACAGCCTTTTCAACAAATAGTGCTGGAGCAACTGACATCCACAGACAAAGAAAATCAACTCAACTTCAACCTCACACTTAATATAAAAAATTAACTCAAATTGGATCATAGACTTAAATGTGAAATATAAAACCTTGAGGACAAAAAGGAGACAATCTTCACAATCTAGGGCTAGGCAAAGAATTCTTAGACTTTACACCAAAAGCATGATCCATCAAAGGAAAAGCTGATAAACCTCATCAAAAGTAAAAACGTTTGCTCTCTGAAAGATCTTGTTAAGGTGATGAAAAGATGAGCAACAGCTCAGGAGAAAACATTTGCAGACCTGATCAATGACGAGTACCTAGAATATATAAAGAACTCTAAAAACTCAACAGTAAAAAAACCCCAAACAATCCAATTAGAAATCGGGCAAAAGACATGAAGAGACATTTCACTGAGGCAGATACACAGATGGCAAACACACACATGAAACGGTGTTCAAAATCATTAGCCATTAGAAAAAAGCAAATTTAAAACACAATGAGAATACCAGTATGCACATACCAGTATGGCTAAAATCCAAAACAGTGACAACACCAAATGTTGTCAGGGATATGGAGAAATCCAATCACTCATACATTGCTGGTGGGAATGTAAAATGATACAACCACTCTGGGAAATCGTTGGGCAGTTTCTTTAAAAATTAAACATGCAACTACCACACCACCCAGCAGTCGCACACCTAGGTATTTATCCCAGAGAAATGAAAAACTATGCTCACACAAAACCTATGAACAATTGTTTATAGTAGTTTTATTCATAATAACCCCAAACTGGAAAGAATTCAGATGTCCTATAAAGGCTGAATGATTGAACAAACTGTGGTATATCCATATCATATGATACCACTCAGCAACAAAAGGAAACAAAATTATTGATACATACAACTTGGGTAAATCACCAGCTAATTATGCTGAGTGAAAAAAGGCAATCTGAAAAAGAATTTATGATTCCATCTACATAACATTTATGGAATGTTAGAGAACTTGAAAACAGTGGTAGCCAGGAGTTAAGGACCCGGACAGGGGTGTAGAGAGTAAGTGTGGCTACAAAAGGGCAATAGGAGAGATCTTTGTAGTCATGGAAATGTTCTGTTCTGTATCTTGTCTGTATCAATGTCTATACCCTGGTTGTGATTGTGATATTATACTATAATTTTGCAAGATGTTACCATTAGGGGTAACTCAGTAAAAGTTACTTGGTGTGATCTCCCTGCATTATTTCTTATACTTGCATGAGAATCTATAGTTATCTCAAAATTAAAAGTTTAATTTAATAAAGAAAAATGTTAATATTGACATCATTTGCCAATATTAATCATTAGTTGTTTTGGATTTACCTGTTATGCTTTTATTAAAGTCATTTTTCTAATTTAAAAAAATGACCAAGCCCCTTACCCCCAACACACACACATACACGCATGCACACATATGTACACAAGTTTACCTAGAATTAGGTACTAGTAGTCTACTGGTCTGGTGCGATGCCTAGAAATCTACATTACTAGCAGTCAGATAATTTTGATACAAACTAAACCACTGCTTTAGGTGAAATTTGGTATTATTCCCCATCATTGTATATTAATGTTCCAACGTCACAACCATGTGGTGTCAGGGGTAAGAGAGAAAAGTTCTTGAGCTTTGCTACACAAATGTCTTCCAAGGAAATCTGGCTCCTGCAGTTTCATAGAAAACGCTTCCTATTGGAACAGACCAGAGCCTCTCACTTCCTGTAACACCATCTTTGCTACCTCTCCAGGCTGTGCCTGGTGACCCATTTAGTTTTACCTGGAGGAAAAACCGTAACATTCAGAGTCTTAGGATCAAAATGAAGATCTTTTGAAAAGTACAAATGAGCTGATTTAAAAATACAATGTATATTCTTACAGTTCCTGATCCTGCAAATGGCAAAGAATGAGAAGAAAGTCCACTTTCAAAACAAAAGCTCTATACCCCATGCACTCACAAGACACATTCTTGTCTTGGTGTGAAGGTCCACAGCTAAGCTAAGGGATACCATTTCCTCCTAAAATCTATTTAAGGAAAACAGGGATTTTAAAAAGACACAATTACCTTTGATACCAGATAGAGAGAACCCAAACCTGCAGTAGACAGCTGCTTGTTTCCCAAAATGTCTTGGCGGCCTCACAGCTGCAACTTTCCTGAAACCTGAGGAATTAAATTTAAGACAAGAAGTTGGAGGCTGAAGAATCGAGACTTTAGAATACCAAAGCATTAGAAGGTTGAGAGGAATTTTGATTGACTAGGCAAGTAATCCACACCAAATAAATCTATGTCAAGGTAGGGGAGCAATGCAGTGGGGTTCAGGAAGGGGGATGGGTATGCTTGGTGTAAATCTCACTTTCACATCCTAGCATTTGAAGACGTTTTCCAGTATATTTCATGGCCAGGAATAGACTTTACTACCAAGCAGTTAGGCTTTCTCCCAGAGGACAAAGGGATCATCTGTATTTTTTCGTCTCTGTTAGAGGGGGATGGGGGGGGAATGAGCAGGGACTGAACATTCCTGAAAATTCCACTTGGTTTTTGTACTAGCCAGAGGAATTGGCTGCAAACAACAGACAAAGATTTGGGGGTAACTAAGCAGAATAGGAATTTATCATCAGGGAACCTGAAGAACCTAGCTCAAAAAAGGAGTATGAACCAAGGCGGGGCAAACAGGTGGGCTCACCGCTATGATCATGCCCTCCTGGCTGGGAGCCATTGCTGCAGCTGCCACCACTGCTATAAACTGAACATTGCCAATGACTCTGCTAACCACTGGACCGTGGGGGTCACCACTGTTGTCACCATCACTAGGGGAGCCGCCTACTCTGGGAATAGGATCAATCAGAATGAAAAATCAGGATTTCCAGGAGATTCTAATGAATCAGGACTTCCAAAGTGTGGCCTATAAATTTGTATTTTAAAATAAACTCTCCAAGGAACCTCTCTGGCAGCCCAGTGGTTAAGACTCGGCGCTTCCACTGCAGGGGGCTCAGGTTCAATCCCTGGTTGGGAAACTAGGATCCCACATGCCAGGTGGTGAAGGAAGGAAGGAAGGAAGAAAGGGAGGAAGGGAGGGAGGGAGGGAGGGAGGGAGGAAGGAAGGAAGGAAAGAAGGAAGGAAAGAAACTCCCCAAGAAAAGACCTTAAAAAAGAATAGACAGATGTATATGTATAACTGAATCACTTTGCTGTATACCTGAAACTAACACAACATTGTTAATCAACTATACTCCAATATAAAATAAAAATAAAAACAAAAACAAAAATAAATAAAAAATAAACTCCCCAAGCTGATTTTAGAGATCCACCTGATCTGGAAAGCAATGACTTAAATGTAGAATATTAATCATGCTATTGCCCTAATCAAAGCCTTCCTGTTTGTTTTCTGTTCAGAATTATTCAATGGCTTATTATTGTCAATGGGAAATTAAGTTCAGATTCATTAGATTAGCATTCAATACCCTACGTTTTCTGGCCCTATCCCATTTTTCCAGATGTACATCCTCCTTTCCCCTCTGTGTACCTATCATATCAGCCCCGGTGAACTGCCCTAATCTTTCTGAGGCTGTGCCGATGCTCCTCCTGCCTCCACTCCCATCTTTATCTGCTGAAATACTCTTCATTTTTCAGGTAACCTTAACCACAAGCTCTCCTTATTTACTTCTCAGCTTTCTCTGAACTCTCTTTAGCACTTTACCTCTCTTTTGACGCATCATACTATGACTTATGCTACAGATTTTGTGCCTATATATTATTTATAGTAATAGATAAGAATCTGTGAATCACATATTGTATATAGAATAGTACCTGACACACAGTAGATATTCAATAAATGTATGAACAAAAGCCATCTTGAGAATTTCTCCAGTCAGATTTGTAAAGTACATTAACCAATAAATGTTCCCAATTAGGGGCAGAGCTGGCCACAAATTCTGGTATTATACATTAGAGCCTGTTCTTCAAATTTATAGACTGTGATTCTTTAAAAGGAATGGATGTTCACACTAAATCCCCTTAAATACAAATGTTATTTACCCTATCACTGAATTGAATACCAAAAAAACTGTGTCCTACAGAGTTAGATCATACCCTTTCCCTCAAACGTTAAAGTTAAGAATATCTATCAACTTAGAGCAAATATTACCTACTCAAAGATAATTTCTGTCAGTGTTAGCCCAGAGAGAAGCACTTCATTGCAAATATGTAGCAGTGAATTTTAGAAAGAAAATTCCAAAACCCATATACCTCAGTACTTATTTTTTAAAGAGGTTAACCACAAGGAAAAGGTTGCCCATCTGCCACCTGGGTCAAAATTTAAAGGCCTGAAGTGATTGATTGGCACAATGGTGCGTGGTTAAAAAGGAAGAAAGAAAGAAAGTTTTGGATTTCTTTTCTGTGGTTACCTTGTGTCAGAGATAACTACTATAAAACTATAAATACAATGGTGTTTGCTTTTATTTTTCTCTGTATCTTGGATGTTTTCACTACCTTGGTTTGGAAGTTACAAAATCAAGCCAAACCAAAATGAAAATAGAAAAACAAAATGAAATGGAACAAAACAAAGAGCTTAACTCCTTTGCTTCGACCAGTACAGAAGTGAAATTGGGGGTGGGAGGTGGGGCTGAGCTTATTAATGGAACTGTCGGTGGTCAGTGAGTTTGGAGGTTCCATACAAAATTCAATCTGGATTCAGGAAAGGACTGGGGAGAAAGACCCAACATGGGTTGATTTCATGACTCCCTTCATTTATTCAACAAATATTTACTCAGTGTCTGGCATTGTAGATTTTGGGTTGAGTAAGACAGACACAGTCTGCCTCCTCATGGAATTTATTGTTATGTGAAGAAGATTATTAACAAATGACTATACAAATGATTATTCTGCTGTGGTGACAACAAGTACTATGACGGAGATGTACATCGTGTAGTCTGAGATGGTATTAACAGGAGTCCCAGCCGCAACTCACCGCCTGGGTTCCAGACTTTTATTATTTACCTCTACTATTTATCCCCAATTTGTTTAGCTCTTCTCTTTAGCCATTATGTCAGTCTTGTCTATTCTAGTCCACCCTCTTCTCTAGAGTCCCAGCAAGTCATTAGACGAGCGTCACTTTCATGCATCCACAATTTGGAAAAACTAATAGCCCTTTTCTGCATAGTATCCAGGGTAGCCTGGACAGAGCTAATTAGAAGAATTATGATCGTGGATGATCCCAGACAAGATTCTTTTGACTCTTGTCATTCCATAAGTGAATCTGCATCGTACACACAATGTGGTATGAGAAGCCTCTGTTAAATGACAGCAATCCATGACCCATCCCTCCAAGAGCCCTCTCTGCTCCCTTAAGTGCAATGGGAGAGTCATCATAGCCCCTCTGAGCTGATACCTCAGTGGAATGGCAATAGCCAGAGTTTATTTCTGCTATACCTTCAAGGATTGGGAGCATTTACTACTACTTAGGCATACATACTCAGGTCAGTGTCTATAATCTTGACTGGGAAGGGCAATGCCCACAAACTGGGAAAGTTCTTGATTTTCACATTCGTTTTTCTCATTTTGTTTTAGGTCATGAACAAGGAGACCTGCTATGACCAAAGATTTTACGATTGTGGATATAAATCTATGCAGAAACAAAACTAGGGGTGAGAGGGATCAACAAAGTTGTGTATGACCCATTTATTCACACATTCAACATTTGTTAATCCCTTCTACATATCTTGTCTGGGTTCCACGCTAAAGAGGACTCAAGATGAGAAAGATATAGTTCCAATTTCGAGGCAATAGGTTGTATAGAGCTGATATAATAGAATCACCCTTAAGCATTAATATTGCTGGCAAAAAAAGAAAAGTCTAACCAAAAAGGTATAATACATGCTAAGCTTGAAAGTAAGTAAAGGAAATCCGCAGGTGCCAGAGAAACAAAACAGGAGCTGGAGCCAAACCTCTCAAGAGTTGATTAATAAATCAATATAGGCCTCAGAGGCCAACAACTGGGGCACTGGTGGTTTCATGGGGATGAGAGGTGAGGATGTGGGCTTCCCACAAAAGCCATGGCTCACAAAGCTGCTCTGCCCATGACAAGGAAATGGAAAGACACCGACCACTGTCCAGGGAAGTGTCAATGAAGCTCGTTTTCTACCAAAGGAAAGTGACATCCATCAGAAATCAGAACCCCGAATCTGTGCCACAAGTGTGGGAGGCTACAAATTCATACCACCCTGTGGAAGAGGGAATACCAAACCAAAAGATTAACCTAGAAACTTTCCAGAACCAATGAAACCTTTAGGGCTCTAGAAAAGGCATTATAAAACTATCTTGAAGAGATGTCTCCCATATCAAGGGTTCCCAAGACCACGTCGAGTTTCAGTGATTTGCTAGGAGGACTCACCGAACTTCGCACATAGTTGTCCTCATGGCTAGGATTTATTAACACTGAAAGGATACAAAGCATAATCAGCAAAGAGAAAAAGCACATGGGTGAAGTTAGGAGGAAACGAGGTAAAATTTTCCAAAAGTTCTTTCCCAGCGGAGTCACACAGGACACAATTCCCCCAGCAAGGATCTGTTACAACACATGTGATATGCTGTGTACCAGGGAAGCTCATTGGAGACTCAGTGCCCAGGATGTTAACTGGGGGCTTGCTCATGTAGGTATCCTCTGCCTAGCTCATACCCAAATCCCAGACTCCCACTAGGAAAGTATATGTTCATCATAAGCCAAGTTGTACAACTTAAGCAGAGTGAGCCACTTGGATCAGTTCTGAGAATAGTGGGACCACTCTTAAAATCTAAGTGTGTGGAATGGAACCACAAAAAGACCTTAAGCATTCTCACCACACACACTAAAAAGGTAACTATGCAATGTGATGGATGTGTTAACTAACTTGATTGTGGGACTCATTTCACAATGTATACATACTATCAAAACATCACGTTGTATACCTTAAACATATTACAACTTTGTTTGTCAATTATACCTCAATAAAGCTAGCAGGGAAGCAAAAACAAACAAACAAGCAAAACTGAAGTCTATTTCTGTTGCTTACAACCAAGGATCTTGACTTATATAAGAACAATCTGAAAGAGACTTTAAAAAAATATATACTGGGCTCCAAAATCTTGGGGCTACAGAGCCCACATATATTTTTGGGGTGGGGGAAACAAACATGTCGGGACCTTACTACATATAATGTGAAAAGTGCTGCAACAGACACACCTACAAAGCATTCTGAGAACCCAGTGAAGGGAACCTTTTTCTTCGTGGGTGGAGTGGGGTAGGAGGCCAAGTCAGGCTTTATAAGGAAGTAACATGAACCTGAGTCTTTAAGGGTCCGTAAGATTTCATCATACAAAGAGCTGAGAAAAAAGACTTGTATTTAAAGGGGAAAGCATGATCAAATGTAAGGCAGGAGGGAAGAAACGCTGAGGATAAAGAAATTTAGGATATGAACACAATTAGATATAAGGCTGAGGAGAAAATACGGAGAGTGTCTGAAGAAGGATATGGGAAATTCAGGTGGATAAGCGGGTTGAACCAAATTCTATAAAACCTTAAAATGACATTCCAAAATGTTTCAATATTATCCTTGTCTGATTTCTGTCAGTTTTAGAGGTAAAACATATTGGACCATCAGCTACATGACCTGGCAGGAGATGAGCAGGTCATTGAGATGAAGAATGGATTGGGGCTAGAGGGCAATAATCCAGCCCCAAGCCTAGTGGTTGAAAGCAGGACAAAAACCATGAGTTCTTTTAAAGAACAAACTTATGGTTACGGGGGGGAATGGGGGAGGGCAGGGATAAATTGGGAGACTGGGATTGATACATACACACTACTATATATAAAATAGATAACAATAAGAACCTACTGTAGAGCACAGGGAATTCTACTCAATACTCTAATGACCTATATGGGAAAAGCGTCTACAAAAGAGTGGATATATGTAAATGTATAACTGATTCACTTTGTTGTACAGCAGAAACAAAACATTGTAAACCAACTATACTCCAATAAAAATTTAAAAATAAATAAAAGGAGTTGGCTGGAACTCAGAAAAAATAAAATAAAATAAAACAAAGAAGGCTTATTCAGATAAAGGAGCCTTATTCAGATAAAAGAAACCTTATTCAGATAAAACAAAGAACACATGGGAAAAATAAAAAACAAATAGCAAGATGATAAATTTAAATCTAACTATATCAATAATCACAACTGTAAATGGTTTAAACACCCTGATTAAAAGACAGAGATGGCAGAGTATCAATATTGGCTCATCAGTTTTGTAATGAACTGAATTTTGTCACCCCAAAATTCATATGCTGTGGCCCTAACCCCCAGTGTGACTATATCTGGAGATATAGGTCTTTAGGAGGTAATTAAGGTTAAATGAGGTCATTAAGGGTGGGGCTCCAACTCAACAGAACTCTAGCCTGAAGAGAAAGAGGATATCTCATCCTCTCTCTCACTCCTGCTTTCACTCTCTCTTGCTGCCTCTTGCTCCCTCTCTAATTGCACCCAGGAAACGCCCTGTAACCACACAGCAAAAAGGCAACATTTGCAAGCCAGGAAGGGTGCCGTCACCAGAGACTGAACAGACCAGCACCTTGATCTTGGATTTCTCAGCTTCCAGACTGTGAGAAATAAATTTTGGTTGTTTAAACCACCCAGTCCATGGCATTTTGTTACAGCAAGTGGAACAGAGTACAACAAATTGTAACAAATGTACATTAATAGTAGATGTTAATAATAGGGAAAGCGAGGGGAGGAGAGTAAAGGGGTATATAGGAACCCTCTGTACTTTTGGCTCAATTTTTCTGTAAATTCAAAACTGCTCAAAAAAGGAATTCTATTAGTTTTTCTTTTTAAGGCAGAAATTATCCAACTGATTATAAAAGCAAGATTCACTATATAGTGCCTATGAGAAATGCATATTAACTATAAAGACACAAAAGGTTAGAGGTAAAAGGACAGAATAAGATACACCAGACTAACACTAATCAACATAAAGCTGGAAAGCCTATATTAATATCAGACAAAGAAGGTTTCAGAGCAAAGAATCCTGCCAGGGACATATAAATTCAATTCATAAATGATAAAGGGTCAATCTACCCACAAGGACAAAACAATCTTAAACATTTATGCAACTAAGAGCAGAGTTTCAAATAAACATGAAGCAAAAACTGATAAAACAATACAAGGAATATAGCCAATAATATTATTGTATAATAACTTTGTATGGTGTATAATCCATAAAAATATCAAATCACTATGTTGTACACTTGAAATTAATATATTGTAAGTCAACTATACTTCAATAAAAATAAATAAGATGGGGAAAAAGACTGATAGAACTACAAGGAACAGTAGATACCCCATAATCACAGTCAGAGATTTCAACAGCCCTCTCTCAATAATTAATAGGACAAATACAGAAAATGTCAGTAAAGCTATAGAAGACCTGAACAAGGCTGTCAACCAACATGACCTAATAGATGTTTATAGAAGCCCCCCATCTGAAAACAGTAGAAAACATAGTCTTCTCAAATGCATACACAATATTTACCAAGATACATCATATTCTGGAGCATAAAGCAAGTCTTGATAAGTTTTAAATGACTCAAGCCATAAAAAGTATATTCTGTGACCACTGGAATTAAAATAAAAATCAGTAACAGAAACCTCCATGTAATTGGAAACTGAATAACACACGTTTAAATAACTAATGGGACAAAAAATCAAAATGGAAATTAGAAAATATTTTTGAACTGAGTGCAAAAACACATCATATCAAGATGCATGGGATGCCTCAGTGGTAGGGTGAAAAATGGCCCCCAAATATATATACATCCTAATCTCCAGAACCTGTCAATGTTACCTTATATCACAGAAGGGACTTTGCAGACGTGATTAAGCTAAGAATCTTGAGATGGGCAGATTATCCTGAATTATTCCAGTAGGCCAGTGTGATCACAGTAATTCTTATAAGAGGAACCAAGGAGGAGTCAGAGAAGAGGGTAATATAATGACAGAAGCAGAGGTGGGGGTTGTGTACTTTGAAGACGAAGGAAGGGGTCACAAGCCAAGAAATACAGGCCACTAGAAGATGAAAAAGGCAAGGAAACAGATTCTCTCCTCAGAGATTCCAGAAGGAACCAGCTCTGCCAGCACCTTGACATTAGCTCAATAAATCTGAATTTGGACTTCATTTATTTATTTATATCTATCTATCTATGGCTGCGCCGGGTCTTAGTTGCGGCATGCGGACTCTCAGTTGCAGCATGCGGACTTAGCTGCGGCATGCACACTCTTAGTTGTGGCATGCAGACTTCTCAGTTGCAGCATGCAGACTTCTCAGTTGCAGCATGTGGACTCTCAGTTGCGGCATGCATATGGGATCTAGTTCCCTGACCAGGGATCCAACCTGGGCCCCCTGCATTGGGAGCGCAGAGTCTTAACCACTGGACCACCAGGGAAGTCCCTGAATTTGGACTTTTAACCTCCAAAATTTTAAAAGAACAATTTTGTATTGTTTTAAGCCACTAAGTTTGTGGAAATTTGTTACAAAAGCAACAGAAATCTAACAGAGCCCTTAAAATAGTATTTAGGAGGAAATTTATGCTACCAAATGCCTCACCTTTTGCCTTATGAAACTAGTGGGGAAAAAATGAATGAAATCCAAAGTAGGAAAAGAGAGGAAATGATAAAAATCAAGAAGAAATCAATGAAATAGAAAACAGGAAAACAATAGAAATCAGTAAAACTAAAAGTTGGTTCTTTAAAATCAATAAAATTAATAAACCTCTAGCCAGATCGATCAGAAAAAGAAAAAGAAAGAAGACACAAAAAAGAAAAAAAAAAAAACCAGTATCAAGAATGAGAGAAGTGGTAACACTGGAGAGTCTAAGGTATTGAAAGAATAATAAGAAAATACAATGAATAATTTTGTGCCAATAAATTCAACAACTTAGAAAATAAAATGGAGAAGTTCAGGGCTTCCCTGGTGGCGCAGTGGTTAAGAATCTGCTTGTCAATGCAGGGGACATGGGTTCGATCCCTAGTCCGGGAAGATTCCCACATGCCGCAGAGCAACTGAGCCCATGTGCCACAACTACTGAGCCTGCACTCTAGAGCCCTCGAGCCACAACTACTGAGCTCGTGTGCCACAACTACTGAAGCCTGCATGCCCAGAGCTCATGCACCGCAACAAGAGAAGCCACCTCAATGAGAAGCCCGCACACCACAACAAAGAGTAGCCTCCGCTCACCCCAACTAGAGAAAGCCCATGTGCAGCAATGAAGACCCAATGCAGCCAAAAATAAATAAAGAAAATACAGAAAAAATAAAATAAAATGGAGAAATTCTACAAACTACCAAAGCATACTCAAGGAGAAGTAAATAACTTGTATAGCCCTATATCTATTAAAGAAATTGAGTTTATAGTTAAATATCCTCCCCAAAGAAAAGTCCAGGGCCAGATGTCTTTACCAAATTCTACCAAATATTTAAGGAATAACACTAATTGTACACAAACTTCTCCAGAAAATTGAAGAGGATAGAATACTTCTTATCTCATCTATGCGGCCAGCATAAACCTGATACCAAAGCCAGAGAGATATTACAAGAAAAGAAAACTACAGACCCATATCACTAAAGAACATAGATGCAAAAATTTCAAATAAATTTTAAGTGTAATTTGTATCCAACTATATATAAAAATGATAATACATCATAATTACATAGAGTTTATCCCAATGTATCCCCATTACATGGCGCTTATCCCAAGAATGCAAAATTGGTCTAACATTCAGATATCAATCAACTTAACTCACCATACAGGATTTTCTTTTTAAGCTAAAAACTAAAATAACAACAACCCTGTCTGGTCATTTCAATAGATGCAGAAAAAGTATTTGACAAAATCCATCATCAATTCTTTAAAAAACAAAAGAAAAAACTCTCAGCAAACTGGAAAGAGAAGAGAACTTCTTCAATCTGATAAAGTGCCTTTACAAAAAACCTACGGTTAACACCATATTTAATAGTGAATATTGAATATGTACCCCCATATATTCAGGAATAAGACAAAGATATGCACTTTTGACATGTCTATTCAACGTTATATTGGAGGGTCTAACCAGTGCAATACGGTCAAAATAAAGAAATAGCTGCCAGATTAGAAAAAAGTAAAACTGTCTTTATTTATAGAAGACATGATTGTCTATGTAGAAAATCAGATGGAGTTTATTTAAAAGGTACTGGAATTAATAAATGAGTTTAGCACCAGCAATTCCACTCTTGGGTATATATCTGAAAAAAACAAAAACACTAACTCGAAGAGATACATGCACCCCAATATTCATAACAGCATTATTTACAATTGCCAAGATATGGAAGCAACCTAAGCTATATATATATATATATACATACACACACACACACACATACATACACAATGGAATACTACTCAGCCATAAAAAAGAACAAAATTTTGCCATTTGCAGTAACATGGATGGGCTTGGAGGGCATTATGCTAAGTGAAGTAAGGCAGACAGAGAAAGACAAATACTGTATAATATCACGTATATGTGGAATCTAAAAAATACAACAAACTAGTGAATATAACAAAAAAGAAGCACACTCACAGATATAGAGAACAAACTAGTGGTTACCAGTGGGGCAGGGGGGCAATATAGGGGTGGGGGAGTGGGAGGTACAAACCACTGGGTGTAAGATAGGCTCAAGGATGTATTGCACAACACAGGGAATATAGCCAATATTTTGTAATAACTGTAAATGGAAAGTAACCTTTAAAAATTGTATTAATTAATTAATTAACTAAATGAGTTTTAGCAAGTTGCAGGACTCAAGATCAATATATAAAAAACAATTGTATTTCTATACACTAGCAATTAACAATTAGAAATTGAATTAAAATTTACATTTAAAATAGCATAAAAATATGAAATAATTAGGGATAAATCCGACCAAAAATATGCAAGCTATGTACAATGAAAACTATAAAACATTGCTGAGAAAAATTAAGGAAGACTTTAATAAATGGAAGAGGTACGGTGTTCATGGAAAACTCAGTATTGTTAAGATGTCAATTCTCCTCAAATTGATCTATAGTTTCAACACCATCCCAATCAAAATCAAAACCCAGCAAGTTTTTTTGTAGAAACAGACAAGCTGATTCTAAAATTCATATGGTAATTCACAGTAAGCCAAAGTGCCTTTGAAAAAGGAAAACAAAATTGGAGGACTAATGCTACCTCATTTCAAGACATCATAAAGCTACAGTAATCGAGATAGTGTGGCATCAAGAAAGACAAACAGATAAGTAAAATAGACTGAGTCCACAAAGAGACCTACACATATATGAATAACTGCTTTTTACAAAGATACAAAAGCAATGCAGTGAAGAAGATAGCCTTTTCAACAAATGATGCTGGAGCTACTGGATATTCCTATACGCAAAAATGAATTCTGATCCACACCTTGTATCATTTAAAAGATTAACTCAAAATGGATCATAGTACCAATTGTATCCTAAAACCTGAAACTATAAAATGTGTCTTAAAACACGTCTATCAGAAGTTCCGCAGTTCACAAGGCCAGAGGGTCCTGTGGATCCGTCTCTTGCTTCAGTAGCGTTTGGACAGAACAGGCCCAGGGACGCCCTTTCCTCCAGCCTCGTAGCACCCTCCAACCTTTTCTCCAGTCGCAACCATCAGAATCAACCCCTTAGCTACCCTCCGCCTCTAGGACCAGCCAACACCACGAGCTCCCAGATTCGTCAGAATTATTCTACCCAGGTGGCGACCACCGTCTACCCCGTGGTCAACATGCATCTGCGGGCACTTAGCTCTCTTTGGGCTTCTATTTCCACCGGAAGGATGTGGCTCTGGAGGGCACGGACCCCTTCTTCCGCGAATTGGCGGAGCAGAAGCGCGAGAGCGCCTAGCGGCTCTTGAAAATGCAAAACGAGCAGAGCAGCCACGCCCTCTTCCGGGACCTGCAGACGCCATCTCAAGCGGCGTAAACCCCAGGACGTTATGGAAGCCGCCGTTCTCAGGTAGATGAACTTGAATCTGCATGTCCGTGCCCCGGCAGACCCCACCTCTGTGACTTCCTGGAGAGCCACGTCCTAGAAGAGCAGGTGAAACTCATCAAGAAGATGGGCTACCACCTGACTAACCTCCCAGGCTGGCCTGGCCCCCAGGTTGGGCTGGGAGAGTTTCTTTTCAAGGCTCACCCTCAAGCGCGACTCAGAGCCTCTGGAGCCCAGCGGCCTTTGAGGAGCCCCTCTGTTGTCAGGGCTTCCGCCTGAAGCCTTTCTCTGCAGCCACTAGGCATCATTTTATCCACCCTGGAGCCTTTTCCCGAGCTTTGGACCAAGTGGGAACAATAAAGCTTTCTGCAGGGAAGAAATAAAAAACAAAACCAGAGGTTCCCAAGTCGTTGTGATCTCAAGTTAGGCAAAAATTTCTTAGATCTAAAGACAACAATTATAAACTGGACTAAATCAAAACTTAAAACTTCTCTTTGAAATACATTAAGAAAATTAAAAAGCACAGACTAGGAAAAAATGTTTGTGAATCGTATTTCTGATAAAGGTCTTGTATTCATAATATATAAAGAATTCTCAGAACTCAGTAATTAAAAGCAGGGACTGAAAAAGATATTTCTACATTTGTGTTCATATATAGCCCGTTATTCACAGTAAGCCAAAAAGTGAAAGCAGGGACTTACCTGGTGGTGCAGTGGTTAAGAATCTGCCTGCCAGTGCAGGGCACACGGGTTCGAGCCCTGGTTGGGGAAGATCCCACATGCCATGGAGCAACTAAGTCCGTGCGTGTCACAACTACTGAAGCCCGCACGCCTAGAGCCTGTGCTCCGAAACAGAGAAGCCACCACGATGAGAAGCCCACGCACCGCAACAGAAGAGTAGCCCCCGCTCGCAGCAACTAGAGAAAGCCTGGGGGCAGCAACAAAGACCGAACGCAGCCAAAAATTAATTAATTATTTTTTAAAAAGTGAAAGCAACTCAAGTGTCCATCAACAAAGGAATGGAAAAATGTGGTATATACATACAATGAAATATTACTCAGCCTTAAAAAGAAAGGAAATCCTGACACATGCTACAGTGTAGATGAATCTTGAAGGAATTATGCTAAGTGAAAGAAGCCAGTCACAAAAAGACAAGCACCAGATGATTCCACTCATACGAGATACTGAAGAGTAGTCAGACTTGTAGAGATAAGAAGAAAAATGGTGGTTTCCAGAGCTGGGGTTGGGGAGAACTGGGCAGTTATTATTTAATAGGTAGAGTTACAGTTTTTCAAGATGAAAGAGTTCTGGAGATGGATGATGGTGATAGTAGCACACGATGTGAAAGTACTTAATGCCATTGATCTGTACACGTAAAAATGGTTACGATGGTGAATTTTACATTACGTGTATTTTACTGCAATTTACAGAAAACTCAGTAAATAGAAAACAACTCAATTTTTTAAATTGGGCAAAGTATTTGAACAGACATTCCCCAAAGAAGATAAACAGATGGAAAATAAGCACATGAAAAGATGCTCAACATTGTCAGTCATTGGGAAAATACAAATTAAAGGATCATTACATACCTATTAGAATGGCAAAAATTAAAACTACTGACCATACTAAGTTTTGGCAAGGATATGGAAGAACTGGAATTTTCATGTAGCATGGATAGAAATGTAAAATGGTATAGCCACTTTGGAAAATAGTTGGGTGGTTTCTAAAAAGTGAAACATACACTTTCCATATGTGATCCAGCCTTTCGACTCCTAAGTGTTTACCCAAGAGAAGTCAAAACATATGTCTATACAAAGACTTTAAAAAAAAATATTTATAGCAGTCATATATAATGGCTAAAAACCTGGAAACAACCCAAATGTCCATCAACAGGTGAATGGATAAACAAATTGTGGTATAGCCACATGACAGACTACTACCTGGCTCCTTTTTTTTTTCCTCCTGTTTATTAACAAAAGGAATATGGATGGATCTCAAAATAATTATGTTGAGTGAAAGGAGTCAGGCAAAACAACAGTACAGACTGATGATTCCATTTACATAACATTCTAGAAAATATGCACTAGTCTCTAATGAAGGACAGCAGATCGGTTGCCTGGGTACATGGGGAGGAAGCAGGAGGATGAGATTACAAGGGGCACGAGCAAACCTTTGTGGGTGTTGGATATGTTCATTACCTTGATGGTGGTGATGGTTTCATGGCTGTACGCGCATGTCACAACTTATCAAATTGTATTCTTTAAATATGTACAGCTTATTGTACGTCAATTTTACTTCAATAAAGCTGTTAACAAAATAAACAAAGGAGCTTTGCGAGCTCAGACTTGATCTGCCTCAGTAAATTCCATCTGTTGGTGGAAACAGAGATTGAGAATAATAACAATTTGGAATTTTCACTTTGGGAAATAATCAAGGAAGACAACCTGGGATGAGAAAAAAAAAACTGCTGAGCCACATGGAGAGTTTGAAAGAAGTCAAAAACTGTTCATTTTCTCTGCATTTAATCAACATAGAAAGCCTCAGAGTCACATGATATTGGAGCCAGGAGGAATCTTCGAGAGATGAAATAGTCCAATTTCTTTATTTTACAGATGAGGAAATGAATCCAAGTGAAATAAAGGGACTTGCCTTAGGTCACACAGCTTGCAGAGCCAAGAATAAAATGTGAGTCCTCTGAAGCTTACTCTAATGCTATTTATTTTTCTTCATCTAGCTAACCTAAACCCTTGGGTAATTGTTAATCTAGGCTAGTCTATGAAAATATGGAATAACACAATACCTATGAGATGCTGAGTTCCTTCATGGCCATGTGGATGGCCATGAAGATAGAAGGGAACACCACTACCTTTACCTTCATATTTTCCAGTCCCCAAACCCTCTTAGACAATACTCCTTGTAGGGCAGTAATGCTCTCCTGGCTACCCTCAGAATCTAGGCAACTTAAAACCATTACTTCTGATGTGAACTCCTCACAGGTACAGTCAGGTCTGCTATAATGCTTGTCTTGAAAACACAAATTTGTTCCAATGTGATTGATATACTAGGAAACAACATATGAGTATAATGGAAATTTGCCTTGGCCTATGTGAGATCTTATGAGCAAGAAACACGAGGTGAAAGCAGAAAATCATCCAGCCAGCTGAACTGAGGTGCCTGGGAATACACAAAATGCACACACACGCTCTCCTCAGGTATCTACCAGCTACCTCAGTTTACTGTGTATGTTGAGTTGTGCCCATCCACATCTGGTGTTAAAATTTTTCCTCTGATTTTAGATAACTTAACCTTCCTACCACTGTACAATGAATTACAAGCTGCAACCCTTCCAATGCCTACTCCCTCAAACAAATTTCAAATCTTTTTTAAGGTAAAGTGACGTATTTATTGTATTATTTATGAATTTCCTTTTCTTTTTCTACTTGAAAGCAGTCACTGTTTATTAACTGACCAGATTATAAAAATAATCATGGGAGGCACCATAGTTCATCCTTCTAAGAAGCCTGTTGATCCGGTCTCCCTTGTTGCCAGTAGCTCTGCCTTCTACACAATGCAATGCCTTTCTCTCCATTCCACCTTATGAAGAAGATAATTTGAAAGACCACAGGAAGATGTTTGCATTTTCCAACAGTATGGGTCTCATGAATCAGATCCTCCATGCAGATGATTTCCTATTTACCAAGAGATCGAGCAGTTGAAGTGTTATCTGTTGGGACAATCACCTTCTTGTTGATCTTGCTATAACCGCGCTTGTAGATCAATTCTTTTACTGATTTCTTTCAGGTATCCCATACAGTATATGGCTCCACAGTCCTCAGCATGTTAACTGAGCCTTACTGAGCTTAACAAAGGTGCCACTGAGGAGCTGAAAAAGGTAAAGAAGATGGAACACCTTTCAGATCTTTGGGCTCACACCGTTGATACCCTGATCCTGAAGACAAATGCTCATTTGGGTTCTAGAGTTACACAGAAGTTACCCACTTTTCTTGCCATCTTTCCCAGTCAAATCTCACTTCTGTACATCTGCCTATTTTCCTTATTATGGTGCTTAGCTTTTTCACAGATAAGCTTCCTCCTTGCCTTTTGAAGCATCTTTTGGGCAAACTTCTTTCTCAGGTGCATGATCTTCTGCTCTGCAAAAGTCCTTTGCTTTTTCTTGATGGTATCGGGCATAGCAGAAACCTTTTTTCCCTTCTCTTCTATACCCTCCATGATTCCAGCCAGAAAAGAGGTTACTTATAAATTTCTTAACCATTTAACATGTGTAAAACTGTGCTACCGTTTTTATTAGGTTCTTATATCTTTTTTTTTTAATGTGTCACTGGTGAGGTTTTGGAGTGTTGTCTCCCTGAGCGCATCTTTTCCCATAAGCCCTGTGGGTTTTATTGCACTATTATTGTGCATAGCATGGTGATTTTTATGAAGGCATGTGTCATATTATAGCAGAACTGTATTAAGAGTGTGGGTTAAACCCTTAAAAGACTAATCTTGGGTCTAACAGCTGTGGGTACACGTACACACACACACACACACACACACACACACACACACACACACACAGCCTTGTTTAAATACAGTTGACCCTTGAACAGTGTAGGGGTTAGGAGCGCTGACCTTCTGCACAGTAAAAAAAACCTGAGTATAATTTATAGTTGGCCCTCCTTATTGGCAGTTCCTCTGTATCCACTGTTCCATATCCATGGATTCAACCAATCAATATTAGTACTGTAGTCTTTACTACTGAAAAAAAATCTGTGTATAAGTGGACCCGTGCAGTTCAAATCTGTGTTGTTTAAGGGTCAACTGTTCTACTAGGCAGGTATCCTGTCATATGAGTTTGTTTCTGGGCTGACGGGAGAATAAAGTACCCATTTCACAGTCAGCCCACACAGTGGTTCTTAGTTGCAGGACATGGATCCCTTGTTCCCTCTGACTAACGTCGGATGGGATGGAGACCATTATCACTGGCCACCAGCAAAGACAAGCATTAAATCAGTTCACACATAAGCGGATCAGGCTTACCAATGACCCACCCTCTTGGCATCTTAAGTGCTAGAAACAGTATAGGTCAAAGCATGTTCCATCGTGGCCTGCATCAGAATCACCCGGAAGACTGAACAGAAAGAAGATTCCTCAACCTCACTCCAGATCTTCCAAATCAGAACCTCTAGAACTTAAGGAATCAGGAATCAGCATTCTGACACTCAGTGATCCTCATACACCCTGAACTTTGGGAACTACTGGACTAGGATGTCTGGCTAAACAAGGCATACAAATGTAGAGCCAGGTTCCCAGGCACTTGATATACAGCCAAACAACATTTTACCTAAAACAGCTGGCTTTTACTCTATTTTAAATCATTATTGTCCAACTACAATGGCTTTTGTCCAGTTTTAGACCATTATTGTTGAGGATTTGTCATGGGTGCCACCTGTTAACCTGTTATGAGGAATTGGGGGTTGATAGAAAGAAAGGAAAGTACCAGAGAGGGGGTTGACATATTAGAGAGTGTTGTTCTGTAGCTTGTTCATTAAGTTCATATCCCATCTGCCTATCAAATTTTTTTTAGAACTTTGAATTAAATTTCTCTGGTGTGTTCTGAAGCAAAGACAGGACATCTGTAGCTTCCTAATGAATCATTTCTCTCTTCTATAATCTAGCCACTGATAAACTGGCACTAAGTTCTGTATTTGTGTACAAGATGGGTTGGGAACAAAATAGCAGTTAAAAATTGCAGAGCTATTATGAGTGCATTAAAGGAATATAATTATTTTTCTGGTGCACACAGCCATTATTATAATGTTCCATACAGTAATGCCTTGTAATCTGCCTCAAGCGTTAATGTGATGTTTAACATGTTTTACCTTGGGAAGTATTTTATTATGATTCAAGTCACAGGTAAAGTAATGAAAGTTCTTAACTCTCTCCTTTACAGCCCCAAATAAATATTGTAAAATAACTCTAGTACTTAGTATGCTGAGAGGAAAAAAGCAAGTTCTATCTTCTAGTGTGTGCAAGAGGACACTGTAATAAAGAGGTGTTTCTGAAGAAATGATGCAAATGGACATGAAAGTACAGAACTAAGATGGATTTGCTTTGTCTCTTTTGAAATTGTTGAAACAAGAAGGACCAAGATGAAATTTATTATGCATGCTTTGTAAAATGGCACGAGGTATCACAGAATTAGCATGAGAATTACCTAAGTGCTAGAAACCTCCATTCCCAGAAGTTCTGTTGATGATTCATCTTGCCCACCCTTTTCTAAATAAGACTTGACTTGTTCAAGAATTGTCACTTTCTCATGGCATGACAAGTGTCAAGCTTGTATTTAAGAGTAAAATGCCATGATATCTACACTTACTTTCAATTAATGTCCAGAGAAAGAAAAAGAAAATATGGCAAAATATTAACTATTGTTGAATCTAAGAGGGTGGTATATGGTTGTTCACTAAACTATTCCAACAACTTTTCTGAATGGGGGAAATTTCTCAGAGTACAAATTTGGAGGGAAAAAAAAAAGGAATGCACAATGTAGCCACTTAAGGTCAATGAAAATATTTATAGTCACTCCAGAAACCCTTGAAATCATACCCAAGCCTGTGAGTACGATTCAGTGTGTAATTCTGGTTTTATGACTTGGCATGGCACTCCTGTAAAATTATGACTGAAGAAGAAGGAAGTGAAACTTGATAACTGCCCTACCCACTGTAATTCTTTTTTTTTTTTTTTTTTTTTTTTTGCGGTACGCGGTCCTCTCACTGCTGTGGCCTCTCCCGTTGCGGAGCACAGGCTCCAGACGTGCAGGCTCAGCGGCCATGGCTCACAGGCCCAGCCGCTCCGCGGCATGTGGGATCCTCCCGGACCGGGGCATGAACCCGTGTCCCCTGCATCGGCAGGCGGACTCTCATCCACTGCGCCACCAGGGAAGCCCTGTAATTCTTTTGATACTGAGTATATTCCCCTCCGGAATATGACTTGTGTAGTAAATGTTACAGTGGTTTTCTACTTCAGGCCCACGCTTATAAGATTATTTCTCTTTCTGTGGTTGACTAAAAACTGAGTTGTCGTAATGTGGAGATCAAAATTAGTTTCTGTAAAGAACAGGTTTTACGTAAGTCTTCAAACCAGTTAGATTCTAAACTAGGAAATGTTTATAAATAGACGGATCCATGAGTAAAAGTTCATTTATCAAAATAAATGACAAGGTGGATTTATTTATGGAGTAAAATCATGGAATCAAGATTTTCTCCTAGAAGAGTCATAGATGTTTTTATGTTGTGTATGTTTATATTTGTTTCTATATGTTTCCATTTCAGGAACTTGAAGCAACTAGTTAATCTCAAATTCTCTTTTCCTCTCTCCCTGGCACCATCTGTCTTCTCCAAGCCCTATTACTTTTATCTCAGACTCTCATACTTGAAATGTGGCTCTGGGCAAAAGACCATATCTCATCTGCAGAATGAGGCGGAGGGCTAATGTACCTCACAATCCTCCTGGATCCCATAACAGTTCAGCCTCATTTTCATTTGCCAGTTAATTGTGTTGTTTACTCTCCTCACTCCCTGGGAACCCACCAGGCTCATGATCTCTCCAATCAATAATTTAAATCCCCCCTTCTCTGAAACAGGAACAAGGAGATTCTCTCTCTCTCTCTCACTCTCTCTCTCCCCTCTCTTCTCCTCTCTCCCCTACCAGTTTCCATCTCCATAGGTCCAACAAATGACCACTTCCTGAGTTTCTAAACTTAGCTCTTAGGCTACCTGACCTATTAACCCTTTCACAGCTGGCTCCCCTCTGCACCTGCTGGACCCATTATAGTTCTACATTCCATGTAAACCAAAAGATTCTTAAAACATGCTTGGTAAATGCTGGTTTCCCGTCTCCTAGGAATGCAAGTTCACGACAGGTGATGTGCCTAATGGGGTCAGCTGGACCTAGTTATATTCTCTACTGAATTCCTAAGGTATAGCCCCGAGACTTCCCGGTTACCAAATGTTTCCATCTACCTCACCATGAGCAGCTGGTTCCAGATGCACGGTTAAAGTTATGACCAGACATAGAAACACCTGTGCATAGTTTCCTAAAGCACCTTCAGGATGACAGGTATTGTGTATGCTTGTCTGCTGCTGCTATTATTAGAAGTACTTCATACTGACTAAGCTGTTGTTGAGGATGAAGTGGATTAAGATTTATGGAGTCTGAGTGGTAAACACGTGACATACGGCTCTGCGGGCAGGCTGGGTGGTGTGCAGTTTTATTCAGCACCACATCTCAAGTGCTCATGAGGGCAGCCTGCGTTAAGGGCATTTTCTAAGCAGCAGAAAGGCAATTCAGATGTTTGAATGACTCATCCGATTGACCTTCCACCACAGCCCAACTCTCCTCAGGGGATGGGCAGGCTGACAGCAAAATGCCACAGGGAAACACACTGGAGGGGAAGCAAGGGAACCACAGATGCCCACAACTGGGTAGATGAATCACTGGGTCCCTCTGTGCCTTTGTTAACCTGTGAAGTTCACGGACAACAGCACCTGCCTCCTACTTGCCTTGGGAGGTTGTTTTGAGGACTGCAGGCAATGCTGGCCAAGTGCTTAGAACTCTGGAAGATACTAGAATTCAGACGAATGGAATGCCAAGTCACAGTAGACACATTGAACCCTAGGTCCTTCCCTACCTCGACAGAGGCATGTCATTTGTTAATGCAAATGTCTTTACATTTTGATCAAATTAATAACTAAAGAGCCACTAGATAACCAAGCACTCAACTACGTTGTGATGTGACTGACCCTCTGGTGGAGTCCTAGAGGTGGGGGAAGAGAGAAAGCAAGGGCCCTTGAGATGTGCGTGCTGGAGAGTGTAATCTTACGAACTACCTCTGTTCAGAATGGGAGAGCACCAACGAATAGATACAGCAGGTTCCGTCCTATTTCGGCAGAGACATTTGATGAAAGCCTGTTGAACTGGGCCAGGAGCAGTGTGCATCCACCAGCCGTTCTCTGTAGATTTGACTGTGGATCTTACCAGCACTCAAGTGGGGGGACAGCAGCACTGAGGGCAAAAGCACACTCAAGTGTGATCTCTGATAGATCTCACTTCTCCAGAGGATATGTAGAATAAACCACAAATCATAAAACCTGGCCTATGGAAAGATACCAAGAACAAGAGAAGGGGCATCATCCTTAGACTCAGACAACTCACAGGCCCCTGAAAAGATTTCCTGCAGGAATCAGGAAAAAAAAAAAAAAAATTGGGAAGTTTACCTCCTCAGAAGAATGCAAAGTAACTGACCTCTTTAAAACAGATTCAGGGCTTCCCTGGTGGTGCAGTGGTTAAGAATCCGCCTGCCAATGCAGGGGACACGGGTTTGAGCCCAGGTCCGGGAAGATCCCACATGCTGCAGAGCAGCTAAGCCCGCAAGCCACAACTACTGAGCCCGTGTGCCACAACTACTGAAGCCTGCATGCCTAGAGCCCGTGCTCTGCAACAAGAGAAGCCACCACAATGAGAAGCCTGTGCACCCCAAGAAGAGTAGCCCCCGCTTGCCACAACTAGAGAAAGCCTGCGTGCAGCAACAAAGACCCAACACAGCCAAAAATAAAACAAATAAATTAATTTTAAAAAATAAAATAAAACAGATTCAGAAAAGCACAGGATGGATTGAGATGAAAAGACAATAGAATAAAAGAAAACTGGAGGTGGGTGAATGAAGTCTGAGATAGTGGAACTAAAATCCATAATGGAGACAATAAAGAACAGAATTGGCAATGCAGCATCACCTTTCTCAAGGGTAGTTCAGCAACATGTATTAATATTCTTAAATATGTACATGGTCTCTTACTTAACAAGTGTATTTCTAAAAAATTTAATCCAAGGAAATAATAGTACAAATTTACAAAGATGGAAGTATAAGATGTTAATGAGGCCTTTTTTTTTTTTTTTGCGGTACGCGGGCCTCTCACTGTTGTGGCCTCTCCTGTTGCGCGGAGCACAGGCTCCGGACGCGCAGGCTCAGCGGCCATGACTCTCGGGCCCAGCCGCTCCGCAGCATGTGGGATCTTCCCGGACCGGGGCACGAACCCGTGTCCCCTGCATCAGCAGGCGGACTCTCAACCACTGCGTCACTAGGGAAGCCCTAATGAGGGCTTTTATCATAGAAAATTGTGTCCACCAATGGAGAATTACTTAACTACATTATGGTATTGATATATCACAATATTAAAGTGAACACAGCATTAATAGTTTTAAAATTCTTTTTCATATTCTTTTCCATTATGGTTTATTACAGGATATTGAATATAGTTCCCTGTGCTATACAGTAAGACCTTGCTTTTTATCTATTTTATATATAGTAGTTTGTCTCTGCTAATCCCAAACGCCTAATTTATCCCTGCCCCACTCCCTCTTCCCTTTGGTAACTATAAATTTGTTTCCTATGTCTGTCTGTCTGTTTCTACTTTGTAAATAAGTTCATCTGTATCATATTTTAGATTCCACACATAAGTGATATCATATATTTGTCTTCTCTGACTTACTTCACTTAGTATGGTGATCTCTAGGTCCAGGGTACACTTGAACAATACTACTCTTAGATCCAGACAAGAAGTACCTCTGCCCTGGGCTTCATGCTTTCGCTTTGCTCTGCACACCACAAACCCTGCAGATCATAAGCACAGACACACACACACAAATATCAGAGAGCATGCCTGCCACTTAGAATCTGACCATTAGCACTGGCCCAGCACAACCTCTAACCCTAAACATCGGCTCCTGTTCAGCCCCTGGGGAATACTTCCCCTGGCTTACCCTATAACCCCAAAACAATAGGCAACTGTATCAAAATGCCACGAAGATTTGCAGGTTGCTCTACTGCCAACATTGAAGGCCAGTGTCTTCTTAGAATTCAGGGCAGATCTGAGCAGCAAAAGTTCTTAGGTTAGAAAAAAGACAAATTTGTTAGCTTGTCAAATCCGTCTCAGAGAGCTTGAAGGCAATAACTTCTTCTATAGTGAAGTATGTCCCCACAGTGCCAAGCCTTCTTTGTTTCCTTTGTTTCCCAATTCACAGTTCTGGAGGAACTGACAACTTAATATTGTATTCACAGCAGTCACATGTAGTAGCAGAGCAACACTTTGTAACACTAAACAAGTAGTTTTACCCTTTAATTTATATTGTCTCTCAGACCCCAAACCACCTCCTATATTTTGTTGTGTGAAGCCATTACTGGGACTCTGCAAACTACCTTCCTACTCTCTGCCAAAAGGGAAGACGGCAGGAAGGCTGCAAGGCCAGAGAAGGCAGGGACTTGCTTCTCTCTCTGTGTGTTGGGTGTTCCTGGCTGCATCACCTCCACGACAGCCCTTCAATGTGGCAGCGACAGCTGGTTCATGTCCTGCTTTTTGTGGCAGTCCCAGAAACAGCACCACAGCATCCACTAGCCAAGACAACTCTCCCCGTTCAAAGTCTCCACCCCAGTTGTGCAGTGCCCTCCTCCCAGCTGCTAGTTTCTTCTTTGTTCTCCCAGCCCTGGGCTGGTGGTTTCTACAGCTACGAACTGCATGTTACTTTCATGACTCCTTTTCAGTATTTTAGTCTGAGGATACCTGTTTACCAATTCCTTAAGTTTTTGCTTCCTAACTGGACCTTACTGATACAATAGGTCTGAATGGAGCAAGCATGAAGCATAACAATAATTCTTCACAGTGCAATTAGATGGGCGTTGAGTGCTGGAATTGTGAATGGCTTTATTTTTATAAACTTATTTAATAAGATTTAATTAAATTTTGAACAAATTAAAGTACTATTTTATTTAAATACTTTGAGATTAAATTTTTTTGTATTTATGAATTATGATTTGTACTGGGCTTTTTACTTTTAATAATAATCTTGAATATTTTAGAAGAAAAAACACCTTACTTTAAAAACATGATATATGAGTCAGGATTCGAGTGAGAGATTTATTTCAAGGAACGGATTCGTGTGATCGTAGCAACTGGCAAGTATGAAATCTATAGGGCCACCGAGTCTGGAACTCTTGGGCAGAATTGATGCTGCAGTCTTGAGGCAGAATTTCTTCTTATCTGTGAAACCTCAGGTTTTGCTCTTAAGGCCTTTCAATTAGTTGAATGAGACCCACTCACATTACTGAGGATAATCTTTACTTAAAGCCAACTGATTGTAGGTGTTAGCCACATCTACAAAATACCTCCACAGCAACACCTAGATTAGTGTGGTTGAATAACTGTCTAGTACAGCTGAGCCAAGCTGATACAGAAAAATAACCATCATTTTTATACATTAAATATATATAATAATTTTTTATAAAATAATATCTATAAAATACATAAATATATGTTTTATTTTATAATTTCACATTAATTTACATTTTTGTAAATATATTTAATGTTTAGATACCTTGAATACTGTTTGATTTAGAAATGAAAAAGACAAAAGTAGAGCCCAGAAAAAAAATTTGAAGTTGCAGAAACTTCATCTCTCTGGTCAAGTTCTATACTTGAAGAGAATAATTTTCTTGACCCTTTATTGTTTTTGATAAGTAACTAAATCTTTGTTAAACACAGAATTTGTAATATAATGTTCTGTTTGCTAACTTAGGATGATCATAGCCAGCTGAAGGCTGCTCATTCGCATTGTTTTCAAGTTTGGGACATTTAAGCAAACCACCTCTTTCCAAAATGGAAAATCTCGAATACCTTTGCTAAACATGCTCGGATTTGGCAATGTCCTTGAAATATGTTGCCACCAGGGTAGAAAAATGTTTATGGTCATTGACATTTTATGACAAATTGCTGCATAAGAAACTTCACGATAACTTACTAATGTAAATATTTTCATTGATTATTATTATTCTTTGGCTAATTTGGTAGGCCAAATTGATGGTAGGCCAAAAATGATATATTGTTTTTATTTTAATTATTGGTGAAGCGATATCATTTCTCAAGTTTGTACTTAAATTAACACTATATATTATAAAGCATGAAATTATTTATAGTTTCTGACCAAACAATTCTACTTGTTAATTTATTCTGAAGAAACAGACCATACTAGGTATGAAAATATTTTTTTCTGGAGTTATTATAGCATTGGAAAACTAGAACCATCTGGAGTTATTATAGCATTGGAAAACTAGAACCAATGTTCAATGAGTGGAGACTTATTGTTTAATTATAACAAATGTATTTATCGACTTTATGCAGCCCCCCAAAATGGCTGCTATATTAAGTTTACATGCCATCATGGGTAACAGGGCAGGAGGAAGGGGTGAGGAGACTCATAAGTGTAAAAAATTTAAAAAAAATTCAAGATACTAACTACTCATACACTTTGAGTATATTAAGATTTTTTTTAATGCATTAAAAAGACCAGAAGAAAATTCATCAAAATGTTGATGTTGGTTATACTAAGGTCACAAGATCACAAGTATGAGTTTTCTTCATGGATGTGTGGATATGTATAACTGACTGACTTTGCTGTACAACAGAAACTTACACAACATTTTAAATCAACTATACTCCAATTAAAAAAAAGAATGAACTGACTCACTTTGTTATACAGCAGAAACTAACACAACATTGTAAAGCAATTATACTCCAATAAAGATGTTAAAAAAAAGAATGTATATATACGTATAACTGAATCACTTTGCTGTATGGCAATAATTAACACAACATTGTAAATCAACTACAATTTAAAAACCTGCAAAAAAATTTTTTTCTATAAAAGGGTTATATAACTATTTCCCTGCAAAGACAAGTGAAAAAAGAAAAGAATTCCACACATTCCACTAAAACTTTTGAACTCATTAAAAATCTTTATTATTCAGAGCTAAATGAAATATTCAACTTTTCACTTTCTTTAAATCACCTCACTTTATGAGTTACTGTGAAGGTGGAAACCATCTGAAGACTCCATCAAGTTTTTCAAGTTTTCCTTTGTCACCTCCAAATGTCTTTTTGTAGTGGATTGTTCTTTCCTGTTGTCTTAAAGAAATACCCTGCCTATTTTCCAAAAGTAAGTCTTCCAATTGTGTCCTTGGTTTGAATTCTTTCCTGCCCTCAAAGCTTTGCCCCATCCATCATGGCCTCTCTCCTGTGTATTTGCCTCTTCTTTCATTGGATCATTCCCTGGACCTAGTGCAAAATCTAAGTGTGGAGTTCCTTATTCAATATTACTAAGAGCAGCAGCAGCAGCAGCGGATCCTTAAGCCAATCATGGGGCCCTTCTGAGCACAGGGTCCTGTGTGACTGCACAGTTCATGTGCCCATGAAGCCAGCCCTACCTGACAGACTCTCTCCTACTTTGTTTTCTATTTCAGTGAATGGCACCATCATTTACCTAATTTCCCTGGTTATCATTCTGGCTCTTCCTCTCCCTCATCCCTCACACCCAATAAATCACCAAGTCCTGAAATCTCCTACTTACTCTCAAATTTGTCTCTCAAATTTGTCCACACCTCGTTATCCCCAATGCCAATCTCCCTAATTGAGGCTCTCGTCACCCCTCACCTAGAAGACTGCTTTAGCCTCTACCCCTCCCATTGCCTCCTAACTCACTCATCCACCAAGATGGCCAGGAGAATCATCTCATCGTGATGCACATCTCATCATGATTCTCCCCCCCACCTCCCTTGATGACAGCACCTCAGTGACACCCCTTGTTTGGCGGATAAAGTTCAAACACCTTAACATGGCTTATGAGGCCCTTTCTGATGTGGTCACTGCTTACTTTTCAAGTCTCAACTCTCTTTCCCTCCTGGAGGCCATTCTTTCTCCTCCATCCTTATGTGTTATAAGACCCTCAGGCATCCAGCTAGGCTTTATCACAAACTCAGGACAGGTCACACAGGCAGGCCTCATGAGGAAAAACTGGGAACAGCTGTAGAGCTGGGCCTGAATCCTGCCACACGCACAGGCGGCCTCTGCAGCAGAACCCCCCATCTCCCCCATCCTGGTGGGGCCGTATGGTGGGGCAGTACAGCGCAGTGGCTAAAAGCAGGACCCCGCGAACCAGACTGCCAAGGAACTTCATGCTGTTCTGCCTCCGTTTCTCGTCTGTCAAAATGACAGTAATAAAAGTATCTACCTTAAATTAAGGATTAAGTGAGTTGATAAACATAAAACACTTAGGACGTTCTCTGGCAAGCAGTAAGTACTATATGAGCATCATTGTTGGTTTTTTTTTTGAATTTTATTTTACCTATTTTTTATACAGCAGGTTCTTATTAGTTATCTATTTTATACACATTAGTGTATATATATCAATCCCAATCATCATCGACACAGCTAAATCTGCTTCTGCTGCTTCTCTCTCCTGTCAACCAATACCTACTATCCTTTCTCGTCCTCATGGCTTCTGCTCATGGACGGCTTTGGTTTACTCATGTCTTCCACCCCCTCGTGGAATCTACATATTGTTTCCTCTCTGTGTGAGTTTAGCTTCTACTGCAATTTGCCAACTGCTCAGCTAGCTCTTGCGACGTTCCAATCTCCCCGAGAGAGGATCTGATTGGTCCAGAAAATCACTGCAATCCCTCTGGGATAACCTGCTGCAGTGCTGAGGCAGGGGCACCCCCGCCCCCCCGGGGCTGCTCCCCTCTGTAGGGGTTCAGGGAAGGAACCTCTCACAGGGGCCTGTGGGCGAAGCTAGCATTCTGAGCCATGGTCTTGTTCAGTTTGCACGTGTTCACTTAAGCCTGAAGCTCCGCTTTCTCTGACTGGTGTCAGTGCCCTGTTTCCTACAGCCAGTTTCTTTACCTTCTTAAAAAATTTTGCCTTCATATATTTTGTATTGGAAAGCCATGTGTTACCTTCATTTTTAAAAATTTAAAATAACTGTACATTTAATTCTGCGAATATACTGCCTGTGTTTTTAAGTTAAAAAAAATTCTAGAAATAGTTTCAGCAACATAAGAAATTTCCAACTTAAATAGCAAAGAAATACATCCCACTTACTGCTGACTACAGATGTTTCTGTATTTCCCATTTTTTTTAATAACTATCATATTTGGTAATATGAACTCAAAGAATAATTATGAAAAAGTCAGACAATTCCATATACCTCTAAAAATCTCATTTGAAAATATTATGTTTGTATGGGATCGACCATAGGTGCAACGCAGTAACAGAATGTACATATGCTTCTTTTTCTTTTTGCACCACAAGATAAAGTAAAATTCATGATTTATTGAAATATGTATACTCAATTAAAAAATACCCAGATATGCTATATAAAACATAAAATGTGATGTGTGTCCTTGCCAGTTCATAAATTCATTCCAGATATAAATACCCAGGAATAATTTAAAAGCATAAGCATCCTATTGTGTTTGTTTTTTCCTGTAGTTTTCTGCCCCAAATCTTATTATACAACATTTCAAAAATATAGAAAAGTTGAAAGGATTGTCCAGTGAATAAGCACATGGTTTATTTATCCATTCTTCTGTTGATGGACATTTGGGCCATTTCCAAATTTTGGGGCTATTATGAGTCTAACTGCTATAAATATTCTAGTACAATTCTCTTTGCAGACATACAGTGTTATTTCACTGTCTTAATGGTGCTTTTGATGAACAGAAGTTTTTAATTTTGATGAAGTCTGATTTGTCAACATTTCTTTTTTTATGGTTAGCTCATTTGTGTCCCAGTTATGAATTTTTTGCCTACCCCAATTCCATGAATATATTATCTTATGTGTTTTTCTAGAAATATTATTGTTTTGCCTTTCACATTTAGATCTATGATTTAATCTCAAGTTGATTTTTGAGCACGTTAAAATGAAGAGCCTGGAGTTCCCTGGTGGCCTAGTGGTTAGGATTCCAGGCTTTCACTACCATGGCCTGGTTTCCAGATCAGGGAACTAAGATCCCGTGAGCTACGTGGTGCAGCCAAAAAAAAAAAAAATGAAGAGCCTGTTACTAGGGTCTTTTTATTCCATGTAAATATTAAATTGTTCCAGTGCCATTTATTGAAAAAAAAGTCACCCTTTCCCCACTGAATTGCATTGGTGACTTTGTTGTACATCAAGTAACCATATATATGCATGGGTCTATTTCCAGAGTCTCTATTTCACTGATCTATTTGTCTGTCCTTATGCCAATACACACAGACTCACTCTTTTAAATAGGTTTTAGATTCTTTTTTTTTTTAGGTTTCAGATTGATTGTTGTTGTCTGACAGGTTAGTCCTTCAAATCCATTCTTCTTCAAGATTGACTATTATAGATATTTTGCTTTCTTCATATAAATTTTTAAATCACTTGTGAATTTCTATAAAAAACCTGTTGAGATTTTTATAGAATTGCATTAAATCTATATATCAATTTGGGGAGAATTGCCATCTTAACAATACTGAGCCTTCCAATCCTTGAAATGGTGTATCTATTAATTAGGTCTTCTTTAATTCTTCTTGACAATGTTTTGTAGTTTTCATTGTAGAAGTCTTGCATATCTTTGATTGATTTCATTCCTGGGGTATCTATTATTTTGTACTATTGTAAATGATAGTTTTAACATTTTTATTTCCTAGTTGATTGTTGCTAATGTGTAAATATATATTTTTCCTATTGACCTTGTATCCAGATACCTTTGCTAATTCAGCTTAATATTCTAGAAATTTATCTGTAGACTCAATGGGATTTTGTAAGTATACAATCAAATCCTCTGTGAATAGAGAGAGTTTTACTTCTTCCTTTCCAATTGCATGCCTTTTTTTTTTTATTGTTTTATAGCACTGGTGTTATCTCCAGTAAGTCTCCAGTACTGGATCTTCAGTACAATGTGAATAGAAGTGGTAAAAATAGATATTATTGTCTTGTCCCCAACTTAGGGGAGAAATGTTAAATAGTTCACCATTAAAGTAACACTGGCTGTTGTTGTTGTTTTGGTGTGTGCCTTAGCAAATTGACAAAGTTCCCTTCCTAGTTTGCTGAGAATGACATAAGCTTTTCTTCATTTCTTTGATTTCATATTTATATCTCTTCTCTCACACTGAAAATACTGGTTCCTAATAATGTGAATATAATTTTTTTGTTTTATCTTATGATGTACATGAGCTAGTTTCAAAACTGTAATATCAATAGCAATACCAAAGTTGCTACCAAGTAAAGGTCAAGATTTCTTTGCCCCTTTTTTCACTCTTATGATATATCTCACTAAGGATATATAATCAGAGTCCTATGTGCTAAAGACAGTTGAAATAATTCTTTCCTCTTTATGGTTATAGCACCAACTTGATATACAGTTACATTGATTTGTTTCACTTTACTTTCAGTTTTAGAGTTTCATTTATTTTTTCAGGTAAACTATCATATAATATGGAAAAAAAAAGACAGTTTTGCCTCTTCTTTTTCAATTCCTTTTCAATTTTTAACCTTCTAATTATTTTCCACTTTGAGTGCTTATGTAGGCTGAAGTCTGATGGAGTTAATTTGTTGTGGAGATGGTGCTCAACCTTACCTGGTTCCTAACTCAAGCAGGAATGTGTACAGTTTTTCCCCAGTAAGTAAGATCCTGCTTTAGAGGTCATTATGTACATTTCTTAAAAGTGCTCCCTCCTCTATATTCCTATAAGTACAACCTTAAGTCTGACCTTTCTCGGCCTCAATCTTTCTCTTTCCACTCTATCTACACTTTATGGTTGATTAGTTGTTCAATTCACTTCCTTGATTACACCTCTTTTGTGCATATTCTGTAAAATGCAAACATCTTCTGCATGAGGTGTAATTGTTACAAGTATTAATAACACATGAATGGATTAGGGTTGGTTTTGGAGAGAGTGCAGATAGAAGGCATCAAATCCCCAATGGCATAAGCTGGAGAATAATAATCCAGAGTTAGACTGTGATGGTCAGAGAACAGAGGCAAAGCTGGGAGATTCAACCCTTGCTTGAGGGGAAAGGACCTCTTTGAAGACCTGTGACCCCTTCCCACTGATACTAATAAGGCACAATCATGTGACTCCAATTTACCTTTCAAATCTTCTTTTACACTATTGCCCTTGACAAACAGCCCAACTTACCTATTCTCTGTACCATTTCTGCACTCGGGATTTCCAGTTTCCTTTTGCTTCTGACACTTCAAGTTGGTCCTCTGAAGCCATGTGCCAAGTATCTGCTGGCCACCCCCCTATGAGATTCACACATAACACAAGAGATCTGACCATGTTCTCTCCTCCAGCTATGTATGCCTTCTGCGCAATGAGCATTTCTTTATCCTTACTCCTAGAAATAATCTCTGGCTTCTCTGAATTCACCTATACCTATACCTCTCTTATGATACCTTGATTCCTGTCTTCTGCTGTGGTTATTAAAGTACAGACTTACCTCTGAATAAACTGGAAGCTTCCTGAAGTAACTCTGATCCATTTTCAGATTCCCATAACTTCTAGAATGACAACCGGCACCATAGTAATAAATAAGCATGAATGACTGTGTTCTGATCATTACAGAAAACACTGGCTTCCATTCCTCTTTTGCTATACTTTTGTTTGTTTGTTTGTTTTTGCTTTTTTTTTTTAACTATACTTTTATTAACACAACCTAAGATTTCACTTTGCTTTTTCTTAGTGGTAAACTATTAGGTAGCATAAGGTTAAAATCACCAAAACCCTTGGCTTTTTTTTTTAAAGAAGTTTCTTTTTCTGTTCTAAGTCTCCCTCAACTTCTGTTTGCGAGGCTGATCTTTAAAGTTTAAGTGTAGACATTAATCCATGCCAAGTTTTATCTTGTGAGAGTCTATCTCGTAGTCTGTGGAGATCTTGATTCTACCACCCAACCTGTAATCCGTGCCTCCAGCTTTTAGGCATCTGCCCATTTGGGAAGTATCTCTCCTAGGTCTTCATTGAGATAGCTTATAAAAATATAAATATTCATGAATCCTGCATAAAACTACACACACCAGAAAAAAAAACAAAAACCTCTAAGCCAACATGGATTGATTAATTAGAGATGTTTGGCCACTATTATTAAATTAGCTAAGAATCTAACCCACATAATCCATTGTCTTATTTTCCACATTACATTTCCTGGATTCATCTATAAGGATGTCATGATTGTCTTTGTCAGCTATCTCACTAAATCAAAGAATAAATAGAAAAAGCTCTCCTTTCTTCTACCAATCTCTTGTAAGGAAGTAAATGAGGTTACTTCGGCATGCCTTGCTCCTGAGAACCCAGGCTGGCGCCTCCTGCCAGATAAAAGGATTCTGATTTGTTTAACACAGCCCAGCATTCACGCTCACCTGGCTCTCCCCACGTGGAAGGGAAGGCGCGACTTCTCCAGAAATAAAACAATCTGATGACTCACTCAGAGGAGAAAGGTTACTCCCCTTGACAGCTAATCACAACCTGGAAGCACGCAGGTAAAGTAAATCAAGCTACATGACTCATCCTCCTAGACCTCCAGTTGATAAGAGGAGCGGGAAAGGGGGGTAGAGCCTCACCCCTGTTGTTTCCCAGCACTCGCACGCAGTCCACAGAGCTCCCCAGCACAAGAGCAGCGTTTAAATAACCCACCGACGGGCTTCCCTGGTAGCGCAGTGGTTGAGAGTCTGCCTGCCGATACAGGGGACACGGGTTTGTGCCCCGGTCCGGGAAGATCCCACGTGCCGCGGAGTAGCTGGGCCCGTGAGCCATGGCCGCTGAGCCTGCACGTCCGGAGCCTGTGCTCCACAACGGGAGAGGCCACAACAGTGAGAGGCCCGCGTACCGCAAAATAAAAAACAAAAACAATAAATAAGCCACTGATACCCTCCTCACTACCTTTCCTGTCCACGTTCTTATCCAGAAAATATCCACTACCAATTGTATAACATTCATTCCTAAGGATGGTCCTAAAATACAGGTCTTTCTGGCACAGAAAGATCTTCTGATAAAACTTTTTCTCTGCAAGAAATTATTTCGGTAGATGGTATACAGTACATACTCGAATTGGGGCTTTGTCTCTTGTTAAATCCATTAGCTTGGACGGGATTTTAAACTTTCAATTTGGATATAGGTTTTATCTATTGAGGTTAAAAGGTAATTTTTGAAAACATACTTTAATATATCTGAGTATTTCCTGGCCCTCAGCTCTCCTTCAAGGCAGAGTTCATAATTCTGTTAATTTGTGCATATTGAAGGAATCTTTTTAGTCAGGGCACTATGGTACATTCCAAGAAATTCCTAGAAACTCTAAGTTGAATTGGATCCTGTCCTTGCTATCTGTACTTTCTGTAAGGAAATATAATGCACAATAATTCTGTTAACAACTTCATGGGGGTGGGGCATGAAAAGGGATAGAACAGAAATAAACTTTGTAAGCAAAATTGAGTTTCTCTTAGGATGATTTCCAATATAAAAAGGTTATCCTGACATAATCTTTTTCAACTTCCAATCAAAATACTTAAGAAGAAGAAAGAAGATATATACCCAAATCAAAATAAAAACTGACAATTAACCTATGGGCAGAAGCAAAGGGAAAACTCCACTAAGGATAAGTCAGACGGAATCACCTAGAAAAGTTTAATCAGTTGCTCTCTCTTTCTATGCCACTGGGGAAAATAGGGAAAATGGAAAAGCCCATCCTTTTGCCCCTGAAGGAAGAAATAAAAGACTGCAGAAAGAGGAACCTTAGACAGCCAACTTTCCCTCATATGGGAGCTGTGTTTGAGGGAGCTAGAGGGTTCTCTCACCGTCCTCCCTTCCTTCTCTCTCAAAACATTTAAATTCCATGATAAAAACTAGGAAGGAGCTGGGATAATACTGGAGGTATTGTAGTCCCCTAAGTGAACACTGTAGAGACATCAGGAAAGAGCTGTGAAATAGAGGGATCTAGCAATGGTGAGGGTTCATGGAGCCCAGCAGTCAGAGGTTGATAGAGGCACTGGGGCAGGAGAAGATAGCAGATATCTCAAGCCAGCGGAGTCTTACTACATGAAAACCTGCGAGAGGCTGGGAACCAGGCTAGGAGCTGCGCATCAGCCTGCTGTCTAGCTACTGATCTGACAGGGAAACACCCAAGCGGAAACCCAATGGCAGTCGTGTGCTGGTAAACCAGACGCCCAAAGTCCTATTTTGAAGTATTTGCCAATTTCCATGCTGTAAGTACTCCCACTGTGGTGGATCTCAGCTATCAATATCACTGAACCACAAGTTGGGAAGAGAAGCAAACTCTGCAGTTGGTATAAGCTGAATCCATCACACTCCCTGACAAACAGGTGGATGAATTTCTCTTCATTTCTGGAATGAGGAAAGAGGAGTGCATGAGAAAAATGCTTCAGGAAAAAGGAAGGCGAAGGATGATTATACCTAGCAGGGGTTGAGCACTTACTCTTCTAAATAGTTTATAGTTTACAAGGAACATCTCATTTAATCCTCATAGCAACTCTATGAAGTAGGTGGTATTATCATAATTTTAAGACAACAATCTGAAGTTTCCGTAGGTAAAGTAATTTGCTTTGCTCACGCAGCTCTTAAGCAGTAGATCTGGTCTTTGGACTGCTGAACTCCAAAGCCCTAACACTTAAACTCTAAGCTAAGCACAAAGTGAACCTGAAATAAACACTGTGATTTCTTGACTCATAACAATATGATAAACCATTCATCTTCCTCATAAACGGTTGCCATCTTCACTTTTTTCTCTCCTGATTTAATGAGAGATTTATATTTAGGACCTTTCCATTGCTCTTTGCTAAGTTAGAATGAGAGAGGCCTCCGGGCTGTGTGTGTTTGTGTGTGTGTATGAGGGGGAGGCGGCTGGAGATGTCGGGGGGAATATTCAGAGAAGAGTGGACCAGCGTCCTTGAATTCCTTTCCAGGATGCCAGAATGCAATGCATAGAGATCAGAGGCTGGGACTGACCGTCCCAAGTAAAAGCAGCCTGTCATCTATTAATCTTCTGGTATTCTCCTAAATTCATACCAGAGAGCCCTTTCTCTTTGCTCTTTGCCCTCAGTGTGAACACCCACATGGATAAGTCATCCAATACTCTAGCTTCACGGTACCTTGATATATTTAACGACCTTTATTCCATAAAAACTACCTCCTCCCCGGGGCACACCTGAGGACCTTTGTACATCTATGTGCTCCACCTCTGATAGATTGAACTCCGGTGAATTGCTCACTGACCACAACCCTCCAGCTCTTCCACATCTTACTCCTCCCCTTGGCCTTTGATCTAGTCAAGCCCCTCACACCCCCGCCATGTATTGCCTCCTGTGTCTCCCCCTAACTTTCATACCCTCCTGTCTTCTTTCTTTTCTTTACTCAGCCCAGACCCCAGGTTGTATCAGCTCAATCACTGTCTCATCAGTGAGCTCACCATCTTTGTCCTCTTGCCTCCCATCATACCCCAGTCTTCATTCATCCATCCTCTCAGCCCCTGAACTCACGTTGCTTTAGGGCTGCTGAGAAAATCATGTAATCAGGTTCTCCAATCTCGGATTATTCTTCCTCACAGCCCAAAATTTCTTCGGCGAATACTTTATCAGTTGTTTTTCCCATTCCTCGTGGCAGCTATTTCAAATTTCTACCACTTTCCTGACTCCCCTACTCCACAGACTTAGGACACTGACTGCACTTCACAAATGTATTCAGTTGGAGGTGCTGCACATACTTGGGGGATCATGGCACTGCAGAGCCCACAGTCCATAAGCACTGTTAGCAGGAACTTTAGTATGTCCTTCTTGAAGTTTCCACAATTCTTCTGAATTGTCTTAAAGCCCTAAGGGTTTCCCTGACAAAAAAGGGTCAGTCTGCCTTCCACACCCAAGTAGAGATGGCTCTGCAGTCTGATTAGGACCCACTTCCTGACTTCTTGCTGGCCCACATATTATTGATACTTAACCATACTAGCTAGCTCTCTTGACGATCCTGCCAGAGTTGTCTGGAGTCTTCAAAAAAGGGCAATCTCTTTCACATAATATTAATCTCTTCCAAGCCTCCTGCATTCTTTTTTTTTTTAATTGAGTCAAAACCACGCACAAATTTCACAAACTTCCTTGCTCAGTGTTTCAGTTTAGCTCTACACATAGATTCCAAGAAAATATACCTTTAAACTTCTATGCTCTATTTTTTTTCCTAACATTTTATTTTTAACATCTTTATTGGAGTATAATTGCTTTACAATGTTATGTTAGTTTCTGCTGTATAACAAAGTGAATCAGCTATACATACACATATCCCCATATCCCCTCCCTCTTGCGCCTCCCTCCCACCCTCCCTATCCCACCCCTCTAGGTGGTCACAAAGCACTGAGCTGATCTCCCTGTCTATGCGGCTGCTTCCCACTAGCTATCTGTTTTACATTTGGTAGTGTATATATGTTCATGCCACTCTCTCACTTCGTCCCAGCTTACCCTTGCCCCGTGTCCTCAAATCTATTCTCTACGTCTGCGTCTTTATTCCTGTCCTGCCCCTAGGTTCTTCAGAACCATTTTTTTTTTTAGATCCCATATATATGTGTTAGCATATGGCATTTGTTATTCTCTTTCTGACATACTTCACTCTGTATGACAGACTCTAGGTCCATCCACCTCACTACAAATAACTGAATTTCATTTCTTTTTACGGCTGAGTAATACTCCATCGTATATATATATGCCACATCTTCTTTATCCATTCATCTGTTCATGGACATTTAGGTTGCTTCCATGTCCTGGGTATTGTAAGTAGTGCTGCAATGAACATTATGGTACATAACTCTTTTTTTTTTTGAATTTTATTTTATATATATTTTTTATACAGCAGGTTCTTATTAGTCATCAATTTTATACACATCAGTGTATACATGTCAATCCCAATCGCCCAATTCAGCACACCACCACCACCACCACCCTGCCACTTTCCCTCCTTGGTGTCCATACATTTGTTCTCTGCATCTGTCTCAACTTCTGCCCTGCAAACCAGTTCACCTGTACCATTTTTCTAGGTTCCACATATATGCAGTAATATACGATATTTGTTTTTCTCTTTCTGACTTACTTCACTCTGTATGACAGTCTCTAGATCCATCCACATCTCAACAAATGACCCAATTTTGTTCCTTTATATGGCTGAGTAATAGTCCATTGTATATATGTACCACATCTTCTTTATCCATTTGTCTGTCCATTTAATGGGCATTTAGGTTGCTTCCATAACCTGGCTATTGTAAATAGTGCTAAAATGAACATTGGGGTGCATGTGTCTTTTTGAATTATGGTTTTCCCTGGGTATATGCCCACTACTGGGATTGCTGGATCATATGGTAATTTTTTTAGTTTTTTAAGGAACCTCCATACTGTTCTCCATAGTGGCTGTATCAATTTACATTCCCACCAACAGTGCAAGAGGGTTCCCTTTCCTCCACACCCTCTCCAGCATTTGTTGTTTGTAGATTTTCTGATGATGCCCATTCTAACTGATGTGAGGTGATACCTCATTGTAGTTTTGATTTGCATTTCTCTAATAATTAGTGATGTTGAGCAGCTTTTCATGTGCTGCTTGGCCATCTGTATGTCTTCTTTGGAGAAATGTCTATTTAGGTCTTCTGCCCATTTTTGGATTCGGTTGTTTGTTTTTTTAATATTGAGTTGCATGAGCTGTTTATATATTTTGGAGATTAATCCTTTGTCCGTTGATTCGTTTGCAAATATTTTTTCCCATTCTGAGGGTTGTCTTTTCGTCTTGTTTATGGTTTCCTTTGCTGGGCAAAAGCTTTCAAGTTTCATTAGGTCCCATTTGTTTATTTGTGTTTTTACATCCATTACTCTAGGAGGTGGATCAAAAAAGATCTTGTTGTGATTTATGTCAAAGAGTGTTCTTCCTGGGGGCTTCCCTGGTGGCACAGTGGTTGGGAGTCCGCCTGCCAATGCAGGGGACACGGGTTCGAGCCCTGGTCCGAGAAGATCCCACATGCCGCAGACCAACTAATAAGCCCATGTGCCACAACTACTGAACCTGCACTCTAGAGCCGGCAAGCCACAACTATTGAAGCTTGCGCACCTACTGCAACAAAAGAAGCCCGTGCTCCACAACAAGAAGCCACTGCAAGCCCGCGTACCACAGTGAAGAGTGACCCCCGCTCGCCGCAACTAGAGAAAGCCTGAGGGCAGAAATGAAGACCAAATGCAGCCAAAAATAAATAAATAAAATAAATTTATTTAAAAGAGTGTTCTTCCTATGTTATCCTCTAAGAATTTCATAGTGTCTGCTCTTACATTTAGGACTCGAATCCATTTTGAGCTTACTTTTGTGTATGGTGTTAGGGAGTGTTCTAATTTCATTCTTTTACATGTAGCTGTCCAGTTTTCCCAGCACCACTTAATGAAGGGACTGTCTTTTCTCCATTGTATATCCTTGCCTCCTTTGTCATAGATTAGTTGACCATAGGTGCGTGCGTTTATCTATGGGCTTTCTATCTTGTTCCACTGATCTATGTTTCTGGTTTTGTGCCACTACCATATTGTCTTGATTACTGTAGCTTTGTAGTATAGTCTGAAGTCAGGGAGTCTGACTCCTCCAGCTCCGTTTTTTTCCCTCAAGACTGCTTTGGCTATTCGGGGTCTTTTGTGTCTCCATACAAATTTTAAGATTTTTTGTACTAGTTCCCTAAAAAATGCCATTGGTAATTTGATAGGGATTGCATTGAATCTGTAGATTGCTTTGGGTAGTATAGTCATTTTCACAATATTGATTCTTCCAATCCAAGAATATGGTATATCTCTCCATCTGTTTGTATCATCTTTAATTTCTTTCATCAGTGTCTTATAGTTTTCTGCATACAGGTCTTTTGTCTCCCTAGGTAGGTTTATTCCTAGGTACTTTATTCTTTTTGTTACAATGGTAAATGGGAATGTTTCCTTAATTTCTCTTTCAGATATTTCATCATTAGTGTATAGGAATGCAAGAGATTTCTGCGCATTAATTTTGTATCCTGCAACTTTACCAAATTCATTGATTAGCTCTAGTAGTTTTCTGGTGGCATCTTTAGGATTCTCTACTTATAGTATCATCTCATCTGCAAACAGTGACAGTTTTACTTCTTCTTTCCAACTTGTATTCCTTTTATTTCTTTTTCTTCTCTGATTGCCGTGACTAGGACTTCCAAAACTACGTTGAATAATAGTGGTGATAGTGGACATCCTTGTCTTGTTCCTGATTTTAGAGGAAATGCTTTCAGTTTTTCACCATTGAGAATGACGTGTGCTGTGGGTTTGTCGTATATGGTCTTTATTATATTGAGGTAGGTTCCCTCTATGCCCACTTTCTGGAGAGTTTTTTTTATCATAAAAGGGTGTTGAATTTTGTCAAAAGTTTTTTCTGCATCTATTGAGATGATCATATGGTTTTTATTCTTCAATTTGTTAATATGGTGTATCACATTGATTGATTTGCATATATTGAAGTATCCTTGCATCCCTGGGATAAATCTCACTTGATCATGGTGTATTATCCTTTAAATACGTTGTTGGGTTCTGTTTGCTAGTATTTTGTTGAAGATTTTTGTATCTATTTTCATCAATGATATTGGTCTGTAATTTTCTGTTTTTTAGTATCTTTGTCTGGTTTTGGTATCAGGGTGATGGTGGCCTCATAGAATGAGTTTGGCAGTGTTTCTTCCTCCACAATTTTCTGGAAGAGTTTGAGAAGGATGGGTGTTAGCTCTTCTCTAAATGTTTGGTAGAATTCAGCTGTGAAGCCATCTGGTCCTGGACTTCTGTTTGTTGGAAGACTTTTAATCACAGTTTCAATTTCATTACTTGTGATTGGTCTGTTCATATTTTCTATTTCTTTCTGGTTCAGTCTTGGAAGGTTATACCTTTCTAAGAATTTGTCCATTTCTTCCAGGTTGTCCATTTTATTGGCATAGAGTTGCTTGTAGTAGTCTCTTAGGATGCTTTGTATTTCTGCAGTGTCTGTTGTAACTTCTCCTTTTTCATTTCTAATTCTGTTGATTTGAGTCTTCTCACTCTTTTTCTTGATGAGTCTGGCTAATGGTTTACCAATTTTGTTTATCTTCTCAAAGAACCAGCTTTTAGTTTTATTGATCTTTGTTATTGTTTTCTTTGTTTCTATTTCATTTATTTCTACTATGATCTTTAAGATTTCTTTCCTTCTGCTAACTTTACGTTTTGTTTGTTCTTCTTTCTCTAGTTCCTTTAGGTGTAAGGTTAGATTGTTTATTTGAGATTTTTCTTGTTTCTTGAGGTAGGCTTGTATAGCTATCAACTTCCCTCTTAGAACTGCTTTTACTGCATCCCATAGGTTTTGGATCATCGTGTTTTTATTGTCATTTGTCTCTAGGTATTTATTGATTTCCTCTTTGATTTCTTCAGTGATCTCTTGGTTATTTTGTAACTTATTGTTTAGACTCCATGTGTTTGTGTTTTTTACGGTTTTTTTTTCCTGTAATTCATTTCTAATCTCATAGCGTTGTGATCAGAAAAGATGCTTGATATGATTTCAATTTTCTTAAATTTACTGAGGCTTGATTTGTGACCCAAGATGTGACCCTGGAGAATGTTCTGTGTGCACTTGAGAAGAAAATGTAATCTGCTGTTTTTGGATGGAATGTCCTATAAATATCAATTAAATCTGGTCTATTGTGTCATTTAAAGCTTCTGTTTCCTTATTTATTTTCATTTTGGATGATCTGTCCATTGGTGTAAGTGAGGTGTTAAAGTCCCCCACTCTTATTGTGTTACTGTTGATTTGCTGTTTTATAGCTGTTAGCAATTGCCTTATGTATTGAGGTGCTCCTATGTTGGGTGCATATATATTTATAATTGTTATATCTTCTTCTTGGATTGATCCCTTGATCATTATGTAGTGTCCTTCCTTGTCTCTTGTAACATTCTTTATTTTAAAGTCTATTTTATCTGATATGAGTATTGCTACTCCAGCTTTCTTTTGATTTCCATTTACATGAAATATCTTTCTCTGTCCCCTCACTTTCAGTTTGTATGTGTCCCTAGGTCTGAAGTGGGTCTCTTGTAGACAGCATATATATGGATCTTGTTTTTGTATCCATTGAGCAAGCCTGTGTCTTTTGGTTGGAGCATTTAATCCATTCACGTTTAAGGTAATTATCTATATGTATGTTCCTATGACCATTTTCTTAATTGTTTTGGGTTTGTTTTTGTAGGTCCTTCTCTTCTCTTGTGTTTCCCACTTAGAGAAGTTCCTTTAGCATTTGTTGTAGAGCTGGTTTGGTGGTGCTGAATTCTCTTAGGTTTTGCTTGTCTGTAAAGCTTTTGATTTCTCCATGGAATCTGAATGAGATATCTTGCCAGGTAGAGTAATCTTGGTTGTAGGTTCTTCCCTTTCATCACTTTAAGTATATCATGCCACTCCCTTCTGGCTTGTAGAGTTTCTTCTGAGAAATCAGCTGTTAAGCTTATGGGAGTTCCCTTGTATGTTATTTGTCGTTTTTCCCTTGCTGCTTTTAATAATTTTTCTTTGCCTTTAATTTTTGCCAATTTGATTACTGTGTATCTTGGCGTGTTTCTCCTTGGGTTTATCCTGTATGGGACTCTCTGCCCTTCCTGGACTTGGGTGGCTATTTCCTTTCCCATGTTAAGGAAGTTTTCGACTATAATCTCTTCAAATATTTTCTCTGGTCCTCTCTCTCTCTCTTCTCCTTCTCGGATCCCTATAATGCGAATGTTGTTTCATTTCATATTGTCCCAGAGGTCTCTTAGGCTGTCTTCATTTCTTTTCATTATTTTTTCTTTATTCTGTTCCACAGCAGTGAATTCCACCATTCTGTCTTCCAGGTCACTTATCCGTTCTTCTGCCTCAGTTATTCTGCTATTGATTCCTTCTAGTGTAGTTTTCATTTCAGTTATTGTACTGTTCATCTCTGTTTGTTCTTTAATTCTTCTAGGTCTTTGTCAAACATTCCTTGCATCTTCTCGATCTTTGCCTCCATTCTTTTTCTAAGGTCCTGGATCATCTTCACTATCATTATTCTGAATTCTTTTTCTGGAAGGTTGCCTATAGCCACTTCATTTAGTTGTTTTTCTGGGGTTTTATCTTGTTCCTTCATCTGGTACACAGCCCTCTGCCTTTTCATCTTGTCTTTCCGTGAATGTGGTTTTTATTCCACAGGCTGCAGGATTGTAGCTCTTCTTGCTTCTGCTGTCTGCCCTCTGGTGGATGTGGCTATCTAAGAGGGTTGTGCAAGTTTCCTGATGGGAGGGAGTGGTGGTGGGTAGAGCTGACTCTTGCTGTGGTGGGCAGAGCTCAGTAAAACTTTAAGCCACTTGACTGCTCATGGGTGGGGCTGGGTTCCCTCTCTGTTAGTTGTTTGGCCCGAGGTAACCCAACACTGGAGCCTATCTGGTCTCTTTGCTGGGGTAATGGCAGTTTCTGGGAGGGCTCACGGCAAGGAGTACTTCCCAGAACTTCTGCTGCCAGTGTCCTTGTCCCCACGGTGAGCCACAGCCACCGTCCGCCTCTGCAGGAGACCCTCCAACACTAGCAGGTAGGTCTGGTTCAGTCTCCCCTGGGATCACTGCTCCTTCCCCTGGGTCCCGATGCACACACTACTTTGTGTGTGCCCTCCAAGAGTGGAGTCTCTGTTTCCCCTAGTCCAGTCAAAGTCCTGCAATCAATCAAATCCCACTAAGCTTCAAAGTCTGATTCTCTAGGAATTCCTCCTCCTGTTGCTGGACGCACAGGTTGGGAAGCCTCATGTGGGGCTCAGAACCTTCACTCCAGTGGGTGGACTTCTGTGGTATAAGTGTTCTCCAGTCTGTGAGTCACCCACCCAGCAGTTACGGGATTTGATTTTACTGTGATTGCGCCCCTCCTACCATCTCATTGTGGCTTCTCCTTTGTCTTTGGATGTGGGGTATCTTTTTTGGTGAGTTCCAGTGTCCTCCTCTCGATGATTGTCCAGCAGCTAGTTGTGATTCTGGTGTTCTCGCAAGAGGGGGTGAGAGCACATCGTTCTACTCCGCCATCTTGATTCCAATCCTAGCCTCCTGCATTCTTAAGGTTCTCAAATTTACAGACCTAGAGCAGAGGAAGTAAATAGATAAAAATATCCAGATATTGTTGATTCTGCTTTGGTTAAATTTAATTCCAGATTATAGCAGAGGTGCCCTATATGTCAATAACAGGAACTTTGGGCAGATGAGATGTTGACACAGACATTTTAAGATTATAATACATTAAGCTGATCAGGCAGCTTATTAGAGAGATTAAGATCAAAGACAGACTCTATTAACCAATCAGATGTTTTGAGGACAGCCATAAATGTAAACATTAGCCAGGTTGGGGCAAAGGTCCCTTCTTGACAGATTTATGTTTCTTATCATGATGAAATTTCTGCCTAGTGTGCATTTAAGAAGTTCACCAGTTACATCATTTTTTTTTAAAGACTTTTTTTTGGTACGGACCATTTTTAAAGTCTCTATTGAATTTGTTACAATATTGCTTCCGTTTTTTTCTGTTTTTTCTTTTGTCTTGGTTTTTTGGCCACAAGGCATGTGAGATCTTAGCTCCCCGACCAGGGATCGAACCCACACCCCCTGCATTGGAAGGTGAAGTCTTAATCACTGGACTGCCAGAGAAGTCCCCAACAGTTATATCTTGATTTTTAACTACAATAGTTTATTGTTATATTATCCTTAATTTTGAGACAATGCTGCTTGTTTTACTTGTTTGTTTTAAGAAATTGTATTTCCTCATTGTTACAGGAAGTTCAGTTTGAATTAACTCATCAAAGTAACTGATCTTATTGTAATTAATTCAACAATTATACAGGACTCTCCATATTCTCTTGGAGTTAGGAAAAATACATCTATTTTCTTCCTTTCATGGGCTATGATTGTAAAATAAATCATGATTTTTATCAGAATCTTCCTTTCCTGGTATTTATCTTGAAAAAAATATCAACCTACACAAAAGTAGAATGAACAATACAATGAACCTCCATGTACCCATTATCCAGATTCAATAATCATCAAGAAGTTGCCACAGTTTAGCACACTTTAAAATCCAAGCATAAATTTAGTTTTATGTTTAACAGTGCAAATCAGTCTCTTGAAGCAGCTGCCTCTCAGGTCTCAGGTCCAAAGGCACTGACACCTCAGGCATCTACCTCTGTGCAGAGACAGAGCTATTCTCTCCCCAGGGCACACCTCAGGGTATTTCTACTTCTAATTTTAATTTTTCTTTATTTTTATGCTTCATTGGTTATGTGGGTTTTTAAAAATTATTATTACACATATAGTATGTACACACTATAATCCATCATACACTACATGGAGTTATTATTTATTCTTTGTTTTAAGTTCCCAGTCTCTTCTTACCTCTGAGGTTACTGCTGTTCATATGAACAGGTTAATTTCTATCATTCAGTGCTTTTCTGCATATCCACACCAATATGTGCAAATATATGGTATCAGTTATTAAGCCCTTGTCTCTCAGCTCCAACCTCCCTCTGTGTTTTGTAATGCTGGGATTGTAACTCTGCAAACCACATTTCTCCTTTACTCCCTAGCTTCCTGTCAGGATCCTTGTTTCCTTCCAGTTTGCTAATGGACCCCATGAGAATCACTTGACCAATACTCTTCAGTCCTGCAGCCACAGCCATGGCCCCAGACAGTAGCTGAATACAACTTATAGTTTTTCCAACAACTGCAGAACAAGAGTCATCACACCTCCTAACCTAGAGTTCTCCAAGTTCTCTTTCAGTTATCTGGTTAGCAAATTGGTGTCGAGTTCACCATTATTTTATATTTAATCATATATAAAATCATATAATCAAATATAAAACTATATTGTTTCTCTCTTCTGACAACTAGACCCTGACTGACACAGAAATATACACATGTTGGAATTTTTTCTTCTCCTTATTTCTGGATGGTTTACAATAAATGGGATAATCCTTGCCCATTACTTTGCAGCTTGCATTTTTCACTTAATGTTTCATGGACATCTTTCTAGATCAACATGTGTGTAACTGTAAGTAAGTCTTCTCAATAGCTGCATAATATTCCATTATATAGACAGAATGTAATCTATTCAACCATTCACCTGTTGATGGATGTACAAGTCCTGATTTCTGCTATTACCAAAAATTGCTACAATAAACATCCTTGTTCATATATCCCTTTACACTAATACATTTGTTTCTATTAAAAAATTACTGAACGTGGGATTGCAGTGTCAATGAATAACAGTGACATCCCATGTACGGAACCAAATTGGCCACACTCTTCAGTATATCACACACTATCATTACCAGTTCATTCAATGCCCTTCTTTTGTTTTATATTTTCCTCTGTTACTGCTATTCCCATTTCCTTTTCTTTTCTATAAGCCCCCATTCTAGCGTCCTTTCCATGGCCACCTTATACCTAACAAAAATTTCCTGATTGTTTTAAAAATATCCTTTTATAGTTGGTTTATTTGAATCAGAATCCAAACAAGGTCTACAGCATTGTATTTTGTTTGTTCTGTCTCTTGATTCTCTCAGTTTATAAAAGTGCCCTCTCACCTTTTCAACTACCCCTTCCTGCCCTGCCATGCCATTTATTTGTTGAAATAAATGATTGTTTGTCCTACAGAATATTCCAGATTCTGGACTTGGTTGATTTTTAAGTATTGCTTAACAAGTTAAGTATTGCTTAACTTGCTCTTCTTTTCTTATTTTTTGTAGACTGAAAGTTAAAGGCTTGGTTATATTTAAGCTCAATTTTTTTGTGTGGAGGATTCTTTATAGGTGGTGAGGTGTACTTCATATTACATGATTGTCCTTAATGTCAAGTTGTTCCACTCACAATGACACTGAGATTGGTGCATGAATTCAAGTATTGTCAGCCTGATCCACTCATTATAAAGTTCCCCATCAGCCTTTCACCTAATAGTTTTAGCAGCCATTAATGAACATTCCTTAGAGCCACTGTCTCATTAGGGTTTACAAAAATGGTGACTTTCTTATTCTATCATTCCTCCTGCATTTAGTAACTAAAATTCCTCAACTAAGAATCTTCCCTTATCAACTATTTAGTTACCCTAAAACACAGTTCAAATAGAAAAGAGAGGCTGGTACGTTTTCTTAAGCAGTAGATTTAAGTTGTCCAATACTTCCTATGATATCAGTATTTGGATTTTTTAACTTTTAGTTATTTATATATTGCTAGAAAAAATTCCTTCCCTCTAGATTTTCAGTTTATTACCATGGAATGCACAAAATATTCTTGTATAACTCTTCTGACTTCTACCATATCTCCTTTTTCAAACTTTAAAGTGGTATGTGTATGCATATGTATGTGTATATATGGGTGTGTGTGTGTGCATCTGTGTTTGTATTTTAATTTATCTTTACAAAGAGCCAGTTTAGGTTTATATATATTTTTGGCGACCCCAGAAGTTATTTTCCCTTCTATAGGTCACTTCGTAAGTGATTCCAAGTACTCACATTTGTTTCACGTTTGGAGCTAGTCTGGAGGGTGGGTAGGGAATTTCTTAGGTAATTTATAGTTCCAAATTACCTTTCTGGTTCGTTTCCTCTGCACAGATTCAACTTCTAGTACCTAATTTTACTATCCAGAGCCAATTTAGAAATCATCAGGAAAACATTCCGCTGCTTTTTACCTCTCGTCAACAAATTTATCTGCAGTCTTGCCTTTTTTTTCTTTTTTTCAGGTTTTCAAAGAGGTTTATTACCAACGGGAGGAGCAGCCTGCCTGCGAGGCTGGAGGCCCGCGGTGGGCCCGTGCGAGGCCTCCCGCTCAGGTGCTGCTCCGCGTGGGGCTCTTCCCCGGCCCGCCCCGCTTGGGCAGCATGGTGGCGCTGGGTTGGCGGGGCATCCTCTGGCTGGATCCTTCCCGGACGCCGCGTTCTGTAAGCGCCGGGCCTCCGCCGCCGAGGGCACCGCTGCCTTTGTTTCTCCCTCGGGTCTCAGGCACGCCGGGCGTGAGCAGGGGCACGGCCGCGGGGTCTTGGGGCTCGCTCGCCAGCCTCTGCCCGGCGCACATGCACTGAGCATCTGGAAGACGGCGAGGGGCACCACGTTCAGCTTCAGCACGTCCACCAGGATCTTGCACACGTCGGGGTCCATGGCGCCGCCCGCCGCCTGCGCCAGCTGGAACACCTCCATCTCCTCGGCGCCCAGCACCTTCTTCCGCCGCAGCGCCAGCTTCTGCAGGTCCGCCTCCAGCCCCGGGGGCGCCCGCGCCCGCGCCCGCGCCCGCGCCCGCGCCGCCATCTGCGGACGGCGGAGGATGAGTGTCCGCATTCTTGCCTTTTTTTAAAAACCCTATTCCCATTCCCTCTCACCACAGTGAAAGTTGGTAATTATTCAACTAGGCATTGCATCTATCCCTCCCACATTCCTACAGACCTTGGGTCATTAATGAATGATTCTCAATTATCATTAAATTCTATCAACTGACTTCCTTCAGTCTGTCAACAGGCTTAAGTCTCTCCCATCTTAGTCGAACAGACACCTCCCTTTATCCTATGTTCCCTTCTAGTTACCTCTGTATGTCTTTTCTTCTCATTACAGCCAGCCCACTGAAAACATAATCTATTGTTTCCACTCATAATCTTTCCTCCACCCCCATTACTTCCCCAAATCTCCTCTTGCCAAAGTCAGCAGCGGTTTCTTCCTTGCTGAAAAACAGTGCACTCACCACAGCATCTGATGCTCTTGACCTCCTTGAAATGCTTTCCTTTCTCCACTTTCTTGGACCCCATCCTCACACTTTCCCTGATTATTCTTCTACTTTTCTGGCCATTCCTTCTTAGCCTCCTCTGCAGATTCCTCTTCCTTTCTGGAATAGAGAAGTCCTTCAGATGTCAGACTTCCCACTGTCCTTAGCCTTCTTTCCCCACTTACCCTGGAAGACAATGGCACCAATTAATCTTTACCGGGAGATGGCTTCCAGAGTTGAACTCTGGTCCAAAACATTCTGAGGAGGTCTTCTGTGTCCACACTGGACTTGCCTAGATGTCCTAGAGGCACCACAAAGGCAAAATGTCCAAGTCTGAACTCATCATTTTTCCTCAAAACTTGTTTTTCCTCCCATCCTTCCCTCTTGATAAATGATACTGCCATCTATCCAGTTATCCATGCCAGAGATCTGATGTGATGGCATGAGATAGTATGATTACAAAACAGAAAAGCCACTCGATTTTGCAAGTAAAAAGAAGATTTATCATATGCTTAAGGATAAGTTCATGGAAGGCATTTATAAGAATTATAATCAGGTCTCAAAGGAATCTCCTCAAAATCTCTATCTCCCAAGTTCACTTGAATTTTTTTTTAAGTTTTTATTTTTTTGGCTTTCATCTGTTTCCTCCCTCTGTGAACTAGATTTTTCTGCTAATATATGGCTCACTAAGACTAACACCAATCCAGCATGACCTTTCAGGGAAAGCTCACAACAGCATTTCCCTGTTCATACCAGGAGAGAGTCACATTGCCCCAACCTACCCAACTCAAGTGGTGCAAACATGTCTGCCTATGTCCTCTGCCTTAGCTGGATCTGTAGATGAGAACAGATGCTTTTTCGAATGTGTTGTGGGAAAGCTAGGCTATACGTCGAGAGTTAGTCCTTGACTTTTGACTCTTCACACACCCTCACATCTAAGAAATAATGATGAAGTTCTGTCAAGTCTACTTTTCTAATATTTTCCAAATCTAGCCACTTCTCTTCATTCCCCTCTCTCACTTCTCTAGTTAAGGCTGCCCCTTCCTAGGTCCTTCCAATGTGTCCCTATATTCAGTCCCTCTTTCTTCACATCCATCCTCTACACTGCAGCCAGAGTGACCTTTTTAAAGTACCAATATGATAACATCACTTCTTTACTTAAATCTTTTCATAGAACATGTCAAGGCTGACACCTGACATGTCAAGGTGTCTGTAGGTCAATTCAAACTCCTTATTATGACTATATTAGTTTCCCAGGGCTGATGTAACAGATTACCACAAACTTCATGACTTAAAACCATGGAAGTTTATTCTTTTACAGTTCTGGAGGCTAGAAGTCCAAAATCAAGATGTTGCCACGGCCATGCTTCCTCTGAAATCTCTTGGGAAGAACACTTCCTCACCTTCTTCTAGATTCTGATGACTCCTGGCAATCTTTGGCGTTCCTTGGCTTGAGCTGCATCATTCCAAACTCTACCTTCATCTTCACATGGCCTTCTTTTCTGTGTGTCTGAGTCCTCTCCTCTTCTTATAAGGACACCAGTCACTGGTTCCAGGGCCCACCCTAAATCCAGAATGACTTCATCTGAGATCCTAAACTAATTACATCAGCAAAGACCCTATTTCTAAATAACCTCACATTCTGAGGTTCCAGGTAAATATGAATTTTGGGGGGAATACTCCTCAACCCACTACAATGGCCTACAGGTGTCTTTTATGATGATATGATATGGTATCTACTCATCTCTCCAGCCTCATCTCTTACCATTCTCCAGCTCTCATATAATCTCTAGTCATAGTAAGCCCCTTGCAATTCTGGAACCACAAGATGCTCTTTCTTACTTCTGGATTTTTGCATTTCCTGCCCACTTCTGTTTGGAATCCTTGCAGTCTACCTTTGCCTGGGTCTTACTATTTTTCAGATTCAGCTGCTCTAGGAAGTCTTCCCAAATCTCACCCATCATTGCCATATGCTCTCCTTACCCACAAATTCCCATTTTACCTTCCACTTACCTCAATCATAGCGTGTATCCCACTATTTAGTAATTTTAATTGTCTCACTTCTCCTGTAGGTCTCTTTTCTCAATTCTTTGCCACCGAAACAATCAGTAAGGGACGAATCATTTCTTGTTTTCTTTTCATTTGCTTTTGTATTCTCACTGCCTAACACAGTGACTAATAGGCACTCTACAAGTGATTATAGAATGAATGAATGAATGTCTTTGAAAAGTGGTTCACATATGGTAAGAATTTCTAGGTGTTAAAGCTGATATGCAATAGCATCTGTGGTGGTTTCTTTATTCAGATTTGTCCTTTAGAGAGAATAATAACTTCGTCTGAGAAAATTGAGGGAAGCGCTCCATGAATATTGAATATTATATTAGGCAGTATTAAATTACCCCATTTAGTTTTGGTGTTGCATGTGTTGAAAACCCACTTTGATCTGACCATAGCGCTATTCATTTTGATTATCCTTAGATCAAATAATGTAAGATTCTCAATTACAGTCATAAATTTGAATGATATAATTACCATATGAATGGGTTTGAATTCCATATTAATATTAACCTTAAAAAATTATGTGAGTTTTTTCTAAAGAGAAGAAAAGCCTCTATTGAAATTGGAAAACGTGTATACCTACAAGTGAAAGAACTTGAAATAGAGCCTTAAAGAAAAGAGAAAAGTTAAAGTAGATAGTATTGATTACTTTCAGGTAACTCACCACTCTCATCACCAATAGAATTTAAATTATACAGGCACTTTGAATAAAATGAGGACAAATGTTATTAAGAAGATCACATTCCTTTTAGTTAGTCATTTTTGGAATAAAAGGCTCCCCAGATTCTTGAATGTTTTCCTTTTTGGTTGATATAGCATCAAGGATTATATAAGTGTGTAGCAGGCACATATACTTATATATGAGTTGTCTGAACTAAAAGAGCCTACAAGCTAATTGTGGTGAAGGACATCAACAAGTAGGACATCAAGAGTGGGGACAGTTTCTGGAGGCCCTTGGCCTCCTTACGAACCCTGAGACCCAGTCATGGGTAAGTTCTTGTAGCTGTGTTTAAGGGAGTTGTAATGACCTGCCAAAGGGCAGCTGGGGAGATCAATGGGATGTGGTGAGGTACTCCAGACTAACACAAACGCAAGCTCCCAAGAAGCATCAAGAACAAAATAACTCAAAGGTGGAGAAACTGAGCTGTGATGAGACCAAGAAAGGGGAGTTCATGATGGTCACCTGGTTTTCAGATAGTGCTCTGGGAACCTACTCAGCAAAATGGAAGAGCATGACTTGTAGAGAAAAAGAACTACACTTTTCCTTCACTTTTCCGTCCTTCCTCTCATCTTTCTCTGTATCTCCGTCTCTATCCTCTTTCTTTCTCTTCTCTCTAACTCACACTACTCTCTTTGTTCCTCTCTGGATTACTGGAAAATTGAAATAAAAGCAAAGACAAATCCCTGCTCTTCACATAACCTTTCCCTGTTGCCTATCTCCCTGTGAACAAAGGCCATAGCTGGAAAGAACTAGATATTCTCTTATAACCTTCATTTCTGAAAATCTATTCATTCAGTGTGTTTTTTGTCATTCATTCATTTGTTCATCATTCAACATTCGACATTTATTGAGCCTCTAATGTTTTAGGTATATAATTTGTCTTCCAGATCAATTATTTTCAATCTGTTTCTTTTTAAGTTATGCAAACTTTTTTTCCAGTAAAAGATTGCTGATGTTCAATATGGAAAACATGACAACTGCACTGAACGAACTGGGGGTGGGGAGGGACACAGAACTTGGCCAACTCCTACCCTGCCCTATTCTGCAGCCCCTGAAGGATGCTATGTGGAGTATAGCACACACACCACTGTTCTATAATGAGCACACTCTCATACATTGCATTGGAAATGTGAATTAGTACAACGACTTTGAAAACAGTCTGACACATAAAGTGAAAGATACGTCCACCCAGTTCTACCCCAGGGTATACACCTAAGACTGAAACTCACACATATGAGAACCACGGGACATGTCAAGAGTAAGCACAGTTCATAAGAGCCTCAAAATGGACCCAGTTTTAATTTCCATCAACAGTAGAATGGGACCTCCCTGGTGGCGCAGTAGTTAAGAATCCGCCTGCCAATGCAGGGGACATGGGTTTCAGCCCTGGTCTAGGAAGATCCCACATGCCGCGGAGCAACAAAGCCTGTGTGCCACAGCTACTGAGCCTGCGCTCTAGAGCCCGCAAGCCACAACTACTGAGCCCGCACTCCTAGAGCCTGTGCTCCACAACGAGAGAAGCTACTGCAATGAGAAGCGTGGGCACCGCAATGAAGAGTAGCCTCCGCTCGATGCAACTAGAGAAAGCCCACACAGAGCAACGAAGACCCAATGCAGCCAAAAATAAATAATTAATTTACAAAAAAACCACAAAACTGTAGAATGGATAAGTAAAATTGTGGTAAAGAACAATTACAGTGGATAAACTACATGGAGCAACGTGGATGAATGTAACAATGTTTAATGACAGAAACAAGAAAAAAATAATATGGACAATATGGTTGCATTTACATAAAGTTCAAAAGTAAGCAAAACTAAACTACATTATTGAGGAGATGCACACGGAGAAGGTTTGAAAGACTAGAAAGAAGAACAAAGAAGTAATTACTATAAAATCAGGTGAAGTTACTTCCAGGGGAGATGAAAAGGGATGTTACTGGCAAAGGTCACAGGGAGTAGTAGGTGCTTTGGGGATGCTAGCATTGTCTTATCCCTTACTCTGGGAAGTGATCACACTACTGTTTGTATTATTTCTTGACTTAGTGGGGTGATTATACCTGCATTTGTTTTCTAATTATTCATTAAACATACTTTATGTTTTACATCTTTTCCATAACATTTCTTGCTTGTTTAAATGGCTAAGCAAACAAAATACCATTGCTCGATTCCAGGGGGGTGGGGCAGTAGGGAAAGGGACCAACTTTGACGATTTTGGAGTCTCTAGCTCCTGGCACAATGTCTACACCAGGCGAAAGGTCTATAAATGCTGGCTCAACCAAACTGGCTTAGGCAATGTGACATGATTTGAAAGAATAAATATCTTGCAGAGCCCACAGGCTACACCCAAAATTCTCATCTTTACTCCATGTCAAAGACAAAATGCTGCTGTGGTTTTGTGATTCCGTTTATCTTACTATGCATTATTTAATTTATACTGAGTAAAAAATATTTATTTTCTTTGGGGACATCAGTGTTTTTAACTGAGTTTTGTTTGTTTAACTCAGTACTGACCTTTAATTTCAAACTTCGTAAAAATTTTTCTAAATCTAGACAAAACAATTGACCTCAGTCTCTAGCACAGCCAAACACATACTAAAAGTTGGCGGATATAGACACATAGTGTATGTGTGTTCTTGATTTTCCCTGTTTCTCCTTAAAAGATTGACCAAAGGAAACTCTGGTTATTTGTGGGTTAATTTTGTTCTAATTGAGAATTCACTGTATTCTATGTTATGCAACTAAATTAAAATACTTCATTTACTTTAGATAATAGCTACATCTTTCTATTGGTCAATTATTAACGACCAATCAGATTCTTTACCTGGTTTAATCTTATCTATGATAATAACCAATCCTCTGAAAATTATTAGCCTCAGATGCAATTACAAAAATGTTGAGATATTTTAATAGTTTTCAATGTTTTTAAACATAGAATTAATTGAAAAAAATAATTTATATATACATCATGTATAATGTTGTGGTTTTTTTCAATAGTTTAATTTTATTTATTTGTCATACATGATAGCTGTAACAGCCTTAACATAAATTGAAATAAAATGAAGAAAATTTCACTCATAAGCCCAATGCCACCACAAATCAAACTGTTTGCAGTATTAATTATACAATTTAGTTCCCTATTTTTTAAATTAATGAGATCATTTTAAAAGATATGTTAGTCTTTGCTCTTCTATAAACTAGAAAGAAAAATATTTCATATTTTTCGTTTCCTACTTAGTTCAAAATTATATGTAGGATTGACAACAAATGTTAAGAATTCTATGTATGCTCTTATATTCCAGTGTATAAATTGTCCTATAAACATTCACCCATAAGACAAAGATCTGAAATAAAATACATCAAAAATAAACCAAAATGAATAAGTGGTTATGTTTATCTCATATAAATTCTAGAAACAATGTAGGTGTCCTAAGTGATATCATGTTCTCATAACTTATCCTTGCATCTTCTATCCAATTATTAAATATAAATGACATTTATTTAAAGTTATAGAAGAGAAACTTAAAAGCTTTTGCACAGCAAAGGAAACCATAAACAAGACCAAAAGACAACCCTCAGAATGGGAGAAAATATTTGCAAATGAAGCAACTGACAAAGGATTAATCTCCAAAATTTACAAGCAGCTCAAGCAGCTCAATAACAAAAAAACAAACAACCCAATCCAAAAATGGGCAGAAGACCTAAACAGACATTTGTCCAAAGAAGATATACAGACTGCCAACAAACACATGAAAGAATGCTCAACATCATTAATCATTAGAGAAATGCAAATCAAAACTACAATGAGATATCATCTCACACCAGTCAGAATGGCCATCATCAAAAAATCTAGAAACAATAAATGCTGGAGAGGGTGTGGAGAAAAGGGAACACTCTTGCACTGTTGGTGGGAATGTAAATTGATACAGCCATTATGGAGAACAGTATGGAGGTTCCTTAAAAAACTACAAATAGAACTACCATACGACCCAGCAATCCCACTACTGGGCATATACCCTGAGAAAACCACAATTCAAAAACAGTCATGTACCAAAATGTTCATTGCAGCTCTATTTACAATAGCCAGGACATGGAAGCAACCTTAGTGTCCATCAACAGATGAATGGATAAAGAAGATGTGGCACATATATACAATGGAATATTACTCAGCCATAAAAAGAAATGAAATTGAGTTATTTGTAGTGAGGTGGATGGACTTAGAGTCTGTCATACAGAGTGAAGTAAGTCAGAAAGAGAAAAACAAACACCGTATGCTAACACATATATATGGAATCTAAGGGAAAAAAATGTCATGAAAAACCTAGGGGTAAGACGGGAATAAAGACACAGACCTACTAGAGAATGGACTTGAGGATATGGGGAGGGGGAAGGGTAAGCTGTGACAAAGTGAGAGAGAGGCATGGACATATATACACTACCAAACGTAAGGTAGATAGCTAGTGGGAAGCAGCCATATAGCACAGGATGATCAGCTCAGTGGTTTGTGACCACCTAGAGGGGTGGGATAGGGAGGGTGGGAGGGAGACGCAAGAGGGAGGAGATATGGGGATATATGTATAGCTGATTCACTTTGTTATAAAGCAGAAACTAACACACCATTGTAAAGCAATTATACTCCAATAAAGATGTTAAAAAATAAAATAAAATGAAGCCACAAAGAACTTTGCAGCCTACCTCACAGCAGCGTTGAGGAACAACGCATTGAAATAGTTTTGTAAACTGTGAAGTATTTAACCATTGGGGAGATTTATCGTGCGGATGGAACGTTTTAATTCACTAACTAAAGATAAATGCAATAAACCAGAAAAATCAGATGAGATGAAGACAAAGCCCAGTAAAGGTGGTCTTTGATGTAGAACACAAAGATTGAAAGTGTGATGGTGTTCCCTGGTGGGAAACTTCAATCTAGAATTAAGATTCAAGTGTTCCTATAAAGAGTCAACAAAGGAAGAAACAAAAACAGAAACAAAAAACCCTCAGTCTATTATCCAAAACAAAACAGGAACTTGCAAGCTAAGGAAAGGAGGGCTGAATGAGACTTATCTTGGGTTTAGAAGCAGAGCCCTCTGAGGCTCTGAGTGCCATTTTATTGTCCTCTGTGGAAGTGTGGGTGGAGGATTCATGTGAAAGCTCCTACTGCCAGTGCGCTCAATCACTGACAGAAAATCGCCCTGGTGTTGGGGGAAAAAACCTTTCATTTGGGGTATAGAAACTGAAAACAAGTTAAAATTAATGGTTACAGCATTTTAAAAAATCCTCCTTTCGTACCTCTATAAGGAATAAAAAAAAATATATTGTTCACTATTAATGTTATCTAAACATTGCTGACTTATGCATTTGGACCATAATACAGAAAATGAACTTAAATATTTTTATCATGATGTCTAAAAACACACAAAAATGTTTCATAATTAAAGCCTTAAATGACCCTATCTTTTCTTTTCTTCTCGCACCAGATCCTGGGACACAGGCTGCTTTCTTCATCCTTCATCCCTGTCCCCCTGGCCATAATCATGTTTGTTTTAAGGAATTTTCCTGCTGATCATTCTGGAAAACCTGTTTTATCTCCATTCTCTCCTCGGCTCTCAGGTAAGCTCCTTTTGTGTTCCCTCCATTCACTGTCTCCATTTTCGTTTTCCTCTTCAGTTTCCAGTCTGACCTGGACCTTCACCATCCACTGAAATAACCTTCTTATGGCCAAAGCAGTGAACTTGAAAGAGGTAAGACTGCAGGCAGATGTAGGTGAATAATGAAGGAGGCTATTACCCCAAACCTAGGTGAAAGAAAATGGCATCTGGAAACAAAGTGATGTCAGTGAGGGCCGATAAGCCTGGATTCCAGTTCTGAGTGAGAGAGAAATCACAGGTGACTGAGTGGGGCAATGCTGCCACTTCCCGATATCAGGAACAGCAAGTCTGTGTTGGTGGGGGCAGGGGGAGGAGAAGGGTTTATTAAACCGGCTCTGCACAGGCAAGATCACACTAAACACGAGTGAGGACTCTCCCATACCAGGTGTCTGATGGAGGGATCCCCCCTCTACAATGGGCAGGATGGTTTGGCCCCTTAAAGATTTCTAGAAAGTAAAACCAGAAGCCAGACCTTCTTTTCTAGAAACAAAGAAGGTTATTAATTCAAACAAAAGAATGCAATCCAATATCAAAGCAATACTGATGAGTGACAACGACTAAGGCTGGAATTTTCTGTCCAGAGATGTTGAACTGTTTCTGTTTCAGAAGACTACATTGCCACGTGAAAGATAATAATAACAGATATCATTTACTGAACATTTTATATACTAGAACTTAAAACATCATGCTAAGAATTTTTCATACAGTGTTTGGCTTATTCTTCATAGCAGTTATACAAGGTAGAGAATTAATATAATCACCATTTCAGAGGATGCTAAAACACACAAAACTGAGTTAAATACTTGGCTGAGGTCACTCAGCTGGCAAGTGATGGGGCTAGAAGTTTATCCCAGGCAATCTGATGCCAGAACCCACCCTCCTAATTGCTCAGGTGCCTGAGTGTCATTCACCTATTTCTGGGACTTGTGTTCTTGGAGGTGATCTATGAGGATCACACGCTCCTCTGATGAGATAGCTCTGCAGATAAGGAGGAAGAATCTGAAAGTTGGGGAGTCTAACTGTGGGTCAAACCTAAGAAAGTGAGGTGACCGAGATTATTAAGAAGCTCCCTATTGCATCCTGGACAGTGAGGTCCTTTCTGGTTATAAGCCGGCCTAAACTGGTTTTCCTGCTTAGTGTGAAGAACAAAAGAGAGATCTAATCAGAAAGTCTTGTGAAGGGGCAATATATCAGTGTATCAGAGGAAGGGTGAAGGGGCAGTTCTCGAACGCAAGGTCTTATTTTTTTTTTTCTCACAAGAAAGTTTATATTTAAAATAAAAAAAAAATCAGTCATGGAGGCATTCAAGTAGTAATAATGTTATACAGATTTTGCTTTTCCTTTATATCAAGACAGATTTGCAAGGCCTTCTGTGGTGGAGCAGTGGTTAAGAATCCGCCTGCCAATGCAGGGGACACGGGTTTGAGCCCTGGTCTGGGAAGATCCCACATGCTGCAGAGCAACTAAGCCTGTACGCCACAACTACTGAGCCTGTGCTCTAGAGCCCGCGAGCCACAACTACTGAGGCCATGTGCACAACTACTGAAGCCCGCGTGCCTAGAGCCCGTGCTCTGTAACAAGTGAAGCCACCACAATGAGAAGCCCACTCACCGTAACGAAGAGCAGCCCCCGCTCGTGGCAACTAGAGAAAGCCCGTGCGCAGCAACGAAGACCCAACACAGCCAAAAATAAATACATAAATTTATTTATTTAAAAAAAAGACAGATTTGTACAAGTGTTTGCAATAGTTTGTATACAACCTGCAGTCCTTTATATATATACATATGTATATAAAATAAATTTTGTTTTTAGATTTGATTTTAAGATGGAAGTAGTCACGCTAATTGGTATGCGTACAGGCCCAAGTGATCCACCGGCAACACATTTATGAATACAAATTTTACAGGCAAGAACATTTTCATACATCTATCTGTATCTGTCTATAGACAGATATAGTAAGAAAATAAACTTAAAAATTAACACAAGGAAGTCTACTTTGTCAAGCTAACCCCTTATGTACTGGTGGTCATTTTGCTTTTATTGCAGAGGTGCAAAACGGAGCAACAAACTTGAATAAAATTTCATAACCCTTGTGAAAATAATCCAAACCCCAGGGATTACTCTACTTTGCTTCTAGTTGTTTCTCTTATTTTCAGTGGCTCAGGTTTCTATCAGAAAAGACAGATTTTACTGTAAAGCATGCTTAGTTTATTTTTCTGTATAGGGGAGAAAGTGTTCGACTCTGTGATTAGATGGTCACTAACATGAACAAGAAGAATCAGGTACAATTTTTGTTTAAAACAAAGAAAAATCCCCAAAATTCTGGGGATCTGGCATTCACCAAACATCCTTTGGAAGATTCCAAAGTTAAATCCCTTAAAAAGGAGAGGGAAAAAGAAATGAAATGCCAGTGTCTTTGCAAGGTCTTATTGATCAAGGAAGATAAAATCAGCCCCTCCACAATAAGAGAGAGTAAATGGTTGTAGTGACAGAAAGAGAGTTGAAGTCTCCACAAAATGAGGAGTCCTTAATATTTTACAGGACTAACCATGTGATCCCATTCAAATGCATGTTTCAGTCCCTTTTTAAAGTAGCATTTTTTACCTTTTTAAACATACAATTATAAATAAGGCCCCCTTTCTTCTTCCCTGATAAGTATCACAAAATTTTATCTCTGCTTCCTAAGTGTCAGGAGACCCTCTTCTCCTTACCTGAAAGTCCTGAGGCTACAACTTCCCTACTGACCAGAGGATCTCAGATTGTCCTCTTAAGAATAAAAGGAATCATACAACCTTGGTGTGGTAGGGAACTGGGGTGTGATGGTCCTTTGGCTACTGGCTGGTGAGCATTTCCCTCCTCCCTTATTGCCATGCAATTGTTGGAAATAACAAAGATTTATTTTTAAATTTTGAGTCTGTGGTCTTTTTTTTCATACCAATTGGATACCAGCTTGGCAGAATCTGGAGCCATGTAGACCCTGAGGGTGGCCTAGGTAGACTATGGAATCACTCCTTACATTGTCTCCACTACCCAGGGATGCCATATTAATTTCTGCCTCAAGCTGTTTTCAGATCAGAAAGACTTGATTTTTCTGGCAGGGATCATAAACCGTAGGTGTCTGTCCAGAATCTACGCCAGTTCTCTCCACTTCTTATCACTTTCCTACATAACCCTTAAAAATTGGGTAACTTTTTGTCTGTAGGGTAAAGTGACTTTCTACATGAACTCTTCAGTCCAAGAGTCAGGAAGGGAGGTCTACTCTGAGCTCATTTTGTTTTAGACACATGAAGCAAGGAGAACCCTAGTGGCCAGATTGTGTTTTCTACAGATCATTCCTCATTAAAAGGAACTCGAGCTCCTCGGAGAAGTGGCTGATTCCAGAGACTACCAGGTTCATATCAAAAGAACTCAGGAGGGACTTCCCTGGTGGCTCAGTGGTTAAGAATCCGCCAGCCATGGGCTTCCCTGGTGGCGCAGTGGTTGAGAGTCCGCCTGCCGATGAGGGGACATGGGTTCGTGTCCCGGTCCAGGAAGATCCCACATGCTGTGGAGCGGCTGGGCCCGTAAGCCATGGCCACTGAGCCTGCGCGTCCAGAGCCTGTGCTCCACAACGGGAGAGGCCACAACAGCGAGAGGCCCACGTACCGCAAAAAAAAAAAAAAAAAAAGAATCCACCTGCCAATGCAGGGGACACGGGTTCGAGCCCTGGTCCGGGAAGATCCCATATGCCGCAGAGCAACTAAGCCTATGAGCCACAACTACTGAGCCTGTGCTCTAGAGCCTGCGAGCCACAACTACTGAGCCTGTGTGCCACAACTACTGAAGCCTGTATGCCTAGAGCCCACTGCAATGAGAAACCCATGCACCACAACCAAGAGTAGCCCCCCGTTCGCTGCAGCTAGAGAAAGCCCGCGCACAGCAGTGAATACCCAACGCAGCCAAAAATATGTAATTAATTAATTAAAAAGAAAAACCTCAGGAGTCTTCTAGAATAAACTCTCACTGGCCAAGAATGGTTAATTTGAACATCACTAAGGTTAATAACTGCAACAGATTAAAACACATCAAATGTATTTAAGCCTTGTGTTTAAAATAATACTTTAAAAAACTCCAACTAATTTGTCACTTTTGGAGGGTGCTAGCGAACTGATTCATTAAACTTGAAAACTGGTAACTAGAGCAAAGAAGTAATCATTACTCCTGTATTTCCTATACATACTACTTCAGAGTAACCAATACTTGACAAGCAAACTTTCTCTTTATAGAATTACACATGGAAAGAAGGAACAATAGAAATAGAATATCAGCATCTTGCAATCTCTAATGGATTCATCTAGTCAATGATCATCAGTGGCTGCTAAATCACAAAGAACACAATTGGACTTTCTGTGCCACCTGATAGAAGTACACACAACACTACTCACAAAATTGTCCTGGAGCTCAGTCATCTTGGAACCGGTGGAGGCCTGCTGGAAATAGGACTTCTAAAACAACAAATATGTCTGGAAGGCTGTGGTCCAAGGCCATTTTTGCTGGCTATAAGTGGGGTCTATGGAACCAGAGGGAACACAAAGCTCTCTTGAAAACTGAAGATGTATATGCTCCAGATGAAACTGAATTCTATCTAAGCAAGAGATGTGTTAATGTATACAAAGCAAAGAACAACACAGTAACTCCTGGTGGAAAGACTAACAAAAGCAGAGTAATCTGAGGAAAGATAACTCATGTTCATGGAAACACTGGCACGGTTTGTGCCAAATTCCGAAGCAATCTTCCTGCTAAGGCCATTGAACACAGAATCCATGTGATGCTGCACCCTTCAAGGACTTAAACTTATTGAAAGTAAATAAATAAAAGTGTGGATCTGTTCTCTTGTAAAAAACTAAAAAACAATTGTTGGAAATTAAAAAGCCAATGTCAATCAGGTTATTCATTAGATCCAATTTACAGGAAACTTAAAGGACACAGGAACATGTTAAATGACAAGACCAGGATGCAAACTCCAGTGGACAATGGAAACTATGGGAAATACAACCCAATTTCTTCAACAACAACAAGAAGATTCATGGGCATATTAATCAAGTTTCTCCAGAGAAACAGAACCAATAGTATAGATAGATAGGTAGATAGATAGATCAATCTAGAGAAGAGTGGATTATTATAAGAAATTGGCTCACATGATTATGGTGACTGACAAGTCCTAAGATCTGCAGTCAGCAAGCTGGAGACCCAGGAGAGCTGATAGTATACTTCTGTTCCAAAGGCCAGCAGTTTCTAGACCCAAGAGAAGCTGAACCCAGTTCGAACCCAAACGCAAAGGGAAACAACGATAATCCAGCTTAAAGGCAGTCAGTAAGTGGAATTCTCCCTTATTCAGGAGAGGGTCAGCCTTTTGTGCTACTCAGAGCATCAACTGATTGTGTGAAGCCCACCCCCATTAGGGAGAGCAAGCTGCTTTACACAGTCTACTTATTTAAATGTTAAATTCGGGACTTCCGGGAATATGGCGGAAGAGTACGACGCGGAGATCACCTTCCTCCCCACAGATACACCAGAAATACATCTACACGTGGAACAACTCCTACAGAACACCTACTGAACGCTGGCAGAAGACCTCAGACCTCCCAAAAAGCAACAAACCCCCAACGAACCTGGGTAGGGCAAAAGAAAAAAGAATAAACAGAGACAAAAGGATAGGGACGGGACCTGCACCAGTGGGAGGGAGCCGTGAAGGAGGAAAGTTTTCCACACACTAGGAAGCCCCTTCGCAGGCGGAGACTGCCGGTGGCGGAGGGGGAAAGCCTCGGAGCCGTGGAGGAGAGCACAGCAACAGGGGTGCGGAGGTCAAAGCAGAGAGATTCCCACACAGAGGATCAGGGCCGACCAGCACTCACCAGTTCGAGAGGCTTGTCTGCTCAGCCGCTGGGGCGGGCGGGGCTGCGAGATGAGGCTCGGGCTTCGGTCGGAGCGCAGGGAGAGGACTGGGGTTGGCAGCGTGAACACAGCCTGCAGGGGGTTAGTGCGCCACGGCTAGCCGGGAGGGAGTCCGGGAATGTCTGAAGCTGCCGAAGAAACAAGAGACTTTTTCTTGCCTCTTTGTTTCCTGGTGCGCGAGGAGAGGGGATTAAGAGCGCTGCTTGAAGGAGCTCTAGAGACGGGCGCGAGCCGCGACTAAAAGCGCAGACCCCAGAGACGGGCAGGAGACGCTAAGGCTGCTGCTGCCGCCACCAAGAAGCCTGTGTGCAAGCACAGGTCACTATCCACACCGCCTTTCCGGGGAGCCTGTCCAGCCCGGCACTGCCAGGGACCCGGGATCCAGGGACAACTTCCGCAGGAGACCGCACGGAGCGCCTCAGGCTGGTGCAACGTCACACCGGCCTCTGCAGCCGCAGGCCCGCCCCTCACTCCGTGCCCCTCCCTCCCCCCCGGCCTGAGTGCGCCGGAGCCCCCGAATCAGCGGCTCCTTTAAACCCGGCCCGTCTGAGCGAAGAACAGACACCCTCCGGCGACCTACGTGCAGAGGCGGGGCCAAATCCAAAGCTGAGCCCCTGGGAGCTGTGCGAGCAAAGAAGAGAAAGGGAACTCTCTCCCAGCAGCCTCACAAGCAGATGATTAAAGCTCCACAATCAACTTAATATACCATGCATCTTTGGAATACGTGAATAGACAACAAATCATGCCAAATTGAGGAGGTGAACTTTGAGAGCAAGATTTATGATTTTTTTCCCCTTTTCCTCTTTTTCTGAGTGTGTATGTGTGAGATTTTGTGTGTATAGCTTTGCTTCCACCATTTGTCCTAGGGTTCTATCTGTCCGTTTTTTTATTGCTATTTTTCATTTTTTTCTTAATAATTATTTTTTTATTTTAATAACTTTATTATATTATATCTTTATTTTACTTTACCTTCTTACTTTCTTTTTTCCTTCCTTCCTTCCTTCCTTCCTCCCTCCCTCCCTCCTTTCTTTCTTTCTTTGTTTCTACTTATATTAATTCTTTCTTTCTAGTTTTTCTCCCTTTTATTCTGAGCCATGTGGATGAAAGGCTCCTAGTGCTGCAGTCAGGAGTCAGTGCTGTGCCTCTGAGGTGGGAGAGCCAACTGCAGGACACTGGTCCACAAGAGATCTCCCAGCTCCACATAATATCAAATGGCGAAAATCTCCCAGAGATCTCCATCTCAACACCAGCACCCAGCTTCACTCAACGACCAGCAAGCTACAGTGCTGGACATCCTATGCCAAACAACTAGCAAGAGACGAACACAACCCCACCCATTAGCAGAGAGGCTGCCTAAAATAATAATGAGTCCACAGACACCCCAAAACACACTACTAGACGTGGACCTGCCCACTAGAAAGACAAGATCCGGCCTCATCCACCAGAACACAGGCGCTAGTCCCCCCCACCAGGAAGCCTACACAACCCACTGAACCAACCTTAGACACTGGGGACAGACACCAAAAACAACGGGAACTACGAACCTGCAGCCTGCAAAAAGGAGACCCCAAACACAGTAAGATAAGCAAAATGAGAAGACAGAAAAACACACAACAGATGAAGGAGCAAGATAAAAGCCCACCAGACCTAACAAATGAAGAGGAAATAGGCAGTCTACCTGAAAAAGATTTCAGAATAACGATAGTAAAGATGATCCAAAATCTTGAAAATAGAATGGACAAAATGCAAGAAATATTTAACAAGGACCTAGAAGAACTAAAGATGAAACAAACAATGAAGAACAACACAATACATGAAATTAAAAATACTCTAGATGGGATCAATAGCAGAATAACTGAGGGAGAAGAACGGATAAGTGAACTGCAAGATAAAATAGTGGAAATAACTACTGCAGAGCAGAATAAAGAAAAAAGAATGAAGAGAACTGAGGACAGTCTCAGAGACCTCTTGGAACAACATTAAACGCACCAACATTCGAATTATTGGGGTTCCAGAAGAAGAAGAGAAAAAGAAAGGGACTGAGAAAATATTTGAAGAGATTATGGTTGAAAACTTCCCTAATATGGGAAAGGAAATGGTTAATCAAGGAAACACAGAGAGTCCCATACAAGATAAATCCAAGGAGAAATACGACAAGACACATATTAATCAAACTTTCAAAAATTAAATACAAAGAAAACATATTAAAAGCAGCAAGGAAAAAATAACACACAAGGGAATCCCCATAAGGTTCACAGCTGATGTCTCAGCAGAAACTCTACAAGCCAGAAGGGACTGGCAAGACATACTTAAAGTGATGAAGGAGAAAACCTGCAACCAACATTACTCTACCAGCAAGGATCTCATTCAGATTTGATGAAGAAATTAAACCTTTACAGACAAGCAAAAGCTGAGAGAGTTCAGCACCACCAAACCAGCTTTACAACAACTGCTAAAGGAACTTCTCTAGGCAAGAACACAAGAAAAGGAAAAGACCTACAATAACAAACCCAAAACAATTAAGAAAATGGGAATAGGAACATACATATCAATAATTACCTTAAATGTAAATGAACTAAATGCTCCCACCAAAAGACACAGATTGGGTGAATGGATACAAAAACAAGACCCATATATTTGCTGTCTGCAAGAGACCCACTTCAGACCTAGAAACACATACAGACTGAAAGTAAGGGGATGGAAAAAGATATTCCATGCAATTGGAAACCAAAAGAAAGCTGGAGTAGCAATTCTCATATCAGACAAAATAGACTTAAAAATAAAGACTATTAGAAGAGACAAAGAAGGACACCACATAATGATCAAGGGATCGATCAAAGAAGAAGATATAACAATTATAAATATTAATGCACCCAACATAGGAGCACCTCAATACATAAGGCAAATACTAACAGCCATAAAAGGGGAAATCAACAGTAACACATTCATAGTAATGGACTTTAACACCCCACTTTCACCAATGGACAGATCATCCAAAATTAAAATAAATATGGAAACACAAGCTTTAAACGATACATTAAACAAGATGGACATAATTGATATTTATAGGACACTCCACCCAAAAACAACAGAATACACATTTTTCTCAAGTGCTCATGGAACATTCTCCAGGATAGATCATATCTTGGGTCACAAGTCAAGCCTTGGTAAATTTAAGAAAATTGAAATTGTTTCAGTATCTTTTCCGACCACAACGCTATGAGACTAGATACCAATTACAGGAAAAGATCTGTAAAAAATACAAACACATGGAGGCTAAACAATACACTACTTAATAACCAAGGGATCACTGAAGAAATCAAAGAGGAAATAAAAAAATACCTAGAAACAAATGACAATGGAGACACGGCGATCGAAAATCTATGCGATGCAGGAAAAGCAGTTCTAAGAGGGAAGTTTGTAGCAATATAATCCTACCTTAAGAAATAGGAAATATCTCGAATAAACAACGTAACCTTGCACCTAAAGCAATTAGAGAAAGAAGAATTAAAAAAACCCATAGTTAGCAGAAGGAAAGAATTCATAAAAATCAGATCAGAAATGAATGAAGAAGAAGGAAACAATAGCAAAGATCAATAAAACTAAAAGCTGGTTCTTTGAGAAGATAAACAAAATTGATAAACCATTAGCCAGACTCATCAAGAAAAGAAGGGAGAAGACTCAAATCAAAAGAATTAGAAATGAAAAAGGAGAAGTTACAACTGACACTGCAGAAATACAAAAGATCATGAGAGATTACTACAAGCAACTCTATGCCAATAAAATGGACAACCTGGAAGAAATGGACGAATTCTTAGAAATGCACAACATGCCAAGACTGAATCAGGAAGAAATAGAAAATATGAACAGACCAATCACAAGCACTGAAATTGAAACTGTGATTAAAAATCTTCCAACAAACAAAAGCCCAGGACCAGATAGCTTCACAGGCAAATTCTATCAAACATATAGAGAAGAGCTAACACGTATCCTTCTCAAACTCTTCCAAAATATAGCAGAGGGAGGAACACTCCCAAACTCATTCTACGAGGCCACCATCACCTTGATACCAAAACCAGACAAGGATGTCACAAAGAAAGAAAACTACAGGCCAATATCACTGATGTACATAGATGCAAAAATCCTCAACAAAATACTAGCAAACAATCCAACAGCACATTAAAAGGATCATACGCCATGATCAAGTGGGGTTTATTCCAGGAATGCAAGGATTCTTCAATATACACAAATCTATCAATGTGATAAACCATATTAACAAATTGAAGGAGAAAAACCATATGATCATCTAAATAGATGCAGAGAAAGCTTTTGAAAAAATTCAACACCCATTTATGATAAAAACCCTGCAGAAAGTAGGCATAGAGGGAACTTTCCTCAACATAATAAAGGCCATATAGGACAAGCCCACAGCCAACATCATCCTCAATGGTGAAACACTGAAAGCATTTCCACTAAGATCAGGAACAAGACAAGGTTTCCCACTCTCACCACTCTTACTCAACATAGTTTTGGAAGTTTTAGCCACAGCAATCAGAGAAGAAAAGGAAATAAAAGGAATCCAAATTGGAAAAGAAGAAGTAAAGCTGTCACTGTTTGCAGATGACATGATACTATACATAGAGAATCCTAAAGATGCTACCAGAAAACTCCTAGAGCTAATCAATGAATTTGGTAAAGTAGCAGGATACAAAATTAATGCACAGAAATCTCTTGCATTCCTATACACTAATGATGAAAAATCTGAAAATGACATCAAGAAAACACTCCCATTTACCACTGCAACAAAAAGAATAAAATATCTAGGAATAAACCTACCTAAGGAGACAAAAGACCTGTATGCAGAAAATTATAAGACACTGATGAAAGAAATTAGAGATGATACAAATAGATGGAGAGATATACCATGTTCTTGGATTGGAAGAATCAATATTGTGAAAATGACTCTACTACCCAAAGCAATCTACAGATTCAATGCAATTCCTATCAAAGTACCACTGGCATTTTTCACAGAACTAGAACAAAAAATTTCACAATTTGTATGGAAACACAAAAGACCCCGAATAGCCAAAGAAATCTTGAGAACGAAAAATGGAGCTGGAGGAATCAGGCTCACTGACTTCAGACTATACTACAAAGCTACAGCAATCAAGACAGTATGGTACTGGCACAAAAACAGAAAGATAGCTCAATGGAACAGGATAGAAAGCCCAGAGATAAACCCACACATGTATGGTCACCTTATCTTTGATAAAGGAGGCAGGAATATACAGTGGAGAAAGGGCAGCCTCTTCAATAAGTGGTGCTGGGAAAACTGGACAGGTACATGTAAAAGTATGAGATTAGATCACTCCCTAACACCATACACAAAAATAAGCTCAAAATGGATTAAAGACCTAAATGTGAGGCCAGAAACTATCAAACTCTTAGAGGAAAACATAGGCAGAACACTCTATGACATAAATCACAGCAAGATCCTTTTTGACCCACCTCCTAGAGAAATGGAAATAAAAACAAAAATAAACCAATGGGACCTAATGAAACTTTAAAGCTTTTGCACAGCAAAGGAAACCATAAACAAGACCAAAAGACAACCCTCAGAATGGGAGAAAATATTTGCAAATGAAGCAACTGACAAAGGATTAATTTCCAAAATTTACAAGCAGCTCATGCAGCTCAATAACAAAAAAACAAACAACGGAATCCAAAAATGGGCAGAAGACCTAAATAAACATTTCTCCAAGGAGGATATACAGACTGCCAACAAACACATGAAAGACTGCTCAACATCATTAATCATTAGAGAAATGCAAATCAAAACTACAATGAGATATCATCTCACACCAGTCAGAATGGCCATCATCAAAAAATCTAGAAACAATAAATGCTGGAGAGGGTGTGGAGAAAAGGGAACACTCTTGCACTGCTGGTGGGAATGTGAATTGGTTTAGCCACTATGGAGAACAGTATGGAGGTTCCTTAAAAAACTACAAATAGAACTACCATATGACCCAGCAATCCCACTACTGGGCATATACCCTGAGAAAACCATAATTCAAAAAGAGTCATGTTCCAAAATGTTCATTGCAGCTCTATTTACAATAGCCCAGAGATGGAAACAATCTAAGTGCCCATCATCAGATGAATGGATAAAGAAGATGTGGCACATATACACAATGGAATGTTACTCAGCCATAAAAAGAAACGAAATTGAGCTATTTGTAATGAGGTGGATAGACCTAGAGTCTGTCATACAGAGTGAAGTAAGTCAGAAAGAGAAAGACAAATACCGTATGCTAACACATATATATGGAATTTAAGAAAAAAAATGTCATGAAGAACCTAGGGGTAAGACAGGAATAAAGACACAGACCTACTAGAGAACGGACTTGAGGATATGGGGAGGGGGAAGGGTAAGCTGTGACAAAGCGAGAGAGAGGCATGGACATATATACACTACCAAACGTAAGGTAGATAGCTAGTGGGAAGCAGCCGCATAGCACAGGGAGATCAGCTGGGTGCTTTGTGACCGCCTGGAGGTGTGGGATAGGGAGGGTGGGAGGGAGGGAGACGCAAGAGGGAAGAGATATGGGCACATATGTATATGTATAACTGATTCACTTTGTTATAAAGCAGAAACTAACACACCATTGTAAAGCAATTATACTCCAATAAAGATGTAAAAAGCAAATTACAATTACATAAAACATCAAATAAATAAATAAATAAATGTTAAATTCATCCCTCCCCCCAAAAAAACCACCAAAAACAAAAACAAACACACTCTCACAGAAACAGCTAACAACAAACAACATTTGTCTAGATATCTGGGTAATAATATTTGACCAAATATCTGGCCTCGTCAAGTTGACATGTAAAAGTATCTATCACAATAGGATAAGTTTGGATTAAAAGAGACTAACTAAACAGACATTCAGCAATGAATGGAACATACTTGTATTCTAATCCCGACCAAGAAAAACTGTATGATTTTTTTTAAGTAATATGATAAATAAAATGTGAACACTGGTTATTTGATGATGTAAATGAATTCTTTTAAAAACTTTTTAGGTGGGAGAATGGTATTGTTAAGTTTTTTAAAAGAGTCCTACACCCTTGGTGATACATATTCAAATATTTACAGATAAAATTCTCTGACATCTGGCATTTGCTTTAAAATAATAAAATAATTTGGGATGGTGGAAGTGGGAGCTATAGATATTAGCCTTGTGTTGATAAATATTGAAGCTAGGTGATAAGTATGTGGAAATTCATTATATTATTTTCTCTAATTTTGTAAATACTTGAAATTTTCCACATAAAATTTTTTTCTTTGTAAAAGCTTTATTTTCTAAGACACATGAAATATTTAAAATAAATTGCTTCAAATCAGATTGTGTTTAGTTATTATTGATCTCTCTGCTCTGTCTAAATAGTCAACTCTGGACTTCCCTGGTGGCGCAGTGGTTAAGAATCCACCTGCCAATGCAGGGGACACAGGTTCAAGCTCTGGTCAGGGAAGATCCCACATGCCGCTGAGCAACTAGGCCCGTGCACCACAACTACTGAGCTTGCACTCTAGAGGCCGTGAGCCACAACTACTGAGGCCATGTGCCACAACTACTGAAGCTCACGTGCCTAGAGCCTGTGCTCCGCAACAAGAGAAGCCACTGCAATGAGAGGCCAGCAAACTGCAACGAAGAGTAGCTTCTGCTTGCCACAACTAAAGAAAAGCCCACGTGCAGCAATGAAGACCCAGTGCAGCCAAAAATAAATAAATAAATAAATTTTAAAATAAATCAATCAATAGTCAACTCAGAGCCTGCCCTTCAGATGTTTATCAAAGTACACATTTCTCCTGAAACTCCACAGCACATAAACTTTTTTTTTAAAAAGTCATTATTTTTCAATCTCTCATAAAATAATTAAGGTGAAAATCAGTGGATGTTAAAAAAAAATGGGTAAGTGCTTCCCTGGTGGCGCAGTGGTTGAGAGTTCACCTGCCAATGCAGGGGACACGGGTTCGTGCCCCGGTCCGGGAAGATCCCACATGCCGCGGAACGGCTAGGCCCGTGAGCCATGGCCGCTGAGCCTGCGCGTCCGGAGCCTGTTCTCCGCAACGGGAGAGGCCACAACAGTGAGAGGCCCGCGTACCGACAAAAAAAAAAAAAAGGGTAAATGGTGGATAGGAAGCTTTATAATAAAGAGATCAATTTTTCAGTGTTAGAGCCCACTTATCAATGCTGTCCATCAAAGTGGGAACATTGAACATTATGCACATCCTGATATGATGGATTGTGAAGTACATAGTACCACCTATGAAGTATTCTTGCCAAAAAGACCTTATCAAAGGGTTAGATCTAACTTCCAACATACAGGACATTTAGAAGCTAAAGAAACAAGTTAAACCACACCATGAAGAAGCATCCATCCAAAACCTTCTGTTGAACATCCCACAGCACAACCCACCAGTTTCTTCAAGCAATCAGTGGCATAAATGAGTGGGGGAGAGAGGGGAGGGACATTATTCTGGATTAAAAATACTTGAGAGACATAACACCCAAATGCAATATGTGGCCATTGCTTGGGTACAACCTAACTTTAAAAAACTATTTTGTAGACAATCAGAGAAATTTAAATAAGAAATGAGTATTAGATTACATTAAGGAATTATTTTTTGTTAGTTATTTAAGAAAAATCATTATTTTTAAGGTGGATATTGGATTATTTAGGGGTAAAGTGATATCATGCCTGAGTTTTGCTTTAAAATATTCTAGCCGAAAAAAAAGTGCTAGTTGAAAACAGATTGTTAAAACTGAGTAAAAAGTACACCGCAATATTTTTTCTATTTTTGTATAATCTTGGACATTTCCATAATAAAAAACAAACTGAAACATTAAGTGCCATTCTCCATAAGTTGGAATTGGTTTATTAAGTTTGAGCCCAAATTGTAGTTTTCTCTTAATAGATCCAAGGATCATGATGGACTTCTGTTCTCTGCTTTTCTTGTAGTTGACACCTCGAGTTAACCCACTCTAGCAGACTTCAGGTTTTATGATTACTCCTTCCAAAACTAGCCTAGAGATCTAGACACAACAACTGAGGTATTAAGTGGACTATTTTTCTTTGAACTTCCAGACAGAATTTTCTCTCCTCATCTTCTATGCTGATGACTCCCAAATTCATATTTCTAACCCAGACCTCTCTGGTAGTTTTAAAACATGTCTGTCAATTCTTTGATAATCCTCCCATCAAAGATGGAGTCTGATTCCCCTTGGCTTAAAAATGGCCTGGTCTTACGAATTTCTTTTAACAAATAGAATGTGTGTAATAGGATATGTTGGCAGTGATGCTGCATGACTTCTGAGGTTAAGTTAGAGGAGGTGATATACTTCCTCCTGGTTCTCTCTCTCAAGATGCATGCTTTAGAGCCCTGAACCACCACATGAATATTCTGGTACCCTGAAGCTGCCTGGAGAGACGATGAACAGAGATCACATGGAGATAGAGACAGGTGCCCAAGGTGCTTCAGCTGTTCCAGACCCGGAATGTTCCCGACCCAACATCAGGCATGTGAATAAAGAGTCTTCCAAATGACACCAGTCCCAGCCATTCTTTGACTGCAACCTCGTGAGATGCCCAAGCCAGAACCCTTCAATCACGTCACTTCAAATTTCTGACCCACGAAAACAATGAAAAACTATAAATTACTACTATTGTATAAAGCCACTGAGTTTTGGGGGTGATTTAGTACATTGAGTAATAGACATTCAGAACATCCTCTGACTTCCACACAGACATCGCCCGAAAGAATTAAGGACATAACACCCCAAAATATGCCACTTTGGCATATTGATTATTTTGAACTGAAGGCACTTGAAAAAAAACAGATGCAGGAAGGGCTCTCTGACCTACCTTTTTCTACTGAAAAACATACCATAAAATCTCCCATGGAAAAAGTACCCTCCCTGTAGCAGGAAGAAAAGAACATCCTTATCACCAGAGACTGGGAATTGACACTGAATTGGATCTGTACAAACTTACTAAAATAATCCTGTCTTTCACTAGTTTCCCCCATGTATCTCCTAGTCACTTCCCTACAATTTACCGCCCCTAGTCTTATCAATTCTTCACAAATTTATTGTCTCTTTCTCTAAAGGGTATATAAGCTTTTTGCTCTGGTCGCTTCTTTGGGCCTTCATTTTCTTGTGAAGATTTCCATGTACATGTAAAATTCTACTAAAACTTGTATGCTTTTCTCCTGTTAACCTGTCTTATGTCAGTTTAATTCTTAGGCCCAGCTGGAGACTCTAAGAGAACAGAGGAGAAATTTTTTCTCCCATCTCTCCAGTCCTATTGTTTTATAGTTTGCTCCTCTTGCTAAGTAGCTCATTATCTTCATATATAATCCACCTCCCATTCCCAGAAACTTAGCTTCATGTTAGATTTTCATTTGATACCTAGAAGAGTCCTTCCCTTAATCTTCTAAATTTATTAATCTGCCTTGTTTTTCCCGTAATTCTAATTTGGTAGCATCCTAGGCATTTGTGCAGTATTTTTAAAAAATTCCCACGTGCAGCCAGGACAGACAACATATGAAAGAGACTGATTCTTACTCATGTATGCAAACTTGGAATGCAGATCCGAGTGTTTCATGAAAATAATTATCTCTGCTGAAAGTAGAAGAACCATTAAACTCTGACATTAGTTGTTAATGAAAGCAACAATTTATTTTCCTTGAAAGAAAATTAAAAGAATTAGATGCACAACCATTTAGGAATCTAAGTAGTAAAGATAACAGTCAGTTCAAAAGCTAGGATGAAGGTCTGAATGGCCAATGGTCTGTAAGAAATCCAGTTTTAAAGACTGATAGAGGCCTGGATTAGAAATATCTGCACCCGGACTTCCCTGGTGGCTCAGTGGTTAAGAATCTGCCTGCCAATGCAGGGAACACAGGTTTAATCCCTGATCTGGGAAGATCCCACATGTTGTGGAGCAACTAAGCCCGTGAGCCACAATTACTGAGCCCATTTGCCGCAACTACTGAAGCCCGGGCACCTAGAGCCCGTGCTCCACAGCAAGAGAAACCACTTCAGTGAGAAGCCCGCGCACTGCAACGAAGAGTAGTCCCTGCTCACCACAACTAGAGAAAGCCCACGCGCAGCAACGAAGACACAACACAGCCAAAAAAAAAATGTATATATATATGTGTGTGTATATATACATATATATATCTGTATATATACATATATATATAATCACCCAAAGCAATGTTTCTGTATATACTCCTCACCTGCTCATTCCTACCAAGAAATAAATGGATACATTTTCTTTGTACTTTATTTCTCTTGGTCTTGACCTGCACTTGGGATGGAAAGAGTGGGAGGAAGTAAGAGAATCTTTGTCCAAGTAAAGGAGAGAGGGAGGAGCAGAAGAGGGTGAAAAGGTCTAGGAGTGCCCAGGACAGGAGGAAATGGAGAGAGAATGACACACATGTTAAGGGGGGTTGAGTCCTGGCTGACGTCACATGGACTTTCCTTTGGGGAGCTTCCATCAGCATACCTCTAGCTCAGAAGGAAGAGCTGTCTGTCTTGTCTCGAGAGGAATGTTTGGTCACAAATGTAAATAAATAGAAAAATGCCATTATAGTGTAACATCTAAAAATGCAGCTTTATACACCTCCAGGTTAGGATGTGTTAAACCAAAGAATAAATCTCTGAGAAATAAATACAATAATTGGTATTTGTGAAGAAAGTAGGAGAGGGAAAGAGGGGGGAAAGGAGGGAGAGAGAGAGAGAGAGAGAGGTAGAGAGAGAGGGAGAAAGTAATCCTTCAGAAATTCTACCAAAAAAAAAAGAAAGAAAGAAAGACCAGGTTCAATGTCATCTGTAGTGCAACATATTGGAACATAAATCAGTATCTCAGTCCCTAGATATTTTAACACAATGAATAACTCACCTAAGGCAATGCATATTTAATAGAAAAGGCCCAAACTGAAGAACCGCAGTAATTTAGAACGAACATAAACAGCTTCTGATATTAGGATCATTGAGTGTGATGTGTTTTGGGAAAACAGCTCTCTCCATTTTTGACAAATACCACATCTGAGATGACATCTGAATAATTAATATATTTAGCCTCCATAATACATTTTCAGAAGGAATGTGTTACCCTGGATACAAATTTTCAAATAGCAAACAGCACTTCTTGTTGTCACCTATTTAGCCAGCTGTGCTGCTGTGCAGGCAAAAGCAGACATGTAACAGATGTTCCTAGAACTTAAAGCATGAGGCAATTTCAAACATTGCTAGCTACATTGGTTAGGCATGAAAGGTGTCTGCACTGGAAAACAGATTAGTTTATCCATTAAGAGTAGTAGATAATGGAATAAAATCCACCACCTGCTAGTTATGTGATCTTGAGCTAACTTAACTTTCCAAGCCTCAGTCTTCTCATCTATAAAATGAGAAATTATCTGTATAAATAGTATGTACTTCCTAGGAGTACATACTATTAATAACACATATACCTGGCACAGGGTAAATGTTCAATAGATGTTACCTATTTATTATTTCATTTTTTTAACATAAATTTATTTATTTTGGGCTGCGTTTCGTCTTCATTGCTGCGTGAGGGCTTTCTCTAGTTGCAGCAAGCGGGGGCTACCTTCGTTGTGGTGCATGTGTTTCTCATTGCAGTGGCTTCTCTTGTTGCGGAGCACGGGCTCTAGACGTGCCAGCTTCAGTAGTTGCGGCATGTGGGCTCAGTAGTTGTGGCCCACGGGCTTAGTTGCTCTGCGGCATGTGGGATCTTCCTGGACCAGGGCTCGAACCCGTGTCCCCTACTTTGGCAGGCGGATTCTTAACCACTGCACCACCAGAGAAGTCCTATTATTACACTTTTTGAATTGTGTATGTAAGAGCTTTAGACAGGAAGGAAATGATGTGAAGAAAGCAAGTTGGTTTGGTGCAGTGGTTCTATAGAGCTGCTGCTTGGTGGAAGAAGAAGAAGGAGAAGGAGAAGAAGAAGTAGTAGGAGAAGAAGGGGGAGGGGGTAGAGGGGAGGGAGAGGGGGAGGAGTGTGAGTGAAGTTCAACTTTTATCCTCTACATATGGGATTTCTGTGCAAAATTTCAATTAAAAAATAAATACTGCTATTTTAAAATAATTTAAAATAAGTGATAGTGGGTAGAGCCTTTGATTGCAATTCTGTACAGTATATATCTATGATAAAACTCTTATAAAACTTGGGATAAAAGGACTTACATAATATGACAAATGGCATCTACAAAAAAGTCTACAGTAACTATATACTTAATAGTAAAATGTTCAAAGATTTCCCTCTGAGATAAGAATGAGAAAGGGATGTCTGCTCTCCACTCAATATTGTACTAGTCAGTGCAATAAAGCCAGGAAAAAGAAATAAAAGTTATAAAGATTGGAAATGAAACAATATAAGTGTGATTAATTTCAAATAATATAATTGTAAACATAAAAATTCAATATAGTCCATAGATAAATTAGATTTAATAAAATCTCATTAAAATTGAGGGTACAAAATCAATATACAAAACTCAATTCTATTTCTATACCCTAGCAACAAATAGAAAATAAGTTTTTAAAAAGACATAATTTTCTACACTTTCAAAAATATCAACAAAGTTGTAGTAAATCAAGCAAATGAAATGTTATTGAGATAAAGTTTTAAAAAGCAAAATAAACAAAGGGATATAACATGTTCTTAGATTAGAAGACTCAAAGTTGAAAGGTTGTCAATTCTTCCTAAACTGACTTCCAGTTCAACATAATCTCAGCCAAACTCTCACAGGAATTTTGTAACTTGAGAAGGTAATACTAAAATTTACATGAAAATGCAAATGGCTAAGAATAGTCAAAAACCATTGAAGAAGAAGAAGATAGGAGCACTTGCTTTACTGATATCAAGACTTGTTATAGTAACAAAGACAGTAAGTTATCAGTACAAGAATAGAGAAATACAGAGTCCAGAAAGAGACCCATACGCTTTTGGACCCTTGCTTTCTGTAAAAGGTGGCCCTGCAGAGAAGCAGAGGAAAGATAGTATTTTCAATGATGGGTACCCTGTTGGGAAAAAACAAAACTTGACTCCTACTTCACACAATAATACAAAAATTAATTCCACATAGATTTTGGTTCTAAATGTAAAAGGCAAAAAGGTAGAGTTTCTAGACAGTACCTGAGGAGATTATAACTTTGGGCAGGGAAATATTTCCTAAACAGAACATTTAAAAGCATTATCCATTAAGGAAAAGTTTGATAAATTGGACTAAATAAACGATTGTCAAAAGATACCATTAAGAGAGCGAAAATGCAAGCTACAGGGTGGGAGAGAATATTGCTACAAAGTGGTCATATCCAAGATATGTTAAAAAAAAAAAACCTCCCATAAATCAATTATCTCTATGAAAAAAAATGGCCAGGAGACTTGAAAAGTCACTTTACAGAAAAGGATATACAAGTGGCCAGTGACATATGAAAAGTATGCTCAAACTCATTAATAACCAAAGAAATCCAAATTAAAACCTTAAAGAGATACTACTACACATTTAAATATAGCTTAAATTAAAATAATTCACAGTACTAAGTTTTGACAAGGATGTGGAGCAAAGAAATCTCATCTGCTGCTGGTGGGAGTGTACAATGGTATAAATATGGAAAATATTTGGCATTAAAGCTAAGCATGCACAGGGACTTCCCTGGTGGTGCAGTGGTTAAGAATCCACCTGCCAAGGCAGGAGACATGGGATCGATCCCTGGTCCAGGAAGATCCCACATGCCATGGAGCAATGAAGCCCGTGGGCTGCAACTACTAAGCCTGTGCTCTACAGCCCGTGAGCCACAACTACTGAGCCCGCATGCCACAACTTCTGAAGCCTGTGCGCCTAGAGCCCATGTTCTGCAATAAGAGAAGCCACCGCAATGAGAATCCTGTGCACAGCAACAAAGAGTAGCTCCCGCTCGCTGCAACTAGAGAAAGCCCGCGCATAGCAACAAAGACCCAACACAGCCATAAATAAATAAGTTAAAAAAAAAAAGCTAAGCATGCGCAGAATCCTATGACCTAGTAATTCCACTCTTAGATATATGTCTAACAGAAATTAATCAAGAGTCATGTACTAGAACGTTTATAGCAACATATTTATGATATCTGAAAACTGGAAATAACATAATGCCCATCAACAATGGAATATATAAATAAAGTGTGGTAGGTACATACTGTGGAATACTACACAGAAATAGCTACATGAAGCAATATGAATTAATCTTTCTATTTTTTTATAAATTTGCTTTTTTGTTTATTTATTTTTGGCTGCATTCGGTCTTCATTGCTGCACATGGGCTTCTCTTTGTTGCAGTGCACGGGCTTCTGTTGTTGTGGAGCACGGACTCTAAAGCACACAGGCTTCAGTAGCTGTGGCATGCGGGCTCAGTAGTTGTGGCTCGCAGGCTCTAGAGCACGGGCTCAGCAGTTACGGCGCACGGGCTTAGTTGCTCTGCAGCATGTGGGACCTTCCCAGACCAGGGCTCAAACCCGTGTCCCCTGCATTAGCAGGTGGGTTCTTAACCACTGTGCCATGAGGGAAGTCCACGAATGAATCTTACAAACATAATGATGAACAAGAAAAGTCAGACATTGATTACATACTGCATGATTCTGTTTACATAAATGTCAATGAAAATTAATCAGTTGATCTAAGAAAAAAATGGAAAATTTTATTCGAGCCAAATTTGAGGATTATTATCTGGGAAGAGCATCTCAGAAAGCTCTGAGAACTGCTTTGCCTGTTAGAAGTCAAGACACAGTTATATAACTGTCTTGAGACGGAGGGCTGTACATCAAATGATGTATTATTGACAGTTTACATCATCCATATCTAAGCACCGTTGTGGTGGGTCATGTGACCCCTTACAAGATCAAGAAGGAATGTTATCTTTTAAGGAGTTGCCTTGTTGGTGCTAGGAGAATGTTGCTCTTTATGGTTGAGCAGGTATTCCTGCTGATGGCGGAGGTCTGGTTGATGCATAATGCAGACACACCATGCACAGTGGGGGAAGTGAGGAGGCCAAAGGGCAGAGAAGAATTTTTATGTTTAAATTTTTCTTGTCTTGCCATAAAATATGAAATTTATTTCACATAAAGTTTAAATAGGCATAGGTAAACTGTGGTGTTAAAGTCAAGAGATTACTTTGGGGGATACAGGTGGGAGTACTGATTGGGAAGGAGTATAAGAGGGGCTTCTAGGGTGTTAGCAATATTCACTTTTTTTGTTTTTTTTTTTTTGCTGCACCATGCGGCTTGCGGAATCTTAGTTCCTGGACCAGGGATCAAACCCAGGCCCCTGGCAGTGAAAGCACAGAGTCCTAACCACTGGACTGCCAAGGAATTCCCTATTTTCACTTTTAAAAGTTAAAAATGAAAAAAGGTGGGGCTTCCCTGGTGGTGCAGTGGTTAAGAATCCACCTGCCAATTCAGGGGACACGGGTTCGAGCCCTGGTCCAGGAAGATCCCACATGCCACAGAGCAACTAAGCCCGTGCGCCACAACTACCGAGCCTGTGTGCCTAGTGCCCGTGCTCTGCAACAACAGAAGCCGCCGCAATGAGAAGCCCGCACACCACAATGAAGAGTAGCCCGCGCTCACCACAACTAGAGAAAGCCCGTGCACAGCAACGAAGACACAACACAGCCAAAAATAAATTAATTAAATAAATAAATTTAAGTAAATAAATAAATAAAAAATTTAAAAGTCAAGTAGCTCAATTGTGAAAAGGCATAGAGAGCTAAGAGTAGTAGGAGAGACTTGAACGTGTGTAAATGTGGAGGAGGCAGCCTTCTTTGCGTGGTGAGCAGCACCTCAGTCTCATAAATGCTGCTGAAAAGGAAACTGCAGACACAGGCTGAAGATAGCACAGGAGAGAAAGAACAATGGGTGGACTAAGAAAACCACTTCTCTTTAGAGACACATTGTTCTCATAGTTTCCCTCCCAGGTCCTATATAAGAAACCACCTCCAGCAGTTGAAATAATCAACTCTTTTACATTAACATGTAACCCTATCGTTCTAGAGTTGGATGTACCATTAGAAGTCATACGTTCTAAGTCCTCAACCAGATGCATAAAAAGACTGACAGCAGTTTAACTGTTAGCACTCCACACCCTTCAACTGGACTATGGAGTAAATCTACCATGTAAATTAAAAGTCAGATTGCTAGGCTGGGAGGAGATTACCGTCTCCTGAAATCTCACATCTCAGTTTGGCTTAGGCCTGAATTGTTTCACTTTGAAGGAGATACTTTGCCTCGAGCTTTAGGCCAAGTAAGAGTGGAGAATCTTAAACCCTCAGAAGTTGTTCTGAGGAGGACGGGTCACCTAGGGTAGGGTGACCAACTGTCTTGGTTTGCCGAGGACTGAAGGGATGTTAGGACAGTCCCTCTAGATGGGGCTGGAATCATCTAAAGGCTCACTGATTACATGTCTAGTGGTTAATGCTGACTATTGTCTGGGAGTTTAGCTGGAGTTATCAACTGGAATACCTTCACATGAACTCTCCATGTGGCTGCTGGGGCATCCTCACAGCATGACAGCTGGGTTCCAAAAACAAGCATCCCAAGAGAACCAGGCAGAGTTGTGTCATCTTTTATGGTCTAGCTTCAGAAGTTGCCTCACATCACCCAGTCACTCAAATTCAAGGGGAAAAAAGGAAAATCACTCTCTCAGATCCTTCTCACAGTCTTCCACTTCTAATAAGTCCATTTCTAGCCTGTGGGTTCTACAGGGTGTTTTTTTTTCCCTTTGATTTTTAAACATAGATTGGAATTCCTAAATGATGGCAAAGAGTGAGAGCAATGTGGCTTGCCAGGTCATCTGTTCACAGTTCAGGTATACTTCATTTATTTATTTATTTAAAAGAATTTTATTTTATTTCATTTCATTTCATTTCATTTTGGCTGCGTCAGGTGTTAGTTGTGGCAGGCGGGATAGTCATTGAGGCATGTGGGCTCTTTGTTGCGTTGCACGGGCTTCTCTCTAGTTGTGGCCTGCGGGCTCCAGAGTGAGTGGGCTCTGCAGTTTGCAGCATACAGGCTCTCTAGTTGAGGCACATGACCTCAGTAGTTGTGGCGCATGGGCTTAGTTGCCCTGCAGCATGTGGAATATTAGTTCCCTGACAAGGGGTCGAACCCACGTCCCCTGCATTGTAAGGTCGATTCTTTACCACTGGACCACCAGGGAAGTCCCCAGGTGTATTTTATAACTTTGGGTGACTTTATATGAATGCAGAGTGGGAGCTGACCACCTGATGTGGTAAAAAGACAGTCAGCTTAGGAGTTAGAAATTCTGTCTCCTTCTGCTGGCATCTCCACTGATTCATCTTGTGACACCTTGTGACAGTATGTCTCAGGTGCCTCATTTTTGAAATGAAAGTGTTAGCAATGCTTGACCTGTTCACTTGACAGCTGGAGGATCAAACAAGGTAAGTAGGACAAAATGCTGTGGAAATATAAGGTTTTACAGTACTATATGAAAGTGTCAAGTTTAGCATCTCTTGTCTTCAGGCAGGCTTAGTGCAGAAGCAAAAAAGGAACAGCCTTGGATGGGAATGCAGTATAGATGACGTTTGAGGCCCTGTCAGAGGCCCTGCAATTAAGACCCTGAACCAACAAATTACTTATGCCTGACTTATGAATTAAAACTTTTTTGACAAAGTGTGAGCCAACTAACAAATGACAAAGCTGTGTTCAATATATTAATACAGGGGTGGAGTAAAGATGGCAGTGTGGGTACACAGCAAATTAGCATCTCCCCACAACTAGGGAAACTGCCAGGCGCTGGTGGGGGACCCTGATGCCCAACGAGACAGGAGGGACCCACAAGTGAACCAGTAGGATGTGGGGGGACTGAGGGGAGAGGAGAAGTGGAGGCCAGACAGGATCGGCACACCTGAGGCTGGGCAGATTAGGAGAGGCAGGCGAGAGAGGCCCTCTGGGAGGAGTGGGAAGGAGCAGAGGGCATTTGCCCCGCCCACTCAAGCCCAGGAAGCCTGCCGGGCTCCCAGGTGAGGTCTCCCTGCCCTCTGAGACCAGGGGTGGGGGGCACGCCTGGGCCCCTTCTGTTCTGTTGAGCCTAAGCCCCAGCCCCCACAGCCCACAGGGCCTTTTCCAGCCCTGTGGGTCCTAAGCACAGGCCCCACCCACTGCCCAAACCTCACCCTTGCTTAGGTGCCCCCCTCCACATCCAAGGCCTTGTCCCCCCATTTTTTTTCTTTTCCCTCCTCCTCTTTTTTCACTATTGTGGTACTGTTGTACCTTGCAGTTGTTGATTCATCTATATTTTTATTTTTATATTCTTATCTAGCATATCTGCTAGTTTCCTAGTCTAATTTTATTTTTGACTTTGTTATTGTTCTTTTTTTTTTTTTTTTTTGCCACCCCATGAGGCTTGTGGGATCTTGGTTCATGAGCCAGGTGTTGGGCCAAAGCTCCTGCAGTGGGAGCTCTGAGTCCAAACCACTGGACTAACAGAGAACCTCAGACCCCAGGGAATATTCACTGGAGTGAGGTCTCACGGAGGTCCTCATCTCATCACCAAGACCCAGCTCAACCCAACAGCCTACAAACTCCAGTGTTTGAAGCCTCAGGGCAGACAACCAGTAAGACAGCAACACAATCCCACTCATAAAAAAAGAAAAAAAATGAGATGGCAAATATATGTCACAGATGAAGGAGCAAGGTAAAAACCTACAAGACCAAATCAATGAAGAGGAAATAGGCAATCTGCCTGAAAAAGAACTCACAGTAAGATAGTAAAGATGACCCAGAATCTTGGAAATAGAATGGAGGCACTGATTGAGAAAATACAAGAAATGTTTAACAAAGATCTAGAAGGACTAAAGAACAAACAAACAGAGATGAACAACACAATAACTGAGATGAACAATACACTAGTAGGAATCAGTAACAGAATACCTGAGGCAGAAGAACGAATAAGTGAGCTGGAAGACAAAATGGTGGAAATAACTGTGGAGGAGCAGGATAAAGAAAAAACAATGAAAAGAATTGAAGACAATTTCAGAGACCTCTGGGACAACACTAAACACACCAACATTCAAATTATAGGGGTCCCAGAAGAAGAAGAGAAAAAGAAAGTGTCTGAGAAAATATTTGAAGAGATTATAGTCAAAAACTTCCGTAACATGGGAAAGGAAATAGTCAATCAAGTCCAGGAAGCACAGAGAGTCCCATACAGGATAAACTCCAGGAAAAACAGCCCAATACACATATTAATCAAACTAACAGAAATTAAATTCAAAGAAAAAATATTAAAAGCAGCAAAGAAAAAACAAAAAATAATATACAAAGGAATCCCCATAAGGTTATCAGCTGATTTTTCAGCAGAAACTCTGCAGGCCAGAAGGGAGTGGCAGGATATACTTAAAGTGATGAAAGAGGGATTCCCTTGTGGTGTAGTGGTTAAGAATCTGCCTGCCAATGCAGGGGACACGAGTTCGAGCCCTGGTCCAGGAAGATCCCACATGCTGCGGAGCAACTAAGCCCATGCACCACAACTACTGAGCCTGCGCTCTAGAACTCACACACCACCACTACTGAAGCCTGCACACCTAGAGCCCATGCTCCACAACAAGAGAAGCCACCACAATGAGAAGGCCACACACGGCAATGAAGAGTAGCCCCCACTCGCCGCAACTAGAGAAAGCTTGTGCACAGCGACGAAGACCCAATGCAGCCAAAAATAAATAAATAAATAAATATTTTTATGTAAAAACAAAAACGTGATGAAAGAGAAAAACCTACAACCAAGATTACTCTACCCAGCAAGGACCTCATTCAGATTCAACAGAGAAATCAAAAGCTTTTCAGACAAGAAAAAGCTAAGAGAATTCAGCACCACCAAACCAGCTTTATGACAAATGCTAAAGGAACTTCTCTAAGTGGGAAACACAGAGAAGAAAATGACCCACAAAAACAAACCCAAAACAATTAAGAAAATGGTAATAGGAACATACATAGTGATAATCACCTTGAATGTAAATGAATTAAATGCCCCAACCAAAAGACACAGAGTGGCTGAATGGATACAAAAGCAAGACCCATATATATGCTGTCTACAATAGACCCACTTCAGACCTAGAGACACATACAGACTGAAAGTGAAGGGATGGAAAAAGATATTCCATGCAAATGGAAATCAAAAGAAAGCTGGAGTAGCAATACTCATATCAGATAAAATAGACTTTAAAATGAAGACTGTTACAAGAGACAAGGAGGGACACTACATAATGATCAAAGGATCAACCCAAGAAGAAGATATAACAATTATAAATGTTTATGCACCCAACATAGGAGCACCTCAATACATATGGCAAATGCTAACAACCATGAAAGGAGAAATCGGCAGTAACTCAATAATAGTAGGGGACTTCAACACCCCACTTACACCACTTACACCAATGGATAGATCATCCAAACTGAAAATAAATAAGGAAACACAAGCTTTAAAAGACACAATAGGCCAGATAGATTTAATTGATATTTATAGAACATTCCACCAAAAAGTGGCAGAATACACTTTCTTCTCAAGTGCACATGGAACATTCTCCAGGATAGATCACATCTGGGGTCACAAATCAAGCCACGGAAAATTTAAGAAAATTGAAATTTTATAAAGCATCTTTTTTGACCACAATGCTATGAAATTGGAAATCAATTACAGGAAAAAAATCTGTAAAAAACACAAATACATGGAGGCTAAACAATGCACTACTAAATAACCAAGAGATCACTGAAGAAATCAAAAGAGAAATTAGAAAATCATAGAAACAAATGACAACGAAAACACAATGACCCAAAACCTATGGGATGCAGCAAAAGCAGTTCTAAGACAGAAGTTTATAGCAATTCAATCTCACCTCAAGAAATAAAATCTCAAATAAACAATCTAACCCTACACTTAAAACAATTAGAGAAAGAAGAGCAAAGAAAACCCAAAGTCAGTAGAAGGAAAGAAATCATAAAGATCAGAGCAGAAATAAATGAAATAGAAATGAAGAAAACAGTAGCAAAGATCAATAAAACTAAAAGCTGGTTCTTCGAGAAAATAAACAAAATTGATAAACCCTTAGCCAGACTCATCAAGAAAAGAAGGGAGAGGGCACAAATCAATAAAATTAGAAATGAAAAAGGAGAAATCACAACTGACACTGCAGAACTACAAAGGATTATAAGAGACTACTACAAACAACTATATGCCAAAAAATTGGACAACCACGAAGAAATGGACAAATTCTTGGAAAGGTGCAATTTTCCAAGACTGAACCAGGAAGAATTAGAAAATATAAACAGACCTATCACAAGTAATGAAATTGAAACCATAATCTAAAATCTTCCAACAAACAAAAATCAGGACCAGATGGCTTCACAGGTGAATTCTATCAAACAGTTAGAGAACAGGGCTTCCCTGGTGGTGCAGTGGTTGAGAGTCCGCCTGCCGATGCAGGGGACGCGGGTTCGTGCCCTGGTCTGGGAAGATCCCACATGTCGCGGAGTGGCTGGGCCCGTGAGCCATGGCCGCTGAGCCTGCGTGTCCGGAGCCTGTGCTCCGCAACGGGAGAGGCCACAGCAGTGAGAGGCCCGCGTACGGCAAATAATAATAATAATAATAAAAGAGAAGTGAAATCTTCCAAATTGATATTGAGTCTAGTAAAGAAGTTACAGATTGAAGGGGTGATAACCACCTTGATGGGTAATGAATTTGATTTCATTTTTGTTCCTGACAAGTTTGTGAACAGCTTACAGTTATCTGAAAAGTAATTTGATATACAGTTATCCCTCACTTTTGGAAAGTTTGCCTTATGCAACTTAGTACCCATTTTTGCTAACTGAGAGAAATACGAACAATTTCGTTTTACAAAAAAAAAAAGGCAAAAAGTGGGAATAGTATTCAACGTTTGCTTTGCAGCAAGCAGTTATAGAGGCAGTGCACCCCAAGCAGCTAGAGTGGTACCACCGAGCTCCTTCCCAGGAGCTTACACTCAGCATCTCAGCGTCAAGCCACCCTAGCTTTGGACTGTGTCTGTGAGCATCCTTGCTTTCTCTCCATTTATTTTGTGCATCCGTTAGTGAGATGTGAACTAAGGTAATTGCTTCTTCACTTTATGCCATTTCTATTTGGGAAAAGTTTCATAGGAACGCTCTGCTTTTGGATAGCGAGGGAAACGTGTACACGGTAAGTAAATTAATGTTTGTTTTATGATTGCTTGGCTAAAGAGACGCTCTGGGTCTCAGCTTCCTGTATAGGCTTTGAAGTCTTTTCACCTGGCTTCTCTCCCTGAATTGTCTCAGTCCTCCCAAGGTTTCAAATTATCACCTTTCCATGGATGTGCCCCTCTCTGTCACTAATTTCATCCACTCTCTGAGCTCCAGACTCATATCACAAATGACCTACTGATTATAGGGGGACCAACTTGTCCCTTTTTGCCCAGGAAAGAGGGGATTTCCAGGACATGGATTTTCAGTGCTAAAACTGGGCAAGACCCAAGCAATCTAGGACAAGTTGGTCAACTTACTACTAAATAACTCTAGTCACCTCTGAGGCACCTTATACTCAACATATCCAATATTCATTGACCATCTTCATCTTCTACATGATTCCTCCCAGTATTCTTTCTAGCAATGGGCAGCACCACTGTCTACACTGACTGCCATGTTAGAAACCTTGGAGTCATCACAAATCCTTCTCATTTACCTCTCACACCAAATCAGTTGAGTCCTCTGTATGGCTCTTTTGAAAACTATGTCTTTTTAGTTGGTTTAACTTCATCATCTCTTGCATGGACTCTTGCAAAGGCCTCCTGTTATGAAATGAAATGATAGTTAAAATATTCCCCCCCAGCATGTGTCTCATTACTTGTGTTCTTTGTACTCTGTGTTTATTAATAAAAATTATTAATATATCTTAATTTCAATGAATGGTTGAAGAAGTGTTCCAGAGTAAGGAGACATGTCAGAATCCTAGATTGGGGGGAGGGGGAGTTGCTATTAAGGATGATATTGGGACAATCAGTGAAAAGCAAATATGAAACAATATTAGATAATAGTATTTTATCAATATTAAATTTCTTGAGTTAGATCATCACTCTGCAGTTTTACATCTGAATATTCTTGTTCTTAAGATTCACTATCTGTGGGAGGGGGGGATAAATTAGGAGTTTGGGATTAAAATATACACACTACTACATGGAGTAGATAACCAACAAGGACCTACTGTATAGCACAGGGAACTATATCAATATCTTGTAATAATCTATAATGGAAAAGAATCTAAAAAAGTATATATAGATAGATATATCTGAATCACTTTGCTGTATACCTGAAACTAACAGAACATTGTAAATCAACAATATTTCAATAAATGTTAAAAAAAATTTACTATCTAGGTGACAGGTCATGATTTCACCAACTTTCATATTTTCAGCAAAAAAATTTTTTTTAATTAGAATAAGAAAGGAATAAAATTAAAAAGGTATCTTAGGTGTGTGTAAGTACTTGGCAACGTTGGCGGAACATTAACTAATCACAAACTACTCAGTGCCCAAATGTCTCGTGTCAGGCAGTGTGTTCAAAAGTCCTATTCATGGCAAATGCAGTGAAGATCTGAGGTCTAGTGCCGGGTCGACATAAGTTGTAAAGTCAAAGGCATTCCAGAAGACTCTTTCTAGCCTAAATGAGGAAGTTGGGGGTCCCATGAGTCAAAGTTCTGTGGAAGAACAAAGAGGTTTGCCAACCAAGTGCTTACCAAAGTAAAGCTTAGCGGGAATCCAATAAAGACAGAAGCACCAGATGTGGTTTGTTGCAACACAGCCTTCCGCTTTCTATTGCAACCATTGTCTATTGCAAGCCAGCCCCCTTGTTTTCTGAATTTTTTCACATCTCTGACATTAAGAAGTGAAGTCTTGAGAGGGTAAATCTATAGTATAGGGTCAACTGGCTTTATGTCTTAAAGAAACCAGATGGAACCTGACCTTGCTAATAATATATCACCCCCAAGTCATTGAACCTGTGACTAGAGACCAGGTAACATTCAGGCAATGGGGCTGACCCATGAGAAAAGTGCCTGTTTTGTGAATTTGAGGCCTCCAACAACTTCCTGCGCAGAGTCACTTCCCAACGTGTGGGACTGGAATGACAATGTATTGTCCTGACACTGCATTTGAGTTTCTCTAAAGTCCAACTTCTTAGTTTAAATGTTCTGCTGCCACATCTAGGCTCTGAACAACCTGGCCCTGAACTCTGTCCTATGTCCAACGTCTATGCCTGCTATTCCTGCAAACATAGCTTAATTTTTAGCTATATCTAAATCACCTGCTCAACAGTTACCTCCTACTGCCCTTTTATGCCTCCATACCTTTGCTCATGTGTTGCTTCTACTCGGATCACCCTTATCCACCAGGTATGCAAGAAACCTCACCTTGCTTGAAATTTATCCCAAATGTCTTCTGCACTTCGAAATCTTTACTAAACTCTTTTCTCATTCTTCCAAGCAGAGGTTGACTCTCTCACGCAGAACTTTACACAGACTTTTATTATAGTTTTTATTTTGTATGATTGTTAGTTTTCATGTCTGTCTCCTTTGGTAACTCCTTCAATGCCAAAACTAGGTCATATCAATTGTTTGGGTCATTTCCATTCCTCTCCTGTTGGCACCTTTAACCCCTCATAGCTTTGTCCTTATACAATGCCAGCCTTCCAGTGTCTTGTTCTGTCCACTTCCCAACACCCACACCAGCCCTTTCCAGGGAATTTGTTCCCTTCCTATCCAGGTCTTGTGCTTTGCTAGTTACTGACCTCCATACACTTAGAGTGAGGGAGGAGTAAGACTAACTCCTAACCCCAGGACAGAATGCTGGCAGGTAGCCAGGAGCCTCCTTGGCGTGGTACACTTTCCTTTAGCGTCACTCAGTCTGACAGTTCTTCCGGTTCACTGACTATTGCACCAGGTGTCTGTGGTACTTAGCATCCAGGCTGGTATTATTAGAGCAGATCAGATACTTTCAGTGTGGGATGGACCCCCTCTGTTAGATGAAGCTATAAACAAGGGCAGGGATGCAAATAGAAGTGGAAACCGGAGATAAAAGGCCATTGTGTTAATTGGTTTGATTGCTGAGTATGTACAAAGCAATGAGTGACTGGAAGAGACAAAAGCCACACCAGGCCCCCACCTGCTGCATGTTGCTCATTGGACTAGCCTTGTCCCTCTCTCTCTCTCTCTCTCTCTCTCTTGCAGTCACTTGGAGGGTGGTCCATGAACCTTATGCAGCTTGAGTTTTCTCCAGTAATAGATGAAAGGGTGGAGCCTTATGGAGTGGAAAATACTAGGATATATGCCATGGTTACAGTTAAAGGAGTGTCTGGATGGGGGAGTAAACTGTACAGCCATTCTGCCATGGGTATATGGATAGCCAGTTTTCCTGGTAATAGATGGAGTAAAAGAATAATCAATTCTTACAGTATACTAAGCTTTTGCATTCATGGTCTAATTGAATCCTCCAAACAGTCCAATGAACCATGTATTATTATGATTTCACAGATGTGGAAAGTAAATCTTTGGTCAATTTATTAATTAGTCTAAAAGCAAATTAGTGACAGAGTCAACATTGAAATTCTGATTCATCTAATTCCAAAATCACCATGACCTAATACCCCCAGACACATATCCAAAACACAGTTCATTTATTTATTCAAAAGATATTTATTGTGCTCCCACTGGAGGCTGGCACACACTGGGGATTTAATAATAAGGTAAAACAACAAAAACATGCGTGTGCAGATGAAGCTTACAGCCTAGTGGAAGAATACATATTAATCAAATCGTCACACAAATAAATGTAAAATTACATTTGTGAATAGTACTATGGGGGAAAAATCCATGGCGCCATAAGAGTGTGTAATAAGAATCTAACCTAACAGAGTAGACACCTCTCTTCACCTGGCCAACATTCCTTCTTCACCTAGAAACTGCCCTTCAGCTTTCCTCTGGAGGACTACCCCTTCCCTATCCTCTGACTGTGTAGTTCAGGCGAGGCTGACCCCACCACTGACTTCACTGAAGGTCACATAACCCAGTACTGACTAACAAAAGCACAGGCATAATCTCATTTTATCGCGTGTCACTTTGCGGCGCTTCCAGATATTGCATTTTTTACAAATTGAAGGCTTGTGGCAACCTGGCATTGTCAAGCAATTGTTAGCATTTTTCAGCAATAAAGTATTTTTAAATTAAGGTATGTACAGTTTTTTAGACATAGTGCTATTGTACACTTAATAGACTACAGTATGGTGTAAACATAATTTTTATATGCAATAAGAAACCAAAAAATTCATGACTTGCTTTATTGCAATATTCACTTTATTGTGGAGGTGTGGAACTGAACCCACAATATCTTTGAGGTATGCCTGTACTGCACCGCCATGACCACAGTGATTGGTTCAAGAATGCTTCATGTGCCTCAGGCCAGATCAATGAGAGCTTTGGGACTTTTCCTGGAGCCATTGAGAATGAGATGCACTTCTTCAATTGACAAGCAGGGCTAAAACAAGACACTTGGGGATGCCGGTGGCCACAACATGAGGAGAGCAACCTGAGACATGAGGCCGCAACCTGAGGATGAAGCTAACAGAGGAGAGCAGAGCCAAGAAACTGACATTCCAAAGATATTAAACACGTGGACCCAGCCTCGTATCAACTACCAATAAACCAATAAACATTCTAGTGGTGTGAGCCAGCTCATTCCCCTCTTCCTGCTTAAGCCAGTATCATTTTTTTTTTTCTTTTAGAAGCAAAGGTCATGTAAACACCCCGACTTTTTTTTTTGGCTGCGTTGGGTCTTCGTTGCTGTGCACAGGCTTTCTCTAGTTGTGGCGAGCGAGGGCTACTCTTGCTTGTGTTGCTCCGGCTTCTCATTGCAGGGCATGGGCTGTAGGCGTGCGGGCTTCAGAAGTTGTGGCTCGCAGGCTGTAGAGCAGAGGCTCAGTAGTTGTGGCGCACGGGCTTAGTTGCTCCGTGGCATGTGGGATCTTCCTGGACCAGGGCTCGAACACACGTCCCCTGCATTGGCAGGCGGATTCTTAACCACTGTGCCACCAGGGAAGCCCTTAAGCCAGTTTCATTGAGTGATTGACACCTTCCTTTCCCTTTCCTCCTTTCTTTCCTCCTTCCTTCCTTTCTTTCTTTCTTTCTTTTTCTTTCTTTCTTTCTTTCTTTCTTTCTTTCTTTCTTTCTTTTTTCTTTCTTTCTTCTTTCTTTCTCCTTTCTTTCTTTTTTCTCCTTTCTTTCTTTCTTTTTTTCTTTCTTTTTCTTTCTTTCTTTCTTGTCACTTGGAACTGAAAGAGTAAAGAATCCTAACTGGGCAGTCAGGGATGGCTTCCCTGAGGAACTAAGGTGATCTGAGATCTGAAAGAGAAAAAGGAGTTAATTAGGCAAAGAGAGGAGGGAAGAATGTCCCCATCAAAGGAAATACCAAGCTCTGGAGCCTTGAGTAAGGAAGGAGCCTGTGACTGAGAGAGACGGAGAGAAGGCCAGCATGGGTGGAATACGGTAAATGTAATGAAATGAAAATGGATGAAATTGGAAAAGCAGTTTCTTGTACCATGTTAAGGATTTTAATCTTTGGATTTAGAGCCAGAGGACACAAGTGAGGGTTTTTAAGCATCATGGGAGTAGGGTAGTGGTGATATTATCTGATTTATATATTTTTAAAAATCACTCGGATGTAATCTGGAGACTAGATTGCAGGGTATCAAGAGCAGAATGAAGAGTGAAGGTATCATTTCACTTTTATGCCCTTCCCTCAATCCTCTCCCCACCCCTCAAAAAAGGGTAGATACAGTAAAACAAACTAGAATACTATTGTGGTCTAAAGGGGCAGCCTGGACTTGGGAAGTGGCAGTGGAGATGGAAAACATATGGGTTAATTTTAAAAGGGACTGGTGTAATAGAATTCATATTTTATGGCAAGATGAGAAAAATTTAAACATAAAATTTTTCTTTGCCTGTTTGGGCCTCCTCCCTCCCCTTTAGTGTGCATCTGCATTAACCAGAGCTCCCTAGGAGATAACATTCCTTCTTAATCTCATCAAGGGTCACAACTCCTTAAGAGATAACCTTCCTTCTTAATCTTCTAAGAGGCCACGATGACCCATGATCCACTACCTGCTTTGTACTGTAGACCTGGATTGTATAAACTGTCAATAATATGTCGTTTAAGGTACAGCCCTCTGTCTCAAAAACTTATGCAACTGTGCTTTGACCTCTAACAGGAGGAACAATTCTTGGAGGTTTCTGAGAGGCTGTTCCGGGTTATAACCCTCAGTTCGGCTTAAATACAATTTTCCATTTCTTAGACTGATTAATTTTTTCATCAACAGTACTGTTTACAAAGTTGTGGTTGTGGGGAAACCCACAAAGGATAGTTCCATGATCACTGCTGGTGGCAGACTGGATGCAGGTCCCTCAAGTGTAGAGATTTTTTTTTTTTTTTTAAGTGTAGAGATTTGAGGGGAGGGAGCATTAGCTGGAACGGAGAGGGGAAGAGTCATGTGAAGTTGGTCTCCCTTAGAAAAGAAGTGGCCTTTGGTGAGGAGCACAGCCAGCTAAGGCCAGCTCACGGGGAGAGAGCCAGGGGAATCAGTGCCCTGACTTCAGCTCATCCCTGTGTCCTCTTTGGGGATAACCAGTGGCTGAAGCCCAGTGGAAGACAGGCACAGAGCCCATGGTTCAGGCCTCACATTTCTGCCTCCTGGGCCTTGAGCCGGGCAGGACCGGGTGGAGAGGGGATTGAGAGGGGCAAACACAGGGTCCGGCACAGGCCTCAAACCCTTTGTATGACCTGTGCTCTGAGGTTCACTGCGATTTGAGCACCACCTACCTCTCTTGCTTCTTCTCTAGCCTCTTGCCTGTAAAATGGGGATAATAGGGGATAACAGTGTCCAATTCATAACCACTAATCATACGAGAAGCAAACCGGTTAACCTGTGTAAAGCATTCAACTTGCCATAGCTCTTGGGAACAGTAAGCACTCTAACATATTACCAGCAAATCCTTCTGGGCATATTCTCTCTTTCTGAATATTTCTTTTTTCTTCCCAAATACACCAGGAACCAGGTCTTTTTTCTTTTTGTTTTGTTTTGGTTGATATCACCACCATCGAGCACAGCGCCTGAAAGAATAGGTACAGAATAAATGTTTATTCAGTGAATTAATGCTCACTGAGTATCTGTGCAGGCATTTAATCTGCATCATCTCAATTATTACAGCCATCCTATAAGGTAAATGTGATCCCCATTTTACAGATGGAGCTGCTTGAGGCTCAGCAATGCTCAGCAATGCCCAAAGCAGACCAGGGATTCAAAGTCAGGCCTGTCTTACTCCAACACCTGTGCTCTTTGCCCTACACTGGTGGCCTCATGCAAGGAAGGCTTTCTGCATAGAATGACTGCTGGCCAGTGGGGTGTCACCTCAACCCTCACTCTACTGTGAATCTCAAAGGATGGGTCTCCACTCACCAGAAGCCAGGTGACCATATGCTCCTTACCTGCCAGTAGGCTTTGGGGGCATAGGGTCTCTCTCTGAATTATCTTTGTGTCCCCACAGGTCACCCCATTTATTGGGTGCTAATTAATGTCTGCTGAATTAAATAATATAATAAAAGGTAGGCCGTCTTCCCCTGCTCTTGCTGATGCTGTTTCCAATGCACTTTGGTCATTCCTGGAGGCCTGGGGAGGTCGGCCTCCAACGCCCATCTAGAAGGGCCAGGCTTAACATTCGTTAAGCAATTTCCTGGCCAGGCATTGCTCCAGGTGCTTTATAGGTAATAACTCATTTATTCATCTTGACAAATCTATAGAGTAAGGATTATCCTTATCCTTATTTTAAGTTTCAGGAAACGGAAGTTCAGAAGAGTTAAGTGAGCTTGTTCAAGGTCACACAGCTAGAGGATTTTGAATCCAAGCAGTCTGATCCAGACCCTGTACCCTTAAATGTTAATAATGAAGAACTAGGGCTTCCCTGGTGGCGCAGTGGTTGAGAGTCTGCCTGCCGATGCGGGGAACACGAGTTCATGCCCCGGTCCGGGAAGATCCCACATGCCGCAGAGCGGCTGGGCCCGTGAGCCATGGCCGCTGATCCTGCGCGTCTGGAGCCTGTGCTCCGCAACGGGAGAGGCCACAACAGTGAGAGGCCCGCGTACCGCAAAAAAAATAATAATAATAATGAACAACTTACAGTTTTGCGGTTGGCACCCTTTTGTGCCCTCCACCTCTTGCAGCTCTGTGGCCTCTCCTTCCTGGCCTTCAGCACTTCCCTGCTCACCCTTAGCCTACGGGGCCACCTTCATGTTATCTCTGCTCTTACTTACTGCTCACCGTTAAGAGCAAAACAAGGTGAAAGGATCTTGCCAGCGTCTTTGCTGCCCACTTGCTTGACATAGATGAGTCTTCTTCCTTATCTTTGTCGAGCACATTTAGAGATGAAGCTACTGGGAGGGAATTCACTTAACGTCTTTTTCCCCACAGAAGATGTTTGGCCTGGATGCTCCTGGTAACAAACCAAAACACAAACTTTCATGGCAAAGAGCTGCTGATTGAAGAAAATTGAGGAGACAGACATAAAGCAAGCAGCACAAAAGCTAGAATGCTCTGTAAATTTTGCTGGGCACAATGTTAATTTTATTGAAATGATCGCTAACACACCAAGTTATTTCATGGAACTGAAATAGTAATAAACTCAATTTTAAATTCATGACACTAATTTATGGGCTTTTAACAATTCAATAATTACTACCTATTTTCCTACCCTACGCCTTCATCTTTCCTCCCTTTCTCTTTCACTGAATTTCTATTACAAAATAAACATAATTAATGTGGAGTTGACATTTCTGTTGTCTGTATGAAAAGCAGTAAATTTACAAGAAAATAGTAGCTAGTTGACATGAAACCTTTTTCAGGTTGGGTTTCCCAGAAATTGACTCTGTGACAGAAGTTAGCATGTAATTTCCTTATTAGGGCATGCTCTCAGGATCAACGCCCGAGGAAAGGAAGGTGGAAAGCAGGATTAGGAAGTCTCGCTGAGATGCAGGCCCGCAAAGACATCAGCTAGCCCCACAAAGTTATCCTGCAGACTGATGGCCCTTCAGAGTCGCCCAGAGCTGGGGAGAAAGAGCCAGCCTTTACGCTGCACATTTATTAGTCACTGGCTGCTGGCCAGCCCTGAAAGGACAGGTGGTCTTAAGCAAGACAGTTTCGTTGAAGCCAGGCAATCACCAAAGAGGGCTGACAACTGAGGCCTGACTCCTCCCAACACTCCTAGCAGCTGGGGGAACAAATCCTTCATTTCCGAAAGGGCTCTAGGTGGTACATGACAGGGTCCACCACAGAAACAGTATAACTCACTGGTTTCCAAACTCTAAGAAATGTCACCTGGCTGCATCTCCTAAGCCACAACACATTTCTTCATTCAAGTCCAGTCAGCCATCACTTTTCAGGCCTATTCTGAGACCATGGCGGAAGCAAAGATCATAAGACAAGGCTCACTCATAAAGCAAAGGGAAACATTTATGATTACGTGTAACACAAGGCCACTTCCTGAAGAGTCACAGTACAGGCAAGGCAACTTGCTGAGAACAGACGGGTAAAAGGTAAAGATGGATTCTGAATAGAATTCTGGGCTTCTTCAAAAGATGATAGTGTTTGGTAGGCAGAAATGAGGGTGGGAAAGGGCATTCCAGGAGAAGGAACAGAGTAAGCAAAGCCCTGGGGCGAATGAGAGAGCACATAAAGGGAATGGCCCTTCTGGCTTTGTCATCGAAGAATATGGTGTGAGCGAGTTCAGTTAGCATGAGGATGGACTGAAGTGGAGAAAAGGTTATAAGGTAGGACATGGGCCTAATTACAGGGGTTTAGATGTCTTTAATTGTGTAACAGGCATGAATCTCAGCCCATAAACTCACGCCTGAAAGATATGTCACAATCCATTACTTTTTATGAATGAATTTAATTATTTCTTCAAGATCTATCCTGCTGGGCTGATGAGAAATGAACCTCAGTCACTCTTTGCATTTCACCTAGATATATGCCAACCAAGAAAGCTCTAATAGAGTCAAAGCAGCAGGGGTAGAGTAGGGTCCTCTGGTCATTGGCTATCTCTGTACACAGGCCACGGTGGAGCTGGCCCTAGTTCCTGTGCAAATAGCCCATACCAGTCCGGTGGCTCTGTGTGGTCCTGTCACACTCGACACACGGGACTCTGTAGATGATTTTATTCTGGCCCACATAGTGGCTAAAAATTTAGACGTGAATTAACTGCAACATGTAACAATCACAAGATTTGTTTTACAACATCCAGATTTATTAATTTTTTTAAATTGGGAGATATGGTTGCTTGAGTTCCACATTCTCACCTGACAACACTAGGCTGGGTCTAAGTAGTGGCTTCATCCTTGAAAGCTCCTTCACTGATTAGTGGAACCTACCTGGCCCTGCAGTTATTTGAGTTTGAAGTCCCTGCCTTATGCGTCCCATGTGGTCTTTTCTCTTGGAAATCTTACTGCATCCTCTGGAGGATGCTGTCTAGGAGCACCATGGGGCTCTCAGCTGCTCAAAAAACCCCAGAGACTTCCCTCTCTGCCCTGCAGCCTGGGAATCTCTCTGCAGTCTGGATGAAGGACCTTCTCACCTCTCAACGGCTTCATCCAAGCCCTTTGTCCCACACACCCTTTCCTTTCTACTTCTGGAAAACTCTCGGTTCCCTTGTGGGATTGAGATTTTGCAGATACAGACCAGGTGTCTGACAGGCTTGTGTTTTCTGCACTGTTAAAGAAGCAAAGAACCAGCTATTTGCTTGAATGAGGGAAGAGCAAGTGGAAAATGTGGGGAGAAATATGAAACTAATATCTCAAAATATTCTGAGTTGCACATATTAAAGAGTTTGCACATATTAAACAGTTTTTTGTCAGAAATAACTTTCTACTCATAATGTGCACCCCCCAACGTTATTCTGAATAATAAAAATGCTTAGAAATGTTTAGATGATCCCGATTTTGTTGGCAGCATTAAATCACCAGAGTCAAGGCCCGTTTGAATGTATGCTCCATCAGGCCTAATCAAGGTATCAATTTCATCCACATCAATGTCATGAGGATTGTTCAAAGAGTGCTTGACCTAGGGTTTGCTGGCCTTGGAAGCCACAGGAAAAACCAGTGTTGTTCTCCATCTTCTTTGTGACCTAGTGTGTTCCTTGGCCCTCAAGCTTCCTTTGGAGTCGCAGCGTGTTATACTCCAGGAAGACAAGTAACTATTGGGCCTTCCGGAGGCTGTGGCTGCCTTTCCACTTGCCTTCTTGGCCTTAAAAGTCTTTGCTCTTGCTTTCATATCATGAGAGTCAGAGTTCTCCGTCTTTGTCTGTAATGTCATCTTTGTATAAAAATCAGAACTCATTTAAACTTCCATTAATGATGACGGATGGTCCTTGCTTTGTTTATAAGAAATGCCCAGTGAGACAGACAGGTAGTGACTGGAGAACAGCCACATGTAATGGCAGAACTTTGCTGGGTTCACCACAATCTAGAGGTGAGTCCTCAAGTTCAAAAAGTCCATCTTTTTTTATATACCCAGAGAATCAGCTTCTAATTGTCCAGGAAATGTAGAAAAGGCTAAAACCAGCATCTCAGAGGTGTACCTGCCAAATGGAGAAGGTATTAATATTGCCTGGTCAGAATATTCTCTATCTTGAAAAAATATGTACATGGGTAAAATCATAAGTTAACTGGTTGAATGTGGTATTAGAACAAGGGAAATTATATGATTTTAATATCCACTGTGGTCAAGCTGTAAAAAGACAGATATGCCTATCTATGAAAGAAAGATACACATACGTATGAAAGACAGACACACCTGTGTATGAAAGATAGGTCCACCTGTCTGCACTATGGGGATACTATGAGTGGCTAGTGTGCCCTCTTTGCTGCTCAGATATGGAGACATGGTACCAACTTTAGTCCCTGGGAAGGCAGAATAAATGCCCTCCCCAAAGATGTCTATATCCTAACCCCTGGAACCTATAAATATGTTGGGTTCTATGTAAAAAGGAAATTAAAGATAACAGATGGAATTAAGTTTGCAAATAAGCTGACCTTAAAAAAAAAGAGAGAGAGAGAGAAATTATTCTGGATTATCTGGGTGGGCCAATGTAGTCACAGTGCCCTTAACTGTGGAAGAGGCAGGTAGAAGAAGCATTCAGAGTGATGCAAGGTGAGAAAGACTGGGATCTGTCATTGCTGGTTTTGAAAATAAAGGAAGAAGGGACTTCCCTGGTGGTCCAGTGGTTAAGAATCCGCCTTCTAATGCAAGGAACCCGGGTTTGATCCCTGGTTGGGGAGCTAAGATCCCACATGCTGCAGGGCAACTAAGTCCACACGCCGCAACTACTGAGCCCAAGCACTCTAGAGAGAAGAGCCCACACTAGAGAGAAGCCTGTGTGCCGCAACGAAAGATCCTGCATACTGCAACAAAGATTCCACATGCCGCAACTAAGATGGATGCAGCCAAATAAAATTAATAGATAAATAAATTTTTTTTTAAAAGAAGGAAGGAGCCACAAGCCAAGGACTGCAGGTAGCTTATAGAAACTGGAAAAGACAAGGAAATAGTTTCTCCCATGGAGCCTCCAGAGAGAATGCAGCCCCGCTAAACATCTTGACTTTAGCCCAGCGAGACCCATTTGGGATTTCTGACTTCCAAAACTTTAAGAATAAATATGTGTTGTTTTAAGCCACTATGTTTATGGTAAGTTGCTACAGCAGCAATAGAAAACAAACACAGTCTCTCTAAACTCATCTTTTATACAGGCAATGAAAACCATTCTGTATAAGTTAAATCTTTCTCTAGAAAAAGATAAAGCACAATTATACAGCAATAGTGTTAAGTGCCCAGCACAATGCCTGCACAAGTACTACTAAAACATGTGTTTTCCTTCCTTCATTCATTAATTTCACAAACACTAATTGACTGTCTACTATGTTCCCAGCACCATTCTAGTCACTGAGGAGAAATCCCTGCCCTCACAGGAGTTGTATTCTTAGTGTTGAGCACTATGATTATAATTTATAGCCCGTGGCCAGCTGACATATTTTATTTGGCCAACATGAGCTTTCTTCTTTAACTTTTTAGTTGGCCATGTTGCGTGGCTTGTGGGATTGAACCTGGGTCCCTGGCAGTGAGAGCAAGGAGTCCTAACCACTGGACCACCAGGGAATTCCCAGAAAATTTTAAAAATATATTCTAGGGGGCTTCCCTGGTGGCGCAGTGGTTGAGAGTCTGCCTGCCGATGCAGGGGACACGGATTCGTGCCCTGGTCTGGGAAGATCCCACATGCCGCAGAGCGGCTGGGCCCGTGAGCCATGACCGCTGAGCCTGCGCATCCGGAGCCCGTGCTCCGCAGCGGGAGAGACCACAACAGTAAGAGGCCCGTGTACCGCAAAAATAAATAAATAAATAAAATAAAAAAAATATATATATATATTCTAGGTATTAGTCTCTTATAAGATCTATGATTTGCAGATATCCCAATCCATAGGTTGCTATTTTTTTCAAAGTTCATCTTGATTTACATATTTATATTACCTGCATGGTCCCTTTGGGCATTTGAATTTCTGACCCCAAGCTGATATTTTCTTGGTCACAACATTTAACATGCCTCCCTGAAATGCAAGCCTCCTTGATTAGATTTTGGATATTTTCCAAATTCTTCAGTTAATGTTAAAGACAATTTCTTTGTTATATCATTTGTACAGGTGGCTGAACTCATCCATTACATTTTGAATCTACCTAATTTCATTTCTCATTAACTTTAATTTGGGAAGTACCTTGCTGTAATCCCCATGCATGTGATATTTTAGCTCCATTGATCTTACTCTACCAGTTCTTTTAATTTTGTTCTAGTTTTTAACCACAATATTTTCATTTTAATCTTTCTCTCCAAAAGAAAGAGAGAGAGAGAGAATTTTCACACCTGCAATTTCAGTGATACCTGATAACTGCTTGGTTAAATTTATCATTTTTCTATATTCTTAAATTATAAGCAGCTAATTCTTCTGGAAGCAAAGGTACGTGCACAATGGGAAGCTGAGGCCATGAGCTAACAGAACTGTGATGTGCTTTTTTTTTTTCCTCTTGCTGCTGGGGCCCCTCCCGCCGCGGAGCACAGGCTCCGGACACTCAGGCCCAGCGGCCACGGCTCACTGGCCCAGCCGCTCCGCGGCACGCGGGATCCTCCCAGACCGGGGCACGAACCCGCGTGCCCCGCATCGGCAGGCGGACCCTCAACCACTGCGCCACCAGGGAAGCCCTGTGATGTGCTTTTGATGCTGTCATTTCTCCTTTGAAGAAATGTTTCTGGGCTTCCCTGGTGGCGCAGTGGTTGAGAATCTGCCTGTCAATGCAGGGAACACGGGTTCGAGCCCTGGTCTGGGAAAATCCCACGTGCCGCGGAGCAACTGGGCCCGTGAGCCACAACTCCTGAGCTTGCACGTCTGGAGCCTGTGCTCCGCAACAAGAGAGGCCGCGACAGTGAGAGGCCCGCGCACCGCGATGAAGAGTGGCCCCCCTCGCCGCAACTAGAGAAAGTCGTTGCACAGAAACGAAGACCCAACACTGCCAAAAAAATAAATTAATTAATTTTAAAAAACAAACAAAAAATGTTTCTGTGGTGTCTGTCCTGTGGAAAGCACAGACAAATACAACTCACATAGTGCCTAGCCAAAAATGATAAAGATTTAGAGCACAAGAGGGCCAAAAACAATTTACTAGAATAATCAAACAAAGCAACAGGATTTAAGGAACATTGATTTTGGATCTCATGAGAGATGACAGAGTTGGATCTTTCTGTTGTTGTTGTTGCAGTATGCGGGCCTCTCACTGTTGTGGCCTCTCCCGTTGCGGGGGACAGGCTCCGGACGCGCAGGCTCAGCGGCCGTGGCTCACGGACCCAGCCGCTCCGCGGCATGCAGGATCTTCCCGGACCGGGGCATGAACCCGCGTCCCCTCCATCTGCAGGCGGACTCTCAACCACTGCACCACCAGGGAAGCCCTGGATCTTTTAACTGTCATAACAAAGGCATACAAACTTCTTCAGTTGCCAAAATCAGTCTTTGGAACTAAATTCCATTACTAGGACCTTGAGTAGACATTTTTTTCCTTTGGAAAAGGTTCTAAGAAACACTCTGGATACCATCGCAATGCTTGTATTCAAGATTGGATCAGAATGAAGGTCTTGGAGTTCCCAAACATCTTACTTAGGTCTCCAGTAAATTCTCCCCCAAGGTACGGCCAATTTATACAGTCACTATTAGTGCCGGGATTGAAAGCAGAAATTGATTTCTTCACAGGTTGGGCACAGAAGGAAGAAAATGTCTGGGAGAGAATGACTTTAATTCCAACCAACAAAAGGGATAAAGACACTTTTGGGACGTTTGTATTAGGCTGGCTAGTGATACTCGCAGACAGGAAACCAAAGCCTCACCCGGCATTCCATGGGGGACATATTTCTGCACTGGAGATGCCTGAGTTGTCCTTTCCAGGTGATGACCTGCCTATGTTGAAAATGCAGAAGTGGGATAACTTATACCTAAGATTGAAATACTCCTCCCTCAATGTGTGCATTCCTCCTCTTTCAGATTCTGTTGACCATTATTAATCCACAGATTTCTCTATATTCCTGAAGATTCATTTAGGGATCTGACCCCCAAGAAGCAGCATGGAATGCGTCTCTACAGAATAATAAATTCTGTGTGGGAAACAGAATGACTCAGGGGTGTGAGTTCTCTTTTCAGAGACAGAATGACCCAAGTTTGAGGGCTGGCACTCTGCAATCAGACACACCTGGTTTCAAATCCCAGCTCAAGTTATTGACCGGTCACATGTTGGACATGTTACTTAGCCAGCCTGAACCTTGGCTCCTTCTTTGCAGACTTGGAATGATAATGATTCCTACCTCATAGAATTAAAAGGAAAATTTTTGTCATCTATGGCTGTGTGACAAATTACACCAAAACTTAGTGGCTCAAAACAACAATTTATTTGCTCACGATTCTGCATTCTGGGTTGAGCTCAGCTGAGTAGTTTTTCTGTTCATCTTGCCTAGGCTCAGCTGGGGCTGGATGATCCAAAATCATTCACAGCTGGGATGGCCAGAACACCTGGGGGCTGGTTGGGCCTCTCCATCTAGTTTCTCCTGCAGGGTGGCTAGACTTCTTACATGGCAGCTCAGGGCTCCAAGTGAATAAAAACAGAAGCTGCGGGACCTTTTGAGGCTTGACGTCTGGAACTCATACAATATTACTTTTGCTACATTCTGTTAGTCAAAGCAGGTCATAAAGCCAGTGCAAGTTCAAGGGGAGGGGAAATAGGCTCCACCTCTTGATAGGAGGAGTGGTAAGTGCCTACAGCGATGGGAGGAATTTTGGCTGCTCTCTTGGCAAACAATCTACCACAAGGATTACTTGAGACAATGTATATATAGCACTGAGCACAGTGCCAGGCAAACAGTAGGCTCTTCATAATGCATTGGATAAAAGCAGATTTCTGAAAAACAAAACATATTTCTGGTATTATATTGCTTGGGTTCAAATCCTGACTCTGCACATACTAATGGTTTGATGGCGAATAAGTTTTTAAAATTTTCTTTGGGGAATTCCCTGATGGTCCAGCCGTTAGGACTCGGAGCTTTCACTGCCGGGGCCAGGGTTCGATTCCTGGCTGGGGAACTAAGATCCTGCAAGCCACATGGTGTGGCCAAAAAACAAAATCTTGTTTTCTTTGCCTTAGTTTTTCATGTATAAAATTATTATAATAATTATACCCATTTACAGAGTTATCGTAAAGAGTAAATGGAATACTACATGTAAAATGCTTAGAAGAGTTGATTTAAAAAAGAAAATATTCTTCAGACTTATTTTGGTACATATATAAGTTATAGTTCTAAGTTAATTTTCTCTAGATTATCATCTAGTTGTTTTAAGAAATCATCCTTTCCTCTACCTTTGTTTCGTAGTGTATTTGTTTTTAATTAATTAATTTATTTATTTATTTTTGGTTGCTACACGCAGGCTTTCTCTAGTTGCGGCGAGCAGGGGCTACTCTTTGTTGCAGCGCACGGGCTTCTTGTTGCAGTGGCTTCTCTTGTTGCGGAGCACAGGCTCTAGGCGCTCAGGCTTCAGTAGTTGTGGAATGCGGGCTCAGTAGTTGTGGCTCGCGGGCTCTAGAGCGCAGGCTCAGTAGTTGTGGTGCGCGGGCTTAGTTGCTCCGCGGCATGTGGGATCTTCCTGGACCAGGGCTCGAACCCCTGTCCCCTGCATTGGCAGGCGGATTCCTAATCACTGCGCCACAAGGGAAGCCTCTCATAGTGTATTTTTAATTCTATATTTAATTATGGTATGTAATAATGCTCTATTTCTGACGTTTCTATTCAGTTACATGGGTCTATTTTGTGCCATTGTATTAATTACTGTTTCATCATAATATGATTTACCATCTTGAAAGCTACTGTCTCCTCTTTGCTCTTCTTTTTGAAGCTATTCTTTGATACCTTCACCTGTTTAGTACTCTTTATATTTAGTGAACTTTCCATCAGCTTTATCTAGTGCTAGGAAACATCCTATTGGTGTTTTGATTGGAATGATGTTAAGTTATAAAGTGACTTGGAAACAATAACATATTTTTGGTATTTGTTTTGTTTTCTTTTCCCCCTTCCAAAATCCTGTAGTTCATGTCATCTTTAAATATCCAGTAATGCAGTTGTTCCTAAATGTATTTTTACCATGTTTATTGTAATTATCTGTTACTTTTATTATCATATTTTCAAGGTGGTTAATGCTCAATAAGCATATGCTTTCATCATTTATTTATCTTTTACCTTTTATATTAGACCTCAGTTATGGAAAATTTAGTTAATCCTACCTCTCAATTCATTGCTTAATATTAAGACCACCCATGTAATGCTTATTACTGGTTTATTTTAGTTTCTTTTAACCTCAGTCCAAATCCCATTTTCCTCTCCTCACTCTAATGTGCTTGATACAGGTTGTAAAATATGCATATGTTCTTGTAAAATATATAGTTTTATATTGCATACCTCTGTGGTTTTAATTTACATAAATGATATATGCTATGTATTCTGTTCTGTTTTTCTTATTTCTTTCCTCCTCAGCCCTAAGATTTACGATCTACCCATATTGCTGTATATACACCTTGCTTCTACCTGCATAGCATTTCACATTCACTACATTTTATGTACCTGTCCCCTAGCATACCTCTGGCTCACCACCATGATAAACACTGCAATGAATATCCTTGTATAACTCTCCTTCAGATTTATGCAAGAATTTCTCTGGTACGTATATTCCCCGAGATAATTGAGTCTGAGGCATGCACTAACTTATTTTCACTGAATTCTGCCAGAACACTTTCCAGAATACCTGTACCAGTTCACAGTACTTCCCCGTATCCTTGCCAAACTGATATGTATCATCCTTTTAAATTTTTGCCAATTTGATGGGTGTAAAATGGTGTATCATTTTTGCTTAATTTTTATTTATCTGCTTACTAGAGAGGCTGAGTATCTTTTCATTATCTGTTAGCCCTTTGGGCTTCCTTTGCTTCAAATTGCTTAATCGTATCTTTTATCTATGTTTATATTCAGTTTCCAATTTTATTCCCACTGATTTGCAGGAACTCTTTGTATATTCTAGGTTTTTTTTAAATTGAAGTATAGTTGATTTACAACGTTGTATTAGTTTCAGGTGTACAGCAACATATATATATATATATATGTGATTCAGCCACATATATATATTCTTTTTCAGATTCTTTTCCCTTATAGGTTATTACAAAATATTGAGTATATTTCCCTGTGCTATACAGTAGGTCCTTGTTGTATATTCTAGTTTTAATGCCCTGTAGAATTTAGTCATTGCTAATATCTTCTCTTAGTCATCTGTCTCCCAAGTTTGTACTTCATTGAACGGAAATCCTTAAATTTTATGCAGTCGCAAGAATTGTTTCTTTATCTCATGTTTGTATTTTTGGGTGTTGCTTAAAAAGTTTTCCCCCTGGTTCATATAGATAGTCCTCACATATTTTATTACCTTAGTAGGTTGTAAAATCCATTTTGAATTTCCTTAACATGTAGTAAAAATGCAGGATCAAGCTCAATTCTTCTTTGTATAATGATCCAATTTTTTCATGCTACCTAAGAAGCCAACTGTCCTTTCCCCATTGTTTTTTGGTGCTATCTTTATCAAATATCAACTTTATACGTCTGAGCCCTCTATTCTGTTCCAGTGGTCTGTTTGTCTTCCTACATGAGCTCTATACTATCGTTATCATAGATTTTCAGTGAAATTATACTATCAATACATTTTCTTTACCCTTGTTGTAATAGGTACAATTTATCTTATAGGAAGGGGACTTGCATAGTGATTACTGTGACTTATTTAAGAGTGGTAGACAGCAACAAGTTTTATTTAATGATACTTGTTTCCCCCCCAAAATGGAAAAAATATTAATTACATCATGGATGTCAGAGAGTCTTCGGATCCATATAAAGCAGCTAGGACGTTTGCTTAAGTCCTTTTCACATGGATTTTTCAAGTTTGGGGTTTCTTCCATTCCCTTTCTTCAGGTCCCACAACACAGGTGCTAGGAATATGGGCGAGCTTTATCGGGTCTCCTAGTAAAATCAGCCTTCTGTATCTGCGGATACCGAGGGCCAACTATTATACCGTTTTATGTAAGGGACTTGAGCATATCCGGATTTCAGTATCCACAGGGGGTCCTGGAGCCAATACCCCATGGATACCAAGGGAAGACTGTAATTGCACTGGAACTTGTTGATCACCTTACCTGTTAGCCCCATTTTGGGGGTCTTGTCTCTACTCTCCTTTGATTTGTTTTGGGTAGAATTCGTAGCATGCATTATTCCCTACAAACTGAATTCGTCTAAGTTTTGGGTTTCAGACTGAAACTGCCATGTTAGTGCAGATACTTGTTCTCCAATGTTAATCTCTTCCTTAGGATGGTCCACTTCTCTACCAGTGTGTCTTCTTCCCAGCAGCTTCCTGCTAAATCTCCTTCACTCTACTTGCTCAAGGCAGAGAAGTAGAAAATGAAATTTACAACCACAATGTTCTTAGAAGGAGAATAGAGCATGATAAATAAAAGCCTTTTTGTTCTGCTGAATATTTGGATGGGTTTGGATATGCAAAAGGGGGTCTGGTCCTTAGCTTGGAAGTAGACACCAGCCAGAACTGTGTGCTCTGCATAAAGCATAAGAATTTGCATTGGGGGCTGCAATCCAGCAAGGAGAGAGTGCTGAGGAAATAGGACCCAAGAGAAAGGAAGAGAAACAAGCTAGCTAGTGTGTTGCTGAGCCCATATATGGGTGGGAAGCCAACAGAACAATTCCTGGGAAAAAGACTTTTAAGAACTGCCTAGTTTTCAAGTGGTAGGAGTTCATTGTTGAGCTGTAAATATTCATACCCCATTGGTCACCCTAAATTTGCACTAAATTCTGATCAAAGCAAAAATATCTCACATTAACAGATAAACACATCTGTGCGTATTGAGGGGGAACGGGAAGTGGTGGTGTTAATGAGTATGTATCAGCTGAGAAAGGGAATGGGATTCACAAATGGATTCACATGGTGCAGAATATGACCTCCTGGGTAAGAAATAGACAATCTGTTAACTGACCAGTGTCCAATGGAAACAGGAACTCAGAGCCAGAGGCCATCACAGTAACAAGGGGAAGGAGGAGGAAGCAGAAAAGAAGGAGAAAGAAGAATGAAGAGGGGGAAATAACAATTATTTGTAAAGTAATCCAGGGTTTGCTTTTGCTTTTCACACATAAGGGTGACCATGAGAATGTAACACCCAACACCTGCCTCCTCCTTCCCAGAGATTCCCAGCAATCTCAGAGAGGGCTTTGGACTTCCCACAGTAAGCAATGAACATTTGGGACAATACTATCTAGGTCTCATAACATAGGAGGCCTCAGTTAACATCTGGATGGCTTTTAATTAAGCATTAGCCCTTAATCCCAAAACTACTCCAAGGGAGGCTGAAGGCCTGGTACAATGGTATATCACAATTTTCTTCTAGCTTCTAGCCCTAGAAGTGTCCCCAAACTCATCATTAGAACGAACCTTTGTTGTAATTTCCAGTGTATCATAATGATCATGAATGTTTTTAAAGGAAAAATATTTTTTAAAAAATAGAAAAAGCTTGTAGGTCAATCTGTTCTTTTTGTGGATCTTGATCTTGTATCATCTCTGTCTTGTCTCTGACTTTGACACATGCCAGCAATTTTCCGCTTTTTCTTAATCTCACCCTGGGTTACCCGAGCTGGTTCCTAGCTTCCTCTACTTTTATTCCTAGTCTAGTCAAGCTGGAGCTCATCAGGCCCCAAACTGGTCTTATATCTCTTTGGGAATTCCTACAATGGACAAGAATCGCGTTTATAGTCACCCTTGGTCTCAGCCGAGTCTCTCCTCAGCTCTTGGCTGCCCTCTTCTGGGATCAGGTCCCTCAGCCACTGCTGTGGACCAGCAAGCCCAGCTTCTTTTTGAACTGGGACCGGTGGGGTAATCACAGATGTATATTTGGACCCTACTGCTGCCATAGAATCTTAGCAATGTTATTTTACCTATAGATATCTCTTTTTTCATCTCTCAAATGTTGTAGTTATTTTACCAACAAGGAAGATTTTGTGGAAGGAAAAAAAGGAAGAAGAAATGCTGAGGCCTCTCAAATAATAAACCATTAAGTGAATTCAATAAAAACAGATAACATGATCCTGGTACTATCTGTTATCTCTTCTAAAAATGTCACATGTAGGTTGCACATCATCACCATTAATAAATATCTGAAAATTTTTAATAAAGTAATTTCTTACATTATTCTTGGATGGCGAATTTTTTAAGATTAAATTGAAATATGAGGAGTAGGGGAATACGTTCAATGCTCCTAACGTTCCCAGCTGGGTGGGAACTTCAGGAACATTGGTTCCTAAATTTGGCTGGCCCATGGATTACCTAAGAATACATGAAGAACATACATTCCCTACATGCACACACACGCGCGTGCAAGCACACACACGATGTACACACACACAAGTTTACTTTGAGATATTACTAAGAATTAAATAGCTAAGGACCCTCAGACTTTCAATTCCTTCTCTTCTTTAGCCATGAACATAGTTTGCTCCTAAATTAAGAGCTCTCCTCTCAATTATGTGGACACGAATATGAGGTTGGGGAAGCAAGGAGGCAAAACAAAAAGAAAAAGGAGGAAGTAATAGAAAAGAGAATTCGCATAGATTGCTGGTGAGAGTGTAAAATTATATAACCACTTAGGCAAACTCTGTGGCAGTTTCTACTCAAGTAAAATATATGCCACTCTATGACCCAGTGTTTTCGCTCTTAAATATTAACCCAAGACAAATGAAAACAAATGTCCACATAAAGATTTTTACACAAATGTTCAGAGCAGCTTAATTTACAGTAGCCCCAACCTAGAAACAACCCAAATGTCCATTAACACTGGAATGGATAAACAAATTCTTCCTGCAACAGCACAGATGAATCTCAAAAAACATTATGCAGAACAGATACAAAAGAATATTGGGCTCCGTTGTTGCCTTTTTTTTAATTCTTCTGTTTTTTGTTTTTTTAAATTATTTTTTGTTTCTTCCGTTTTTATAAAGTTTTAGAAGAGACAAATAGGGAAAACTATTCTAGGGTACTAGAAATCAGAATAGTGGCAAACTTTAGCGAGTGATTGGTGATTACTCCCTCGCAATGGGCACAAGAGGACTTTCTGGGGTGATGGAAATATTCCACATCATGCCTAGGAAGTAGTTACATAGGTGTATACATAGGTAAAATGTCAGTGAGCTATATGTTTAAAATCTGTGCCTTGTACTAAATGTCGATTATATTTCAATTTAAACTAGAGAGATAGAATAGATAAAGGAAAGGAAATTAGAAAAATCAAACCATGACAGGGCTAGAGAAGAGAGCTGCAAGTTAGAGAATGTCTAAGTTCTCAACCCTTAATGTTATTAAATTCTCCATCCCATTTTCAAATAAAATAATTTTTTAAAATCTATTTTGATTCCAAATGAGGTCACCAAATATCGCAGTAGTTTCCCAGGCTCTGCCTTTTGCTAAGGACTTGGTAAACATCCTGAGAAGGCTGAATTTGTGCCCTGAAACCATAGTGTGCTTCACTGACATACAACCTATGCAGTAGCACAGGACTCTGAGCTCAGAAAGGGTTTAATGCTCTGCTGTCGGAGTCTTAAAATTCTTAAAAATTTTAGCTTTGAACTTATGTTTTGCAAGTGAAGTTTGTTAGGACAATGAAGCCCCTGCATCAGGAGAGGAGATATGCACAATATATGTGTCTACTACTTGTTGCTGTTCTATTTGCCTCATACCATTCGTGAGGCCCATGGGCACAGAATTTCTGTGGCTTAACAATGTGTGGGAGCTCTATAAGACTCAAAGCAAGTGCAAGGTAGCATACTGCATCTATGACTGAGTGAAGAGTAAGGCCCTGACGGCCCCCAGAGGCTATGTTATCTGCTCGAACCAGAACTTGTTTCCGAAACAGGGAGAGGGAAAGGCAGTGGTGTCCTAAGAAACAACAATCACCAAGGAACTTTATCATATCCTTTCTTACCTATGTTAATCCCTTGTATTAACCAAGTGAAAATGATGACATAAAAGGAAAGGGAAATATAATATAAGGCAACTCATTTTTTCTTTTTTCTTTCCTTTTTCGTCATTCTTTATTCATCAGAAAGCTGAAGGTAGAATGTGTTAGTAGAATGTATGTATATCAAGAAGTGAAATGACTGTTCAGCCATCACCTCTATCTAGTTCCAAGATATTTCTATCACTCCAAAAGAACCCCTGTACCCAGAGTAGTAGTCATTTGAAACTCTTTTCACGTTTACCTTCTAATTTCTCTTTGGAAATGAATAAAAGAATCTGGGTTTTAATTATAGCATTAAAAAAAAGTAAAATAAAAACAGTTGAATTAGTTTTGTTCAGGGTTTCACTGTCTCGCTGTTCTCGCTGTCTGGTGAGAGCAAAATACAAAATGCAAATACAAGTTATGAAATATGAATTGTGTAATTTCGGTGACTCTGCATGCAAGTAAATGCTCTGATATTTGCATTTAAAACTAACATTGGGGCTTCCCTGGTGGCGCAGTGGTTGAGAGTCCGCCTGCCGATGCAGGGGACGCGGGTTCGTGCCCCGGTCCGGGGGGATCCCACATGCCGCGGAGCGGCTGGGCCCGTGAGCCATGGCTGCTGAGCCTGTGCGTCCGGAGCCTGTGCTCCGCAACGGGAGAGGCCGCGGCAGTGAGAGGCCCGCGTACCGCAAAAAAAAAAAAAAAAAAAAAAAAAAAAAAAAAAAAAAAAAAAAAAAAAACTAACATTGCATTGCATACATGAATGGTAAAATTCATGCCAATAATTTTTTGTTTTAATTTTTCTTTACTTAGAACAATAAAACACCATTACAAGTCAGGAGAGACGGAAGAAGAAAAGAAAAATCTTTATATTTTGGTGTCTTTAAGGGCATTTTTGTTTTTGCTTTTTGATCAAGATGTCCCACCTTTTCATTTTGCACTGGGCCTCAAAAATTATGCAACCTTAGCACAGGGAGATCAGCTTGGTGCTTTATGACCAGCCAGAAGGGTGGGATAGGGAGGGTGGGAGGGAGGGAGACGCAAGAGGGAAGAGATATGGGGATATATGTATATGTATAACTGATTCACTTTGTTATAAAGCAGAAAGTAACACACCATTGTAAAGAAATTATACTCCAATAAAAACGTTAAAAAAAAAAACCAACAACAACAAAAAAAGAAAATTATGCAGCCTGTGTTGCCTGGAGCTGAAGCTCTCAAAAAAGATGTGTATTGGGTAAAGATGGGAACAGTGAGAATAATAGGGAGATGAGTGGGGCAGACACCTAGGGGCCCCTCTTAACCTCATAGACTCAGTACCTGGGCTGCAGAAGGAATTCATCCTGAAGTAGGACAGTCAGAGAACACAGGCAGAGGCAGGGAAGACTGGTAATAGAAAGCAGTCTGATTTCGAGAGTAGTATTGTGTGCTGTTTCTTCCAGTGCCCTTTTTTTTTTTTTACTTTTTATTTTATATTGGAGTACAGCTGATTAACAATGCTGTGATACTGTCAGGTGCACAGCAACGGGACTCAGCGGTACATATACGTGTATCCATTCTCCCCCAAACTCCCTTCGCATCCAGGCTGCCACATAACATTGAGCAGAGTTTCCTGTGCTCTACAGTAGGTCCTTGTCTTCCAGTGTCTTCTGACCCAGGCTTACAAGATGATGGCTCCAGGTGGGATATTGTGAGAAACTAACAGAGCACTTCAGAGAAGTCCTACAACAAGAGAACTGTTGTAAGTGACAGGAGGCTTGGTTTAAGGTTTGAGGACTAATACCACTGTCAACACTGGTGGAGCATGGGGGCTGGTGGATCTTTCTCCTTCCTAGAGTGGAGTGTTACTTATTAGGTCTTTCGGGGTGTGGATGAGAGGAGTAAATTTGGTATGGAGGCTACAACAGAGCCTGAAGTCAGTTCAGTTCATTGGAGCCAAAGGGTCAATAAAAGCTGAGGAATCCCAGCTATACAAACTTGGAGATGTACTCTAACAGGGACTGTGGAGGTTTTAAAACATGGTCCCAAATGCTTTGGCTCTCCTCCCATTGAGAGGTAGCTCTGTGTTTGTTTGACCAATGGAATATGGCAGAATTGATGCTATGATAGTTTCCAGCTCCAGGCAGACTCCACTTCCCATCTCTTTGGGATACTGGCTCTAGGAACCCATTCGTTATGCCATGAGGAAGTTGAAACAGCTTGTGGAGAGGTTTACACGGGAAGGAATCATATCCCCCGGTTGTTATCACTGGCGGATTCTCAGCATCGTCAGCACCAACTAACCAGCCGTGAGGGTGAGCCATCTTGGAAGTGAATCTTCCAGCTTCCAAATGACCTGCTCCAGTTGACACTGCATGGAGCAGAGACAAGCCTTCCTTGTTAAATCCTACTCACATTGCAGACTTGTGAGCTAAATAAGATTGTTGTTGCTTAAAACTACTGAGTTTTGGCATGGCTTTTTGTGAGGCAATGCATAACTGGTATAAAACTTGGGTTCTACTGGGAGAAAGGTGGACTTGGTTTAAGTCTGAAGTTCTAACATTTCCACCTGTGAGAAGTCTGCAGAGTATAGAGGTTAATCATATAGACCCTGGAGTTAGAACTTCTTGGTTAAAATTCCCAGTTCTCCCATTTACCAGTTGAGTAATGGCAAGAGAGACTGTAGGCAAGTCTCATACTCTCTATACCTCAGTTTCCTCACCCATAAAATAGGACAACAATGATAACAATGATAAACCTACCCCATTGTTGTCAAGGTTAAATGAGCACTTAAACAGTATCTGGCACATAGTAAGCTTTATATCATTATTTTCAGAGCAAAGGCAGCTTCATAATCTTTTAAAATTATTCCTTACCTGTGATTTCACTCTCTAGAGTAGATGGGCTTGAGAAAATACAATTTAACTTTTTACACATTTAGTAATGACCTCTATATTCAGATTCCACTGTCAGTCTGCTTTTATTTATTTATTTATTTTTAAGTATACACATTTCTTCTATTTCTTTTTCTTTTTGGCTGCACTGGGTCTTAGTTGCTGCACGCTGGATCTTCGTGGCGGTGTGCGGCCTTCTCTCTAGTTGTGGCACGCAGGCTCTGTAGTTGTGGTGCACAGGCTCTGTAATTGTGGCGTGCGGGTACCAGAAAGCGTGGGTTCTGTAGTTTGCAGCACGTGGGCTCTCTAGTTGAGGTGCACAGGCTCAGTAGTTGCGGCTTAGTTGCCCTGTGGCATGTGGGATCTTAGTTCCCCTACCAGGGATCGAACCTGTGTCCCCTGCATTGGAAGGTGGATTCTTTACCACTGGACCCCCAGGGAAGTCCCTTTCAGTCTGCCTTTTTACGTTTTACAAGATAATGTTTTATTTATATTTAGAAAAAAAAATCAGCAGCACAAAGGTGATAGGGATGGAGTGAGTTCATGCTGAAAGCCTACCTGGTGGATTTCAGACTTTCAGGTAAGCATATCATCTCAGGCCTCCATTCTGTAACCTCTACTAATTTTGTATTACTTTCTTGATTATAAACATTATAGATGAGCTCTGGATTATGGGAACACAGGTATTAGTTATGTTTTTCTCTGCACTTTTCTGTATTTTAACATTTCTGAAAGTTAAAAAAGAAAAAACACAATACATATTTATTATTTAAAATCTGGAAAATACAAAATAGTAAAATAATTACTCATAATTTAACCACCTGGAGGGTACTCTTAAATGTCAGTACCCATTTCTTAGTGAAGGGAAAATGGACCAACCATCTAAGAGTTTTATGAAGGTTAGGGAGGTGGCATCTGAAAGCAGAGGAAAGTACTGCACTTGAAAACAAGTGACAGCAGATCCTTAAAAATAAGTCAGGGGCCATAAAGGCGTACTTGACGCAGATGAAGAAGAGTAAAATTTTAAGACAATCAGAACATTACAACACAATGGTAATAATTTATGCATTACTTTTAATTCCATATGAACACATTTCAGAACTTTGCCATTCTAATTCACACAACCATTTACTCCAAAAAATATCCACTCTCTAATAACCATCAAGGACCTACTGTGTAGCACAGGGAACTATACTCAATATTTTGTAATAAGCTATAAGGGAAAAGAACCTGAAAAAGAATATATATATATATATATATATATATATATATATATATATATGGCTGAATCACCTTGCTATATACCTGAAACTAACACAACGTTGTAAACCAACTATACTTCAATTTAAAAAAATCCTCTCTCAGGCTTCCCTGGTGGCGCAGTGGTTGAGAGTCCGCCTGCCGATGCAGGGGACACGGGTTCGTGCACCAGTCTGGGAAGATCCCACGTGCCGCAGAGTGGCTGGGCCCGTGAGCCATGGCTGCTGAGCGTACGCGTCCAGAGCCTGTGCTCCGCAACGGGAGAGGCCCCAACAGTGAGAGGCCCGTGTTCTGCAAAAAAAAAAAAAAAAAAAAAAAATCCTCTCTCTAAAAATTATATATATTAAAAAAAACACTCTCATAAAACAATTTCCTTTGGTTCTGTAAGTAGCAAAATGCTTTTTGCAAATTTATTTCTTCACCCAATTTATGAATGATAAAGTCATCTCTATAGGAATTTCTGCCAGTTGGTTTCCTCTGACCCAAGTGGACCTCTTGGGTGATTAAAATTATACTCCTGGTTCCTTCTAGATGGAGGCGATGGCATGGGGATTGCACCAAAAGGAAGGTGGTTTCGAATCGTGATTTGGCCACCTAGCTTGAAGCAGAGGCAGCTGAAAGTTCTGCTCCTGAGACAGGAACCCCACAAATGCAGAGGATGTCCTCCAGCCCCACCCAGTGCTTGCTCACAGCAACACTGTCCTAATACAGGATAGAGGCAGTTTGTGGGTTTTGGCTTTAAAATACTACACCATTTCTCTCTCCCTAAACCTCATCCCCTAGAGACCAGACTCAACTGGATTGGAACCCTCCTGTTGGCAGTAAAAACTTTCTTCAGCACTCCTCCATAACAGGGTGCCAGGATGCATGCTGCTGTAGAAAGTTGTTGTGAGAGAAGCAAGGAAATGGAAGGGTTATATAACTTTATCTCAGTGAGGCAGGAACTAAGGTTCAGCTGGAGTGATGGATTGGTTAGAAGGCTTGAAGAAAGGGGTAAGGGCTGGGGATCAGTGCTGAGGGAAATGGGAGAAGCTGATCACGCAGCTCCAGAAGACCTGACATGGAGACTTGTAAATTTGTAATGGGGTCAGTCAGCATGGTTCTGGGATTTTCGGCAGGAGAGTCCCCAAATACAGACAGAGAACCCTCTGAAAACAAAATCACTGCAAAGGAAGGGTTGAGAACATGAGTGATTTGGGGAGTTTTAGAGCATCCAAAATACAATCAAGATTTAGCTTTATTAGATAATGAGATCTAGCAGATCTCAATTTTTCTAAAAGAAAAATACTACAAAGAGGTTTCTCTTTAATCCAGAAATTCTCCTTTAGCTGAGGGAGAAGTGGGAGTAGATGCCCTTCACAGACCCTCCCAGTACCACAACAGCTAAGGGCAGGATAGCCCCTGAGGGTGAGCTGGGAATTTGTGAGGGTGTTTTCTTGATTGTTAACAAAGATAGCATTTAGTAAAGCTAAATCTAATCAACTTCACTTCTCTTGCTTGGCTTTAAGGTACGCTGAATTTTCTAGGAAGGCAACTACTGAATAAACTGAAGGAAAACTGTACCTCCTTTTATGGAGAACTTTACCAAGAAGCATTCAGATCTTTCCAAATAATACCACTAGTAACATGTCAGCTAATGTTATTTAAATCAATATAATACACCTGTTTTAGTCTGCACTTGTAGCTTTCGCAGTGAATAATTCCACATATGGGAACTGTTAGGAGATAAACAGAGGTATATTAAAAATTTTAAGAGTTTAGGCAAAAATTGATTAGAATTGGGCAGCATCCAATCTAGTAGGTAGAAAGGAGCTCTGAGGAGCTGTACAACATGAAACACTTATCTGTAGAAGGGTGTAGGAACAAGGAAGTTACAGGAGGCAAAAAAGCCTTTTGTTATTGCAAAGTTACTTTCCTTCAAGGGGTGGCAGGAATCTATCAGGAAGAGTACCTAACTAGTGCTGATCAGATAATTCCTGATTAACTGGTTTAAGATTCTATTTCTGCGAGAACAGAAACTGTAACTGTCTTGGTTTGGCAACATGGGCCTTAGCATAAGTGATTCATTTGGGGCCTGTTATCTTATTTTTTAACACTACAGACATAGGAGTATCCCATTATTCATTCCTTTTAGTAAAACTGTGACTAAGCATTTACACACTGAACTGTTTTATGATAAATGACTTCCAGTTTATTAGAGTAACGGGGGCAACACAAAACATTTATTATTAAAAAAGGGAGTGAGGAGGAGTAGATTCGTAGAGCTAAGACCCACTGGGCCTAGTGTAAGACCTTTTTACTTTGGGATCAATAGACCCTTTCAGAACATCATGAAAACCAGGAGACTTCTTATAAGTTCTATATAGAAGCATAGACATTTGCATAAGCACCCTATGCTTTGCATATGCAAATAGAGTCATTTTTAAGGGATATTTGGAAGATGAGGTACTGGAGGAGGGTGTGTGAATAGTTTCATAAATAAGGTAGACTTGCTAGGGTGTAAACAGAAAACAATCTTTATCTTTTGCAGCCTTGTGTTTAAACTGTCTAGAATGGTTCTCGTCTGTCTCAGCACAAAATCTTGGGCATGTTGCATAGTATTTTCACTGTCACTTTCAGATAATAAATAGGCCAATTCGGTCCAATAATCTGTATTTCAAGCTCCCACCAAGTCAAGCTCCCTCCTTAGGCTCTAATCTTTTCAGATTTTAAACCTTTAGTGGGGGGAGCGGTGTGGTCAGTTTCTTCCCTGTTTTCTACTCCCCTACCCCCAATGTCAAGGTTGCATTGCCTCTTGTTTTATTGAGAGAGGAATGGGAGGAGGAAACTGGGACAAGGGGCTGAAAGGTGTTACACAGTTGTAATCTGGTGTTGGTGCCTTGTGGATTGGACAGATTCCAAATGCTGATTCTCTCCCACAGAGTGCTTTTCTAAAAACTTAGTAAACCCTTCCTACTTTGAGAATATCTAACCTTAAAAACTATATTCGTAGGCTCCTACTGGCTCCTCTACTGGCCATGTGTGATCCTCCCTTGGCCCCTGGTTTTGACAAAGGTTCTTTCCTTGGCTGCATTCTAGCGAGGCACCTCTGAGCCCTCTCTCCAGAAGGCCTCAACCTTGGCCTATAAAGATTAGAAGAAATGCAAACATAGTTTCTAACAGCTCAAGGCCGCATCCCCAGGATGAGCCTCACTCCCTTAAAGTGCCTCCCTAGAAACCTCAAGGCTGCCAAAAGAATTGACTGTTCCAGCCAACACCTGCAGATAGAGCCTTGCCTCCTAGTCTCTGCGGAAACAGGAAACATAGACGTCTAGCTTTGATAAGGGCCAGTTAACAAACACAGATGGGTTTCACAGGCACCAACTTGCTCTCCCAGCTTTTTATAATTTTTCACCTCCCTGACTGTACTGAACCCCTGCTCTCCCCTCTTCCACTATTCTCCTTTTAAACTGCCCAGCCACCTCTGAACAAACTCAACTCAAAGTTGAGTTCAGTTCACACTGGACTCTTTTTCCTATTGCAGTAGTATAGTACTGATTAAAATTTGTCCTTACCACTTTAGAGTCCGGCTTTGCTTTACTTTGATCGTTTTCAGGGATTTCCAGTGACCTACCTCTCTGCTGAAGTCACCACACCCTTTCAGGTGGTCATCTTGGGTCAAGTCCAGCTCCCTTCCCTGAGTCCACATCTGATTTGTGGGTCACTCATGCATGCCCTACCCCACCAAGCTTCAGGTGCAGGCCATTCCCAACACAGTTCTCTGCTTAGCTCTGTTGTCGGAAAAGCAGGTCACCACAACTTTGAGACTTTCAGGCCTCAGTCAGGTGTCCCGTCTTCCAAGCTTCCCTCTTCACTGGTTTGAGGATGGTCTAAGCACCCTCCTCTCTTTGCCCAGTACCCAGAGCATTTGGGGGCAGGGAGAATATCACCTCAATAATATAGTAGATTCTTGCTATTCATTTCTCTTTTCTTCCTACAATCAAATTTTTTTTACTCATCCTGTCTTTATTTAAACTTTTTTCTTCCAGTTTTATTGATATGTAATTGATACATTGTGCTGTGTAAGTTTAAGGTGTACAGCATAATGATTTGACTTACATACATCACGAAATGATTACCATAATAAGTTTAGTGGATGTTCATCATCTCATATAGATACAAAATTAAAGAAATAGAAAAAAATACAGATATGTATACATACATAGATATATTTTTTTCCTTGGGATGAGAACTCTCAGGATTTACTCTCTTAACAGCTTTCATATATCACATACTGTTACTGACCCCCAATGGATCAATGACCCGTCGATGGGTCCTTTGCCCGGAGTTGCAAATGCCAATTGAAGATTTGACGTAGCAGAGCAGAAACTTTGACCCTCATTGACCAAGGAATGGGTTTTTAGAGCATGTTTTTAGAGCATGAGCTCTCCCTTCTCCCCCAGGGGAGGGGACTAAGGGAATCTTAAGGGGTAGGAGGCAGACTTGTCATCAGGGCTCTAGGAAAGGGGCAGAGATTTCCTGGAGCAGCCAGAGGCAGCTGGGGCTTGCGCAGTCTTCCACGATTCTTTGCACGTGGCACAAATTGTGCCTAGCAGGGTACACATCCCCCCTTGGGCGGAGACCTTAGCATGGTAATGAAGCAAGGTAACTTTTGGGGCTTCCCTGGTGGCGCAGTGGTTGAGAGTCCGCCTGCCGATGCAGGGGACACGGGTTCGTGCCCAAGTCCAGGAAGATCCCACATGCCATGGAGCGGCTGGGCCTGTGAGCCATGGCCTCTGAGCCTGTGTGTCTGGAGCCTGTGCTCTGCAATGGGAGAGGCCACAACAGTGAGAGGCCTGCATACCGAAAAAAAAAAAAGGTAACTTTTGGACACCTCCAGGTCTCATCTGCTCAGGCATGTTCCTGTGGTCAGGTCAGAGCTGGCCGGTTCAGAGCAGTTGACCACGGCATTTCTCCTAAAGCACAGCTGCAAAACATCTCTGTCAAATACCAGGTGCTTTAGAAACAAACACAGGGATAAATTAAGGCAAGGATCCTTTAGCTCTCAGGGGCTGGTATGGATGACAGTACAGCAGTGTTAATTATGTTTATCACGTTGTACGTTACATCCCTAGGATTTACATACCTTATAACTAGAAGTTTGTTCCCTTTAACCACCTTCATCCAAGTACCCCTCCCCCTACCTCCCCCACCTCCGGCCTCTGGCAACCACAAATCTGATCTGTTTGTTTGGTTTGTTTTTGAAATATAATTGACCTACAACACTATGTTAGTCCCTGGTACACAGCATAGTGATTCTATATTTCTATACATTTCAAAATGATCACAATGACCCTTCTACAATGTGAGGACACAGTGAACAAGGAAGCAGGCTCTAACCAGACACTGAATCTGCTGGTGCCTTGATCTTGGACTTTTCAGCCTCTAGAATTTGAGAAATAAATTGCTGTTGTTCATAGACCACCCAGTTTATGGCATTTTGTTATAATGACCCAAACAAACTTAAGACCGGGATTTCAGTTTTTTTGTAATTTGTTGAAAATTTCCTTGATAATTTTTACTTGATGATACTTGATGATTTTTAGTGATGTTCATTATATGCAGGAATGTGTAATACTGCTTTTTTTGGTACAAAATTATATATAAAGATTCATACACATATAATCTATTATATATAATAGATCACATAATTATGTATCATTATACTAGATTACATTATTATACAACGCATGTTTTATGTAATATATGTTACATATATATTACATATAATATGCTAAAAAATGATCACCATGTTAAATTTAGTTAACTATCTGTTGTTACAATACACAGATATTACATACTTATCAACTGTATTTCATACCCATGATTTATTTTGTAACTGGAAATTTGTACCTCTTAATCTCCCTCAACTATTTCTCTCTTCTCCTCAATCCTGCCTACAATCAAACTTTGATTTTTATTAATATAGATGGGGTCATGGGTATCTTATTCCTTGTTGCATCCTCAGCATTTAGCCTGTGCCTAGGTCAGAGTAGGCTTTACGTGACTTTGTTTTTTTTAACGGATGAATGATTATGGCATCGATAAATAAATTTTTTGCATGTAAGTCAAAGCAAAGAACAACAAAGAAAATTCTAAATCAGGTTATTTTTCTGTTTCAGTTTTCTTTCTCTCTTATCCAATTTATTTTCTCATTCCAATTCTGCTTTCCTCTCACTCTTTGAGTCACCAACTTTTTCCCCTCAAAGTGATTGCCTTCCTTCACCTATTCATTTTACACTTCTGGAAGTCTGGTTGAATTCATCCTTTGCAGTAGAAAAGAATGCTAACTGTAGGGCGACTTCCCAGAGTCTTCCTCACATTCCCTTTTCATTCTGTTGAAGTGAAAAGAGCTTCTGCCCTGGATGATGGAGGACAATTGGATAGGATAAATTGCCTCTTTGTCAATTTATTTTCCACAAAAGAAATCCTCCTTTAAAGGGAAACTTATTTATAGATAGAATAAGTAAAGTTGATTTTTCTTTGGGCTAGCCGCAGTGTTGACACAAGAAGGGAGAAAAACACTAGAATTGTTACATTTATCCCATTGGTTGTTTCAGATGGCCAGTTCCTTTACCAGAAACCAAAGGTCTTTCACAATTGACTCTGGATATCACGGATGAAAGAAAACATTGCATAGTATCAGCCAGCCTAAAGGACAAAGATCCTGAATTCATAGACACTCCTAGACTGAAAGTGACAGAAACGTAACACAAACTAGTAAAGCAGTAAAGGAAATTTATTTGCTTGCATTACTATGAAGTCCAGAGATGGTCATTACTTCAGGAAGGACTAGATCCAAGGACTAAAATGATGTTAGGGCTCTGATTATGTTTGCCTCTGAGAGCTACATGGTAGGCAGTATGGAAATTCCAGAGTTTCTCCACTGGAAATCCTAGATTTACACCCCGTCAGTTTTTAGTAACCCCAGTAGAAAGAGAATGCTTTCCTGATAGAATCTGTAGAAAAGTCTCAGAGAAGGTTCTGATGGATCTAGCTTGAGTCAGGTGCTCCAAATCAACACTGTAGCCATGGAGATAGTATTCCAATTAGGCAGGAATAGGACACAGATCCACACTTGGAACTGAGGAATAGGGAGGGAAATGGCTAATGGGGTGGGATCAGTCCCACTCATACCACACAGAATGGGTTCTCTTAAGAAACTGGCATTTTCTCTTAAGAAACTGGTGTTTTCAAATGGAAGGAGTGCTGACTAGGTGCCCCACCACCATTTTTAAAAAATTTATTTATTTACTTATTTTTGGCTGGGTCTTAGTTGCTGCACGCAGGCTTTCTCTAGTTGCAGCGAGCGGGGGCTACTCTTCGTTGTGGGGCGCGGGCTTCTCGTTTCGGTGGCTTCTCTTGGTGCAGAGCATGGGCTCTAGGCCCGTGGGCTTCAGTGGTTGTGGCACGTGGGCTCAGTAGTTGTGGCTCGTGGGCTTAGTTGCTCTGCAGCATGTGGGATCTTCCTGGACCAGGACTTGAACCTGTGTCCCCTGCATTGGCAGGCAGATTCTTAACCACTGCACCACCAGGGAAGTCCTCCCCCACCATTTTTTTTTAAAGTCTCCACTTTAAACTTCTTTCAAGTCTGAAACTTAAAAGATGGCAATTCTTCAAACTACTCTGTTATCCATTCTAATAGTAAATTTCTACCAGAAATCATCTCTTTATTTCCAATCAAGATCACTCATGCTCTAATTTATAAGCACACGTACTTTTGTTGGAATCTTGACAGAGATGTCAAACAACTGTGACAACTTTGCTTTAATGATTTAATGGCTTGGAAAGAGAGAAAACTAGGAAGAAAAAGAAAAAAAAAAAAACGAGGAAAAGACGCAAATAAAATAGATGCAAAATAACTCCAAGAGTGAAGCAGGATAGTTATGACTGAGACAATCAGTAGCCTTAGTTATCATTGGAGTCAGCGCTGGAGGTTATTGAAATTAACACTGAGATATAGGGCTTATTATGGAAACCTATTTCTTGCCCACTTGAGTTTGTGATCTGAGATTCATACTCACTACATGTCCCAATCTGAATTGTGATTTCCATCTTCCACCTAATTTGTTTCTCTGCTTTGATTTCATAGCTCAGAAAATGCCACCAGCATCAACACAGGTGACCAAATTAGAAACTAGTTTTTTCTTGCCTTACCTTCACAAACATTTAAACATAACATTTTCTGTATCCACTCTTGAATCTGTTCATATCTTTCTCTGTCCATTCACCTATTCACTCACTCAATTCCTCATGAAATCCAGAGTCCAGTGGGTGAGGCATATATCAAACAAATAACCATAAAAGTAACTGTTGAACTTATAGTTACGATCAGTGCTATAAGGGAGAGTACAAGGGGAACTAGGGGGTCAGGGACGACTACCTAAAGAAGTGACATTTAGGCTGAAACTTGAAAGCTCGTAAGAACTGGTGGCAGAAAGTGGGAGATCACGTGTGTTCCAGCCAAAAGGAACAGTTTGTGTGATGACCTTTTACACCATCGTGGTGTGTTAGAAGAATCATGGAGGAGAATTATGGTATGTAGGAGAAACTGAAAGATGGCCACAGCAGTCTTAAGGCGTCATCATCTTTCACCTGGATTACTGCCATAGCATTTTAGCTTTTCCCTTTGTGGAGTTTCATTTTCCTAATCTCTTCTTCAGAGGATTACAAGGAGGCTCTTTGTAAAACATGAATCCAACATGTCTCTTTCTTACTTAAAATAAAGATTCTCCAAAGCCTTCAAGATAAATACCTAATCTCCCTAGCACAGGGTCAAGGCTCTTGGGATGTGTTCTCTGTGTTGTTCTCTGGTCCTCCCTCATGGCTCCTAGCGGTCTGTGGTGGCAGTCACTTCTTTCACATCTTTGGAAATGCCTTGCTCTGGTTTATTTTCATCTTTGCACTTCTGGCTCTGCAACAGATTTTAACTGGAAGGCCCTTGCCTCCCGGAATTCTGTTCAACTCATCAGACTCAAGTTTTTAAAGGCTTCTTTGGAAGCCACCTCACAGCACTCTGCATACCTCTAACATAGCACTTGGGATAAAGTCTTGAGATCCATACACTTGACAAATGTTGAGTGGTTACTATTGCTAGCACTGTTCTAGGCACTGGAGGATACAGCAGTGAACAAAACAGATATTATGTCAGCTTCATCCCTCAGATTGTAAGAATCTGGAGGACAGATTGTGTTTTAATTATTTCTGTATCCTCAACAGCACAACAACAGTGCCTCACATAATTAAATCTGAATTGAATTGAGCTAATATTCAAGCCAAGGTCTGCCTAACTCCAAAGCCCCATGATCTTTCCATTACTATGTGGAATCCAGGTGAATCTGAGTCTATTAAAGTAAAAGTAGTAACACTATTAATGAAAAATGGCAGCATGGATCGCATCTATCTAGGACCTGGTTCATCATAAATGCTCAATAAATAATGTTATTTTGCCAAATCTTCCTTTTAAACTACCTACCATCCTTGGCTCAATGGGTCACCCTCTGGCATATTACCATAATTTTTCCACCACTTCCCTCTCCTTCCTCTCCTAACACACTCTCTAAATTCAGAAACATTTATTACTCTACAGTTTATAGAAGAAAAAATTAGATACAATCTAAATGTTCTTCCATAAGACACTGGTTAAATAAGGTGAATTCTTCCAATGGATTATTACACAGTTCTTAAAAATAAGTTAGCACTAAGTGTACTGACATAGAAAGATGTCCATACATTACTAAGTTGAAAAAACAAATTGCAGAATAGTATGTATAGGCCAATTTGTTAAAATATATATATGTACATGTATGCATAGGAAAAAATCTACAAGGATCACAACAAACCGTTCACAAAAGCTTAACTCTGGAGGTATAGTAGGATTTTATTTTTTGGCTGTGTTGGGTCTTCGTTGCTGTGCGCAGCCTTTCTCTAGTTGCGGTGAGCGGGGTCTACTCTTCATTGCGGTGTGCAGGCTTCTCTTGTTGCGGAGCACGGGCTCTAGAGCGCACGGGCTTCAGTAGTTGTGGTGCATGGGCTTAGTTGCTCCGTGGAATGTGGGATCTTCCCGGAGCAGGGCTCGAACCCATGTCCCTTGCATTGGCAGGCAGATTCTTAACCACTGTGCCACCAGGGAAGCCCACTTCTAATTTATATAGTCTTTTTTTTCAAAACAAACAACTTTTTACTAAAGTATAGCTGATTTACAATGTTGTGTTAGTTTCAGGGGTACAGCAAAGTGATTCCGTTTTGCATATTTATATATCTGTTCTCTTTCAGATTCTTTTCCATTATAGGTTATTACAAGATATTGAATATAGTTCCCTGTGCCATACAGTAGGCCCTTATTGCTTACTTATTTATTTTTTTTGCTTATCTTCTATTTTATATATAGTAGTGTGTATATGTTAATTCCAAACTCCTAATTCATCCCTCCCCCCTCCTTTCCCTTTTGGTAACAAGTTTGTTTTCTATGTCTGTGAGTCGGACAGTGGTTCTTAATTTAGAGACAACCCTGACTCTCCTAGATCATTGTCAGATGGGCTACAGGGGGCTGTGCACCCTCTGACAGAGCATGTACCTTTTGTATGTATGTAGAAATGTATTTTTTTTTCCCCCGGGGATAGTGTACATTATTACCATTAGATTCTCACAATGATCCTTGACCTAAAATAAATTGAGCCATCTATGCAGAGTACTGATGCTTAGGACGTCCTCAATGAATGTTATTTATCTCCAATAGGTTTTTTTTTTTAATGTTTAAATGTTTTATGGAAGTATAGTTGATTTACAATGTTGCGTTAGTTTCTGGTATACAGCAAAGTTATTCAGTTGTATATTTGTATACAACTGAAAAAGATATATAGTCTTTTTCAGATTCTTTTTCATTATAGTTTATTACAAGGTATCGAATATAGTTCCCTGAGCTATACAGTAGGACCCTGTTGTTTAATTTATACACTTTTGTATTATTTGATTTTATAATAAACTTGTATCACTTTCGTAATTAAAAAGGAAGAAAAAGGTGAAAATTTAAAAGATGCTCTGGTAACATAAACTATTACCATATTAATTCCTATGAATTTTTTAAAAACCAGTTAGTGTGAACACAGCTTCTGGTCTTAGTAAAGTTGAAGTGATCTATGATTGTTTAATCCTGAAACTTAAAGGCTTAATACTAGGTATCAAAATGAGAAATCTTTAGTTTTACTTCCATATCTGATATCCTTTGACTGGCTTTTGATCATGCCATTTAGCCTCCAGTCTGTATCCCTATAGGCTCTTTAGGCGATTAGACTCAGTGTTACAAGAGGCATTAATGCATTTAAGTAGTATTATTTGGAGGGGCAGGGGTTTCCACTGAATTGCACTGGGAAGCTATTGATTCAATAAAGTTTCTAAAGTACATGATGGATTTCCTTTCACAAAATGGGTATTCCGAACCAAAAGTTTTGGAGGGTGCTACCCCAAAATGAATTTGGAAAGCTAAGAGGATAAATACCAGGGAATTGCCATCACAGAGAATATTCCTAAGCAGTGTCCCCCATATTTATTGTACCTAGAATCAAGAGGTAGCAGAGTAGCCCAGCTCTTGACTGAATTTCTCTCATGTCACTCCGTCAGTAACAAGGTGCAGGGGGTGGTGGCAATTACACCTCCAGGGTTCCTCGTATTCCATTTCTAGAGATGACAGAGGAAACAACATATTGAAATAGATCACAAATCTTTTAAAAACTCCACAAAACGTTTTCTTCACTTTATGTACAACGATTTACATGCATTTATTCCTGCTGTAGCTTTAAAATTATAGATGCCACGCAAGAAGAGTCTGTGTTTTGGAAGTCACATATTGGAGAAAACATTTAAAAATTTTGTTGATAATTGTGTTCATGCTAATAGTTTTCCTCCATACCTTCTAGGACAGAGGGAGGAATACAGATGTGGAAGTGCCAATTAGGAAAACTGGGCCACCCATAACTGGACCCAGGAGGAATAATTGTCAACCCACTTATCGGCTTTGATTAAGGAGTAAGTGGTCAATTCTCCAGTAATTAATTCTATGTACAATTGAAAAACTCATCAAAAGGAGAAAATGCTTGGTAAATTTAAATTTATAATCATGAATTAAATTGAGTGAAACAATAGGATCAGGAACCTTTTCTAGTGGAAGGCAGGTTAGAAAAGTGGCTCAAAAATAGTAACCATCCTTACTGTGTTATAAAGAGATCATAAAGACTAGTACAAAATTTTTAAATTTAGAAATCAAATGTTATGTTAATCCTTAAAATGGAACATAGACAAAAGGAATAATTTTTTAAATATGGGAAATTTTGAACACATGGATCAAAAAATGGATATAAAGGTTTATTAAAAATTTTTTAAAATAAATGTGTTTTCTTTTTTTTAAGATTTATTTATTTATTTTATTTTATTTTTAGTTGCACTGGGTCTTAGTTGCGGCACGGGGCATCTTTGTTGTGGTGCGCGGACTTCTCTCTAGTTGTGGCGTGCGGGTTTTCTCTTCTCTAGTTGTGGCCTGCAGGCTCCAGGGCACGGGGCTCTATCATTTGCGGCACACAGGCTCTCTAGTTGAGGTGCGCGAGCTCAGTAGCTGTGGTGCACAGGGATCAGTTCCCTGACCAGGGATCTAACCTGCGTCCCCTGCATTGGGAGGCGGATTCTTTACCACTGGATCACCAGGGAAGTCCTGGATATAAAGCTTTGTATACACTATGATACAAAGATATACAAAGAACAAATACTTAAAAGGAATACATTAATATTTAAGAGCCGTTATTTCTGGGTGGTGGATTATAGGTAATTTTCATTTGTTTATACTCTTCTGTGTCTGTCAAACTTTCTACGTGTACAACCTCTGTACTTAAAAATTTTTATTAATGAACCCCAAATTTATCAATCAAATTTATCTTTAAATGTCATCAAGATTAAGGACAAAACAGATCTTTTCAAAGTTAGAATTATACTCTATCATTTTTTCATTTGTTACATAACTTGAAAAAAAACCTTTTTATTTCTTGTAGAGCAGGGTTGTTCCTGAAACATTTCTCTTCAAAATGTTTTTATTTTCATTAACCAATCCTTCATTCATCCAGGAAATATTTATGGCGTGCCTACTCTGTGCCCAGCATCGTGCCAGGTGCTGGGGACACAGCAATGAACAAAACGGGAATGGGCTCTCCACTTATCAAACCCATTGAGGAGAGGGACCCATTAATCAGATCAGCACAAAGTTTTGAAACTTGCCAAGAAAAAAGAGAAGCATGCAAATATTTTTGATGATAGCAAGGAGAAAACCTGTGTGAGTCTCTGATTTTCTTCAAGCGAGATATTTGAGCCTTAACTCAGATTGTCAACAGCAGGACCACAATTGGCAGTAAACAGAGAATATGAGAGGACCTCTGTACCTTGGCAGTGACCTCAGAGACTGGTCAGTGTTGTGCTGGTGCATAGGAATGGAGCTGAGTGGGTTCTGGACCCTTCATTCAACCATCCAGCCAGTCATATTCACTGAGGATGTTCTATGGGCTGAGCATTGATTTAGGGGCAGAGGATGAATAGAACACTGTCCCTGACCACAGTCTCACTGTCTAGAAAGGGGGGGACACAAAGTGATAAAAGTGAGTGTAAATCCATGTGAGAGTCCAGAGTCCAGAGAAGGACGTTCCAACCTTTATCTGATTGTTATTTACCTCAGTGCCATTTGAACAGGGTCTCTAGGGATAAGAAATAAGAATTTGCAAAGTAGAGAGAGGAGAGGAGAATGGTAATCTAGTAAAAGGGAATAATATCTGCAAAGAATGTTCAAGAACAAGGGAAATTCTGAGAACTGCGAGTAGTGTGTGGCTAAAACAAAGACTAAAGGTAGGGAAGGCATGCATTTAACAAATATTTATGCTGTGGCTGAAACTATACTAGTTGCTATGAATAAGACATAGTTGTTGCTTTCAGGGATCTTTGAGTTCCATGGTACAGATAAGTAAGAAAATCAGCAACTATAATCTAGTATAATAAATGTGGGGGATGATAAGGAAGCTCCTGGACACTTTCCAGGATAAAGGTAGAGGTAAAAATGGGTAGATAATCATAGAGGTAAGGACAGGGTTGTACAATGGGAACACAGAAAAGGAACACTGGATATAGTTACATGGTTTCCTACAGAAATATTTTATTTTGCTCCCCAGTTGCTGAAGATTTTGGGGCAATAAAGTTTTAAATATTAAATTATTATAAAATAGTATATTCAAATAGTACAGCAGTGAAGAAAACAAAAAAGAATCCTGATTTAATGATATTAAAGTTATTCTTTAGTTACTTCTATATAAATATACCTACTTTGAAAAAATAATAGATTCTGATGCTATATATACTGTTTTTCCACATACTTTTATCTCTTAACATATTGAACATCTTTGCATATGTTGGCCTACCTTATTCTTAAGAGCTGTACAGCATTCTACTATATGGATGTACCTTAGTTTTTTAACCAGTACTCGGTTGGTAGACATTTAGGTTCTCTGGTTTTCACTATTACAAATAAGTTGGAAATGAATACCTTCATTTACACATCATATATACTTGGGCTAACATTATTTTGGAGCAAGCTACTTAATCTCTTTGTGACTAATATTTATAAAATCATTGAAAAAATTACCAAATTTATTCAATATTTCTTATATAGGGCTTGGTTAAAAAAGTGTTCTTTCAAACTACTATAATGTATGTTCTTTAATAAATTAAAATCCTCTACTATGTGATAAATCCTTTGTTTAGATTTCACTAAATGAATAAAATAATGGAGAACATGTTACTGGTTGGAGACAAGTTCTTGTATTTAATTTTTTAGTTAGCTTTTTCCTAATGATTAGAAAAGTAACATAGGCCCTTAACAGGTATGAAGAATAAAGATCCTCTATTATTCTGCTACTTGGAAATAAGCATTGGTAACATTTTGGTATCTATTCAGTCAGACTTTATCCTTTGATATATACTTTTTTTAGATGACAAAAAGTGGACAGTCCTGTAATCTACCTCTTCTTTTTCTTTTTTTTTTTTTTTGTGGTACGTGGGCCTCTCACTCTTGTGGCCTCTCCCGTTGCGGAGCACAGGCTCTGGACGTGCAAGCTCAGCGGCCATGGCTCACGCGCCCAGCCACTCCGCGGCATGTGGGGTCTTCCCGGACCGGGGCACGAACCCGTGTCCCCTGCATCGGCAGGTGGACTCTCAACCACTGCGCCACCAGGGAAGCCCTATATCCTCATTTTTAACGGCTTCATATTCCATCTATGGATGTACCATTATTTACTCACTGTATTTATATGCATTTGGGTTGTTTCAATTTTTTTTTTGTACTTTTAAGCAACTTATCAATGAGTATCTTTATAAATTATTGGACACCTTTCCTATTTTTTACAAATAAAAATTCTAAGATGTAGAAGAGCAGCTGATACGGGTTAATGCAAATGCCTATTCCTTATACCTTCATCTAGGTTTTACTCTTAAATCTTTGCCGATCTGCTAGGAGAAAGTAGTACGTCACTATTAGTTTCATTTTCGTTTTTTCTGATTTTAGTGAGGTAGAGCATCTTTCCATATAATTACTGACACATACATGATTAGCTTGTTCATGTCCTTTGACTTTTTAAGAGTCAGTATGGTTATCTGTTCCTTAATTTCTAAGAGCTCTTGATATATTTACTATGTAAATTAAACATTGTTAGATATTAAGGATAGCAGCCAAGTGTCTATAATTAAATATTAACCTTTTTGTCATCCATGTTACAACTGTTTCTCAACTTCATTATTTGGTTTTCAACTTTACAATGTCTTTCGCCACAGGAAAGGCACAATTAGTGTTTTTAAATTATCAACACTTTTCCTTTGTTTATTGAATTGACATCATGCTTAGAAACAGAAGGAGAAGCAGGTCTTGTCCCAATACATAAGTTACTTCTACAGAAGCAATGTGGTGTGGTGGAAAGAAGGTGAATTAAGACCCAAACGGACTTGCGATAAAGTCTGGTACAGGCAAGTTGTGGCACCCAACTTCCATGTCGTGTAACCTGAACCAGTTTCCTCATCTACAAAATGGGGAAAGTAACACCCACTTCAGAGACTGGAATAAGGATTAAGTGCTTGGCACAGACAAGGAATCTAGCAAGTGTTAATTTCTTTGCACTCAGCGAGGCATTATTAATTGCCAAGTGTCCACCTCCCCTACGAAGACTAAAAGATTGGGAGGTGTAATTTTTGGTGAGTTTACATTCAAATATTCTTTCAGGGAGCTTTTAGAAGCAGTCCATTAAACTACAAACCCCATAATGCATATAAAAGAACCATAAAGTTTCCGTGTATGAAGTCTTTGTGGCTCGGAGGAGGGCGAAGAGCCAAGTACTTTATATTCTCTGGATTTTCCCTCGTTAAGACACCTTCCCCCCACATAATCCGTAAACAAACATTGTTACTTTTCTTCCTCTTGGAAGGCTAATTTCACAGGTTTCAAAGTGAGCCTTCAGTTACAACGCGAAAAGGTATCGCAACTAGAAAATGGTGACGCCCACAGAATTCTACACAAAATCGTCTGAACTGTGTGGGACCGAGACACTTGAAATAATTCTCCCCTGCTGTAGATTTAATAAAGACAGAAACGATAATTAGCACGATTATATCCAGTAGCCATTTTTATCCCTTGAGAATCTGGGCTTCGTTTCCAAAGAGCGAGTCTCGCCTCTTCAGTCACCAGCCTCCCATACGTATATTATTTATGTCCGACACCCTCTAATATTTGCACACGGTAGTGGATCCACTGCTTCAGGGCGCCCAATTAGCCCTGCGCCAACCCTGCCGGCGCTCCGCCCGCGGAGGGGCAGTCAGTGTACAGGCGAGCATGTGATCTCGCAGCCGCCCAGGCCCCAGCGCGGTACTCCGCGTATCGCGCGCGCCGCGGCACCTCCGAACATCTAGCAGTGGAAGACGCCGCGGCGCGCGCCACTCGAGCGCGCTCGGCCGCCTCCCGAAGCAGCGTTCCCCTCTGGCCCCCACCCCCGGCAGCCCCACCATCCTGGGCTCCGGGTTGGCCCCGGATTGGGGGAAGGGGGGGGGGCGGCTCCTCAGGGAGCAGCGGGGAATTCCCCCTTCCACCGAACCTTCCCGATTGTTCACCGTCCTCACGTCAGCAGCAGGGGGTAATCCCCAACTCCAGCTGCTCCTGACGTCACCGCACGGAGCCACCGCCCCCTGCGCGCCCCTGCCTCCGGGACCTCCTCGAAGCCCCGCCCCTAGGCATAACCACGCCCTCCACCCCTCCCCCCAGCCGCCCGACGTAGAGGGCGGAGCTTCCTTGGCCGGGGCGTGAGCGGTTGCTTGGGCCAGAAGGTTCTTTGGTGGAGGCGCTCCTCCTGCTGCCCCGCCCAGTAGGTTCGTTCGCACCGATTCTTCCACACCCTATCTCCCTCCTCCTTCTCCTCGCCCCGCCTTTCCTCTCCCGTCTCCTCAGCTCCTCTAGTTTCTTCCCCGCCTCGCCACCTTCCACGATCTCGCGAGACTTGGCCCAGAACATTGCGGATCGGGTCGGCGCCATTTTGGGACTGAGACTGGTTGTGGGGGAGGGAAAAGCGGCAAAAGGGGATTATTCAAAGTACCGAAAACCTCCTCCCGGGATCGAGCGCAGCGGCACCCCCAGGCCAGGGGCACCTCTGGTGTCGCAGAAGGTAACAGCGTCCTCTGGGCTCGGCGCCGGGGTCTGGGGAGGGGAGGGGGGGTGCCCGTGTCGGCGTTAAGGTTTGAGGGGTCGGGAGCGGCGTTGGCTGCGCGAGGTGTGAGGCTGTCCGCGGGCGGCGGCGGGGGGGAGGTGGCGGGAGAGCAAGGAGAGAGAGGGAAGGACAGCGCGGGGAGGCCCCTCTAGGTGTTGGTCCTGGTGGAGCGGAGGTGGCAGTTGTGGGGAGGGGGTGGGTGGCTTAGCCTGGGCGGCTGGTGGGGGGGGTTGTTTGGCGGAGGCTGGGAACGAGTCCGGCGCCGTCCGTGCTTGGTCTTCCCCGCTCCGGCCTCTCGCACGCGCCCGCCTCCTTCCGCACCGCTGCCGCTCTCGGAGGGCTGAGGGAGTCGAGGCCGAGTTGTGGCCTTCGGTGGTTTCTCAGCGCGCCCGGTCAGCCCGCCTCTCGAGGTCCGTGGCCCGAGCTATGGACTGAGGCGAGCGCTGTCTAGTCCCTCTGAGTCCCGTGGGGTCTGAGGGGACTGGTCTGTTTGGGAGAGAGAACCACTCTGAACGCGGTTTACGAGAAGGGCTAGGTTTTTCCACCCCCTCAGTGCTGTGAGAAAGAAACCTGTTTCCTTAATTCAAGGAAATTGGGAAGCCTCACATTTCCTTGCTGCCCTTAGAAGCCGGGTAAGTCTCACGTTCGGGCGAATTTAAGGAATGTTCTCGCCCCACTTCTCAGGCACTAACCTTCCTACTCTGAGCGGTGAAAACATGCCTCTTCTTTTGGACATTCTGATTTGGAGGGAGCGTCTTTCTCTTTATATCTCTCATTCTCTAAGTTGCATTTAGTAATAATGCTCGGTGGCAGCACACCTGTCTATTCGTTTTCCTTTGGTAGATTGAATAGAAAATACAGAAGGTTTTTTGTAAGATTGTTTGCTTGTTTCATAGTTTGTAATATTTACTCAACGTATAAGGAGGTTTGCTTATATAATCCTGTTAGCTTATATCCGCACCCCCTTCCCACTTGAAATCAGCGCTTGCCCTCCATAATACCATCTCCCATCGTTTTTCCCTTGTCTCTACATATCCTGAAGTCCTTTTCATACTCTTGACTTTTTTGGGGTGCTTGCTTGGTATAGAAGTGCATTTCTGTCCAGAGGTTGACTGTTTAGGTTGGGGATTAATTTTTAGCTCAAAATTAAAGCTCACTGTGTAATTTAAATTGTTTTTTATAACTTTTACAGGTGATTGAATTACTCAGATATGAAGATCATCTTCTAGGTTTTGTGTAAAAGGCCCCGGATATTTCAAGTGGCCATTTTGGAATTACAATGTTTCTGGATAATTTTGCCCCAGAAGTTTATTAAAATTGGCAAGAATCATCTCTGAAGTGAATTGGTAGTAGTGAACAATTCTACAAGCTTTAAAGAGACCCAGGCATTTCTTCAGTATTTTGGTTCAAACGGATTATATAACTGGTTAAAGTATTTCAGCTGGTAGTATTTTTGCCCTCCCCCGCCCCCCAATCCCTCCCCTCTTGTTGGTGTTCTTCATCCAGAACTGTAAGATATGTTTGATTTGTGTACTGAGTAATTTCTCTGCAGTTTCAAATTACTGTTTAAATATTGCTGAAGTTTCATGGCAGTTTATTTTTACCTTTATTTAAAGTTTTAGGAATTTTTGACCTCAGCCCTTTTCATGTCACAATGGGACAGCTTCTCTAAATGAAGACATTGAACGAATACAGTTTTTTTGCTTTTATCTTTTATTTACATGGAAATTTAAGATGTTGCAGTTTCCCAGCAGCACGGTAGTATTGAGATAGCTGTGTGTCTCTGTTTATGCTGATGTTTAGGAATGCTCTTCAGATGTGAAATTTTCTTTTTGTTTTTGCTTTTTGGCTCGTAAATTGGATATTTCATCTGGAGTGGATAAGTACAACAGTGACAAGTACATGGAATAATAAAGAAGACTTTAAAATCTTAAATCCAAGGAACTTGGCTAATTCTGGAGATAACCATATGAAAACTTTAAAACAGAAGTATGGGTAGCTGACTGAAGTAACTCTATGTCAAGTAGCCATAGGTTAAGTATCTTCAAAGAACTTGGATTTTATTTCAGAGGATACAAAATAAAAAAACAAACTGGAAAACATAAAGATTACAGAGAAAAACCCAACACCTTCCTGTGCAGTCCTGTTGGAATTTGTAAGTACCGTATGGTGAGCAAATCAAATGTCTGTTTGTAAACTGTAATGAGAGTCAACTTTATCCCTGTGTTATTCTTGGAAGCCTTTCAGTTTCTTGCAATAAGATTGCTTGGCTTCAGTTTCCTGAGCAGTCTGAAAACAACTATTAAGTAAATTGAAATGCAGAAAGAATTAAAAGTTAAGAATATTTCAGATGGAACAGTCCAAATTTGAAGTTTTTGTGCTTCTAAAGTAAAAGACAAAATCCATATGGTCAGTATGGCTTTATGGATTGGTAGAAAGGTAGGAAAAAAACACAACAAATAGCCAGTTTACTTTTCTAAATATGAGTGTAAATTGTGTTCTAAATACAGTTTAGTGTTCCAATTTAGAGTTAGGTAGTTGTTTAAAACAAATTATAGGGCTTGACTTTTAATCTGGTATTTCATGAAGTAAATTGTTTTAAGGGGTAACAGTTCCTAACTTTTTAATCCATTATAGAAATTTCTTGAAACAATTTTTGAAGTGGTTTTGTATTTCAAATTATTCCTTAAGATCTGACTTCCAAAAAGTCAGTTCATTACTAGGAACAGAAACTGAGAGGAAGTGAGCAAGGTGCACTAAGAACCTTTCAAATAACTTTAAAAAAAAAAAAACCAAAAAAACCCACAAAAAACGAGTATGTTTTCTCCCTAGGAAGGTTATGCTGCCTTAAGTTTATAAACAAAGCTTGTTAAAAAAGTTGTGAATGTTAATTGCTGTAATAGAAATCTTTTGACAAATAAGAGTATCATCTTTTAATAATATTTGTATATTTGAGGATTGAGTGGTGTTACGATTTGTTACTGCATTTAGTTTTTCACTGAATCATAGGCATTGAGTAGAAGTGTTTGTTTTTAAAAAGTTAAGTTTATTTTTAAACAATTTATATTAACAGATCAATGTAGCTAAAATTAGAGTTTATTTCATTTAATTATTTTTCTGAGATTAAAAAATTGTGATTTTTGAACACTTTGCCAAGATGGCCTAATAACTGGTCAGTTGCTCATTTATTTTGAACACAGAACTTTTTTTTGTTGTTATACTGTTGTATCTTGTTAGCTCACTTAGAGCAGAAGAGGTAGGCGAGTCCGAAAGATTGTAGGTATTTAGATATACATATATGGTATTTACTTTCTGATGTAAAATTGAGATTAGAGTTCAATAAATCTCTCTGTTAGAATAGAATAAGATATTTGTGTTTTCTGGGTCAGAGCTGTGTGTAGTACTGCTAATTGAGTTTCCACCTTGATTTATGTAAAATTATGATGAGAACAACCCCTCTTCCCCCCCCTTATTTTTTTATGCTTCAGAGGGCTTGTATTTTATGTTCCTTAACTTAGTGGATTTTCAAGTTACTTGTCTAAGAACATTCATTTTAAACGTGATTGAGAAGTTGAACTGGAAGTGAATAGCCTTTATTTATAGAAAAGAACCACATAACATTTACTATTTGTGATTATTTTTCTTTAAATGTCTCCTATTGATGATGTTACTCCAAGCAGTAGTATCAGGATAATGATTATTCAGTGACCAGGGTTTTTTTTTTAATATAAATTTATCTATCTATCTGTTTATTTATTTATGGCTATGTTGGGTCTTTGTTGCTGTGTGCGGGCGTTCTGTAGTTGCGGTGAGCAGGGGCTACTCCTCGTTGCGGTGTGTGGGCTTCTCATTGTGGCTTCTCTTGTTGCAGAGCATGGGCTCTAGGCGTGCAGGCTTCAGTAGTTGTGGCACGTGGGCTCAGTAGTTGTGGCTTGCAGGCTCCAGAGCTCAGGCTCAGTAGTTGCGGCGCAGGGGCTTAGCTACTCCGCGGCATGTGGGATCTTCGCGGACCAGGAATGGAATCTGTGTCCCCTGCATTGGCAGGCAGGTTCTTAACCACTGTGCGACCAGGGAAGCCCGACCAGGTTCAGTTAGCTCTAATCCTTGGATAGTCTGACATTCGTGAAATTTGCTTACAGTAGTTGTTCTAGGACAGATTCACTCAACTTGAGTTTTTGATAAATATTTAATTATTTTCTTTGCATTGAAATATACAGTACCAGTAGTAACTGGAACAATTGCTGGGTTGCTTCTTTTTCCCCCCTTAAGTACCTGTCTCCCCTACTCCCATTTTTTCCCCCTTTTTTTCCCCTCCTGTGCCTGAAAAATATATAGGTCTAAAATGACAATTATAATGACTAACGTTTATAGATGATGATAGTGTCATGTATTTTGCTGTGTACATAGTATATCTTAGAGGAAAGTACTATTGTTACAGTGGTATAGGTGAGAAATTTAAGATTTTAGGGAGACTGAGACTGGGAGAGAGTTACTTGGTTATGACCAAGGTTAGGTTGGAGTCTTGACCAAATTTCCAAGTCGGACTCCAGAGTCCCAAATGCTTAATCACTAGTCATATTTAATACTGCCTTCATGTGGATTTTACTTTATTAACTCATTCTTTTTGAGCATAATCACTGATGTTTTTGTTTTTCTTCTTACTTACTGCTTCTCTTTGGTTAATATTGATTACTAGTGGAGCTTGGAGACCAGCTGAAAGAAGATAAACTACTGTTAGTTTTGCTATTTGTTAGTAGCTATTTGAGGGATAACTCTGGTTAGCTAAAAATAAAAATGTTGTTTCAGGTTATGGAGTGAACATAAGAGAGAAGAAAATAAAATTTAAAGTTAGCAAGAGAAGGGAATAAGGATGGGAACCTCTAATCTGAAAGTAAAATTACAAGTGAGGATAGAACCTAAACCCAGGCCAGATTATCTTTGAGTCAACCACTTTTTCTGCTTAATTTTTGATGAAAATGTTTTGATAACAATTTAGTTCCTGGTAAGGATAGTGATGTAGAAAAAGGGTAATTTCTGGGATTTAGGAGATTTTTGGTCTTGGATTTGGAATATCTAGAAAAGGGCCTGTATGACCTTGTGTATTTACTTAACCTCTCTTGGCCTTAGTTTCTTCATAAAACTGATGGCTTTGTTAATTGTGAGGTGTGATATAGAGGTAAAGTTTTATTCTAATTGTAACATTTTAAAATTTTGCTTAATGTATTTTACATGTCAAACCAGTATTTTAGTTTCTGAAGTTATTCTCTTGTTTCTGTTAATGGCATTACCTGCATGCCAGTCAGCCCTGCCTACTCATTTCCAGTTCCATTTATTGTGCTAGTTTGGTCCTTGACTAAGGAAATAACCTCCTAACTCATGTGTTAGCCTTTGTTACATTCAGTCTCCACAAAGTCTCCTGTGGCCAGAGAAATCTAGCTAAATTATAGTTCTTGTTGTTGTTGCTTTAGCAGCCTTTAGGGTCATGTATTTGGAATATTTAGGGAAGAGTAGGTTGGAAAGAAATGTATTCCCTGCCCTCCCTGCTTTTAATGATGTATGTGTGAGGGGCTCCTAACATGAATTCTTTTTGGCTGTGTGGTTCGAGAAGTCTCCGAAATTGATAATTTTGGTGGTGCTTCCATGTATTTTCTTGGATAGCAGGTTCATTTCTTTCAACAGTAGCATTGTGAAAAACAAAATGTTAAAATTGTTGAAGACCCTTTGTGGTTGGGTCTGTCTTTTTCAGTTTTACCTGCTTGCTTTTTCCCTTTTTGTTAGCTGCCTCACCTAGCAGAGTAGTTACAGGCTTTTGCTCTGTATCTTTTCAAGTAGTTGCTGGTTTCTGCATCATTTTATATATGATATCCTACTCAGTTTCTTGTTCTTTAGTCATCTTTCTGTTCACAGCTTGAGGAGTGCAGTGTTTCTGATCTTCATTTTCTACCCTTTAATCCAGTTTTCAGGTTATATATTTTTAAAACTACATTTAAAAGTTTTTTCCATACTTAAAACAATTTTTTAAGCAAGAATAAGAAAAAAATTCTAGTTACATAGGTTTTTTTCTTTTGAAACTCAACTTGCAGATATGTTAAAAAACATTCTTCAACTGAAAAAGTGTCATTTTTGTCTTTACATACGTATACTAGTAAAAACAAGTTAGCTTTTCAGTGAACATAAATTACGCAGTTGACTTTCGAATGACGCGGGGATTATGGGCACCTACCCTTGAAGTGGAAAATTCACACATAACTTATAGTCGACCTTCCATTTCTGAGGTTTCTCGGTATCTGCAGTTCTGCATCCACGAATTCAACCAGTTGTGGATAGTGTAGTATTTACTGTTGATAAAAATCCACATATAAGTTGGCCTGCACAGTTCTAACCTGTGTTGTTTAAGCGTCAACTGTATATTCTTTTAACGAATGAGTTTAAAGAAAAATAGTATCGCACATGGATTTTCTGTGGGTCAGAAGTTTGGTAGCAGTTTAGCTGAGTGGTTCTGGCTCCCTCCATGTCTTTTCATGAAAATCTCAAGGGTTGCACTCATTTGAAGGCTTGATTGGGGCTGGAGGATCTCCTTCCAAGAAGGTGTACTCATTGGGCTGGCAGGTTGATGCTGGTTGTTGTCTGGAGAACTCAATTTCCTTACCATATGCCTTACCATATACAGACCTGTAGCTGTTTGAGTTTCTTTACATGGCAGCTGCATCTCCCAGAGGAAGTGATCTGAGAAGAGAGGTAGATAGAAGCGTGATGCCTTTTATGACATATTCTCAGAAGTCAATTCAGCCACACTCACTTCATGAGAAGCAAGTCGTTAAGTCTAACCCACAATCAAGGGGTGAGGAGTTAGGCTCCACCTTTTGTCAAAAGAATTTGTGGACATAGTTAAAAAGCACAATAGGGGTAATTCTTTACAACCAGTAGTTGTGTCAGTATAACTAGCTAAAAGTCTTTGCCCCACAAATAGGAGGTTTGAGTTGTTATAAGTTTAGAGGAGAAAGTGTATTCTAAATTTGTATCACTTTAGAAGATTTAAGTCTTTCTACCTTTTGAACCAGTGTGAGATATGTAAGTAAGGTTTTCCACTCCTTGCACTCACTAATCTCCCAATATTTGTAATGAGGGAACTTTTTTATTATGGTAAAATAAACATAAAGTTTACCATTTTAGCCATTTTTGAGTGTGCAGTTCAGTGACCTTGAGTACATTTCCATTATTGTGCAATTATCATCACCATCCATCTCCAGAACCATTTTTATCTTCTCAAATTGAAACTTTGTGTACCTATTAAACATTAACTCCCCATTTCCCTTTCTCTCCAGCCCCTGGCAATCACCATTTGACTTTCTATGAGTTTGACTATTCTAGGTACCTCATACCTGTTGATATTGTACTCTTCAAAACACTTCTTAAATGTTTTGAGTGAAATCTTTGAGGAAATTAGTTATGTTTACTTCATAATAAAATAGACTTCATTGTCCTAATTAAAAATTTGTGGCAGAATATGCATGACATATTATGCATAAATACAACAATAAAATTTACCAATTCAACCATTTTTAAATGTACAGTTCTGTGGCATTAGGTACATTGACATTGTTATGCAGCCATTACCACCACTCAGCTCCAGAGCTCTTTTCGTTTCGTAAAAGTGAAACTCTGTACCCATTAAACCATAACTCTTCATTCCCTGCTCCCCTCAACCCTTGGAAACCACCACTCTACTTTTTGTCTTTATGAATTTGACTAGGTACGTCATATATAAGTGGAATCATGAAGTATTTGTCTTTTTGTGACTGGCTTATTTCACTCAGCAGAATGTCTTCGAGGTTCATCCATGTTGTAGCATGGGTCAATCAGAATATCCTTTTTTTAAGACACAATAATCCATTATATGTGTGTGTACCACATTTTGCTTATCCATTCATCCATTGATGGACACATGGGTTGCCTTTACCTTTTGGTTATTTAAATAATGTTGCTGTGAACATGGGTGTACAAATATATGTTTGAAGATTTGCTTTTAATTCTTTTGGATAGATACCTAGAAGTGGAATTGTTGGATCATATGGTAATTCTATTTTTAATTGTTTGAGGAACCACCATATTGTATTCCATAGTGGCTGCACCACTTCTTATTCCTATCAGCAGTTCACAGGGGTCCCAGTTTCTCCCTATTTTTTCCCAACATTTGTTGTTTTCCATGTTTTGTGTTCTAATGGGTGTGAAGTGGCATCATTATGGTTTTGATTTGAATTTCACTAATGATTAGTGATGTCTGATGTGCTTATTGGCCATTTGTATGTCTTTGGAGAAATATTTATTCAAGTCTTCTGCCCATTTTTAAACCAGATTTTTTTTTTTTTTTTTCCTTGCAGTACGCGGGCCTCTCACTGCCGTGGCCTCTCCCGCTGCGGAGCACAGGCTCCGGACGCGCAGGCCCAGCGGCCGTGGCTCACGGGCCCAGCCGCTCCGTGGCATGCGGGATCCTCCCGGACCGGGGCACGAACCCGTGTCCCCTGCACCGGCAGGCGGATTCCCAGCCACTGCGCCACCAGGGAAGCCCCAAACCAGATTGTTTTTGTTGTTGAGTTATAGTTCTTTATTCTTGATACCAACATTTACCATAATGAGTGGATTTTAATAACTAATATTAATGCTTACCATGTTGCAGGCAGTGTTCTAAGCTTTTTAACTGTATTAACTAATTTAATTTTCATAGACACAGTGTGTGGGAAGGTTCTATTGTCCTAATTTTATAGATGAGAAAATGAAGTCACAGATTTTAAATTGCTTGCTAAGGTTACACAGCCAGTAAGCGAGTGGTATTTCTGAATCCGTACATTCTGTATCCAGAACTTAGACTCCCACCCATTATGGCTCATAGTTAGAGTTGTAGGGTGACAATATAAAGAAAGTCAAATACTATTTTGTTTCAGGAACTTAGAAGATATTTTATTCTTAGCCAGCAACTAAATTTTATTTTCCTTAATGTGATACAGTTGTGAGTTGTTTATAATAAAATGTTCAAATGAGTTCTTTTTCAGGAATATTCTCCTTTAGGATCACTTCATAAATAATGTTATATAATATTTTAATTTAGAACGTGCTTTTCCCAGTTATCATATAGAAGAAATGCTATTTCCATTCAGTGGTTTAAGAAACTCAGTTTGAAATTAGTTTACCCAGGCTTCACAGTAGGTGACAGAACCATAATTTGAATTCTGTTTATCTTCATTTTTGTTACAGTTAACTTCCTTAGTGTTCTAAGTAATAGGTTGTATTGTAAGAGCAGTGCTGTCCAATAGAACTTTGTGAAAAGATGGAAGCATTTCTTTGTCTGTACTTTTCAGTATAATAGTCACTAGCTGTATGTCATTATGGAGTTTTGAAATGTGTCTAGTGCAGATGTGGATCTGAATTTTAAGATTTATTTAATGTTAGTTTAAATATAAATTGCAATATATGGCTACTAGCTGCCGTATTGGAAAGCACAGCTCTAGAGCAGTGGTACAGAATCCAGTCAGATCCCTAACGTTTTTAAAGTGCACTTTTTAAAGTGTGTATACTATCCTGAAATAAAATATCCTATGCATATAATAAGATCACAATGATATATAGCTATAAAAAAAAGACATTTATAATAATGTATTGCAATATGTAATAGCACAGGTGTGATCAGACACCCACCTCCCTGCCTTCCAATTTCCAAAACACCGTGTACAGGTTATTTGCCCTTCTTAAAAGAAGCAGATGATCTATTGTTCTTAAGTATTCTTGTCCTTTAAGGAAGAAAAGTACCTCAAGTTGATTAATAATACAGTGGTTAATTGGAGTACATTCCTTTATTTTTATAGTATTTACTGCCAGGGTAGTTGAGTGGGTAGTTAGCAAACATTAAAGCTATCATATGGTGTAGTGACGTGATGAGCATCTTTTTATGTGCTTTGGTGAAGTGTCTATTAAAGTCTTTGGTCCATTAAAAAAAATTGGCTTGTTTTATTAAATAGTAAGAATTCTTTATATATTTTGGCTACAAGTGTATTAGATACACGTTTTGCAAATTTCTCCCATCTATGGTTTGTCTTCATTTTCTTAACTGTGTTTCGAAGATCAGGCAGTTCAAAATTTATAGTAAAATTGGTTACTTTTTTCTTCGTGATATGTGCTTTTTAAAAAAAAATATTCAGGCATGTATGCATGCTGTGCCAGGTCTTAGTTGCGGCATGTGGGATCTTTGTTTGCGGCACGTGGCTTCTTAGTTGCGGCATGCATGTGGGATCTAGTTCCCCGACCAGGGATCGAATTTGGGCCCCCTGCATTGTGAGCGCAGAGTTTTACCCACTGGACCACCAGGGTAGTCCCTGATTTGTGCTTTTCTGTGTCATAAGAAATCTCTGCCTAACCCCAAGTCACAGGATTTTCTTCTGCTTTTTAGCTTTCTTCTAAAAGGTTTGTAGTTTAGCTTATATTTTTATGTCTGTGATCCATTTTGAATGATTTTTTGGCCTGTGAAAGGGTTTCGGTTCATTTCTCTATTATTATTATTTTTAATTTAGATGTTCTACTCTCCCAGTTCAATTTGTTGAAAAGACTTTCTTTCCCATTGAATCATGTTGGAATACCTCTGTTGAATATCAATTGACCTTAAGTATGTGGAACTATTTGGCCTCTTCCTTGATATGTATGTATTATGTCAGTTCCACAAAATAGTAGTCCATAAATACAAATGGTAGTTTTTGATCTTTTTTTCTGCTCTATTGTAAAACCTGTTTGACATCTTTTCTTTCCTAAAATCTTTTATAGGAAATTCGGAATAAAAGGGGAAATTTTTTTTATGGATATGTGAAATAAGACTGGTTGCAAAATAATGCCATCCTGAATTCATAGAGCAATCTTCTTTTGAGTAGCTTGAAATGTTAGATATTATCTAATTTATACTTGAGCATACTTGGAAAATAAATGACAACATTTCTGTATTGGAAATGAGAAAGTAGGATACAAACATACCACCTTATTTACTGTAAAACATTGGCTCAACAGTGGATCTGGGATTTTTATTTCTTGAGTACTAGTCTATGCTAGAGATGTTCATTGCCTGTGGATATTTGAGTGTCTACTATGTGCCTGTACTTTCACTGGTTCTTGTTTAGTAACAAACAAGGCAAAAATGTAGTTCTTGAACTCATGTAGTTTGTCTGCTCTGAAGTTCTGTGAATACAGAGTAAACAGAGTCCTTAAATATGAACACTGATTTCATCCCATCTAGTAAATAATAGCTATTTGTTGTTGACCCGGCCAGCCTTTGTAAGACTTATTTCCTGCCGTAGTAAAACTGATTCTTTTCCTGTTTCACAAAGTTATCGTTAGAATCAAGTGAAATAATGAATGCTAAATGCTTTGAAATTGTAAGATGATAACCAACAGTAGTAGTAGTATTGTTATGGCTGGGTCAGATAGATAGTAGTGTGTGAGGATCATATGACCAGGAGGAAGATTGTGGATAAGGGAAAATAGATAAATGTAAGTTGAAGGGACAGAACTGAGCAGAAACCAGGTATCTTTAGGTTGCATTTATGACCAGTTTAAAAGTGTTGAAGCATAATGCATTATGAGGTAATTGTTTAACCTGCAGTATGGTACCATAGTTTTAAATGGGATCTTTATGCAAAAGATCTTCCCCGTATTCTACTATTGTAATTTAACTAACCTTGACTTCTCCATTTAGTTTACAAATTTAACATATCCAAAACTGAACTTTTTTGAGTGTTTCACAGCCCCATACTTTCTCCATTCTTCCCTAGCTCAATAAATGGATACAGTATCCACCTACTCAAGCTAAATAACCAGGGCTCACTTTTGATTCCTTCTTTTCCTCCCATCTAATCAATTAGCAAATCTATTTGCTCTCCCAAATATGTCCATTTCTGTTCCACTGTCACTGGGCTTATACAAGCTGCCATCTGTCTCTTATTTGAACTACTTGCTGTATAGCCTTGTAACTTTGTTATTGTGCTATTCTTACACCCCTGTAGTTTATGATTCGTAGAGCAGAGTGTCTTTCCATTGGACCCTAAGAATAACATGCAGACTCTATAGCCTACCAGCGTCTTTATTGTTTGTCCCCTTCCTTTCTCTGCAGCCTTGTTTACTGTCTTCCTAGACCATTGACCTTTGGCCTTCTTTCTCTTCCTTGACTACACTAAGCATTTTCCTTCCTGTCTTTGGGCCTTTATGTTCTGCCTCTTTTTTTTTCCTTGTTAGCTCAGTTTTGACTCATGTTACATTCTGAGTGACTTTCTCTAACCATTCTATGTAAAGTGGTCATCCCCCTTCCTGTATCCTTTGATTTGTCTTGTTACTCTATATTATCCTGTTTATTTCATTCAGATCAGTCTCTTAGTTATCTTATTTACTCTCACCCATGTTTATTGCATAAACTTCTGAGGGCAGGTACCTTGTCTTATTTGTTTATTGTTATATGCTCAGTGCAGTTATTTGCAGAGCAGTTACTTGCAGAGCAAAAGAATTGTTAACAGGAAAATAATTGTTAACATCTTAGATAATGTAACTTCACTTTTTCCCCCCAAATTGAGTATATATAATTGATATTTTTATTATAGAACTGCTGTTTTAACTGCGTGGGGACTAGGTAAAATTTGTTAGGAGATTATTTACAGCCGAGTTTCTTTGCTGTCTGATCATTTAGAAGCGGTTTTATCTGCCTAGACTTAAATTGTTACATGAGCTTCTAGTCTGTTTGCTAGATTCAAGGCTGGCTTTGGATTTGCTGTTGCCTTTCTGAGGGGACTGCCTGATAAAGAGTTCTTTATTATGACCCTGGCCTTTCAAAAAATGTCCCCAGTTTTGAAGTGTTGAGTCAGAGGGATTGAAATCTAGTGAAATTGCCCTCTCAGGTTTAAAAAGATAAAACACATTTTAGAGTTCAAGGAGTGACTTTAAAATATGTGGGTGGCTAATTCAGGCTCCTCATTTTTGGAAATCAGGAAGGCCATAATTGTTCATTTATATTAACCAATGTCTTTATTTGAGAAAACATAATCCTTTTACATTGTCTCCTCAAAGATGGAAATGCAGATTTATGTCCGTAGAGCTTTAATTATTTTTGGTATTATTACAAATTTTCTCAGTTTGGTCTAGCTTTGGATCTTATAGATCCCTTGCAGGGGGCCTTATTTACTAAAGCTCTAGCAGGATGCTAAACTTGAGGCTACTGCAGCAAGTATCATTAGGTGAATAATGAAATCATTGCTTCATGCACGCTAGCTAGGTTGAAAACTACCTGATAATCAAGATGTCTTAAGGACTTTTCCTGTGCAAGCTTAGTTGCCTCATGTTTTTTTAACTCAACTGATAGTTTTAGATTTGTAGTCTCTGGTCTTTCTTCATTTAAAATGAGTACCTTTTATATGCACATTGTGGAAATGGGGAAAAGTGAGTAAAAATGTTGTCACCTTAGTCCTTAAAATTAGGGCCTTCCAAGGACTGAATTCGATGAGAGGACAAGAGTCTTATTTGGAGACAAAGTTGGCTAGGTTAGTGGAAAGCAAGTTGTGACTGCTGCGGTAGTTCAAATTACTCCTCGTCTTTTTTTTTTTGTTTTTTTTTTTTTGCCACGTAAGAGACTTTTTGTCTAGCAGATTGAGATCTGTATTTTGTATGGTTTGATATAAAGCTATGGCTGAAGACAGTGCCTGACAGGTAAGATTAAAACTTAAACTCAGAGCTTAGAGACTGACCTAGGTGCTTGTTAAACTTAAAGCTAATATTTTATATAACGCATGGTCTCTACCTAATGTATCCTGGGTTATTTACAGCATGTGTAGGGTGTAAGAATTTGAGCTGCCACTGACTGTACTGTGACCCTGGGAACTTTAAAATGTGCTTCACATCTATATAAAAACCAGTTTTTCTTGTTTTGTAGAAAAGACAATATCAACTTCCTGGGGATGTAGTGAGGACTAAATGAGATAGTACTTGTAAAGCCCTAAAGCAGATCGCTTAGCAGATTGTGTGTGCGTCTGTGTGTGCGTGTGTGAGAGAGAATATATATATTCAGTGTATATTTTTGTCTTCATAACCATTTATGTCCTTAAGTTAAGGTACCTGAATTTCCAAGTCTTTTTCATTTTCTAAAAATTTGTTTTTAGCCACACCACGAGGCATGTGGGATCTTAGTTCCCTGAGACCAGGGATTGAACCCATGCCCCCTGCAGTGGACGTGCAGAGTCCTAACCACTGGACGGCCAGGGAATTCCCCAAATCTTTTCATTTCATATCAAGGGTCCTGTATCTCTTAGCCCTTGGTGAACTTATTCATTGGGTTAGGCTTTATAAATTCATTTGTTGAAACTTGTTTGCTGCTCTTGGGATCCTGCTCTTCAGCCTAACTTGGCTTCAGAAAAAGGTGGATTATGTTAAAGAGTTTGAGGATTCAAGAAGTGGTAAAGCTGAATCAGACTAAAGAGGATTTAAAATTATTTTGGATACAGGCACCTCGTGCAAATTACAAATAGTACAAGGGTTTTTAATGGAAAAGTCACCCTCTCTGTCCTTTTGTCCAGCAATAGTTCTTGTCTGAAGAAACTGTTTTTTATGAATTTTTTTAGGGAGACCTTATGTATATATAAGCACATTATATTTTTCTTTCTTATACAAGTAGTAGCATGATGTCCGCTTTGCTCTGTAACCTTTTTTACTAAGGAACTATCTTAGAAGTTTATTCCATATTAACACCACTAGACCACCAGGGAACTCCCGAGAATGAAAATTTTATATATAAGATCTTTTTCTGTGAACTCTTTATATTCTTTCCTCATTTTTCTATTGAGTTCTTTTTCTGTTGATTTATAGCAACATTTTATGTAGGAAGGGAAAAGCCCCTTTATATGTGCTTTATGTGACAAGTATGCCCCCGCCCCCCGCAGTGTGATGTTTTCTTTGATCTTGGTTGTGAATTTTATCATATAGAATGCTTTTTGAGTTTATATGTCAATATATTTTTATTACTTCTGTTTTTGTGTGTCATACTTAGAAAGGCCTTCCTTCCCCTTTCTGAGATAATAAAAGTTTCCTCTACTTTTTATATAATGACTGCTTTTTTCTCCTTTAAGTCTTTGATCCATTTGATGATTATTTTGAGTAAGCTTTGAGGCAGGGTTGTCGCAGCTTTACTCACATACTAAATTCTGTATGTGTCAGGTGTATTTTGTCTACCAATGATGTTTCTTTCAATTTGCATATTAATGTTATGGTGAAATTGTGGCTTTTAAAGTGGACTCGTTAGATAAAAAGGAGTTAAAGAACTGTTTAATCTGGAATTAAGAAAACTGTATTCTTAAATTCATGGTTTCCTAATTCTAGAAAATTGATTTGAAATGCAAATTATCAAGCCCATTATTTTGTAAATAGGACAGTTGTGTTTTAAAAAATGGATTCTGTGCCATAATTTAGATGAAAAGACTGAGTAAGATTTTTGTGTTTTTAACTCCAAACAGCTAGTTTGGAACTAGCTGTGACACCATGGGTACAAGTTGTTTTTTTTTTTTAAATTTGTAAAATGGGGATTAAAATACTTTTTCTTATTAAGAAGATTGAGATGTAAAGTGTTAACATGGTATCTGCATGTAGATGCTCAGTAAGTATTCTCTTTCCCTTTTCTGTAATGTTTACTTTTGTCAGTAATTTTCTATCTCTACCTGCTTCTCTTCTTAAAGATTTTTACTGTTCTTTGTTAATAAATCTACTTATGTGGAGTTTCAGCACAAAGTAACCAATTATGGAATTAAATTGATACCACATTCATTGTAATTTAGTGTGGTGGATTTCACATTTCGGTAGTTTGTGGATAATCATTACTAGTATCGCGCCTCTGTTTTTTTACGTGTAATTGCCATTCCTGATACCTGGGAAGAATGAGCTGATCTCCCTCCTTCCCTCCCTCCCTGCCTCCCTCCCTCCCTGCCTCCCTCCTGTTCTTCATTCAGTTCTTCATTCATTCCATACTAGTATGTGTTCTTTTGGAGAAAGTTGTTTAATGTGGTGTTTTGGAGTATCTGCTCCATAAATGTCATTTTTGTTGATGAATTGTGTTATTCAGAAAACAAATATGTCAAATATTTTTTTATGGGGAGCTTAATTGTGTTTAATGGAATAGCATATATGTATATATGCTGAATGTTTTGATAAGTAACGTGTAGTGAAATGGTTAAGGGTTTTCTTTAAAAATTTTTTTATGCCTTGGATCTTTTTTCAGTTTTATTGAGATATAATTGACATATATGATTGTGTAAGTTTGTGTACAACATAATATTTTGACTTCACGTATATCCTGAAATGATTACCACAGTAAGTTTAGTTACCATCCATTATCTCATGCTGTACATTCCACCCTTAGTGGGATTCCACCCTGGGAATCTTGTAACTGGAAGTTTGTACCTTTTGGCCACGCTTATCCATTGGCCTCCTCAGTCCACTTCTGTAACCACAAATCTGATCTCTTTCTGTGAGTTTGGTGTTTTTTTTTTTGGATTCCACATATAAGTAAGATCATACAGTATTTGTCTTTCTTTGACTTATTTTACTTAGCATAATGCCTTCAAAGTCTACCCATGTTTTCGCAAATGGCAGGGTTTCCTTGTTTTTTTTTGTTTTTAGCATGTACCACAACTTCTTTATCCATTCATCCATGGATGGAAGAGTTTTAAAAGTGATAGTTGTTTTATCGCATTGAATTAAATTTTGAATACTTGATATTTAAAGTAGAATTTAAATTCTAAGCCAGTCTTAATGTATATTTACCCTATAGTACTGCACAAGTTCATACTGATACTTCCAATTCAATTTTAGGACCACAGGGTTTTTATTTATTGCTTTCTGTCTTACCATGTGTATTTCCTTCCTTCAGTGCTTAGAATCTTGGTTCTCAAGGACACTTTTGGACTGTGTTTTTTTTTTTTTTTTGTAATGGAACGCTTTCATGGTAATTTGTTTAGGTTTTCTCTTTACTGGGGATATTTTTAGTAAATTGTATTTTTCTAAAAATTGTCCATTTCTATATTTTCAACCTTACATAGAGTCGTTCAGATGATTTCTTATGGTTTTTTGTCATTTTTGATTTTATATTCTAGTAGCTTCTCTATTGATCTCCCCCCCCCCAAAACAGTTTTGGGATTTATTTGTAGTTCTTCAGCTTTTCCAGTTTGTTAACTATTGGTTTTGTGAATTTGCTTCTTTTCACTTACTTTATTTTAAAATTACGTGTAGAAGAGTCTTTTTGTTGTTTTGTTATTTTTAGTTTCATTGAATTGTGGTCAAATAATGCTGTTTGTAGGTATGTTTGAAATTTATTAAAGATTTTTTGGTGGCCTAAGATGGGTGCTTGAAGAAGATACTTTCTGTATTTGGGGGTTTAGTATTTGATATATAAAATCTGTGAACACCTAAATGAGTATGGCTTAAATATTCTATACTCTTACTAATTTTTTATCCATTAGATTTTTATTGGACTGAGCAAGGTGTGTTCAAGTCTTCTATGTTTTTCTTGTATCACCTGTATTTTCTGCTTTATAAAAGTGTTTCATTGTTATTGGGTGCATAAATATTAGAATTATCTTGCTAAACATTTCAGTTATAAAGTGTCTGTCTTTGTCTCCTTTAATGCTTTTTAGTTTGAACGCTACTGTAGCAGTACACTTACTGATCATTTTCTTCTGCATTGTCTAATCTGCTGTTAATCCTATTCAATGTTTTTCATTTCAGATATTACTTTTTTTTAATCTTTAGGAGTATCTTCTATATCTTCTGTTTTTCCTTTGTGTTCCTATTTTCCCTTTCCTTAAACATATAGTTGGTTTAATGTCCTTGTCTGCTAATTCCATCATATCCATCATTTCTGGATATCTTTCTATAAAGATAGATTTTTTTTCTTGTTATTGGTAGCATTTTCCTGCAGGCCCCCCCCTTTTTTGCATGACTGATAATTTTTGATTGAATGCTGAAAATTATGAATTTCATTTTGTTGAGTGCTAGATTTTGTTGTTGGACTTTGCTTTGGGAAACAGTTAAATTGGAATTAGTTGAATCCTTTCAAGAAAAACTCCATGAGAAAATTTATACAAGTAAAACATTCAATTTAGTGAAAATCCTGTAGTGTTAAAATTGAGTTGGCAGGGACTTCCCTGGTGGTCCAGTGGTTAAGACTCCGTGCTCCTAATGCAGGGGGCCTGGGTTTTGATCCCTGATCAGGGAACTAGATCCCGCATGCCACAACGAAGACCCGGCGCAGCCAAATAAATAAATAAATATTAAAAATAAAATAAAATAGACACGTTTCTGGTAAAAAAAAATTAAAAAAACATTGAATTGGCATGCAGACTTTTACTTCTGGCTGTGATGGACTAACAGGCAACCAGATAACCAGATTTACCCACTCATCTGAGAAATCTAAAATGTATGAAACAGGCTTTTAGATATTGGTTGACAGGAGGTGGTCAGTGTTATAAATGCCCCAGCTCATTGCTTGAAGAAAATTAATAGGCTACAGCACAGGGAGGGTGAATTCAAACATAGTCTGGTGGTCTTAACTAAAAGTTAAGGAGACAACTGAAAATTTGAAAAGGTCAAAGTAGGTAGAATTTGTGGGGCAAAGTATTGTAATAGGAAACTTGGCAGGAGAGATAACTCAAAAGGGTCCACTCAAGGCTTTGACTTAGGACTGACCTGCACACGCGCGTTTGGAAGTGACTGAAGCCAGGGAATAGAACCACCAGAAAGGAGTAGGTGAAACAATTCCAAAGATTTACATAGGACCAGGAAAAGTCTTTGTTTCCATCAGCCTCAGTGGAAAGACCACCTAATAGATGGAGCACAGGCAGTAAATGGAGTATAGGCAAAGCCTTCAAAAGGATGAGCTCCAATTAGTGGGACAAAAATTAACTCTAGACTACAAGCTTTTCTGGACCCACCCTAACAAAGATTTTTGCAAGTTTGGTAGGTGAGTAGTTCCAGTATTTTAATTTGTACTTCTCTTGTTATGAGAATAGCAGGGCATCTTTTCCTGTTTAATAGTTAATTTTTTTATGGACTCACAGAAAATGTTGGTCACTGGTCTTTTTCTTTCTTTCTTTTTTCTTTTGGCCACACCATGCAGCATGTGGGATCTTAGTTCCCTGACCAGGGGTTGAACCTACAATCCCTGCAGTGGAAGCATGGAGTCTTAACAGCTGGGCTGCCAGGGAAGTCCCATTGGTCTTTCTCTTTCCTCCTGGCTGTTAGGAACTGTTTGAGAACGTATTTATCTGCCTCACACTTCATATTTTGGGTATAGCTTTCACGATTCAAAATACTTTTTCCCTCAGCACTTTGATTGCTATTTTGTTGTGTTATAGCAGGAGATCTTTAAGAATTTTGATGCATTCTGATTTTTTTCCTTCCTTTACAGGAGTGTTCTCTTTTTATCTGTCCCGAAGTTGCTCTTTATCTTTGGGGTTCTGAAAATTCCATTTTGCTAGTTATTTCTTGAATTATTTTTTTCCTTTGTGTTCGTGGTTTTTAGTGGTCCTTTCCTATTGCCACTTTCCTTAAAATGTTTGATTATTATTTCATATTCAAGAATGAGGTGATAAAAAGCTGTTTGGGACTTTTGTGTATGTGAGCATTGTTTATTGAATGACCGTTATGTTGAAAGACTCTGAAAATCCAAATATCTTCGTGGTGTCAGCACTCATGTTAGCTCTTTATTTGGAGAATCTACCCCGACTCCTTATTTTTTTTTTTTTTTTTTTTGAACGGTAGTTAGATACTCTTGTGTGCATTCATATACCAGGCAGCAAGCAGTTCTCCAGTTTTTTGTGGACACACTTAACTGGGTGTTCTACAGTTGAATTCAGTTAGGATTTTCTGACACCAATTACCTGGAGTTACTATAGACCCTTTAGTATAGACCCTGCAGATTAAGGGCTCAGTCCCATAGGACTGCCCTTCTGCCCCCAATTCAGATACCAACCTCAAGTAGTAGATTCCCAGGTTACCCACACTTCTGTCTGATCTGGCTGCAAATGGGAGATTCCCATGCCCGCAAAACCCTCCTCCATCCTTAGGTTCCATATTTTGCTGTAATGGTTTACAGAATGCAAGGAAACACCACTGTTACTGGTTTATTCTAAAGGATATGCTAGAGGGCACGACTGAACAGCCAAATGAAGAGGTACATAGGGTGAGGTCTGGAAGGGTCCCTGTGGAATTTGGGGTGTACCACAACCTGGAAGCTCTCTGTACCCCTTCCTTTTGGGTTTTTTACAGAGGTTCTAGTACCTAGGCATGAATGGTTAAATCACTGACCTTCAGTGATTCACTCCAAGTTACCAAATAGTTCTTGAGAACTTTGTTTCTGTTTTTCTGTTCAAAAAAAGTTTGTATTTGAATGTTTCATTAATTGTAACGCACATGCACTAATGTGCACAAATTTTAAGTATACAACTTGATAAATTCTCACAAAATGAATACACAATGTTAACACCATTTACTAGCATCCCCAAATCTTCTTTGTGTCCCCCTCATTTCCTAATTTTGAAATGTTTTTCTTTTTTTTTTTTTTTTTTTGCGGCACGCGGGCCTCTTACTGTTGTGGCCCCTCCCGCTGCGGAGCAGAGGCTCCGGACGCGCAGGCTCAGCGGCCATGGCTCACGGGCCCAGCCGCTCCGCGGCATGTGGGATCTTCCCGGACCAGGGCACGAACCCGCGTCCCCTGCATCGGCAGGCGGACTCTCAACCACTGCGCCACCAGGAGAGCCCGAAATGTTTTTCATCTTTGGTTTCTCAGCCTCCTTAGCTCTCCACATCCAGTCATCTACTATCACCCACCTGTAGATTGTTTCTGCAGTCTTCCTCTCTCTGCCATTTTTTCCCCACTCCATATCCATTGTTACTACCCCCTTATTTATATTTTTATTTTTTTGAATTTTTTCTTTAATTGAAGTGTAGTTGTTTACATCCTTGTTGTTTATCTATTTTATATATGGTGTTGTGCATCTGTTAATCCCATACTCCCAATTTATCCCTCCCCACCTGCCTTTGGTAACCGTTTTCTATGTGAGTCTGTTATGTAATAAGTTCATTTATACTGTTTTTTTAGATTCTACATATAAGTGATAAAAGATCATATTTGTCATTCTCTGACTTATATCACTTAGTGTGATAATCTCCAGGTCCAACCATGTTGCTGCAAATGGCATTATTTCATTCTTTCTTACGGCTGAATAATATTCCATTGTGTGTGTGTGCGTGCGCACGCATCTCCTTTATCCTTTCATCTGTTGATGGCCATTTAGGTTGCTTCCATGTCCTGACTATTGTGAATAGTGCTCCTATGAGCATTGGGGTGCATGTACCTTTTTGAATTAGAGTGTTCGTGTTTTCTGGATATATGCCCAGGAGAGGGATTGCTGGATCATATGGTAACTCTTTTTAGTTTTTAAAGGAACCTCCATACTGTTTCCACAGTGGCTGCACCAATTTACATTCCCAGCATCAGTGTTGGAGGGTTCACTTTTCTCCATACCCTCTCCAACATTTATTATTTGTAGACACTCTCTCTGATGATGGCCATTCTGATCAGGTGAGGTGATACCTCATTGTAGTTTTCATTTGCATTTCTCCTGACACTTAATGATGTTGAACATCTTTTCATGTGCCTGTTGGCTGTCCGTATGTCTTCTTTGGAGAAAAACCTATTTAGGTCTTCTGCCCGTTTTTTGTTTGGGTTGTTTTTTTTTTGTTATTGAGTTGTGTGAGCTGTTTGTATATTTTGGAAATTAAGCTCTTGTTGGTCACATTGTTTGCAAATATTTTCTCCCAGTCCGTAGGTTGTCTTTATGGTTTCCTTTGCTGTGCAGAAGCTTATAAGTTTGATTAGGTCCCATTTGTTTATTTTTGCTTTTATTTCTATTGTCTTGGGAGACTGATCTAAGAAAATATTGGTACAATTTATGTCAATGTTTTGCCGATGTTCTCTTCTAGGAGTTGTATGGTGTTATGTCTTACATTTAAGTCTGTAAGCCATTTTGAGTTTATTTTTGTGTATGGTGTGAGGGAGTGTTACAACTTTATTGAATTGCCTGTACTACTCCCTTACTCTTGCTCTCTTTACTTCCATTTTTTATAAGAGAGCTTTGAGTTTGGCTTTTATATTGTAGTTTTTAGGAAGTTGAGGGAAGCTCTTTTCCATTGGAATTGAACTCATGAATAGTCCTTTAAAAAATTAATGAAACTTTTGAAAACATTTGTTATGAATGGGTGGTAATGGGAACTAAAGTTCTAGATTTTAATATTTTCCTCTCCAAGTGATTTACTGAATCCTCCCCACCCCCTTTATTTTACAACAAGCTACCAGATTTATTTTCTGAAAGCGCATTTCCAGACATGTAATTGCAACTTTAAAACTTCTGAGTACTCCCCTTGCCTGCTAAATGTAGTTCAGATTTCTTATTCCTGTGTGCTGTTCAAAGCACGCTGCTTACTGTCCCCAGAGTATTTTCTCTACTTGGTTTTAGATATACCTGGCGTATTAAGTGGTGTTTGGTTGACCTGTTCATTACTGGCTTGATGTGTTGAGAGTATAGTGACTAGATTCGTTAGTTCAGATATATTTGTAGCAGAATGGTTTAGTACCATTTAGAAAGGAAGCCCCCAGTAGTTTTAAGAGACCTGTTTAGAGATATTCCATGCTTACTCTAAATTCTTCACCAGAGTGACTGATTGCTTCAGATTTTTTATTTTTTAGAATTATGTTACTGGCCAAGGTGCCAGGGGCAGGTGGGGAGAAACAGTGATAAATTCCATTTCCTTCCTGCATCAGTGCCGGAGAGGGTAGTTTTGTTTTCTGCTTAATTGAAATAAAACATTAAGCATTATGGTTTTGTGTCTTGGGCTAAATAAAATAAGTTTGAACATATTAAATAAGAAGGACTATCTTTGACTCTTAAGGGATGGTAATTTAGAAGTTTCTTGATTGTAGTATATAATATCCTGGTTTTTAAAAAAATCTAATTCTGCATTATATGAGACATTGTCAGTTGTATCCAGGATATTTTTTTTTTAACCATAGTCATATGTACTTACATTCTTTTTTGTTCACGTTGATATTCCAGCTGAACTAAGTCATCACTGGGATTTTACATTGTTATAGCAGTGTTTTCTCAACATAGTTTAAGAAACACATAGGGTAAACCAGTCATCTCTTGCTGCAAGGTTATTTTACTTGATAGTAAGTAACTTAAAATTTTTTATATTAGAACATACATGGATATATTATAGTATAATGCAGAAATTTCATGAGTTTGTAAAAAAAATAGGACTTGAGGATGAGTTATTTTGATTACTTTCTGAAAATACATTTTGGTGGGGCAGGAGAATGGATTAATTATTAGCTTTAAGTAATTTCTGTGGGAAAGTTTGAGAAATATACTGGTAGTGAACAAAGAACATGGCTTTTGAGGCAGAAGAATCTGAATTCATATTACTGGCTGTGTAGCTTAGCGGTAAATTATTTATCTCTTCTGATTCTGCCCACTTTTCAGAGAACATATCTAAGCTGATCCCAGCATATATATATTTTTAAGTGTATATGTTTACTCTGTTTGAACCCTGATAATGTTGGCACTTTTCTGATGGTTAAATACTTCAGATAAATAATTTGCTTATACCTTTTCTGATAAAGGAGTTGAGGCAGCAACCTTGTTTTCCAGTTGTTAACTTGTTAGCTGTTAGAAGCAAAACTGCCCTTGATATTCAGTGTTTAGTACTTGTTTTTGCTTACATTGGCTGTTTAGTAAATGAGTTGATTTGAATTAAATTTTATGCCATTTAGTCCATATTGTTTGCAGTATAATTCTGAATTAAAGTTTACCTTTACCAACCTTTAAAAAAAATCTTATTCAGGGGTGACTTAAACTGTTTAGTTTTGTTAGGGAAAGAGAAGCTCAGTGAGTAAAAATTTGTTTATAGAGTAAGGCTTATTTTTTTGTAGTGGTGCATTTTATATGAAAATTAGGTCAGCTCATTATAAGTTTTGGAGTATTTCAGTTACATTTTGTGTATTATACCTAAAAACTTGAGAATTGAAAGCATGCTGTTTCCAGTAATGTGTTTTTCTCCTTAAATAAAATTCTTTTTTGTAGGGGTGAAAGTAGCAGTTTTCATATGTAGCAATTTAACAAGTAATAACAATTCTCATAACATTCCTCTTCTTTTTTTTATGATTTTTTTTTTCATGTAAGTAAAGCATAGAAAGTTTCTGAACAACTTAATGAGATAAGCTGAGGGGGATAGGGGGTCTAACAAAATTCCAGGTTAAAGCAAGCATTAATAATATGAAACTTCTTAAAGGATGGAAATTTCTAGTAGTCTAGATTTCTTGTGAAATTTGCTAATGCTGTTTTATATTTGAGTGTGTAATCTGTAATTTTGAGTTTGATAACAGAAGATATTGGACACTGTGTCATGACCAAACCTGGAAAAAAATAGTAAAGTAATAGATTATTTTGCTTCCTTTAGAGGTCATGTTCCACAGGCAAGGATTTTGTTTCTTCTTGGTAAATATTTATTACAGTATTTACCATCTTTTCCTGATTATCATTACTTTAAGTGCTTAAGAACAGAATTCTAGGCCTTGCTTAAGACCTGTTGAATCAGACTCCATAGGGGAGGGGCCTCTTGCTTTTTATTAGGGAAGTCTGGAAATTACCTAGTGCTTACTAAATATTAATAAAATTTTATTAATGGTATTGCAGTAGTGAAGCAAACAAAACTGAATGGAATAAAATGTCTAAGTATACTTTTCAAAAGTTAAAAACATGACTCATAAAATTATAGAATAAACATGTTACAGCGTCATCATTTTTAAAAAATGATTTTTCTTGACTTGTATAACGTGATTCTTGAAGATTATGGGCCAGTTGTTTTAGTACATGTAATGTCTCTAAGGTTAGCTTTTCTCCTGTTGAGACAGGCTGTGCTTCTTTATCTTTGGTTAGAATATTATAAAAGTGAAGTGGTGCTCTGTTTTGCTCATTGGCACGCAATTTCAGTTTGTTCTGTTACTGATGATTCACTTTGATCTGTTGATTAAGGATTTCCCAGGCTATTTGCCAGGCCATTTCACTGCAAAACTGTAGTAACTTTTCTTTTTTGAGGTTCTTAGAAATTGTATAAATAACCTCTTCCTCCTAAAATTTTTCAGTGTATGTATTCATCTCTCTGGATTCATGGTTTATTCAAGGGGTTGTAATACAGCACTTTTATTTATTTTTATTGAGGCAAAAGTCACATTACATGAAATTGACCATTTTAAAACGTATAATTCACTGACATTTAGTACATTCACAATGATGTGAAACCACCAGCTTCACCAAGTTCCAGAACATTTTCATCACCCCAAAAGAAAAATCTGTATCCATCTAGCAACCAGTGCCCATTCGTTCCTCCCTCCCAACAGTCCCTGGTTGTCTCTGCTTCTTGTCTCTATGGATTTGTCTATCCTGGATATTTCATAAAAACAGGGGTTTTGCAACATGTGATCTGGCTTCTGGATGTGTCTGGCTTCTTTTTCTTAGCATGTTTTCATGGTTAATCCTAACAGAATGTGTCTTTTTCCATTGAATACATACACAAGTTGTGTTGAGTATGATGTTAGCTCTGGTTTTTTCATAGATGTTCTTTATCAGGTTGAGTGTTTTTATCATGAAAGGTTGTTAGATTGTGTCCAGTGCCTGTCTGCAGCAGCTGAGATGATCATATGGTATTTTTCATTCATTTTGTTAATGTGGCATATTATTATTATTTAAAAATTAAAAAAAATTGAAGTACAGTTGATATACAGTGTCATGTTAGTTTCAGGTGTACAGCATAGTTATTCAGTATACATACATATAAATATCCCTTTTCAGATTCTTTCCCTTATAGGTTATTACAAAATATTGAGTATAGTTCCCTGTGCTATATATAGTAGGTCTTTGTTCATTACAATGTGGCCTATTATTGATTGAGGATCCCTTTTTTTTTTTTTTTTGCGGTACACGGGCCTCTCACTGTTGTGGCCTCTCCCATTGCGGAGCACAGGCTCCGGACGCACAGGCTTAGCGGCCGTGGCTCAGGGGCCCAGCCGCTCCGTGGCATGTGGGATCTTCCCGGACCGGGGCACGAACCCGTGTACCCTGTATCGGCAGGCGGACTCTCAACCACTGCGCCACCAGGGAAGCTCGAGGATCCCTTTTATGCCACCAGTTGGCTTTGGCCTTTGGCTCCCTGCTTTGCAGATTCTCTGCTTTTGACAGTTTGGTTATGTGTCTTGGTGTGAATCTTTTTGTGTTTATCTTTCTTGGAGTTTGGTTAGCTTCTTGGATATGTATATTCTGTGTCTTTAGTTAATTTGATAAGTGTTTAGGCATTATTTCTTCAGAGACTCTTTCTACCCCCTCCTTTTCTCTGCTTCTGAAACTTTCATTATGTGTATGTTGGTATGCTTGATGGTGTCCCACAGGTCTTTTCGGCTTTGTTCAGTTTTCTTTTTTTTCTTCCAGCTCCTTAGACTGATAATTTTAATTGACCTCTTCAAGTTTTCTGATTCTTCTTTCTGCTGGCTCAGATCTGCTGTTGAAACTCTCTAGTGAAATTTTCATTTCAGTTATTGTACTTTTTGGCTCCAGAATTTGTTTGGTTCTTTGCTGTAATTCCTGTCGCTTTATTGATATTCTATTTGTTGAGACATTGTTCTGGTTTCCTTTAGCTCTTTGTATTTAAGACAATTGATGTCTGTTCATCATCAGGGACAGTGTCTGCTAATATCACAACCTCCCCTCCACGTCCCCCCCCCCCCCACAGTGGGCCATACTTTATTCTTTGCACGCTTTGTAATTTTTGTTAGAAAATCGAACATTTTGAATATTGTAATTTGGAGACTTTAGGAATCAAATGTTTTTTCTCCCTATCCTTGGGGGTTGCTTGCTGTGGGTTTGGTTTTGTGTTCATTTAGTGACTTTTCTAAACTATTTCTGAAAGTCTGTATTCTTTGTGTTGGTTAGTTTCTGAAGTCTCTGTCCCTTAGATTGCGATCACCTAGTGTTTTGTTGTTGTTTGAGATAAATAACATTTTAATGAAATTTAAATTAATGCAAAAAATCCATGATGAACAAAATATAAAAGTTATCAGGGTCAATATAGTATCTTGTCTCAAGGTTGCAAATCCTTCACACATGGGCCAAGCCAGAAACCATCTTGGCGCTCACAACACATCTGAGACAGGTTGCAGCCTTTAGTAAGGCTTTACTAAAGGTTCAGTGGTTACAAAAAGTAGTTTCAGTGCAATACAATAGCAGTTTTATTTCAGCTGTCCACGGATACTGCTGTTCTCCGAGCTCTTCAAACAAGAGCCATCTTTACCTTGTCAGCTAGTGTTTTGTTGCAGATGCATGCCTGGAGCCAAAAGGGAATAAAAATAAAGGGAAAGGAAAAAAATAAGAACTCTCCCACTTTTTTCTTATTGGATCTGTGTTAGGGCATTTCTTTACACACTGTTTATAACTGTCTTAGCCTTCATGTACTGGTTTTGCTGAACCTAATGATCAGCCAGGGGTGAAAGCTTAGGACCTTCTCAGGTGTTTTTTTTTCTGAGCATGCATCTTGCTCTGAGCGTTGGTGTGGTTTTCTCATTTCCCTTATAGGGCATGAGGGAGTTTGTTGCAATGCCATAACTCTCCCCCACCCTCCACCCAATTCCCTCTCAGCCTTTTCTCCCAGGCTTTGGGTGTGCTATTGTTCACTGAATTGTAAACCTCTGTCCTTGGCAGGGGGCTCTTCATTTGCCTTACAGTGTTTTGGAGGATTGCTCTCTGCTTGACACATTTTCCTTCCCTGTTAGGCAAAACAAAGGCAAGTGCCTCTCGGTCCTCACGTAGACCCCAGACAGGTTTACACAGACAAACGTAATTCTGTGAGAATAAGGTCTACTCTGCTCACTCTGGAACCAGAGACCAGAGCCCTACACTGGGTCTTCAAAACCTCCATTGTGCCACAGAGAAGATGTGGGTCAAGGGCAAGTGAAAATGCCATAAAGCTTTACTATCATTTTAAAGTTTCCATTTTCTTGATTCAGCGCTGCCCTGATTGTTGTAAACCTTTGACTTTTTCAGAGTTCTGATAAAGTTGGTTCTGACAGATTTTGCTTGATTTTTTGGTGTTTGTGTGGAGGGGTAGGCTCTTGGAGTTCTGTATTTCACCATTTGTGTTGATGTCCTTCCCATATATTTTCTCATTTTTAATGCTCAAATTGTCCCTGATTTGACCAGTGGGGAGCTCACTCAAGCTGGTTTCTGTGTCCTTTTGATATTTCCCAGTCATTATTTGGACACTTCCTTGGTTTTTGCTACAACAAAATATTCCAAACTTACTTTGTCATCTTTTCCTAGCCCTGGAATCAGCTGTTCATTTCTCAAAAAAGCCCTGGTTTCTTTTATTGGAAAATGGTTTTTAGGAGACAAGACCTGGATGTTAAGTATGCTTACTGCTATTGGAGTGTCACTATGCTCAGGCCTGGCCCGTTCAGTGGGCAGAGCTGGGGGAGAGGAGGGATACACACACATACACACACACACACACACACACACACACACACACACACAAAACCAGAAATATTTATCTTTATGATATATATGAATATTAGTATTTTATTAATATGTGACTTGTGTTAATCATACAACAACACATCATTCACTCTAGTTTTCATCCTTTCCATTATTAGTTACTGTCTTTAACAGTATGAAACTTATTAGCTTTCATCATTCTAAATATATTTATTTGATCGTTTTCCTTGTATATAACCAATTCTTTATTGTAGCCCCAGCTGCCACTTCCATGTGGATACCCTTCTCTCCCTGCTTAGTCTTATAACTCCTTATTCTAGCTGCTTCCTTTCTACTGCATGGATGCCTTCCTCACTCTTTTTGGGCTCACTGCCCCATCCCTGGTTGTCCCTTCATGGATGTCCTTTGTTGCTCTGCTTTGATGCTGACGTCCTGTGCTGGGCCAGTTCCATGTGTTGATACCCTCTCATCCCTACTATGGCTCTAACACTTAGTTTTAGACCCTTGGCTCCTTTGCTCTGCCCTGTATAATGGCTTTAGGCCTGAATTGGGAAGAAGACTACTTTTTAAAGGAAATCTGTTAATGTATTAAACTAAGCTTACTAAAGGAGTATTCCACAGGTTTACCAATAAGAGAACTAAAGATGACTATGCATAGTGGTCTTCTGGTTCTTGCCTTCCTAATGAAGGAATGTTAGCTGTTTAATGATGGAAAAACTTAACCTTACTCAAGGATTGTTATAAAACCATTATGGTGGTGAAGGGTACTAGTTTTTTTTCTTTTTTCTTTTTTAAATAACTTTAACAGGTTTCAGGATGAATTTTATAAGGTAAGTAAGCAGTAGTTATCTTAATTTTAATGAAGAGAGGAAACTGAGACTCAGCCTAGTAACTGGTTGAGCTGATTTGAATCCAGGCCTGTTGGACTCTGAAGCCCATGTTCTATTTTTCTTTTTTTAAAAAATATTTATTTATTTTTGGCTGCGTCAGGTCTTAGTTGTGGCATGTGGGATCTTTTGTTGTGGCATGTGGGCTCTCTAGTTCTGGTACAGGCTCAGTAGTTGCGGTGTGTGGGCTTAGTTGCCCCGCAGCATGTGGGATCTTAGTTCCACAACCAGGGATCAAACCCGAGTCCCCTGCATTGGAAGGCAGATTCTTAACCACTGGACCACCAGAGAAGTCCCCCCATGTTCTTTTTTTAACAGTAATCTGTATTCTGCCTCTAGTTAGAATGCTTTAGCCATTGGTTGATTTGGGGTGTTTTTGATAGGCTTCGTGACTTTTAAAGCTTATTTATCTGAAATATAAACCGTTATAAAGATGTAAGTTTGATGCTCATTCTTTGGCACAAATTTTTGTGGATTCAGAAGTAAAACATTACCAGAAATAGGAAAGTCCCATCTATTTGTGTATTTCTTGCCAAAGTATATTAGTTTTCAATTCAAAGAACTGTATTTGGGACTTCTAAGTAGTTAGTGGTCTTTTTTTTTTTTTTTTTTTTTTTTTTAAAAAGTCAGGCATGTACACTTAGAACGTATAGAGTTTCGATTTGGGTTATTTCAGAACCAGTGTTCCCCTGGTGGATTTTTATTGTCAGTGGTGAACAAGTTGTAAATTGGGTGAGATGAGAAATTAGGATTTTCATACTGGCAGCATTTTTCCCTCCCTCCCTCTTTCCTTCTTTCTTTCTACATTCTGAGGTATGTTAGGTTTCAACATGATGAAATTTTGGGCAGGGGGACTGGGGAATGGACACAGTTCAGCCTATAACATACAGGGAGAGGAAGATGGAATGAAATCAGATGGCATAAAGCATAGTTAAAAGAAAATGGAGGGGGAAAGAGGCGGGGATGGTGGTGGTGGGATGAATTGGGAGATTGGGATTGACATATATACACTAATGTGTATAAAATAGATAACTGATAAGAACCTGCTGTATAAAAAATAAAATTCAAAGGAAAAAAAAAGAAAATGGATAGGGTGGAGCTTTTAAACGTTAATTTGCTTTTATATGTGTAGGGGGTAAAATTTCTTTTCTACCTTCCTAGGTTCTCTGGCTGGGGCCCTGTAAATTAGACTGAGGAAAGACAGATTAACAAGAGAAAACAAACAGAGGTTTATTAGCGTGTCCTCACACCTGGCAGTACTTAGAGATGAGTAACTCAAAGAGATGAGTAGAATTTGGGATCTCTATACCTAACTTCACAGGGAAAAAGGATACTTAATAGAAAAAGCAAATGACTTTTGAGAAGAGATAGATAACTGGGTCCTTAGGGGTTTGTGGCAATGTCTGGGTATGGTGGTGCTGGATTTTGTTTGTTTGTTTCCCAAAAGGAGAAGATTAGAGTTACTCCAGGGGACGGGATTAATAAATTCTTTTGGGAGGCTCTGCTTTGAGGTAGGTAAGGGATTTCAGGAACTCACATGCCTTCAGCTCAAAATTTTTCTTATGTCAAAGTGGCATATTTTGGGGATAGCATATCCTGATCCTTTCACACACTTGTATAAATGTCCTCGTATTAGCTAGTATTGCTCTTTACCTTTTTTCAGAACAGGAAAACCTATGCCATTAGCTATCCATGCTTTATTCTGTAAGAACTCGATTTAAATTAGAATTCATAAAGACATTGCAGAAATAGAGACAGTAGTAGTAGTTTGCCTCCTAGGGATAAGTTTTAGAATATAACTTCTTATTTAACCATCATTTGGGATGAGACCCTGTATAAAATGAAAAAGCTTTAAATTATTGTTTATTTTATTTAGGTCCTTTGGAGTTTTTGTGAATTTTTATTTGGAACAAGCTATAAAAATAATTTTTCATTCTCATTGAGTTATTGGACCTATAATTTTAAGAGTTTCCAACAAAAATTTTCTAAAAAGTTGTTGGACAAGTAACATCCTATCACAGACACCTCAAAACAGTATTTAGCTTCATGTCAAAATAGATAATAAAAATTTTTTATATCCTAAAACACTTGAGTTTTCATTTTTATTTCAGAAGACTTTAAAATATAATGTATGGTGGTGGTAGAATTAGAGCTCAAAATGTCCAAATTTTTGTGTAGTTCATTTTGATTTAGGTACAGTCTTAAAATATTGCATTTGTTTCATAAGTGTTTTATTGATATTGGTAAATTGTATCAGGGTTTTTTTTTTCTGTTTTTTTTGTTTTTTTTTTCCTTAACCTTTCTTGTAATGAACCAGTACAGTTTGGGGTAGAAGTAGAATGTTCCTGTAGTATCTTGACAATTTTTAAAGTATTTTAGGAAATTGGTATGACAAATTCTGCCATGGCACTTACTTATATTTGAAAGAATTTTGAAAAAGGAAGACTAACAATGGTATTGATCATTTTGCTTTTTAAAGTTCCACTTTTGAGATTATTATGTAGTTGTAAATATGAAACATCTATTAGTAAACTTAGACATTAATGTTCAGAAAATTTGATTTCTTCATTGACTAATATGTAAACTCTATATTGAAATGAGTACAGTTGCCCAGTTGGCTTCTCCCTCATTTTAAAAAACTGAGTTTACTGTGTTTAGATTGTGCTGGCAACTTGAAATTTTTATTGATGCAATTGAGAGAGGCTTCCAAAAAGTTAAGTTTAGAATGCAAGAGCAGTGGATACCCATTGTGATGATTGTAATTTTAAAAAACCTTTTAATTATGGAAATTTTCAAGCATATGTGTAAGTAGAGAGACTATACACCTACTTCTACTAACATTTATAAACATATGGACAACCTTGTTTCAGTGACACCCGTTTTCACAGTCCCTTTTTTTTTAAAGAAGCAAATTCCAGATGTGTTGATTTAATTGCAAAGACTTCTGTATATGTCCTTTTATTACAGATGACCCTTGAGCAGGGTGGGGGTTGGGGTGCTGTCCATCCATGCAGTTGAAAAGTCTGACTTGAAAAGTCAGAAAATCTTTACAGTTGGCCCTCCACACCCGATGCTCCACATCCTTGGATCCAGCCAACCTCAGGTCGTGAAGTGCTACAGTATGTATTTAGTGGAAAAAAAAAAAAAGAAAAATCCATGTATAAGTGGACCCTCACAGTTCTAAACCTTGTTCTTTAAGGGTCTACTGTACCAGCATTGCACTAACAGTCATCACATCTAAAGTGATTAGTAATTTCTTAAAGTCATTTAATATTCAGCTCATGTTCAGATTTTTGACTCATAATTTTCACTTTTTAAACTTGGTTGAGTAAGGATTTATATAAGGGCCACATGTTGTATTTGATTGCTCTGCCTGTGAAAGCTGTTTATTTGTTGAAGAAACCAGATCATTTGACTCATCGTGTGATCTGCATTTGGTGGATTACTTCCTTCATTTGTCCTTTAATTTGTTTCTCTATGTTGAATTTCCTGCAAATTGTTAGTTAAATCAGATTTCAGATTCTGTAAGGGTTGGCGGCAAGAATAACTTGTGCTGTGTACATAGATAGTGCTGCATACATCCTGTTGTGTCACATCAGGAGACACTTGATAACTCATCTATTTGTGATAAGACTATTGTAATTTAAAAAAATAAGCGTCATTGAGATAGTTTATAATAAAATTATCCAGTTTTAAGTACACAATTTGATGAGTTTTAACAAGTGTATAGTTTGTACAATCATCACCACAATTAGGATAAATACTCAATTACCCTTGAAAACTTCTTCCTTCCCTTTGTAGTCATTTCCGTTCTCCCCAGGCCCTTCACCTGCACTCTGCTGATCTAGTTTCTGTCACTATATTTTTGCCTTTTCTAGAATTGAATTATAATTGAAATCTTGTAGTAGTCAGATCATTGTAATTTAAAGGACGTATAAGAAGATAATTTTGGCCAGGAGCTGTATAGATCTAATACCTTCTATTTTTATACGACAGGGACTTGCCATGAGGTGTTGAAGCCTTGTTTCGCTGAGTTGGAGAGACTGGACCTAAATGGCGCAGCATGACTTTGCTCCAGCCTGGCTTAATTTTCCTACCCCACCATCATCAACAAAGGTATTTTTTCTTGCATCTCTCTTTTCTTTTTGTCTTTCTGTCTGCCTCTGTTTAGTTCATGTTCTACACAGATGTAGTTAAACTAAAGCTTAATGTTTTTGTCGTAAAATACTTTTTATATTACTTTCTAAGTTATTTTATATTTAATCTGTTGGTTTTTATTATTTAAGAAGTCAATTTTCAATATACCATCAACATACTAAACCATTTACTTGAAAAGTTGTCTTTTGAAAGCTCTGCATTTTAAAATTCAAACCAGGTAAGTACATTGCACATTACTTTTGCATCTTACCTTTTCCTATACTATTCTTCTGATAACTTGCTTTACTTACTTTCCTATAGATAATGTTTTTTTAAAAAATCAGAAGTTTTTGAAGTCATTTCTTATAACCAGAAGACTTCTTTTTCAAATAAATGAGACTGTGAATGGCATATTACTCAAATTTTAGAAGTTTTGAGAACTTTGCAGTGTTGTTACATATAAGGTGACTCACTAATTTAAAAATGTTCATTTTACATAACCAAAACAGAACATAGTTTGTATAAGACTTGCTTGACATTGAAATTGTCATCCACTTACAAGGCATGCTAAGAGGGACCTTGAAATTGATTAGAATCAATCTGTCTGGCTCAAAAGCTGTCTTCCACTTTGTTTTTTCCATAGTGCAAAGGAATCAAGAGGGGGTCTTGATCATCTGCTTGCCTGTTAATCAAGCTCTGCCATGCTAAGGCATTCATCTAGGACCTTTTGGGGGTACAGGCAGTTCTTATAGAAGAGTTTACTGAAACAGCTCTTATAGGAACAGTTTTACAATTTGGAAAGTTGTTCCCCAGTAAGGACCTGTCAGATCATAATATATTGAAAAAGCTGCATTGGAGAGAGAAAATTCTCCTAGACAGGGGAATTTTAAAGTTTGAAGATGGCTTTTAATGATCATGTGAACTGACTTTATTTTATACAGATGGTTCTCTGGAAGGTTAATTGGCCTGTTTTCATGTAATTAGTGTGAGCCTAGACTAGAATCTAGGATGCATTTTCTATTCTGTAATATTTCCATAGGACTCATTTTGGAATTTCATAAAATGATTGAACATTTCATTTATAGACATAAAATGGATCATAGTTGTTAGGAAATGTAGACTATTACTGAGAAGTAACTGAGATCACTTCTTAGTTACAGACTCTGCCCCCTTTCCTCTTCTGTTTAGGTCTCTGGAATTTGCTTCGCTGTTGCTGCTGTTGTTTGTGTCCACCCCCAACCCCCCAGGCTGCTCTCAGTTATGCTTTTCCTGGGTTCATTTTTTTCCAGGCCTACTTCAGAGCCTGGATACATACGAGTTTCTTGCTCCTCACTTTGTTTCCTTTTTCTCTTTAGTTCGTTTTCTCTGAAATGAGTATAAAACTTGTTTTCATTTTTTTTATGTCTATTTATGTACTTTGCCTGTTTTATTTATTTATTTATGGCTGCGTTGGGTCTTAGTTGCTGCACGCGGGCTTTCTCTAGTTGTTGCGAGCGGGAGCTACTCTTCATTGTGGTGCGTGGGCTTCTCATTGTGGTGGCTTCTCTTGTTTCAGAGCAGGGGCTCCAGGCGCATGGGCTCAGTGGTTGTGGCACATGGGCTCAGTAGTTGTGGCTCAGGGGCTCTAGAGTGCATGCTCAGTAGTTGTGGTGCATGGGCTTAGTTGCTCCGCGGCATGTGGGATCTTCCCAGACCAGGGCTTGAACCCGTGTCCCCTGCGTTGGCAGGCGGATTCTTAACCACTGTGCCACCAGAGAAGCCCTAGAACTAGACTCTTGAATCCTTATTGCTTTCTAGACCCAGACTCTTGATCTGGCTATATAGATCATGAATGAAGATGATGATTTTGAGACTTGGGATTGCCTGTTCTAAATGATCAATTATTCTAATTTATTTTAAATTGCCTGCAGAAAGTAGTATCAGTTTGAACTCTTAACTAGCAGTATTTGAAACTATCTCCTTAGACCTTACCCAAAGTGGTTTTGACGAACACAAACAAGTATACACTTTTAGTAATGACTTCTTATACTGTATGTATCGCTCAAAATCACTATTCATGGATTCTCAGTTATAATTAACCTCTTGTTTTCTGCCAGAGCCCTTTTAGTCTTATCTTGAATAAATAGAATAGACTTAAATTACTGTTGGGTTCTCTATTTCAACTTAGCGGGTTTTTTTTCTGAATTTTATTTTATTTTTTTTATACAGCAGGTTCTTATTACTTATCTATTTTATACATATTACTGTATATATGTCAATCCCAATCTCCCAATTCATCCCACCACCACCCCGCCTCAATTCAGTGTTAAGTCTTTTCTTTGTTATTTGAAGGAATGATAGGAGCACTTGAGTTAAGGGTAGCAGTGTTTTCAGCACTGCACCTGAGCAGTTTTCTGAGGTATGCAGAAGTTTAGCCCCATCATGTGGTGAAATTTTAAACTGCATGTGGTTGTTTATGTCTATGAAGTGGGGCATTGGCTTTTGAACAGTTGATTGGGACCCAGTAAGAAATTTTACATAATGTTTTTAAATGCACATTGATATATCTAAAACAAAAGTCATTTACCTGTGTTCTTCTTTCTCTTTTGGTCTTTTTTATTCCAATAAAAAATGCAAATTGCTACTAATTTCATGTCCTTTATAATGGGCCCTGACCTGCAGTTTGAAAAGTAACATTGTAATTACTTTCCTTCAATAATGTAAGCAGTGTTGGTTTGCCTTGAAAATGTGTGCTTTAGGATGAGGGTGAGAGGATGAGAAAATGTAGTCAGACTTGTAGTTGAGTTCATTGAAACTTCTTGTTTACTATGTAGTTTCTGTTAACTTTTGATTTAGGTATTCTGAGAATCAGAAAATTGTGCTATATTTTGAAAAAGAATTCAGAAAAAGATTTAAAATGTAATAACTAGTGTTTCTTGAGTCATTACTGCATACCAATCACTGTGTAAAACACTTTATAAGAAGGCTAAAAAAATCATAAGAGGTAAAGTACTGTTTTCTTCCCCCGACTTACATATGAGGAAACTGAGGTTGAGCGAGATAAGTAACCTGACCCAAAATGCTAGAATTAGGATAGGAGCCCATGTGTGCCTCACTTTAAAGATTAATCAGCTTAATAACTTTCTTTTCTTGATTATTAAGTAGACCAATTTTTAGAAGTGAAATACCAGGACGTTTTTATGCATACACCAGAATATATTTTTATCCTGGTTTGGATAAACAAATGAAATTGCTTTTTTTTTTTTTTCCTTCAAGGATAGCATCTCCAGTATATTTCTATACTTAGTACATGGGTATCTAACTCTTTAGTGGCTATGTACAGTTGACCCTGGAACAATATGGTTTGACTTATTTGTGTTCATGTATGTGGATTTTTTTCCAATAAATATGTACTGTAGTACTGTGTGATCTGTGGATACAGAGGGCCGACTGTAAAGTTATACATGGATTTTTGACTGCACAGAGGGTCGGTACCCCAACCCCCTGTATTGTTCAACTGTCAACTGTAATCTTCTATTGGGTGAATTTACAGAGATGAATTGGTTACTTATTAATGGATTAAGCCGCAGGAATGCCTGGGCATCTCTTGATTATATATTTGTAGGGGAAATTCCTAGCAGCAGAATCAGCAAATTGGAAGATTTATACATTTTGGTAGATAGTGCCTAATTGCTCTCCAAAAAGGTTGTACCAACTTATAATCCTATAAAAATTTTATAAGGGGGGACCAGTTTTTTCAGTTTTGGCAACACTGGATGTTTTTCCATTTTTCTCATCTTTGTGAAATTGGATAAAAAATGGCACTTCATTGTTTCGATTTGCATTATTATGGTTGAGCATATTTTTGTGTTAGGAACTGTTTCTAAGAACTTGCTTATTCATGTAATTTATTTCTTAGTGATTTATTTGTGATAGCTCTTTTCATATTGAGGGGTTTGTTTGCTATATATTCTGCAGATATTTCCCTCCAGTGTGTTTGTCTTGATAATTCTAAAAGAACCATGTGGATGGTTCTAGTAAAATATTTAAACATGCAAAGAAGCATAAAGAATAATTAAACGAACACTTAACCATCCCAAGAGTCACATCTTAACATTTTGTCATGTTAGTTCTGTATCTCTTCTAGAAATAAACAATTGAAGTCTGCTGTATGCTTCGTCACAGTCCTTTTTCTGTCTTCATTTTTTCCCCAGAGGTATTCTCGATGCATGTTCTTATATTATTACTAAGTATGTGAATATCAATAAATAGTATTATTCTGTATGTTTAAAACATTTATATAAATGATTATCATTTATGTCTACACCTTGTTTTTATATTCATTATATCTTTGAGATTTTTTTCCCCTGTTGATATCTGCAGATATGCCGTAATTATCTTAAAACTCTGTACAGTATTCTGTTTTGTGCCTCTGTATCACATTTCATTTGTCTCATTAATTTGAGATTATTTATATTTTTAGGCTACTTTAGAGAGAACTGTATTGACTATTCATGTACTGTCTCCTTGTATACATGGATGAGAATTCTTTTGTTTGTTTGTTGCATTGGCTCTTCATTGCTGTGCACGGGCTTTCCCTAGTTGTCGAGCGAGGGCTACTCTGTTTCAGTGCATGGACTTCTCTGGTGGCTTCTCTTGTTGCGGAGCATGGGCTCTAGGCGCGCGGGCTTCAGTAGTTGTGACTCGCAGGCTCAGTAGTTGCGGTGCACGGGCTTAGTTGCTCCACAGCATGTGGGATCTTCCTGGACCAGGGCTTGAACCCGTGTCCCCTGCATTGGCAGGTGGATTCTTAACCACTGTGCCACCAGGGAAGTCCTGGATAAGAATTCTTTTGGCCTCTGCTTCTCAAACATTAATGCCTATGAAAATAACCTGGGAATTTTGTTAAAATGCAGATTCTAATTTCAGTAGGTCTCTAATGGGGTCCTAGTCCTAACAGTCTTAAAATGCTGTTGATTCTGCTTGTCTGTGGACCACACTTTGAATAGCAAGGCTCTAACCTATAGTTAAAAGAAAAATTGCCGGAATTTAGTTCTATATTGCTAAATTCCTCTTCCATGTGGTATGCAGATATATACCCCTGTATGCTGTGCATAACTATTGTCTTTACTTTGTATTCTTGCCAAAACTTTGTTAGATTATCAGTTAACATTTTTGCCAATCTTTGTTGTGAAATGTATTTTCACTGTTTCTTGGATATTGGCTTATATTTCTTTGAATTGCTTGTTCACAACCTTTGTTTTCTTTTGGGTTGCCTTTTGGGGGGGGATTGGTTTTGGAAGTGTGTGTGTGTGTGTGTGTGTGATCTTTAATGTTTTAAGTAAAGTCACATAGTTCTTTTTTTGTCTCCCATGTATTTCACTAGATATATGTTCAAGTACTTTATAGTACTTGTTGCTATTTTAAATGCTGTTTTAAAAAGCTTTCATATTGTCTTTGTTGCAGATATATTGTCTCTTGTGTTAGTATTGTTTCTAGCAAACTTCAGTAGTTTTTACTCTAATGTCTTTTGGATTTTTTAATGTGGAAAAAGGTTCATTCACAAATAATATCAGTTTTCTCTCTGCATTTTCAGTCCTCTTATTTGTGTTTCTTATTCATATTTTATTGTGCTGGCTATATGTCAGAGTCTGTGAAGGGTCTGAAATTTTATCCTACTTTCAAGGTAACTATAACAAGGTAGCCTGTTACTGTTTCATGGATGCTGGCAAAAGACATGAGACTTCCGGGTCAGAGACAAAGAGCTTTATTTTTAATTTATTTATATTAATTTATTTATTTTTGGTTGCATTGGGTCTTCGTTGCCACGCTTGGGCTTTCTGTAGTTGTTGCGAGTGGGGCCTACTCTTCGTTGTGGTGTGCGGGCTTCTTGTTGCGGTGGCTTTTCTTGTTGCGGAGTATGGGCTCTAGGTGCGTATAGTGCCACAACTTCAGTAGTTGTGGCTCGTGGGCTCTAGAGTGCAGGCTCAGTAGTTATGGCTCGCAGACTCTAGAGTGCAGGCTCAGTAGTTGTGGCACACAGGCTTAGTTACTCCGTGGCATGTGGAGTCTTCCTGGACCAGGGCTCGAACCCACGTCCCCTGCATTGGTAGGCGTATTCTTTTTTTTTTTTTTTTTTTTTTGGCGGTACGTGGACCTCTCACTGTTGTGGCCTCTCCCATTGCAGAGCACAGGCTCCGGATGCGCAGGCTCAGCAGCCATGGCTCACGGGCCCAGCCGCTCCGCGGCATGTGGGATCTTCCCGGACCGGGGCACGAACCCGTGTCCCCTGCATTGGCAGGCGGACTCTCAACCACTGCGCCACCAGGGAAGCTCGGTAGGCGTATTCTTAACCGCTGCGCTACCAGGGAAGTCCCAGAGAGCTTTATTACTCTTAGCACAACAAGCAGTACAGCATGATTGTGGCACTGGTTCTTCATGTCCCTTAAAAACTCTGGGAGTTGACATGGAGGGGGCCCAGGTGGATGCTGTTCTTGCACTGAGAGGGAAATCTACCGCATTTATAATAAGCCTGCTCTTTGTCTCAGAGTAGGACGTTACCTGTTCCTCAATGTTCTCTGAGAACATAACCCTGAGAAATGAGCCATACAAAGAGCTGTCAAGGCGTTGCATTCTTGGCATACAATAAGAACATGCAGGGATGCTAAGGGCCTATGATGGGTTGCCTGTCCCAATAGTCCACTCATCAGCCATACATGTTTTTGGCCAAACTTGAATTTTCACATGGTTGTACTCAATCAGCTACTCTGATTAATCTGACAAACAGAGGCTAGAACCAAATCCATTTAATTTGTTTTACACAGCATTTAATGAAGGCTACTACCAGTGTCCCAAACAGCACAGTGAGTGAGACCAGGATTTAGCCAATTGTGAATAACTTGGGGGGGGGGGGACCAGTAAATGATTTATTTCAGCCAACCAGTATATGGTCTAAGACCACTCTGTTATATCCATTAAAATCCATTCAAGGGAGGGAGTCCAGTGGTTAAGGTAAGACTCCACGCTTCCACTGTGGGGGGTGCAGGTTCCATCCCCAGTCAGGGAACTAAGATCCTGCATGCTGCGTAGCATGCGCCCCCCACCCCCCAAATCCACTCAAGGGAAACTGACCTTAGGTTTGGTGTTATTACCTACAGTTATAGGGGCAATAAGGTGGGCCAAAAAGCAACACTTATCCTCAATAGAAGACATTCTGTGGCTTATCCTCCCCACCCCCCCTGCCCTTTTACAAACATACCACCCAGAGGGACACAGATCACTCCATTTTGTCCAAAGGGACACAGATCATTCCAATTTGTTGTTAAACTTGATTTGGATTACTATTTCACTGGTTTGGTTAAGAAACATGGACAGTGTCATCATTAGTTGCAACCTCAGTTGCCATACATGACATAACCTAAGACCACTTAAGTGTTAAGAGAATCGTATGAATTTTTATTAGTCAGAATGAAACAGGTTGTACAGGTAGGGAATATGGAATGTCCATTGAGTACTTTGAATATTTGGCCCATGGCAAGGTTATCATATTTTTTTTTTTTTTTTTTTTTTTTTTTTGCGGTACGCGGGCCTCTCACTGTTGTGACCTCTCCTGCTGCGGAGCACAGGCTCCGGACGCCCAGGCTCAGTGGCCATGGCTCACGGGCCCAGCCGCTCCACGGCATGTGGGATCTTCCCGGACCGGGGCACGAACCCGCGTCGCCTGCATCGGCAGGCGGACTCTCAACCACTGTGCCACCAGGAAAGCCTGCACCCAGATTTTTTTATCTAGAGGAACTGGACGTGACTGGGAGAGGGGCATTTTAAAATGATTTTCAGAGACCCATTATAAAGGTGTCTCGCCCTCACCTTGGTCTACATTGGACACTGTAGTGGGGACTTGGTGAGAAGTGTACACAAGCAAATGGTCATTGTATGTGTAGGACCATGCCAGTTCAACAAGAGAATCCAGGTGGCCGAACCAGATTGTTTGAATTCCTTTTTGGTTGGCCATCAGCCTGAGGGGTGGCCTGGCCTGCAGTTGTTCTTAGGGGAAAGAAAGAAACATCATGTCAAGATAATCCGGGCAGAATCTTGAATTTTTAATATAGGTCTGTATAATCTCATAACTCACCACTTATTTCATCCTGATTATTACCCAGGAAGTGGCTAAGAGGAGATGATCCTTTTTTGGCTATGCTGCATTCATTGACCAGACTGTCTTACTAAGATGTGAGAAGAGATGAGGGATGTGTTAAAATGCTTGTTAGTACTTGTGGCTAGGGAATATAGAATGTTCATTGAGTACTTTGAATATTGGCTCATTGCAGGGATGACCTTTTTGACAGAAGATGTACTGTTAGTGGACTGTTAGTGGTCTGGAATATGCCAAAAACATTACATGAATTAATTTCAAGAGCCACAGTAGTGTGACCAGAGTTAGCCCATCAGACTGCAGCAGTAACAGTGTAGCCTGAAAAAGTTTCAGTGGTAGTGAGACTCCATTGAGAGCTCCATGAAGTATTCAAAGGTTTGATGTAGTTCTCATGTGATACGGTCTTCTTCACAGTGAGACAAACGGACCAACTTTTGGCAGGAGTCACAAGTTGGCATGCAGTGGTGGCTTCTGCATCAGAAAGATAAAGTCCTTTATTTTGTAGCCAGTCTATGATAGTGGGTGTGTTTCATGTCTGATGTGATGATGGATCTAGGTGGTATGCCAAAGACTTGATCAGCATTGTAATTTCAGTCGTTCTCAGTGCCATTCACTCTCATCAGACAGCAAGCTTTACTGTATCGACATGAGTGACTCAGATTGCTTCAGCAACAGCTGCAATTTCCCACAGTGGGTGACCCCGAAGAGATGTTTTTAATCTGCTAGTCTATAGTTTTTCAGGTGACAGACAAGATGACTAGGCCATTGGCAACAGACCAAGAGTTAGAAAAATATAAAATGTCTTGTCCTTAAGAATATTATCTAAGGCGAGGGTCGTAGCTTTTATTTTATTCTGTGTAGCTGATTAGCACTTAACCCATTTGGTTTTCCAGAGTTGTTGGGGCTGGATGGCTTCTGTGTGCACCATCATCTTTTAACTTGGTTGAAGCATCAGTGAGCCAGGCTCAGGCGTTTAAGGGAACTTTTCTGATTTGAGAGCCTTATTGAAATAGTGGCTTGTTACAGGTGACAGGCGGAGGAATAAAGTTTACTCCAAAGTGTAGTTGCCACTTCTAGGGCTAGGCCAGCTGTGCTGTTGAACTCACGATTTCCATTTTGTCAGGAGCCCTCTTGGGCTCTTTATTGGTGTACCACTTTATTGGTGAGTCTTTAGTTTGAGTTGTTTGCTTTCAATAAGAGCTCAGCATTCGGGCAAGAGCCACTTTTTCTTTTTTTTCTTTTGGCTGTGCAGCTTCTGGGATCTTAGTTCTCCGACCAGGGGTTGAACATTGAACCTGGGCCACGGCAGTGAAAGCCTGGAATCCTAACCACTAGGCCACCAGGAAAGTCCCTGCATTCCATTTTAAAAAGGAGAGTACTTCGTGCGTGTGTCAGGCAGATGGCACTGTGGTACTGGGAAATAGCCTCTCTGAATACTCCAGAGCCGTCAGGTCTTCAGCCACATAATCTGATTTTCTTTTCTTTCCTTCTGGGAGCTGTGCTTTTTATTAGACCACTTGGAAGGGGATGGGAATCACCTGTCAACCTGCGACGTTTCCTGAATGGGAGAATCTTGAGCATTTTCAGTACAAGCATGTAACATTAGCACTATCTGTAAAACACAACAGTACATTGAGTTGGCCTAATAGCCCCACCTGCAAGATTGCCTTTTTTTTTTTTTCCCCCCGGTACGCAGGCCTCTCACTGTTGTGGCCTCTCCCGTTGCAGAGCCCAGGCTCTGGACGCACAGGCTCAGCAACCATGGCTCACGGGCCCAGCCGCTCCGTGGCATGTGGGATCTTCCCGGACCAGGGCATGAACCCGTGTCCCCTGCATCGGCAGGTGGACCCTCAACAACTGCGCCACCAGGGAAGCCCTGCAAGATTGCTTTTAATTTCTCTCTCCTGCTGAGTTTTTTTCCAAACTATTGGCCACATTGGGGCAGTGGGGTGCCTTTTCCCACTATGGGGACACAGACTAAGGAGTTTAGTACATGCATATCAGAGTTACAGTCTAAGCTTTCAGGAGATTACATGATTTCTTTAGCTTGGAATGTGGGAAAGTACAGGGTGGAGAGAAAGACTACCCCTTTGGGAATTGCATGGGTGGCTTGGAGGCTTTTGCTATTCTGGCTTCTGAAGCCAGGATTGGTGTTGCCTTCTCTCTTGTGTACCTCCTGGCCCCAGCAACACTCATGCTGGGACCTTTCATGCCCCCATGTGCCATACTGCCATGGCTTGCCCCATACTGAAAACTTTCAGCCACTCTTATGCTTAGTACTGTCTCCCCTCCATGGGAGTGGTTAGGATGGTGTCTTGGGTACCTGTGTGCAACAGAACTAAAAGAGTTTGTCTCTTTCTTTCCTTAAGTTCTTGCACAGTTGACTTTCTTGTTAAAGCAGCCGAGTTTGGTGTGGGGAAGGAAGGGATCAGGGAGTACGAAGAGCACAGAATACTTCCACTCTGCCTTTTCTTTGTTTCCAGTAGTAGCAGCAGTTCAGCCTTAAAAAACTTACTTCTAATGTTTTCAGTCTTTCCAAAACTCTCTATATTCATTGCTGTTCCGCTTTGGAGACCTCTTGACTTCGGCTGCCACAGCCATATTGCCTTTCAGGTGGGACTCCATCTCATGACAATACATCCCTTCCTTCTACTCAGAGGAGATTTGCAACAATCAGAGCACTGTACGGACACCTTGTTTCGGTCCTGCCCCTTGCCACTTGGTTGCTAAACAGTGAGGGACCCTTACTTCCACCCATCACTTGGGTGAGAGCAATTGCTGCCAGATCCTGGAGAGTCTTCTCCTATGCCCCAGTCTGGCCCAATAGACCATACCCTTGTTTTTCTTTTTCCAGAAGGTTTTAACTCTGAGAGCGTGACATCCTCATCACCAAAACTGTTAGGGTCTGTGAAGGGCTTGGGTTTTTACCCTACTTAAAAGCTTAGCAAGCTAGCCTGTTACTGTTGTTTCATGGATGCTGGCAGAAGACAGATAATCAAAGGCTTTACCTTCCATGCACAGAAGCAGCATGAGGATGAAGCCAGGGGCAGTAGGGGAACTTGCACCAGTTAAGTCCCACAGCAGCCATGTTGGATGAAATGGGTATGTGCAGTGGGTTTGTATTGTAACTGAGGAACCCTACTCTTTGTTCTGGAGAGAATTGTAATATTAGTACAATCCAGAGGAATGGTCAGGGCATTAAAACAAAAAAGTTCTGGAGTTCTGATTGTGATTTTATCAGATTAGTGGATTAATATTGGGGAAAAACAGCAACCTTTATGAATTGTTGTGAGTTTTTATACATTTCTAATTCTTTAAAATCATTTTTACGCATTCTTCCTTTGATAACTTTTTCTTAAAACATTTGCTTTGGAGAAGAGGAGTTTGGAAATAAATCTACAGAACTTAAAATAGAACTAGCTTCATTTGCCATAATTTTCTGATGTTGAAGAAAACCTTGAGCTATTTAAATCAAATAGTGTGTGATACACAATATTACATTTTGTTACAAAAGAAGGGTACTTTATTTGCTTTGATTTCCTTACAGTGGTCTTTTACCTTTAAAGTTTTTGGATAAATATAGTTGTTGAGCTCAGAATGGTGCTCTTGTTTCTGTTAGGTAGAAAAAAATAGATCAACAATGGAACTCATCTTATAAGTTACCAGTTACCAAACACATTGAAAATAACTATAAAATGTTCTTCTTAACCATTTAAAATTCTTGGAAATAAATTAAACCAGAGTATTACTAGTTTTTCAAGTTATAGTTAAGTTGTATATGTATGTTTACCTGTATGCTTATAATCTGTTTCAGTCGTCACTGAATTTTGAAAAGCATTCTGAAAACTTTTCATGGACAGAAAATCGTTATGATGTGAATCGTCGACGACACAACTCTTCAGATGGCTTTGATTCTGGAATTGGACGTCCTAATGGAGGTAAAATTTGCTAAGGAACAGTAGACTTTAAGAATAATTTTCTTCACATTCTTATAAGAATGTTTTGATTGTGATTAAATCTTTAAGCATAACCATCTTCTTTGAATTTATAATACTTTACCATTATTAAATAAAGGTAACTTTGGAAGGAAAGAAAAAAATGGATGGCGTACACATGGAAGAAATGGTACTGAAAACATAAATCATCGAGGGGGATACCATGGTGGAAGTTCCCGTTCTCGTAGCAGTATTTTTCATTCTGGAAAAAGCCAGGGCCTACATGAAAACAGCATACCTGACAGTGAAACGGGGAGGAAAGAAGACAAGAGAGAACGCAAACAGTTTGAGGCTGAGGATTTTGTAAGTTTCTTATAATTTTAATACAAATGAGGTTTCTGTAAGTGCTATGTAAGCATCAAGTCTCTCTCAGATTTTATCAGCACAGCTCATTTTCTACAGAGATCACACTTGACAGGTTCAATTATTTACTTATTTATTTATAAAATATTTATTTATTTATTTGGCTGCACCGGGTCTAAGTTGCAGCACGTGAGATCTTTAGTTGCGGCATGCAGGCTCTAGTTCCCTGACCAGGGATCAAACCCAGACCCCCTGCATTGGGAGCTCGGAGTCCTAATCACTGGACTGCTAGGGAAGTCCCTCAATTATTTTTAATCCTTACATTTTGTGAGGCTTTTTGTACATAACTCTCCCCTTCCCCAGTCTTCTTCCTTCTTCCCTCCTACTTATATTCCTGTGTCTCACCGTGTGGTTTTTTAAAACTTTGGTTAAATTTATGTCATTTTATTCTTCATAGCAGTTTAAACAATTTCCCTTTTCTAGAGAGTAAACATCTAATAAGATTAGCGTTAGAGTACACATTCAGTGCTCACCTCAGTTTTCTTTCTTTTTTTTAACATCTTTATTGGGGTATAATTGCTTTACAATGGTGTGTTAATTTCTGCTTTATAACAAAGTGAATCAGTTATACATATGTTCCCATATCTCTTCCCTCTTGCGTCTCCCTCCCTCCCTCCCACCCTCCCTATCCCACCCCTCTAGGCGGTCACAAAGCACCCAGCTGATCTCCCTGTGCTATGCGGCTGCTTCCCACTAGCTATCTACCTTACGTTTGGTAGTGTATATATGTCCATGCCTCTCTCTCGCTTTGTCACAGCTTACCCTTCCCACTCCCCATATCCTCAAGTCCGTTCTCCAGTAGCTCTGTGTCTTTATTCCTGTCTTACCCCTAGGTTCTTCATGACATTTTTTTTCTCTTAAATTCCATATATATGGTTAGCGTATGGTATTTGTCCTTCTCTTTCTGACTTAATTTCACTCTGTATGACAGACTCTAGGTCTATCCACCACATTACAAATAGCTCAATTGTGTTTCACCTCAGTTTTCTTTTTAATACCCTGAGCATCACTTTTTGAAATATAAATTTGTACTTTGCTTTGAAAATTGCATGTTTAACTAAACATTCAGTGATGCAAACCTAACAGAAGAGTTGAGGAATTAATTGTCTGATTTTCCTCTTCCCTGCTCTTGACCTTATGCTAAGAAAGGATGATTTCTCATATTGATGCAAAGACTACATTCTCTTAGCATTTGCTTTTTTTTTAAAAAAATTCATACTTTTTCCTCACGTAGTTGAGGATGAGGAGAATATTTAAAGACCCTTCCTTTGTTTTCTTCGACTTGGAGTGAGTGTAGATAGTAACCATTTTAATTGTTAGCAGAATAAGCAGAAAGTAAGATTTATGAATAATTAGTGTTTAGTAGTTAAGAGTTCATTATATTATGTCAGATTTTTCCGTATAGTTTTGAGATTACTTTTATTTATTATTTTAGTTTAAAAATCCTTATTTATTTCTCTGCGCCGTGTCTTAGTGGCGGCACACGGGATCTTTAGTTGCAGCATGTGGGATCTAGTTCCCTGACCAGGGATCGAACCCTGGGCCCCTGCATTGGGAGCATGGAGTCTTAGCCACTGGACTACCAGGGAAGTCCCTGAGATTACTTTTAAAAGGATTTTTTTCTTATACGTGAGCGTTTAAACATTTATTGTATTCTTTTTATTCCAACTTTTTTTCAGCCATCTTTAAATCCTGAGTATGAGAGAGAACCAAACCAGAATAAATCTTTAGCTGCAGGTGTATGGGGTAAGTAATTCTTGATCTATCTTTGAGGGATATAAAATGTTATTTTTAGGTTTCACTTTTGTGTTGTTTAAAATAAATAGGCTAGAATTAAACTTTCTCTTTTAAATACCTGTTTTTGATGTGCTAAGCTACAAAAAAGGTAGCACTTACCTTTTAAAAACCAAGATATTGCAGATAGGAGAAGATCTTGATTTGGATAGTTGATTTACACGTTAGTACCATTAAGTACACTCAAATATGCATTTTGAAAAAAATGGTCGTAAGTTAATGTAATGAATTAAAGTCATTTTGAGAGCAGCCTGATAATCTAACGAAACAAAAAAATTTAGTTTAACTTAATTTGTAGTTTTTCAAAGTTGAAAACTTAACTGGAAAGATAAGTACTTTTAATCAATCATAGTATGATATAAAAAATTAATTTTTTTACTTATGAAAATGGTTATACATAGACAGTATTAAAAAATAATTGTATAAATTTTGCCTACCGAACTAGTCTGTTTGAAATTATTTGCCTTTTTGATTGTCAGATCTTAATGAGTTTTTCTGGTAATAACTCCCTTTTCTTTAAAACTGCTGAGAGTTTAATTTGATAGCATCTTACAGAAGATTAAACTGCACATATAGTACAACTTAGTTAGTTTTTAGAGATTCAAGTGAAGTTTAAAATAATGGAAAAAACTTAAAATATGAAGATTTGATATCTGAAAAATAAATTTAATTATTTGATACCAAATTCAGAGGTGATGTGTCCACTTTGGAACTTGTACACATGTTCATTTGTGTTTTCTGTTGAAAATCAACAACTTAACAAAACAAAAGGATTGTGGCTTATGACAGCATACTAGTCCTAACAGTAAAGGCATTATTTTAAACTTTGCCACTTCCTGTGCTGTTCTTTATTGTATTTATGGGGTGATACGCTGGGGGAATTATTTTGTTTCTTTTGATCTCCCAATTTAAGGGCTTCTTGCGGGTGGGGGTGGGGGTGGTCAGACACTTTTGTTAGAACCATGTGAATGGCATTGTTTTTTCTGTATTGCAAATTAGTATTTCTGCCACTCTCCCCAGGCCTACACGCCCAGACACACACATACCCAACCAAAAAAATCTCCCAAGCTCCTCTCTTAGGTATGTTTCCTTATTATTCAGTTTTTCTGGGAACAGCTGATTGCATAAGAATATAGAACCACCTGGAAGGTGTTAAATAAAATCTCTAAGAAATTAGGAATAATTTGGATTTGATTAAAATGAAAGTAAATAAAAAATCAAGAATGTTAGTGAGCATTTGTCATATAAAACTACCTATCGATACTATTGGTACTGATCCTTGGTTAATATAATAATTTTAGAAATGATTTAAAGGCAAATACATCTTTGAAAATATTGAGAATAAAATGTATTAATATAAAGATTTTGGTTCTCCTGTTTCAGGGTTGGTCAAAGGATTTTGGGCACTAGTTGAAAAGATGTTTAAAAGGATGATGTACTCTTTACTGTGTCTTAGGTAAACTAAAAAGTGTGTCTGCATTAGAAAAAAGAAAATGGTTAATTGTGGCTTGATTAATTGTTAAATTCCCAGTACTTCCCATAGGAATACAATGAAACTTTCATTGTATCACACTTCACTATTCCTTTCTTACTTTACCCCCTGGGTTCCCAAATATTGTTTTCCCCATTGCAACATTTAAAATAGCTATGTTCCTGAGGAAGACATGAGAGAATTTTAGGAAGGACTTCAGTAGAACTTTTCTAGTGCTACTTCCTTCCAGGTAAGTCAAAATTTAATAACGGAAATGTAATATGTATTAAAAAGCAACCACCACCAGTTTGTCCCTGAAACTGTCCTTTTGTAGATCAAAAATTGCAAGAGTCTAAACATAATATCCCAAATAAAAAATACTTTGAGTGAAAGTAGTCAGGCTATTTAAACTATAGTTAAATATAAGTTTAATTCTATTTAGATCTTAATTAGCTTTATTGGAAACACCCTACAGTTTATATCTGTAACTTCTGTAGTGTTTTGATCTTAACCAGGATCACTATTGCTTGATGCGTAAGATTAATATTTACTAATTAATTTATCTCATATACCTAATAATTTAAAACTAAACAAAAATTTAAGGCACTTCAGTGTGCCTGTGAGAATTTTAAAATAATTTACCTGGGTGACTGACTTGGGTAGTGAGAAAGAGAGAGAGAAAATGATGTGTTTGTGTGTCTGTATGCAATTTGAGACATTAGTGACTATCAAATTGATTTGTGTGTTTTTAGAAGTCCTGCTGGCTATTTGTGTTGGTGTAATATGTCAGGAACATATCACTAGCAGAGCCTAGCATTTTGTGCTTAAGATACTAAATAATGAAAAACTTCAGTCACTAGTAATTAACTTAAGCATAGTCTTGTTTCAGCTCAGCGTATATATTTGTGTTTATTCCTTGAGAATTTGATGAATTTATTCCTGAGTTTTTCTCATATTTGATACAGTACTTAAGAGCATCAAGGCTCATCTTTAAGAACTGTATTCATTTTTTTAGCCTTCTAAATCAAAGTTCTAAATCAAAGCAAATTAGTGACCAGCTCTTTTTTTTTTGGGGCTGTGTTGGGTCTTTGTTGCTGCATACTAGTTTTCTCTAGTTGCGTCAAGCGGGAGCTATTCTTCATTGTGGTGAGCGGGCTTCTCATTGCGGTGGCTTCTCTTGTACGGGCTCTAGGCGCACTGGCTCCAGTAGTTGTGGTGCACAGGCTCAGTAGTTGTGGCTCGTGGGGTCTAAAGCGCAGGCTCAGTAGTTGTGGTGCACGGGCTTAGTTGCTCCGTGGCATGTGGGATCTTCCCTGACCAGGGATCGAACTCATGTCCCCTGCATTGGCAGGCGGATTCTTAACCACTGTGCTACCAGGGAAGTCCCTGGTGACCAGTTCTTAAAGGTGGGCTGTTTTTTAGAGAATTCTAATGGTATTAACCACTAGCATACAGGTTGAGAGTGACATGATTGCACTAAATGCGTTTAGGTCATGAAAACAAGTGACGTTTTTAAAGTGACCTTGTAAAAGGATTAAGAGAAGGGAGTAATCTTTATCAAATTTCTTTGTATGAAAGCATTCTGTTGGTAGATTGTTTATATATTGATATGACTACACTTTCCTTCAGTGTCTTATATGAAAACAATTGTTAACATTATAACAAGAAGAAAAAGGTAATGCAACACATGTTCAAGGTTGAGAAGGAAAAATTAATAGTTTGATTAGACAACTTGACACAAGTAAATTTTATTTGGTCAGAGTTACACATAGCGTTCATCATTTAAGTTTTTGTTTTAGAAATATATTTACTTAAGCCCACTCTTTTTTCATACGAGTAACATGGGGACCTTGTTAAAGGAAAGAATAGCATACTCCTGCTTTGACATAAATTATGTTAGTGAAACTCACTTGATTAAAACTCTCATATTACTATAAAACAAAAGATTTGTACATTAAATTAAAAATTCAAAACCAGCAAAATTCAAAGAACATCAATCTGTATAAAAATCTTAAAATATTTTTGTTTTAAAATTAGTGTTCAACTGGATTTAATTGCTGTGGTACTGATTGTTTGCTTTTGATATTTGTATGTTATTGTATCTTCTGTGGTTAAGTTTCTTCTTCAAATTAGTGTGAAAACTTAATTAAAATACTGTTTATCCTTCCCTTGGCTGTATGCTTTTATTCACACATTAAAGTTGCCTCTTATGTCAAGATGAGCAAATTAAATTATTAACTGGCATCACTGTGATGGTGAGGGAAAGGGCGGACCCCTGACTTAGTAGTGAACACTTACAAGCCTCTTAATTTTGACCATTCAGTACAGACTTGTTATTAGTGTTTTAGTTGGAGATAGTATACATTTTGAAGTATCTGACCTAGCAATACTTTAATTTCCATTTTCTCCAGTAGTATAATATAGTGGTTAAGTGCATTGGTTTTGGCATCAGATAGGTCTGGACCCTAATGTTAGGTCTTTTACTTATTAGTTATTTAGACTTTGGGAAGACTACTTAATCTCTGAGTGATTTTCTTGTCTGTGAAATGAGAAGGATCACTGAACTGACACTAATGGAAAAAGCACTGTTAATATTAAATTGTCTACTGTGTCATATCCTTGGTCATGTCACAGGTGTTTAATACATGTTAGTTAATTATGTTGAAATCCAGTAAGTGAGGGAGATTCTGGTACATTTAATAAAAGGCAAAAAGTGTCCTAAGTGATAGATTGAAAAATAAAAGTAAAAACTGATTGAATCAGAATGTATATATGTATGTATCAGGCAACTATATGGAGAGTATAGTTAAAGACAGAAAAGAAGATGAGGAATTGAGATGTCAGCTCTGACTTATGTCTGCCCAGCTTACTTTGTATCAATATTATACATGGCAGTATTTTAATTCTAATCTTTCTTCAAAGGCTTGAGCCTTTCCCCTCCACCATTGGCTTTGGATTTAAGGGAACAAAACTAATTATAACATTCAAAGATACTGGGAGAGCATGAAATAACAAGATAATAAAAGGATATTTAAAGTCAGTTATTATCAGATCACAGTTGTCTGTGAGGATAGAGGGAAATAATGATATGAAAATCCAAAACATTTGCCTTTAGATATTTTGAAGGCAATTTGAATAAGAGTAACTGTTTATATGAGCTTGATAATAAGCACATATGACTTATAGAAGGAAGTCACCAAAGTCACTTACTTTCTAATTCTTGTTTATAAGTGTTAAAGTCTTTCATCAATACATAAATTTTCTCTTTAAAAAAATGAACAATTTGGGTCTTTTTCATGTAGTTTACCAGTTGATAAAGTAAATGGAGAAAGTGTAGGAGTCGTCGTTGGATACTGTTTGAATCCAACAGATTCAACACTTTAACTCAGAAGGTTTATGTGAGGAGAATTTGTAGAGATAATCTATGAATAGATGAGCCAGTTTATAAGTAATATAAATGAGGCAAATTTAAGTTACTAGTGCTGCCATCACCTTTTCCATTACTTATATGTGATAATTACTATCAAGAACTAGCTTTCCCTCCCTCCCCTCCTTCCTCCCCTCCTCCCTCTGCCCCCATTCGTTCTTCTTGGCTTGTTTGTTCTTGTATTGATACTTAACACATTCTTATTAATTCAGGCTCTCAGGGTGTCTCCCGATCAAAAGCAGGGTCTCTGGAGTCCAAGTCCTCGATTTTGGTCAGTCAGTCTCATGATACCAGCACTTCAATAACCAGCAGCTGCTGGTCTTGGAGAGTCTCTCTGGAGAGGCTGCAGCTTACCCTGGGGACATAGACACACTGGTGGCACACACACTTGGGAACACTCTACCGCGTGAACACCACTGCTGGTGGCCGCCATCTGGCCCATTAGACTAAGAACACTTTGCTTGTTCTTAAACATGCAGGTTTATGTAGTATGTTCAGCATAGTTATATAGGATATAGGTTAGTCTTTATTAAAGGTGTTTATTTCTTTTATAATTTTTCTCATCTTCCATACTCTCGTGGATTTTAGGTTTCAATTTTAGGTTTAAAATTCTTGAAAAAGGACACCTTTAATTTGAAATACAATTGGAAACCTATTACAGTAGAGATTGTATATGACTTCTGGACATTTTTTCTAGTATTTGGTTTAAAGAAAACATTTTACTGCAACTCTGAGACAGGAACTCTTTTTCATTTTACAGATGAGAGATTAACTAGTGAGGTTAGAGCAAGTATTAAAATTCTGTAAATCTGGCACAAAAACACATGGTCTTAACCTCTGTACTATTTGACTGTGAATACTTTGTAAGTACATCAGCACTATGTCTGCTTCTCTTTCCTCCCAATCCCTATCATCATCTTTTAGGTACATTTATCATCTTTTACTTTACTACCTCTCTTCTATGACTGATTTCTTCAGCTTCACCGTTCTTCTTTATAGGATTTTCTCTCATTCTTTGCCCTGAAGACCTCTTTGAGGAAACTGTAAGAATATTTCTTGCTCTTAGGTGTCTAGAAAACCTGTTTTAGGAAAGGTGAACTTTGTAGTCAGGAATTATATTGAGGCTTAAACAATGCCTGCTTGCTTATCTGTTCTCCTCTTCTGGTTTTGATCAATGATGATTTACGTATAAAAATATTTTTTTTCTTCTTGTACCTTCTGCCTTCAGTGTGGGATCATTTTACTTCTGCCTAAAGTATCAATACGTTGTTTAGGATTTACTTTAGTAAAGATCTTTTCTTGGTGATTGAGATTGATTTTTGTCTGAAAAGATTTCATTTCTGTCTTCTGCCTTATATGGCACTTCCAAGTCCCAGTTCTACAATCTAGGATTCTACAGGGCAGATTAGTCCCCTCCTCAGCTGTTGGGTTCTTTTGTGCACACACTCTAAGCTGAAGTTTTTTCCTTTACTTCACTCTCTGGAAATATGTGTTGAGGTCATCCATTGCTGATGAACCTTCCCCTGTTCTTTCTTCTTTTTTAAATAAATTTATTTATTTATTTTTGGTTGCGTTGGGTCTTCGTTGCTGTGCATGGGCTTTCTCTAGTTGCGGCGAGCGGGGGCTACTCTTCGTTGCGGTGCACGGGCTTCTCATTGTGGTGGCTTCTCTTGTTGCAGAGCATGGGTTCTAGGCGTGTGGGCTTCAGTAGTTGCAGCACATGGGCTTAGTTGCTCCGAGGCATGTGGGATCTTCCCGGAACAGGGATCGAACCTGTGTCCCCTGCATTGGCAGGTGGCTTCTTAACCACTGCGCCACCAGGGAAGTCCCCTTCTCCTCTTCTTTACTGTTGTTATTTGTTTTCCTCCCTTATAGTAATTCTAACATAAGGATCTAGAAGAGAAAGAAGATAAACTTGTGTGCTTAGTTTGTAATACTGGAATAGAAGTCTTCATCAGTCATGTTTGAACTTACTTAATTGTGCTGTACTGAAAGAAACATCCCCTGCTTTAATACTTGAATTCCTCTGAGATCAGACCTTGCAGGCTCTTACTACCTTTTGCATTTCCCAGCATCAGTCAGTCATTCTTCAGATTCCTGAGCTTCATTTAATTTAGATTTTGAGTACCAGACTGTTAAGATTTTATCTTATATTTTAATTTAAATAATTGCTAATTTCAAGAATTTTAGTTATGCTGTAACCATCTGTTTACCAGAAGTAACTGTAACTTAAACTGTTTAGCACTATTTCTAGCGTTCTTCATTGGCCTCTGTTTGAGATCATTATTCTTCATTTTCATTTTGACTTCATTTTGTTTTTCAGAAAAACTATATATTGGTGATGTAATTTGTGTCCTTATGTGCCTGAAAATATCTTTCTTAACCTTAATATCTTGGGCCTTTGTAGGCAGCTGAGCAGTTGGAATGTTTGCCCTAGTAGATGAACATTCAGTGTTTAACTTTCAGAAAGATGAATCTTTTCTCACTTTGCTTTAGGTTCTTGTTGTGTTGGTTTGTTTGGCTTTTTTGGCCGTACCACACGGCTTGCGGTATCTTAGTTCCCTAACCAGGGATTGAACTTGGGCCCTGGCAGTGAAAGCGCTGAGTCCTAACCACTGGACTGCCAAGGAATTGCCAGGTCCTTGTTCTTTAATCCTTTAGCATTACAGTAAATGACATACCATATAAGGTCGATAGTTTGAAGAGTTAGAAGTTCCAGATGGACTTCGAGAGTCCCTCCATGTCCCTAGGAGTCCTTGTTTAGTTTAGTTTTTGAGATAATGCAGTAGGAAGTTTGGTTTGTTTGACACAGGGCATCATCATATATATCTGTGCTACTCACCATCTCACAGAGTCGTATCTTAAGCTAATTTTAATTTAGTTTTTCTGCGATTTCTTTCTTTAATTCTTTTCTTCTAAACTCTCCAACTGTGAAACTGATGCTTTCAGAGTTTTTCTAAGGGAAGAAAGACATACGTCTCTGCCATAATTGTGAATATGCTCACTGTAACATCTGTTTGATTACACATTGACTGATTAAACTCTAGGAGTAATTTTTCATATTTTAGCAACTGTGGGTGTACTGAGAAAAGCTTTCAGTTAGCAAATATTATTTCTAGTACTATCTTCAGAAGCCAGGACTGAGTTGGATCCCCTGTGACTTACACAATGCCTTCTGTGTAGTTTGGATGGCCAGTAAATATTTGAATGAATTGGTATTATGAAAACAATTCCCCTTTTCATTAGTCATAACTTAAGTAGGAATTTAGAAATAGAGGGACTGTAGTTTCTTTCTAATTAGTAATAACTTTATGAGTGAGATAAAAAGAATGAAGGAATTAGGAAAATTCTCTTTTCAAAATGGAGAAGAGGAAAATATATTTTATATTTCAAGTCTTAAGAGCCATTAGGATGAAATTTGTAATTTAAAAAAAATAATGAAAAGTATGCTAGAATGTAGTTAATTTTGGCTGGGTCATAGTTAACCATTATAGGAAACTAGCTGAATTCATCTTTGTTACTTGACATTGCTCAATTCTTGCTATGATTTGTTTGATTGTTTTAGCTTTATTTCTCAAGCAGGAATATAGTTCATAATTATTTTAGTCAGGAAGCAGCTGTAACTTTTAAATATAATCAAGTTTGGAATATACGATTCTTTTGGTAGTTTAATTTTATGCTAAAATTTAAACTGTGTAACTATTGCTCGTGCTTTATTTATGCAGAATATCCCCCGAATCCTAAATCTAGAACTCAAAGGATGCTGGTCATTAAGAAAGGTAATACAAAAGACTTACAGCTATCTGGATTCCCAGTAGTAGGAAATCTTCAGTCACAGCCAGTTAAGAATGGGACTGGTCCAAGTGTTTATAAAGGCTTAGTCCCTAAACCTGCTGCTCCACCTACAAAAGTAAGTTCTAAGTTGTTAAACGTGCAAGTTTTAAGTTGATTATCAATTGAATTCCTTTGACAAAAAAAATTTCACGTTGAAGTGTGGGGGTATTGGTGGGCTGCTGATTTCTAAGTGGAAAGCGTCGTTGGCCCACTCTGTGTCATTGATTTTAATTGTCTTGTAAGTGGCTTGTGTGTTTGTCCATGTATGTTTTATTATTTTAGTAGTCAGTAGTAAATGAAATCTATAAATACTTGTTTTGCAAGATGTATCTGTGATATATTTACTTAATAATAATGTATAAAATGCTCTGTCCTTCGTGTTCAGTTTTAGGTTTTTTGAAACCAAGAAAACTCACTTGTGTTTTCTTGGTATTAGGCAAAAGAAACCTAACTTAAGGTTTATAAAACTTTGAAAAAACAGCAATGTAGTTAGATGTTTTATCTGAATACCAGGTTTTGATTTTATTTGTAAAAAAAGATGGAAGAGAACCATGTAGAAATGATTAAGGTATAATACAAAAATAATTGTTTTTATGAGCCACATTTAGTCATCTTTATGTGTTCAGTTTGTTTTCTCTCTCTTCTATATACTCTGTTTTAGATACACATTAACGTTTGTGTGTGTTTTTCTTTAGCCTACACAGTGGAAAAGCCAAACTAAAGAAAATAAAGTTGGGACTTCTTTCCCTCATGAGTCTACATATGGTGTTGGAAACTTTAATACTTTTAAATCAACTGCCAAGAATTTTAGTCCATCAACAACTTCAGTGAAAGAGGTATGGCATTTAAAATTACTCCTGAGTCGGGCTTCCCGGGTGGCGCAGTGGTTGAGAGTCCGCCTGCCGATGCAGGGGACACGGGTTCGTGCCCCGGTCCGGGAAGATCCCACATGCTGCGGAGCGCCTGGGCCCGTGAGCCATGGCCGCTGGGCCTGTGCATCCAGAGCCTGTGCTCCGCAACGGGAGAGGCCACAACAGTGAGAGGCCCGAGTACCGCAAAAAAAAAAAAAAAAAAAATTACTCCCGAGGAGCGAAATGTGTCTTAATCATGGTAATTTAATTAACAGTGAACAAAAGGCATAGATGGATTAAATGAATGCATTAAAATGAGATATTTTAGTTCTTTCAGAAAACTTGATTCAGATACTTCCCTCCGTTTGCTAACTTTTTTTGCAGTTTAAGTAGGGATAATTTTTAAAATTTCTAACAAAATTTCCAAATGTCCTAAAATGTAGAGAAAATCATACAGTGAAACACCCATATACTTATCAACCAGAAACAGTAATTTATAAGAGAAGAATTATGAAAACGGGTATTTTGACTTTTGACACAGAGTTATGCTATGCTGTCTGATTGAACCTTGACTAAAAATAAGGATTTTTATTATATAATCTTCTTTTGGGGATGATGGATACTAAGAGAGGGCAGAGAGGAGGAAGAAGAGGGAAAGGTGCATATTATTATTTTACTGACCTTGAAGTAGCTTACGTGTTTCTTTCTCATTTGGCCAGCTTTCTGAAACTTCTAGATCAGGGACTTCCTTGCCCAGTTCAGGGTCAAAAGACACTTGTGACTGTATTGTTATAACTGAGATTGGTCTGGGTACTATAGTGGAACATTATAACCCCTCATATACTAGGTCTCAATCATAGAATTTTAGAACTCTGATGGAAGGACAAGCATTCTCAGCTGGTCGGTTGTGGCTTAAATTCTGTAGACGTTATTGCCAACAGTTAATTAAGCATTTTGGTTTATTCCCATGGCTTAAAATACCTGTGACACAGAATTCTAACATTCTCTTTTCTTTTGTACTCCACTGTCAAAATGGACTCCAGTACATGTTCTGTTACTGTCCCCTCCTGCTCTTCCACAAAAGTTTTCCCTCGTAAAACACTATCTGATAAACTCAATGTGTACCTGTGTGTAAAGAATTATAATACGTATGGGAAGCTGTTACGAACCTTAGAACCTTAGAACTCTGTGGAACACAATTTTAAAAACTGCTTTTTTTTTTGAATTATAGAAATGTTTAAGCAGTTTCAGGATTCATTTTATAAAATAGTATTTAAAGTCCTAATTTAGAATCATAGTTCTTGGTATTATCAGACCTTAATTGTTTTGTAAAATTTTTATGTTTACTCATTCAGTAGGATAGATAAAAATGGCAGTCATAGTGGAAAACAGAGTTTAAAATAGAATTTAAAATCAATTTTGTATTGGGAAGAAGGTGAAATAGAAAGTTATGGTAGTTGTAAACTTTATATTGATATTAGTTCTCTGTCTACATTTATCAACATTTTTGATTTTTTTTCTTAGTGTAATCGCTCAAATTCCTCTTCACCTGTTGACAAACTTAATCAGCAGCCTCGTCTAACCAAACTGACACGTATGCGCACTGATAAGAAGAGTGAATTTTTGAAAGCATTGAAAAGGGACAGAGTAGAAGAGGAACATGAAGATGAAAGCCATGCGGGCTCAGAAAAGGTAATTGAACTTGCAGTGTAATTCTTGGTTTGACATTAGCGTGTCATTGGAATAGGTGGGCCAATATTATTTATTTAGGACCTTTGAATATTTTCATATTTCTGAAAGCAAGGCTAGCTAGCTATTTGCGTAAATAATGAATTCATTTCTAAAATAGATTTTTCTTACTCTGTAGTTCCTGAGCAAAAATGAAATTAAAAAAATTCCTGTTCATGTTCGTGTTTTCCCCATCTTGCCTACCTTTATTTATCCTGTTAGTTTTCTCTTTATTGAATAGATGTGAATACATACAGTCAGAAAGCTGTTGGTACCCTTCACAACTTAGTTTTACATCTTATGAAACTGTCTCCTAAATGATTATATAATCATTACAGTTGTTTTATCAATGAAAATCTAACCAGGATCTATTAAAGTTTTTTTTTAAACAATTCTATTCTCTAACTCATTTTTTTTAACCCTTCAAAAATCAGGATGACGACTCATTTAATTTGCATAACAGCAATAGTACTCACCAAGAAAGGGATATAAACCGAAACTTTGATGAAAATGAAATTCCACAAGAGAATGGCAATGCCTCGGTAATTTCCCAACAGATCATTCGGTCTTCAACCTTCCCACAAACTGATGTTCTTTCTAGTTCACTTGAAGCAGAACACAGGTTAGTGTTTTTGCGTTTGTCTCTACCCAGAATTTTGATTTTATTATAGAAAGTTGATTTATTTTTTAACAGCTTCATTGAGATATAATTTATATACTATAAATTTTTTACTCAATTCACTAATTTTTGGTGTATTTGTGTAACTGTCACCACAGTCTAATTTTAGAACATTTCTTTCACTCCAAAAAGAAACCCTGTGCTCATTTACAGTTACTCCTCATTGTTACTCTCTGTCCTTAGGTAACCACCAGTCTGCTTTCAGTAATACTTTATCAAGGTTCATCCATGGTGTATAGCATGTGTTTCTCTGAAAATTGAGTGATATTTCTTTTACATGGCTTCAAATTTTCTGTAATTTTTTTTTTTTTTTTTTTTTTTTTTTTGATTGCGGAATCTCAGTTCCCAAACCAGGGATCGAACCTGGGCCACAGTAGTGAAAGCCTGAATCCTAACCATTAGGCTACCAGTGAACTCCCTGTAAACTTTGATTCTTAAGTTACATACACATTTAAGTACTCATATTGCTTGATTTAACAACTTAGGCATCAGTGATACAGTTCTCAAGGATGACAGTTTTTTTGTTAAAAAATATATGAAATAGGCACATATATTACTGTTATTATCAAGTTTCAGTATGTCGTCAAGGTATTGAGGATAGCTTCAACATCAGAGGGGTAGTTGTTACCTTGTCTAAGCACCAAATGAATTAATAGAAATGAGTGCCAGAGAAATTCAAGGGAGTTTTGGGGTAGATAGCATTATGGTTTGAGTACCAGTCAGAGTTTTAATTGGGACCTAAATTAAATCTTAAAGGGTGAGACAGTACGGGCAATGGTACTGGGTAGTCATTTTGGAATAAAAAGGGGCATGAAAGGATATTTAGAGTTGAACACATACCTAGTTTGTTTTAGGGTTAGTGAATAGAATATCTTGACAGGAGTGTGGAGTCCTTAATGGAATTAGAGATAAATTGAAAAGGCAGGGCCTTAGAGATCTATTCAAGCTCTTTCAATGCTTCAGATGAAGAAATAGCTCAGGGAAGTGAACAAATTAGCCTGTGTCTTATACCTGGTTTGTGGAGAGTAGGATTTGTGACCCAGTCTTCCACTTCTAGTCCTGTCCTTTTTCTAATGTAAGGAATTTGAATTTGTGGTCATGGTGTTAAGGTTAAGGAGTTTGTTCTTTAGGAAGTGGGAAGCCATTGAAAATATTTAGTGGAGGGTGGTAATTGTGAAAATGGTATCAGGGTGATTTGGTAATAATTTGAAAGAGAATGGGAAGAAATGCTAATGAAAAGGCAAAGTGCAGATCACTGTTGTGGTGTATTCCTAATTGTGGGGAATAGGGAAATACAGAGTTTTTGTTTTGAAAGCTATTCTAGAAACAGTTAACAGTTACAGCCCTTGGAGGGAAGTGGAAAGAGGAGAGAATGGACAGTTAGGAATACTTGTTTTTCATAAAATTTGAAATAATTTGTTCCATCTGCATTATTATTTAGTTATGATTCAGTTTTTAAAAGTGAAACAAGTAAAAGTAAGGATCTAGTGAAAGGTGTGAGATTGTTTTTACCAGTCTAGATCTGTAGACTCTGGACTGGGTGGCATTGAGAATGGAAGTGCCATTCCACAGGGAGGCCATAGGTTACAGTGAAGACAAAGCATTAAATGATTAAAAGAAATGTGAGAAATAGTAATTAACAGTGATGGTGACTACGACATTTTAGTTCAGAGGCAGCAGAGTTTGGTGCAATGTATACTAACTTAGGAGGCAAAAAACCAGAATTCTGCTGCTTTGTTTGCTGTCAAGTAGGCAAATTGTTTTTACTTAAGAGATCCTGGTTCTTCATCTGTAAAATATGGGTATAGTGTTACATTTTCTTTCCAGTCTCTGAGCACTTTTATGAGATTGTTTGAAAATGTGTAAAGGCTACAAAGTAGCCAATATGTGACAGGTTCAATTTGAAAGATGAGTTAGGTGTAAAAAGGAGTATGTTTAAGAGATGTAATTATGGAATCTTAAAAAAATATGGTTCTGAAGAACATAGGGGCAGGACAGGAATAAAGACAAAGACGTAGAGGATTGATTTGAGGACACAGGGAGGGAGAAGGATAAGCTGGGACGAAGTGAGAGAGTGGCACTGACATATATACACTACCAAATGTGAAATAGATAGCTAGTGGGAAGCAACCGCATAGCACAGGGAGACCAGCTCCGTGCTTTGTGACCACCTAGAGGGGTGGGATAGGAAGGGTGGGAGGGAGACGCAAGAGGGAGGGGATTTGGAGATATATGTATACGTACAGCTGATTCACTTTGTTATACAGCAGAAGCTAACACAACAATGTAAAGCAATTATACTCCAATAAAGATGTTTTAAAAAAAACAACAGTATAATCAGACTAGTACAAGATATGTGGCCATATAAGAAACAGAAGCTTTAAAGGCTCTAAGTCAAATGCAGCATGGCTACAGTATTCTTGTTTGCCCAACTAGAGAAAGTGGTTGATTCCCTGTTAATCTTTTTTTTTTTAACTGAAGTATAGTTGATTTACAATGTGTTAGTTTTTGGTGTACAGCAAACTGATGCAGATTCTTTTTCATTACAGTTTATTACAGGATACTGAATATAGTTCCCTGTGCTATACAGTAGGACCTTGTTGTTTATCTATTCTTTTTTAAAATTAATTAATTTTTGCCTGCATTGGGTCTTTGTTGCTGCATGCGGGCTTTTCTCTAGTTGCGGCGAGTGGGGGCTACTCTTCATTGCGGTGCGTGGGCTTCTCATTGCGGTGGCTTCTCTTGTTGCGGAGCACGGGCTCTAGGTGCACGGGCTTCAGTAGTTGCGGCACGTGGGCTCAGTAGTTGTGGTGCACCGGCTTAGTTGCTCCGCGGCATGTGGGATCTCCCCGGACCAGGGCTCGAACCCGTGCCCCCTGCATTGGCAGGCGGATTCTTAACCACTGCACCACCAGGGGAGTCCGTCTTCGCAAAACTTTTAATCTTTTGAGCGAAGAACTGTTACAGGTACTTTTTATAGTCTTCCAGGGAGTTGAAGTTTTTTCCGTTAAGAGAATTTTGTAAAGACCAAAATAAATGGAAATCTGAAGCTGCAATGTCTGGTGAATATGGCTGATGAATCAGAACTTCCCAGCCAAGCTGTAACAGTTTTTGCCTGGTCAGCAAAGAAACACGTGGTCTTACGTTATCCTGATGGAAGATTATGCATTTTCTGTTGACTAATTCTGGATGCTTTTTGTCGAGTGCCGTTTTCAGTTGGTCTAATTGGGAGCAGTACTTGTTGGAATTAATCGTTTGGTTTTTCGGAAGGAGCTCATAATAGAGGACGCCCTTCCGATCCCACCAACTACACAACATCACCTTCTTCGGATGAAGACTGGCGTTTGGTGTGGTTGATGGTGGTTCATTTTGCTTGTCCGATCTCTTCCATTACACATTGCTGTACGGTATCTACTTTTCATCGCCCGTCACAATTTGTTTTAAAGACGGAATGTTTTCGTTGTTAATTATTAAGTAGAGAATCGCATGTGGAAATATGGTGAAGAGGGTTTTTTTTCTTCCGCTTAACTTACGTGGAACCCAAACATCAAAGCGAGTAACATAACCACGCTGGTGCAAATGATTTCCAGCGCTTGATTTAGATATTTTGAGTATGTTGGCTATCTCCCGCATGGTATAACGTTGATTGTTCTCAGTGTCTCGATTTGATCGCTATTGACTTCAACTGGTCTACTTCACCATGGAGCATCGTCCAGCAAGAAATCTCCAGTACGACACTTCTCAAACCTCTTTTGACACGTTTGATCAGTCACAGCACCTTCTCCATACACTGCACAAATCTTTTTGTGCTTTTCAGTTGCGTTTTTATCTTTCGTGAAATAATACAGCATAATATGCCAAACATGTTCTTTGTTCCATCTTCACTGTGAAAATGGCTACACAAAAATTCACCAATTTTGATAAGCTTTTTTTAAAATGCATGTTGAATATGACAGCTGTTACAATACAGTCTAACAAAATTGTTTCAAAAGAAGTTAAAGACAACTAAGCGCTACTAGAGCCATCTTATAGAAAAAAAACCGAACGAACCTTTTGGCTAACCCAATAAAATGGATCATGTTTTCTTGCTCACAGTGTAAAAGGAATTATCTTACTTGGGTTAAGTTCTAAATTAAATTTATTCTTTCCCCCCTTTCCAGATTGTTAAAGGAGATGGGCTGGCAAGAAGACAGTGAAAATGATGAAACATGTGCTCCCTTAACTGAGGATGAAATGAGAGAGTTCCAGGTTATTAGTGAACAGGTAAGAAGAGCTGAATCATATAAGTTTACTTTAAAAATTGCCCTTCCTTAATCAGAACAACATATAACTAAGCATTTTGGGGGGGTGGGGAGAAAGAAAGTTTTACAGTTTTATTTAGGAATTTGTTAAACATCACACTGTAGGTCAGATTTGCCTTTCTTTTAAATAGGTCTGCAATGCTGACTTCTTTAAATCCATGGATCTGCAGTGCTTAGGAATTAGTGTAAAGAATATGTCTGATTTGTCACTTTTCAGGTATTTAAAAAATGACTTGGGGATAAGAAGTAGCAGCAGTAGCTTTGCCAAATGTAGCTTCATTTTTTTATCCTTTGCACAGGAATATTTTATATTCTAGAACATCTTTTTTTTAATGTCTTAATAGTTGCCGTTTTGGAAGAGTATTCCTTAGAAAATGTACAGTAGAGTGTCAGGGAGTTGAGATTTTTGTTTTTCAAATCCATTATAGTTTTTTAAAATAGTTCTGGTCATGCAGAAGTGATTTTCTATACGGAGATATTATAATTTATATTATAATCTTCAAAACACTTCTTAAATGTTTTGAATGAAATCTTTGAGGAAATTAGTTACATTTACTTCATAATAAAATAGACTTCATCGTCCTAATTAAAAATTTGTGGCAAAATACGCATAACGTAAAATTTACGATTTCAACTATTTTTAAGTGTACAGTTTTTTGGCATTAAGGTGTCCTTTTTTTAAGACACAATCCATTATATGTGTATGTACCACATTTTGTTTATTCATTCATTGATGGACACTTGGATAGCTTCCACCTTTGGCTATTATAAATAATGCTGCTGTGAACATGGGTGTACAGGTATCTGTATCTATCTATATCTATCTATCTATAGATAGATACCTATACACCCATGTTCACAGCAGCTTTTATATCTATAGATAGATAGGTAGTCTATAGATAGCTGTAGACTCTATCGATATCTGTAGAGTCCCTGTTTTTAATTCTTCCAGGTATTTACCCAGAAGTAGAATTGCTGCATCATATGGTTATCTATTATTAACTTTTTGAAAAGCTGTCCTACTGTTTTTCTGTAGTAGCCACACCATTTTACATTCCCACCAGTGGTGCTCTCTTCCCTCTCATTTCTCATATTTTTTTCCCAACACCATTTGTTGAAAAAGACTGTGCTTTCTGTATTGAATGGTCTTGGCACCCTTGTTAAAAATCATTTGTATATGCAGGGGTTTGTTTCTGGGCTTGCTATTCATTGGTCTTCAGTTCTGTTTTTGTGGTGGGTTTTTTTCCCCTATAAATTTATTTATTTATTTTTAATTTTGGCTGTGTTGGGTCTTCGTTGCTTCACATAGGCTTTCTCTAGTTTCAGTGAGCAGGGTTACTCTTCGTTGTGGTGCACGGGCTTCTCATTGCGGTGGCTTCTCTTGTGGAGCACGGGTTCTAGGCATGCGGACTTCAGTAGTTGCAGCACATGGGCTCAGTAGTTGTGGCTCACTGGCTCTAGAGTGCAGGCTCAGTAGTTGCGGTGCACAAGTTTAGTTGCTCCATGGCATGTGGGATCTTTCCTGACCAGGGCTTGAACCCGTGTCCCCTGCATTGGCAGGCAGATTCTCAACCACTGTGCTACCAGGGAAGTCCCTTCAGTTCTGTTTTTATGCCAGTGCCACATTGTTTGGATTGCTGTAGCTCTGTAATATGGTTTTTTTGGGTTTGTTTTTTGTTTTAAAGGATGGAGGAGGCTATGTTTAGTGTTGAGTTCAGCTAAATTCAGGACCCTGGGAAAGCCAGGACCTTTTTCTTTTTTTTTTTTTAAATAAATTTATTTATTTTTGCCTGCATTGGGTCTTGTTGCTGCGCGTGGGCTTTCTCTAGTTGTGGCTAGAGGGGACTACTCTTTGGTGGGGTGCGCTGGCTTCTCACTGCGGTGGCTTCTTTTGTTGTGGAGCAT